>NC_052079.1:53377126-54007126 GCF_015852505.1 Tachyglossus aculeatus
ATTTTATTTTATTTGCCAACTTGTACTTCCCAAGCGCTTAGTGCAGTGCTCTGCACACAGGAAGCGCTCAATAAATACGATTGATTGATTGATTGAAGCGCCTGGCCCAGAGTCACGCAGCTGACAGTTGGCAGAGCCGGGCTTTGAACCCCTGACCTTCTAGACTGTGAGCCCACTGTTGGGTAGGGCCCATCTCTAGACGTTGCCAACTTGGACTTCCCAAGCGCTTAGTCCAGTGCTCTGCACACAGTAAGCGCTCAATAAATACGATTGATTGATTGATTGATTGATTGACCTCAGATTCCAAAGCCCGGGCTCTTTACATAGTAAGTGCTTAATTATTATTATTATTATTCTGTGGGCCCTCTCCCCCTGACTCGTAACCTCCCCAGCGCCTAGAACAGTGCTTTGCACATAGTAAGCGCTTAATAAATGCTATCATTATTATTATTATTATTATTATTATTCTGTGGGCCCTCTCCCCCTGACTTGTAACCTCCCCAGCGCTTAGAACAGTGCTCTGCACATAGTAAGTGCTTAATAAATGCTATCATTATTATTATTATTATTCTGTGTGCCCTCTCCCCCTGACTTGTAACCTCCCCAGCGCTTAGAACAGTGCTCTGCACATAGCAAGCGCTTAATAAATGCTATCATTATTATTATTATTATTCTGTGTGCCCTCTCCCCCGACTTGTAACCTCCCCAGCGCTTAGAACAGTGCTTTGCACATAGTAAGCGCTTAATAAATGCTATCATTATTATTATTATTATTCTGTGTGCCCTCTCCCCCGACTTGTAACCTCCCCAGCGCTTAGAACAGTGCTTTGCACATAGTAAGCGCTTAATAAATGCTATCATTATTATTATTATTATTCTGTGTGCCCTCTCCCCGACTTGTAACCTCCCCAGTGCTTAGAACAGTGCTCTGCACATAGTAAGCGCTTAATAAATGCTATCATTATTATTATTCTGTGTGCCCTCTCCCCCTGACTTGTAACCTCCCCAGCGCTTAGAACAGTGCTTTGCACATAGTAAGCACTTACTAAATGCTATCATTATTATTATTATTATTATTATTCTGTGTGTCCTCTCCCCCTGACTTGTAACCTCCCCAGCGCTTAGAACAGTGCTCTGCACATAGCAAGCGCTTAATAAATGCTATCATTATTATTATTATTATTCTGTGTGCCCTCTCCCCGACTTGTAACCTCCCCAGCGCTTAGAACAGTGCTCTGCACATAGTAAGCGCTTAATAAATGCTATCATTATTATTATTCTGTGTGCCCTCTCCCCCTGACTTGTAACCTCCCCAGCGCTTAGAACAGTGCTTTGCACATAGTAAGCACTTACTAAATGCTGTCATTATTATTATTATTATTATTATTATTCTGTGTGCCCTCTCCCCCTGACTTGTAACCTCCCCAGCGCTTAGAACAGTGCTCTGCACATAGTAAGTGCTTAATCAATGCTATCATTATTATTATTATTATTATTCTGTGGGCCCTCTCCCCCTGACTTATAACCTCTCCAGCGCTTCGAACAGTGCTTTGCACATAGTA
Source organism: Tachyglossus aculeatus (assembly GCF_015852505.1). Classification (NCBI taxonomy): domain Eukaryota; kingdom Metazoa; phylum Chordata; class Mammalia; order Monotremata; family Tachyglossidae; genus Tachyglossus; species Tachyglossus aculeatus. The sequence continues at coordinate 53,378,689 of NC_052079.1, forward strand.
AGCGCTTAATCAATGCTATCATTATTATTATTATTCTGTGGGCCCTCTCCCCCTGACTTGTAACCTCCCCAGCGCTTAGAACAGTGCTCTGCACATAGTAAGCGCTTAATCGATGCTGTCATTATTATTATTATTCTGTGGGCCCTCTCCCCCCGACTTGTAACCTCCCCAGCGCTTAGAACAGTGCTCTGCACATAGTAAGCGCTTAATAAATGCTATCATTATTACTATTATTATTATTTCCAGGGCGCCACGCTGCTTCTCAAGGTGGGCTCCGGGCCTTGAGGAAAGTAGGCCCTTTCTGGGCTACCGGCTGGACTCCTGTGACTATGGGGTGGCCGGCCCCCGCGCCCCAACTTACCTGGTCCACCTGCTCCAGGTAAGCGTCCGTCAGGTCCCTGGGCCGCGCCGGGTCCCTCGTCCTCTTGTGCTCCTCGATGAAGGTGTCCAGGAGGGCCATGAAAGCCTTCTGGGCCCGGAAAACTCTCAGAGGCAGGCCGGGAATGGCCCCCAGCCACGGGACGGCATTGAGGAGCTGCCGGGGTGAGAACAGACCGGCCCCCCGCCCCCAGACCACCGCTGTCAACGGGAATAATCACAGCATTTATTAATAAGCGCTCACTATGGGCAAAGCCCTCTTCTAAGCGCTGAGGAGGTTAAAAGGCGATCAGGTTGTCCCACAGGGGGCTCACAGCCTTCATCCCCATTTGGCAGATGAGGGAACTGAGGCCCAGAGAAGAAGAAGAATAATAATGATGATGGCATTTGTTAAGCGCTTACTATGGGCCAAGCCCTCTTCTAAGCGCTGAGGAGGTTACAAGGCGATCAGGTTGTCCCACAGGGGGCTCACAGCCTTAATCCCCATTTGGCAGATGAGGGAACTGAGGCCCAGAGAATAATAATAATAATAATAATGATGGCATTTATTAAGCGCTTACTATGTGCCAAGCGCTGTTCTAAGCGCTGAGGAGGTTACAAGGCAATCAGGTTGTCCCACAGGGGGCTCACAGCCTTCATCCCCATTTGGCAGATGAGGGAACTGAGGCCCAGAGAATAATAATAATAATAATAATGATGGCATTTATTAAGCGCTTACTATGTGCCAAGCGCTGTTCTAAGCGCTGAGGAGGTTACAAGGCAATCAGGTTGTCCCACAGGGGGCTCACAGCCTTCATCCCCATTTGGCAGATGAGGGAACTGAGGCCCAGAGAATAATAATAATAATAATGATGATGGCATTTGTTAAGCGCTTACTATGTGCAAAGCCCTCTTCTAAGCGCTGAGGAGGTTACAAGGCGATCAGGTTGTCCCACAGGGGGCTCACAGCCTTCATCCCCATTTGGCAGATGAGGGAACTGAGGCCCAGAGAAGAAGAGTAATAATAATGATGGCATTTGTTAAGCGCTTACTATGTGCAAAGCCCTGTTCTAAGCACTGAGGAGGTTACCAGGTGATCAGGTTGTCCCACAGGGGGCTCACAGGCTTCATCCCCATTTTATAGATGAGGGAACTGAGGCCCAGAGAATAATAATAATAATAATAATGATGATGGCATTTATTAAGCGTTTACTATGTGCAAAGCCCTGTTCTAAGCGCTGAGGAGGTTACCAGGTGATCAGGTTGTCCCACAGGGGGCTCACAGCCTTCATCCCCATTTGGCAGATGAGGGAACTGAGGCCCAGAGAATAATAATAATAATAATAATAATAATAATAATAATGATGATGGCATTTATTAAGCGTTTACTATGTGCAAAGCCCTGTTCTAAGCGCTGAGGAGGTTACCAGGTGATCAGGTTGTCCCACAGGGGGCTCGCAGGCTTCATCCCCATTTTATAGATGAGGGAACTGAGGCCCAGAGAATAATAATAATAATAATAATAATAATAATGATGGCATTTATTTAGCATTTACTATGTGCAAAGCCCTGTTCTAAGCGCTGAGGAGGTTACCAGGTGATCAGGTTGTCCCACAGGGGGCTCACAGGCTTCATCCCCATTTTATAGATGAGGGAACTGAGGCCCAGAGAATAATAATAATAATAATAATAATAATAATAATAGCATTTATTAAGCGCTTACTATGTGCAAAGCACTGTTCTAAGCGCTGAGGAGGTTACCAGGTGATCAGGTTTTCCCACAGGGGGCTCACGGTCTTCATCCCCATTTTCCAGATGAGGGAACTGAGGCCCAGAGAAGTAAAGTGACTTGCCCAAAGTCACCCAGCTGACAATTGGCGGAGCCAGGATTGGAACCCATGACCTCTGACTCCAAGGCCCACGCTCTTTTCCACTGAGCCACACTGCTTCTCTCAAGCAGCGCAATTTATTAAGCACTTACTATGTGCAAAGCACTGCCCTCAGCACTGGGGAGGTTAATAATAATAATAATAATAATAATAATAATGATAGCGTTGATTAAGTGCTTACTATGTGCAAAGCACTGCTCTCAGCGCTGGGGAGGTTACAAGGTGATCTTTTAGACTGTGAGCCTACTGTTGTGTAGGGATTGTCTCTATATGTTGCCAACTTGTACTTCCCAAGCGCTTAGTCCAGTGCTCTGCATACAGGAAGCGCTCAATAAATACGATCGAATGATTGATTGATTGATCAGGTTGTCCCACGGGGGGCTCACAGTTTTAATACCCGTTTTCCAGGTGGGGGAACTGAGGCCCAGGGAAGTGAAGTGCCTTGCCCAAAGCCACACAGCTGACAGTTGGCAGAGCCGGGATTTGAACCCGTGACCTCGGACTCCGAAGCCCGGGCTCTTTCCACTGAGCCACGCTGCTTCTCTATAGTCAATCAGATTTATTTATTTATTTTACTTGTACCTATCTATTCTATTTATTTTATTTTGTTACTATGTTTGGTTTTGTTCTCCGTCTCCCCCTTCTAGACTGTGAGCCCGCTGTCGGGTAGGGACCGTCTCTCTATGTTGCCAACTTGTACTTCCCAAGCGCTTAGTCCAGTGCTCTGCACACAGTAAGCGCTCAATAAATACGATTGATTGATTGATTATTATGCGCAGAGCACTGTGTTAAGCGCTTGGGAGGGTACAGTGTAACAGACGCATTCCCCGTCCACAACGAGTTTACGGTCTAGATGGGGAGACAGACATTAATAGAGAGAAGGAGCGTGGCTCAGTGGAAAGAGCCCGGGCTTTGGAGTCAGAGGTCATGGGTTCAAATCCTGGCTCTGCCAACTGTCAGCTGTGTGACTTTGGGCAAGTCACTTAACTTCTCTGTGCCTCAGTTCCCTCATCTGTAAAATAGGGGTTAAGGCTGTGAGCCCCCCGTGGGACAACCTGATCAACTTGTAACCTCCCCAGCACTGAGAGCATGCACATAGTAAGCGCTTAACAAATACCATCATTATTATTCCAATCCCTGCTCCACCAACTGTCAGCTGCGTGACCCTGGGCAAGTCTCTTCACTTCTCCGGGCCTCAGTTCCCTCATCCGTAAAATGGGGATTAAAACCGTGAGCCCTCCCCAGCGCTGAGAGCATGCACATAGTAAGCGCTTAACAAATACCATCATTATTATTCCAATCCCTGCTCCACCAACTGTCAGCTGCGTGACCCTGGGCAAGTCTCTTCACTACTCCGGGCCTCAGTTCCCTCATCTGTAAAATGGGGATCAAAACCGTGAGCCCCCCAGTGGGACAACCTGATCGCCTTGTAACCTCCCCAGCGCTTGGACCGCTACTTTGCACAGAGTAAGCGCTTAACAAACGCCATCCTTATCACCATTATTATTATTATTATTATTATTATTAAATGAATTACAGATATGGTGCTGCAGGGCTGGGTGGGAGCAAGTCAAGGCGACACTGTTCTAACTTGGACTTCCCAAGCGCTTAGTACAGTGCTCTGCACACGGTAAGCGCTCAATAAATACGATTGATTGATTGATTGATTGATTGACACAGAAGGGAGTGGGAGTTGAGGAAAGCGCTTAGTCCAGTGCTCTGCACGCAGTAAGCTCTCAATAAATCATCATCAATCGTATTTATTGAGCGCTTACTGTGTGCAGAGCACTGTACTAAGCGCTTGGGAAGTACAAGTTGGCAACATATAGAGATGGTCCCTACCCAACAGTGGGCTCACAGTCTAAAAGGGGGAGACAGAGAACAAATACGATTGATTGATTGATTGATTGATTGATTGAAAGGAGGGCTTCGTCGGGGGAGGCCTCTTGGAGGAGGATGGGGGGCAGCCTGCGCCTGGAGCCCCCCGTACCTGGGGCATAATGCCCGCTTCCTCCTTCAGGCCCTCGTCCAGGAGGCCCAGCAGCTCGTGGAGCTTCTGGTCGTCGTACTCGAAGCGGTTCCCAAAGGTGAGCGATGAGATGACGTTGCTGACCGCGTTGTGCAGCAGGGCGCGCGGGTCGAAGGGGCGGCCTGGAAGCGGGGGGGGATGTCATCAGCAGTCGTATTTATTGAGCGCTTACTGTGTGCAGACCACTGGACTAAGCGCTTGGGAAGTCCAAGGTGGCAACATCTAGAGACGGTCGTCGTCATCATCATCATCAATCGTATTTATTGAGCGCTTACTATGTGCAGAGCACTGGACTAAGCGCTTGGGAAGTACAAATTGGCAACATAGAGAGACGGTCCCTACCCAACAGTGGGCTCACAGTCTGAAAGGGGGAGACGGACAACAAAACCAAACACGTCGGCTGGGCTGAGGCCTTGGGAGGCGGCAGGGGCGGATCCCGGGGGGCCAGACGGGTCCGTCGCCCCCCAACCCTCCCCTCCCTGCCCCTCCTTCCCCTCATTCATTCATTCAATCGTATTTATTGAGCGCTTACTGCGCGCAGAGCACTGGACTAAGCGCTTGGGAAGTCCAAGGTGGCAACATCTAGAGAACGTGCCTACCCAACAGTGGGCTCACAGTCTAAAAGGGGGAGACGGACAACAAAACCAAACACGTCGGCTGGGCTGAGGCCTTGGGAGGCGGCAGGGGCGGATCCCGGGGGGCCAGACGGGTCCGTCGCCCCCCAACCCTCCCCTCCCTGCCCCTCCTTCCCCTCATTCATTCATTCAATCGTATTTATTGAGCGCTTACTGCATGCAGAGCACTGGACTAAGCGCTTGGAAAGTACAGTTCGAGTGAATGAAAGCTGGTGGCGCCATCCCCCCCATCTTACCTCCTTCCCTTCCCCACAGCACCTGTATAGATGTATATATGTTTGTACATATTTTTTTACTCTATTTATTTATTTATTTATTTTATTTGTACCTATCTATTCTATTTATTTTATTTTGTTAGTATGTTTGGTTTTGTTCTCTGTCTCCCCCTTTCAGGCTGTGAGCCCACTGTTGGGTAGGGACTGTCTCTATATGTTGCCAATTTGTACTTCCCAAGCGCTTAGTCCAGTGCTCTGCACACAGTAAGCGCTCAATAAATACGATTGATGATGATGATGATGATGATGGTGCCCCTGCCCTCCCTCCCGAGGCTTCTGAGACAGGCCTGATCTGACAGATGTAACCACCGGTAAGAGACGCGGAAAACAGATGTTATAGAAAACCGGGGAGGGGAACGCGGTGGTCCAGTTTGGGGGCAGGGATCCAGGGCACAACGGGGCATTCTTTTTTTTTTTTTAAATGGCATTTATTAAGCGCTTACTATGTGCAAAGCACTGTTCTAAGCGCTGGGGAGGTTACAAGGTCATCAGGTTGTCCCACGGGGGGGGCTCACAGTCTCCATCCTCATTTTCCAGATGAGGGAACCGAGGCCCAGAGAAGTGAAGTGACCTGCCCAAAGTCACCCAGCTGACATTTGGCAGAGCCAGGATTCGAACCCGTGACCTCGGACTCCGAAGCCCGGGCTCTCTTCCACTGAGCCACGCCGCTTCCCAAAATTCTCCCGCCAAACGGTGTCAGCTTGACATCGCCACGTTCCGCTGAGCATCTTGGGGTCTGGGGGCTCTGAGGTCTACTTCCCAAGCGCTCAGTACAGTGCTCTGCACACAGTAAGCGCTCAATAAATACGATTGATTGATTGTCTCTGGTCCTCCCCAGCGTGGCTCGGTGGAAAGAGCCCGGGCTTTGGAGTCAGAGGTCACGGGTTCAAATCCCGGCTCCGCCACTTGGCAGCTGGGTGACTCTGGGCGAGTCACTTCACTTCTCTGGGCCTCAGTTACCTCGTCTGTAAAAGGGGGTTGAAGACTGCGTGCCCTGCCGTGGGACAACCCGATCATCTTGTAACCTCCCCGGCGCTTAGAACAGTGCTTTGCACATAGTGAGCGCTTAACAAATACCATCACCATCATTTCCGGACGCACCTGCTTTAGAGCTGAAGGCCGAGCAGAGAAACCCGGCTTCCTCCGTCACCCACTGCTCCAGGGATTTCTTCCCTAGTCCGAAGTTCCTCATGGTGGAAAGGGAAAACCTCCTTTGCTGCTTCCAGGCCTGCCCGTACTGGGCAAACACCAGCCCTGTGGGATGGAACGGGATAATAATAATCATATTTGTGGTATCTGGGTTTTTTTTTATAGCATTTATTAAGCGCTTACTATGTGCAAGGCACTGTTCTAAGCGCTGGGGAGGTTACAAGGTGAACAGGTTGTCCCATGGGGGGCTCACAGTCTTAATCCCCATTTTACAGATGAGGGAACTGAGGCACAGAGAATAATAATAATAATGATAATAATGATGGTATTTGTTAAGCGCTTACTATGTGCAAAGCACTGTTGTAAGCGCTGGAGGCTCACAGTCTTAATCCCCATTTTACAGATGAGGGAACTGAGGCACAGAGAATAATAATAATAATAATGATGGTATTTGTTAAGCGCTTACTATGTGCAAAGCACTGTTCTAAGCGCTGGGGAGGTTACAAGGTGAACAGGTTGTCCCACAGGGGGCTCACAGTCAATCCCCATTTTACAGATGAGGGAACTGAGGCACAGAGAATAATAATAATAATAATGGCCTTTATTAAGCGCTTACTATGTGCAAAGCACTGTTCTAAGCTGGGGAGGTTACAAGGTGATCAGGTTGTCCCACGGGGGGCTCACAGTCAATCCCCATTTTACAGATGAGGGAACTGAGGCACAGAGAAGTGAAGTGACTTGCCTAAAGCCACACAGCTGACATGTGGCGGAGCCGGAATTTGAACTCTGAAGCCCGGGCTCTTCCCACTGAGCCACGCTGCTTCTCGGTTAAGCACTTACTATGTGCCAGGCACTCTTCTGAGCGCTACGGTAGATACAAGATAATCGGGTTGGACACAGTCCCTGCCCTACATTGAGCTCACCGTCTTAATCCCCATTAAGCAGTATTGCCTAGTCTTAATCCCCATTTTACAGATGAGGGAACTGAGGCACAGAGAATAATAATAATAATAATAATAATAATAATAATAATAATGGCATTTATTAAGCGCTTACTATGTGCAAAGCACTGTTCTAAGCACCGGGGAGGTTACAGGGTGATTGGGTTGTCCCACGGGACAAGTCCAGTGCTCTGCACACAGTAAGCGCTCAATAAATATGATCGAATGAACCCAAGCTCCCCCTTCTAGACTGTGGGCCCGTTGTTGGGCAGGGACCGTCTCTATCTGTTGCCGAATTGCCCTTTCCAAGCTCTCAGTCCAGTGCTCTGCACACAGTAAGCGCTCAATAAATACGATCGGATGAATGTCTATAATTCTATTTATCTATTTTGATGGTATTGACGCCTGTCTACTGGTTTTGTTCCGTTGTCCGTCTCCCCCTTCTAGACCGTGAGCCCGTTGTTGGGCAGGGATTGTCTCTCTCTGTGGCCGAATTGGACTTTCCAAGCGCTTAGTCCAGTGCTCTGCACACAGTAAGCGCTCAATAAATACGATCGGATGAATGTCTATAATTCTATTTATCTATTTTGATGGTATTGACACCTGTCTACTGGTTTTGTTCAGTTGTCTGTCTCCCCCTTCTAGGCTGTAAGCCCGTTGTTGGGTAGGGATTGTCTCTATCTGTGGCTGAATTGTAGTTTCCAAGCGCTTAGTCCAGTGCTCTGCACATGGTAAGCGCTCAATAAATACGATCGAATGACTGTCTATAATTCTATTTATCTATTTTGATGGTATTGACGCCTGTCTACTGGTTTTGTTCCGTTGTCCGTCTCCCCCTTCTAGGCTGTGAGCCCGTTGTTGGGTAGGGATTGTCTCTATCTGTGGCTGAATTGTAGTTTCCAAGCGCTTAGTCCAGTGCTCTGCACACAGTATGCGCTCAATAAATACGATCAAATGACTATCTATAATTCTATTTATCTATTTTGATGGTATTGACGCCTGTCTACTGGTTTTGTTCCATTGCCTGTCTCCCCCTTCTAGGCTGTGAGCCCGTTGTTGGGTAGGGATTGTCTCTATCTGTGGCTGAATTGTAGTTTCCAAGCGCTTAGTCCAGTGCTCTGCACATGGTAAGCGCTCAATAAATACGCTTGAATGACTGTCTATAATTCTATTCATCTATTTTGATGGTATTGACGCCTATCTACTGGTTTTGTTCCGTTGTCTGTCTCCCCCTTCTAGACTGTGAGCCCACTGTTGGGCAGGGATTGTCTCTATCTGTGGCCGAACTGGACTTTCCAAGCGCTTAGTCCAGCTCTCTGCACACAGTAAGCGCTCAATAAATACGATCGAATGAATGTCTATAATTCTATTTATCTATTTTGACTGGTTTTGTTCTGTTGTCCGTCTCCCCCTTCTAGACCGCGAGCCCGTTGTTGGGCAAGGATTGTCTCTATCTGTAGCCTTACTGGGCTTTCCAAGCGCTTAGTCCAGGGCTCTGCACACAGTAAGCGCGCAATAAATACGACCGAATGACCGTCTATAATTCTACTCATCTATTTTGATGGTACTGACGCCCGTCTACTGGTTTTGTTCCGTCGTCCATCTCCCCCCTTGTAGACCGTGAGCCCGTTGTTGGGCAGGGATTGTCTCTCTCTGTGGCCGAACTGGACTTTCCAAGCGCCTAGTCCAGCGCTCTGCACACGGTAAGCGCTCAATACGATCGAATGAATGTCTATAATTCTGTTTATTTTGATGGTACTGACGCCCGTCTACTGGTTTCGTTCCCGTCGTCTGTCTCCCGCCTTCTAGACCGTGCGCCCGTTGTCGGGTAGGGACCGTCTCTGTTGCCGAACTGTACTCTGATACAGTGCTCTGCACATAGTAAGCGCTCGACAAATGCGATTGAATAAATGAATGATTGACGCCTCCCCACCCTGCCGGGAACCACCGCCCCCCGCCCTCTCGGGGACTTACCTTCCGAGTTAGGCCCGTAGCCCAGGTGGTTGTAGATGACCAGGGGCGGCCTCCCGGCGGTCTCCTCCGACCTCTGTACCAACGCCTCCTTGGCCGCGGCAAAGCCGTTGAGCACCACCACGTTTGTCCAGCAGTACTGGAGGCTGAAGACATCGCCGAACTTCTCCCGCAGCTGCCGGAGAAACAGAGCGGGCCGCGGAGGGGACGCGGGGACTGTGAACGGGCCCGCCGAGGCCCTCTTCGTCGTCCCGGTGCTCTCCCTGCCCCGCCGTTCGCTACGGTGCCCGGCGCATGATAATAACAGTAATGATGCCATTTATTAAGCGTCTACTGTGTGCTAAGCACTGGGGAGGTCACAAGGTGATCAGGTTGTCCCACTTGGGGCTCCCAGTCTTCATCCCCATTTTACAGGAGGTAACTGAGGCCCAGGGAAGTGAAGTGACTTGCCCAAAGTCACACAGCTGATAAGTGGCAAAGTTGGGATTAGAACCCACGACATCTGCCCACCAAGTCCAGGCTCTTTCCACTAAGCCACGCTGCCTAGTACAGTGCTCTGCACACAGCCATACAGGGCTCTGCACACAGTAAGCGCTCAATAAATACGACTGAACGAATGAATGAATGAATGAATGAACAGTAAACGCTCAATAAATCCGACTGAATGAGTGTTCCCCTCCCAGACCTGCAGAGGGCGCTCCATTCGCTTTTCGCAGAGACCTGCCTGGGGGCGCCCCACTCCCCGCCCAGACCTGCAGGGGGCGCTCCACCCTCTCCCCAACCAGACCTGAAGGGGGCGCTCCACCCGCCGCCCACCCAGAGCTGCGGGGGGCGCTCCAGCCGCTCCCCGCCTAGACCTGCAGGGGGCGCTACACCTTCTCCCCACATAGAGCTGCTGGGGGCGCTACACCCTCCGCCCGCCCAGACCTGCAGGGGGCGCTACACCCTCCGCCCGCCGAGACCTGCAGGGGGCGCTACACCCTCCGCCCGCCCAGACCTGCAGGGGGCGCTACACCCTCCGCCCGCCCAGACCTGCAGGGGGCGCTACACTCGCCGCCCGCCCAGACCCGCAGGGGGCGCTCCACTCGCTCCCCACCCAGACCCGCAGGGGGCGCTCCACTCGCTCCCCACCCAGACCCGCAGGGGGCGCTCCACCCTCTCCCCGCCCAGACCCGCAGAGGGCGCTCCACTCTCGCTCCCCGCCCAGACCCGCAGGGGGCGCTCCACTCTTGCTCCCCGCCCAGACCCGCAGAGGGCGCTCCACTCTCGTTCCCCACCCAGACCTGCAGGGGGCGCTCCACCCTCTCCCCACCCAGACCCGCAGGGGGCGCTCCACTCTCCGCCCTCCCAGACCCGCAGGGGGAGCTCCACCACGCTCCCCGCCCAGACCCGCAGGGGGCGCTCCGCTCGCCGCCCACCCAGACCCGCAGGGGGCGCTCCACCCGCTCCCCGCCCAGACCCGCAGGGGGCGCTCCACTCGCCGCGCGCCCGGACCCGCAGGGGGCACTCCACCCGCCGCCCGCCCAGACCCGCAGAGGGCGCTCCACTCTCGTTCCCCGACCAGCCCAGCAGGGGGCGCTCCACTCTCTCCCCACCCAGACCCGCAGGGGGCGCTCCACTCTCCGCCCTCCCAGACCCGCAGGGGGAGCTCCACCACGCTCCCCGCCCAGACCCGCAGGGGGCGCTCCACCCGCCGCCCGCCCAGACCCGCAGGGGGCGCTCCACCCGCCGCCCGCCCAGACCCGCAGGGGGCGCTCCACCCGCTCCCCACCCAGACCCGCAGGGGGCGCTCCACCCGCTCCCCGCCCAGCCCAGCAGGGGGCGCTCCACCCGCTCCCCGCCCAGACCCGCAGAGGGCGCTCCACTCTCGTTCCCCGCCCAGCCCAGCAGGGGGCGCTCCACTCGCTCCCCCCCAAACCCGCAGGGGGCGCTATATCCTCTCCCCTCCCAGACCCGCAGGGGGCGCTCCACTCGCTCCCCGCCCAGACCCGCAGGGGGCGCTCCACTCACCCCCCCCCCCCGCCGCCCCCCGGCCGACCCAGGGGTGCCCCTCCGCCCCTCCGCCCCTCTGTGCCCCTCTGTGCCCCTCCGCCCCTCTGTGCCCCTCCGCCCCTCCGCCCCTCCGCCCGCCCGTCCCCTCGGCCCCCCGGCAGCCCCTGACCCGTTGGAAGCAGAGATGGGGCTGGTGGAAATCCAGCTGCAGCAGGTTCCCGACGAAGGGCAGGGAGGCGGGTCCGGGCGGGTAGCCGGGCCACCCCTTCCTTCGCCTCCAGAAGTCCAGGAGCAGGACGAAGACCAGGAGGAAGATGCCCAGCTGGGCCAGGGGCCCCCAGGACAGCAGCTGGGGCCCCATTTGGCCCCTTCCTACCCCCTGCTCTGCCCCTCAGGGGGCTGTGGAAAGCCCTGGGAATTGGGGTCCGGAGAGGGGACAGCAGTGGTGGTGGTGGTGGTGGTGGTGGTGGTGGTGGTGCTGGTGCTGGTGGGGGGCGTCCGGCCTGGCCTCCTCCTCTAGGCCTCCTCTAATCTGGACCTGTGGACTTGTGACCCTGGTCCGGCCCTCCGTGGCCGCCCGTCCGATGGGAGTGGCGCCCGCCCGCCCTCCGCCCCAGCGGGGCAGGACTCCAACTGACCTAAATTTCCCATTAGCTGGGCAACAGAGTCGGATGAGGCAATGCAGAGCCCGCCCTGGGTGGGGAGCGGCCAGCTGACAAAGGGGACCCGGCCCACAGGCAGAGAGGAGGAGGAGGAGGAGGAGGAGGAGGAGGCTGGCGGCCAGCTGGCAAGCCCTGTGGCCAAGATCCAAACCGCTCCCCTGCTCGTTCAAGCTCTCATCCTATCCCGTCTGGACTACTGCATCAGCCTCCTCTCTGATCTCCCATCCTCGTGTCTCTCCCCACCTCAATCCATATTTCACGCCGCTGCCCGGATTGTCTTTGTCCAGAAACGCTCTGGGCATGTTACTCCCCGCCTCAAAAATCTCCAGTGGCTACCAATCAATCTGCGCATCAGGCAGAAACTCCTCACCCTGGGCTTCCAGGCTGTCCATCCATCCATCACCTGGCCCCCTCCTCCCTCACCTCCCTTCTCTCCTTCTCCAGCCCAGCCCGCACCCTCCGCTCCTCCGCCGCTAATCTCCTCAGCGTACCTCGCTCTCACCTGTCCCGCCGTCAACCCCCGGCCCACGTCCTCCCCCAGGCCTGGAATGCCCTCCCTCTGCCCCTCCGCCAAGCTAGCTCTCTTCCTCCCTTCAAGGCCCTACTGAGAGCTCACCTCCTCCAGGAGGCCTTCCCACACTCAGCCCCTTCCTTCCTCTCCCCTTCATCCCCCCTCCATCCCCCCATCTTACCTCCTTCCCTTCCCCACAGCACCTGTATATATGTATATATGTTTGTACATATTTATTACTCTATTTATTTTACTTGTACATATCTATTCTATTTTGTTAGTATGTTTGGTTTTGTTCTCTGTCTCCCCCTTTTAGACTGTGAGCTCACTGTTGGGTAGGGACCGTCTCTAGATGTTGCCAGTTTGTACTTCCCAAGCGCTTAGTACAGTGCTCTGCACACAGTAAGCGCTCAATAAATACGATTGATTGATTGCGGAATTCGAGGCAGCGCGTGTAGACAACTCGTTCAAGGAGTTTGGAAAGGAATGGTAGGAGGGAGATGGGGCGATGACTAGAAGGTGAGGTGGGGTCAAGAGAGGGTTTTTTTAGGATGGGAGAGACATGGGCATGTTTGAAGGCAGAGGGGAAGGAACCAGTGGAGAGTGAGCGGTTGAAGATGGAAGTTAAGGAGGGGAGGAGGGACGGAGCGAGAGATTTCATGAGATGAGAGGGAATGGGGTCAGAAGCACAGGTGGCCGGAGTAGCGCTTGAGAGGAGGGAGGCGAGCTCCTCTGAGGATACCGCTGGGAAGGATGGGAGAGTAGCAGAGAGGGTTGAGAGCCGGGGGGTTGGAGAAGGTGGGGGAGTTACTTTGGGGAGGTCGGACCTGATGGATTTAATTTTGTTAATGAAGTAGGAGGCCAGATCGTTGGGGGGTGAGGGAAGGAGGAGGGGGAGGAACCGGGGGCCTGAGAAGGGAGTTGAATGTACGGAAGAGCTGGCGGGGGTGATGGGCATGGGTGTCAATAAGGGAGGAGAAATAGTTTTGTCTGGCAGAGGAGAGGGCAGAGCTAAGGCAGGAAAGGATAAACTTGAAGTGAACGAGGTTGGCACGGTGTTTAGACTTTCGCCAGCAGCGTTCGGCAGCTGGAGCATAAGAGCGAAGGAGGCGGACAGTGGCAGTGATCCAGGGCTGTGGGTTAGTGGTGCGAGAGCGGCGAAGGGAAAGGGGAGCGAGCGAGTCTAGCTGAGTAGAAAGGGTAGAGTTGAGAGCAGTAATCTGATCATCTAGACTGGGCAGAGAGGAGAGGGCGGCGAGGTGGGGTGTGAGGCGCTCCGAAAGATGGGTGGGGTCCACAGAGCGGAGATCTCTGTGAGGGAGTAATACGGATTTACAGGGGAAAGGAGTGTGAGTGAGGAGGCAGGTGAGAAGATTATGATCAGAGAGAGGGATTTCAGAGTTGGTGAGGGTGGACACAGTGCAGCGGTAGGAGATGATGAGGTCGAGGGTATGACCAAGTTGGTGAGTGGGTGAGGTGGGGTGGAGCAAGAGGTTGGCAGCGTTGAGGAGAGATAGAAGGCGGGCGGCAGAGGAGTCATCAGGGATATCCATGTGGATGTTGAAGTCTCCGAGGATCAGAGTGGGCATGGAGAAGGGGAGAAGGAAGATGAGGAAGGGGTCAAAGTCGTTAAAGAAGTTGGAGGTGGGGCCGGGAGGGCGGCAGAAGACCGCTACAAGAATCTGGAGGGGGTGGGAGAGGTGAATAATGTGGGCTTCAAAGGAGGGAAGGAAAGGGAAGGGGGAGGAGGGATAGTGCGAAAGCGACATTGGGGGGCGAGAAGGAAACCGACACCTCCTCCTTTTCCGGTGAGTCTGGGGCAGGGGGAGAAGAAGAGGCCTGCACTGCAGAGAGCAGCAGAAGAGACCGTGTCGTCCAGAGACAACCATGTTTCAGTTAGGGAGAGGAGGAGGAGAGAGCTGGAAAGGAATAGGTCCAGGATGAAAGGGATCTTACTTAAAACGGAGCGATGGTTCCAGAGGCCACACTTGGCAGTAGCTGTCGAGGGAGGGGAGGGAGGGGGAAGGGTGCGAGGGGTGGGGAGGGTTTGGATTGGGATGAGTTGGCCGGGGGCCTGGGCGGGGAGAGTGGGAAGGGGGGTGGCGATGGGAAAGGAGAACCGGGATGGGGTGGGGGCGGGAAGGAGGAGCGGAGGACTGGCGCTGGTACAGAGGGATCCTTGGTAGGGGGTGAGGGGGAGTGGGCTTGGTGGGGGAGAGGGAGGGAAAAAGCTGGGTGGGAGAGGGGAAGGGGAAGGTGAGGAATGGGAATGGCAGTTGGGAGCAAGGGAATTGAAAGTTCATGGTGAGGTCAGCAGGGCGAGTGAAAGTACAGCGGGAGGTTAACAACTGAGATGCAGAAGCGATAAAACACTAGCCATGATATAAGTAGGCGATGGCATCACAGGGGGGTAGTTAAACAACATGCTATGGCAATGATAAAATTGGCAGATAATGGTGTCATAAAGAGCAGATACAAACTATTTTGTGCTGGAGTAGGGTGGACCTGTTAAGGGGGTCAGGGAGCAGAGATACCTGGGGGGAGGAGTGAAGAGCCAACTAGCGTGGGAGGGCTGAGGAGGTGCCAATGAGGTTGTCGTTAATTCAAATTGGTAATAAATAGAACATCTAGAGACGGTCCCTACCCAACAACGGGCTCACAGTCTAGAAGGGGGAGACAGACCTGGAGACAGGTGTCAAAACTGTCAGAATAGAATTATAACTACATGGACAACATTAATACAATAAATATAGAGAGTAGAAGTACGTACAAATAAAATAGAGTAATGAATAGAGGGAGCAAGTTAGGGTGACGCAGAAGGGAGTGCCATCTGGGCCCAGCTGGGTGGGCAGCAATGGCCTTGTCCTGACCCACTTTATTTTACCCCGTCCTCCTTCCTAGGGGAGACCCTGGGTACAAGCGGAAACCTAGGGAATCCCACAGCCTGGTTCATTCATCCAATCCTATTTATTGAGCACTTACTGTGTGCAGAGCACTGCACTAAGCGCTTGGAAAGTCCAAGTTGGCAACATATAGAGACGGTCCCTACCCTGGTTCCGAGGAACACTGATTTATTTATATTAATATTGGTCTCCCCTTCGCGACAGTAAGCTCCCTGTGGGCCACGTGACTACTAATTCTGTCGTATTGAACTCAGTCGCTTAATGCAGAGCTCTGCACACAGTAAATGCTCAATAAATACCACTGATGGATGGGTGGCTGAAGGTTGGGCTATCAGAATAGGATTTCCGGTGGGGCCATTTGGAAAATCCTGGAAGGCCATGGAGCTTTGGAATCGTGTGAGCCCACCGTTGGGTAGGGACCGTCTCTATACGTTGCCGACTTGTACTTCCCAAGCGCTTAGTACAGTGCTCTGCACACAGTAAGCGCTCAATAAATACGACTGAATGAATGAATGAATGAGGAAACTAGCTTCTAGTCCCAGCTCTGCAACTGGGCTGCCGTGTGACCTTGGACAAGTTACTGAACTTCCCTGCACTTGTTTCCTCATCTGTAATTCGGGGACGATGCCTCATTCATTCAATCGTATTTACTGAGCGCTTACTGTGTGCAGAGCACTGTACTAAGCGCTTGGGAAGTTCAAGATGGCAAGAACTAGAGACGGTCCCTACCCCACTGTGGGCTCACAGTCTAGAAGGGGAAGACAGACGACAAAACGAAACCTATTAACAAAATAAAATAAATAGAATAAATATGTACAAACAAAATAAATAAATAAATAAATAGAGTAGTAAATACGTACAAACATATATACGTATAGCCAGGTGTAGTGGGGAGGGGTATATATGTTCGTACATTTTTATTACTCTTTTTATTTATTTTACTTGTACATATTTATTCTATTTGTTTTATTTAGTTAATACGTTTTGTTTTGTTGTCTGTCTTCCCCTTCTAGACTGTGAGCCTGCTGTTGGGTAGGGACCGTCTCTAGATGTTGCCAACTTGGACTTCCCAAGCGCTTAGTACAGTGCTGCACACAGTAAGCGCTCAATAAATATGATTGAATGAATGAATGAATGACAACCCGATCACCTTGTAATCTCCCCAGAGCTTAGAACGGTGCTTGGCACATAGTAAGCACTTAATAAGTGCCATTATTATTATTATTTGCATTTTATGTCATCCACCCAATTCACTCTGACGTACTTGCATGCCTGCCTGTTTTAGCCTTATTTTTCCTCCTGCTTTTTGTAAATAAAGCTGATCAGCCTGTCTCCCCTTTCAGAGTGTAATTGTTGGGTAGGGACCGTCTCTATATGTTGCCAACTTGGACTTCCCAAGCGCTTAGTACAGTGCTGTGCACACAGTGAGTGCTCAATAAATACGATTGAATGAATGAATGAGGGGAAGGAGGTAAGGCGGTGGGGATGGGGATGCCTGCTCTCCCTCCCTCTTGGTTTGTGAGCCCCGTGTGGGAAGGGAACTGTGTCCAATCTGATTGTGATGAATCTATTCTAGGATTTGGCACAATGCTTAGCACAAAGTAAATATCGACTGTCCTAGCTGGGCTCCGCCTTCCCGCTTGGCACAGACAAATTGGCAGTGAGCCCAGGCCTCCTGTCTTGCCTGGCACCAGGAGGGGAGGAAGAATCAATCAATCAATCAATCAATCAATCAATCGTATTTATTGAGCACTTACTGTGTGCAGAGCACTGGACTAAGCGCTTGGGAAGTACAAGTTGGCAACATAAGAAGACAGACAAGTCTTTTCCTCTGATCTCGTCAAGAGCTGAGCACTGTAGAAAGGAGCAGGCTGGGAGAGAAATAATAGAGAAGGAAAGATAATGAGGAGAGAGAGAGAGAAAAAAAATCAATCAGTCGTATTTATTGAGCGCTTACTGTGTGCAGAGCACTGTACTAAGCGCTTGGGAAGTACAAGTCGGCCACATATAGAGGCAGTCCCTACCCAACAGTGGGCTCACAGTCTAGAAGGGGGAGACAGAGAACAAAACCATACATATTAACAAAATAAAATAAATAGAATAGATATGTACAAGTAAAATAAATAGAGTAATAAATATGTGCAAACATATATACAAAAAGACAACTGTGTCCACATCACCCGATCTAGGCAAAGTCCAGATGCTTCTACTAATGTTTCCCTCATTCCACTGTCCTTAACTGACCTTTGGATTGGAATCTGATCTCTGTTTGGAAGTTCTGGAATTTCCCCGTCCCGGAGCTGGGAGCCATTTTCATCGCAGCAATCAATCCCACACCACGAGCAGGGCCGACCCTTCCTGGGTCCTTTAGGAGAAGCAGCGTGGCTCAGTGGAAAGAGCCCGGGCTTTGGAGTCAGAGGTCACGGGTTCAAATCCCCGCTCCGCCAATTGTCAGCTGGGTGACTTTGGGCAAGTCACTTCACTTCTCCGGGCCTCAGTGACCTCATCTGGAAAATGGGGATGAAGACTGTGAGCCCCCATGGGACAACCTGATCACCTTGTAATCGTCCCAGTGCTTAGAACAGTGCTTTGCCCATAGTAAGCACTTAATAAATGCCATAATTATTATTATTATTATTTAGGAGCAGGGTGCGGTGGCCTGGATGGGGCAGACCCTGCGCATCTCCCACTGGAGCAGGGTGTGGTGGCCTGGGCAGGGCAGACCCTAGATGTTGCCAACTTGTACTTCCAAAGAGCTTAGTCCAGTGCTCTGCACACAGTAAGCGCTCAATAAATACGATTGAATGATTGAATGAATCTGCTACAGGGTGGTGGTGGTGGACTGCCTTGGGCTCTTACCCAGATCCCTCCGCTCAGCCAAGTTTCCTGGGGGATGAAGGCAGGTGGGCAGGGAATCGACAAGGGCCAGCGGGAACTTGTCGGGAATTCCTGCCAGACTGCGGGAACAGGCAGAAAGCTGGAATGGCTGTTCATTCATTCAATCGTATTTATTGAGCGCTTACTATGTGCAGAGCACTGGACTAAGCGCTTAGGAAGTATAAGTCAGCAACGTATAAAGACGGTCCCTACCCAACAGTGGGCTCACAGTCTAGAAGGGGGAGACGGACAACAGAACAAAACGTATTAACAAAATAAAATAAATAGAATAAATATGTACAAGTGAAATAGAGTAATAAACATTCATTCATTCATTCGCTCGTATTTATTGAGCGCTTTCTGTGTGCAGAGCACTGGACTAAGCGCTTGGGAAGTCCAAGTCGGCAACATCTAGAGACGGTCCCTACCCAACAGTGGGCTCACAGTCTTAACCCCCATTTTCCAGATGAGGTAACTGAGGCACAGAGAAGTGAAGTGACTTGCCCAAGTTTACTCAGCAGACAAGTGATGGAGCCGAAATTAGAACCCAGATCCTCCTGACGCTCCCCCGAGCACCCCGTGGGCTCTACTGGAGCTAGAAGAGAGGCTGGTTTGAGCGGCGATCAGTGCTACGACAGTCCCGCCCCGCCGCCTCCACTCATCATCATCATCATCATCAATCGTATTTATTGAGCGCTTACTATGTGCAGAGCACTGTACTAAGCACTTGGGAAGTACAAGTTGGCAACATATAGAGACAGTCCCTACCCAACAGTGGGCTCACAGTCTAAAAGGGGGAGACAGAGAACAAAACCAAACATACTAACAAAATAAAATAAATAGAACAGATATGTACAAGTAAAATAAATAGAGTAATAAATATGTACAAACATATATACATATATACAGGTGCTGTGGGGAAGGGAAGGAGGTAAGATGGGGGGATGGAGAGGGGGACGAGGGGGAGAGGAAGGAAGGGGCTCAGCCTGGGAAGGCCTCCTGGAGGAGGTGAGCTCTCAGTAGGGCCTTGAAGGGAGGCAACAGCCTTAGGAGGCAACAATCAAATTAGCCCAAATCACGGCGGGCTCTGCTAACCAGGCTCGTTTCCAGGATCCATGAGGGCGCGGAGGGACCAACGTTTCGTTTTGAGTTTTGGGAGCAGAAAGGGATTTTAGTGGGGATGGGGAGTGGGAGGGGATGGGCTTCAAAGAGAGACTAGGCCAAGGAGGAAGCCACCGTTTTGGGCCTTTTCAGCCCTGACCTGAAACTCCCGGTCTTGCCAGATGCATAGTTTGAGTGAGGCTGGGGGGATCTAAGTCAAACACTGGAGGGAGAGACCCCCGCTTTGGCCCTGGGGACAAGGCACTTATGCTAAAGAGGGCAAATTCACCGAATTCCCCCAGTCCTTGCGACTCTCACGAGCTTATGACAGTCAGAGAGATCCCCAGACCGGGTGGACTTGCATCCAGGAAACCCTGAGCCTGGGAGACCCTGAGACTGGAAAATTCTGAGCCTGGGAGACCCTGGGGCCAGGAGATCTTGAGGCTGGGAGACCCCGAGACTGGGGTTTGCTGAGGCTGGGAAAAACTGGGAGGAACTGGGATTGGGAGGCCCCCGAACTGGGAGATTCTGAAACTGGGAAACCCTGGGACTGCAAAAACTTGGGACCAAGTGATGAGAACCACCTTGGCTTGGGCAGAGACCCCCAGCTGAAGCCTGAAGGGATAACCAACTGTGAAAGGTGGCAAAATAATTAATAGCAATAATAATGGCATTTATTAAGTGCTTACCATGTGCAAAGCACTGTTCTAAGTGCTGGAGGAGATACAAGGTGATCAGGTTGTCCCGTGGGAGGCTCACAGTCTTCATCCCCATTTTACAGATGAGAGAACTGAGGTCCAGAGAAGTGAAGTGACTTGCTCAAAGTCACACAGCTGACAAGTGGCGGAGCTGGGATTTGAACCCATGACCTCTGACTCCAAAACCCGGACTCTTTCCACTGAGCCACGCTGCTTCACTAAAGCAAAAAGGAAGCAAATGATGCCCCGTCTTTTGGGGGGAAAACAGCTCACCCCCTGGTCAGCCCAGCCCCTTGGATCTGGCCGTTGTTCAGATGATAATAATAATAATAATGGCATTTATTAAGTGATTACTATGTGCAAAGCACTGTTCAAAGCGCTGGGGAGGTTACAAGGTGATCAGGTTGTCCCACGGGGGGCTCACAGTTTTAATCCCCATTTTCCAGATGAGGTAACTGAGGCCCAGAGAAGTGAAGTGACTTGCCCAAGGTCACCCAGCTGACAATCGGTGGAGGCGGGATTTGAACCCATGACCTCTGACTCCAAAGCCCGGGCTCTTTCCACTGAGCCACGCTGCTTCTCTATCAGCCCTCCTTCACGCTCCCCTGCTGGGTCAATTCCCCCCGGAAGGGCCCCGGTTGGGTCTGCAGGGCTTCGCTTCTCTGCCGCTCACCTCCTCACTCGTTCTCTCCCATCCCACCGTTGACCCCCGGCCCACGTCTTCCCCCTGGCCCGGAATTCCCTCCCTCCGCACATCCGCCAAACTAGCTCTCTTCCTCCCTTCAAAGCCCTACTGAGAGCTCACCTCCTCCAGGAGGCCTTCCCACACTCAGCCCCCTTTTTCCTCTCCCCCTCCCCATCCCCCCACCCTAACCCCTTCCCCTCCCCACAGCCCCTGTATATATGTTTATACAGATTTATTACTCTATTTATTGTACTTGTACTCATTTACTATTCTATTTATTTTGTCAATGATGTGCATCTTCTAGACTGTGAGCCCACTGTTGGGTAGGGACCGTCTCTATATGTTGCCTACTTGTACTTCCCAAGCGCTTAGTCCATTGCTCTGCACACAGTAAGCGCTCAATAAATACGATCGAATGAATGAATCTAGCTTTCCTTCTATTTATTCTGATGACTTGACGCCTGACCACGTGTTTTGTTTTGTCATCTGTCTCCCCCTTCTAGACTGTGAGCCCACTGTTGGGTAGGGACTGTCTCTATATGTTGCCGACTTGTACTTCCCAAGTGCTTAGTCCAGTGCTCCGCACACAGTAAGCGCTCAATAAATACGATTGAATGAATGAATGAATGAATGAATGAGATTTCCCAGTGGTGGGGATTAGGCCCAGAAGCCTGCTCTTCCAGCCTTGCTGCGCAGATGCTGGTTGCCATGGAGACCGCAGGATGAGTGGCGTGTCCCAGCAACAGGTGGGCGCTGCTCCCCCCTCCTCCCCGCAAACCTTGCCTTCCATCTTACCGCCAACTGTCAGCTGTGTGACTTTGGGCAAGTCACTTCACTTCTCTGTGCCTCAGTTCCCTCATCTGGAAAATGGGGATTAAGACTGTGAGCCCCCCCCCTCCACCCCGAGGGACAACCTGATCACCTTGTAACCTCCCCAGCGCTTAGAACAGTGCTTTGCACATAGTAAGTGCTTAATAAATGCCATCATCATCATCATTTTCCGGGCACATGTGGCCCAGGCCCACTCCGGCTGCCCCGGGGCACTCCCAGGTTACGCAGAGATCAATCAATCAATCAATTGCATTTATTGAGCGCTTACTGTGTGCAGAGCACTGTACTAAGCGCTTGGGAAGTACAAGTCGGCAACACATAGAGACAGTCCCTACCCAACAGCGGGCTCGGTGGGGCATCAGGGAGCGAGAGTATCGACCAGTAGCCTGGCGCTTTGGCCACCTTTGGTGAAAGACATGGCTGGGGTAGTGCGGTCTACTGGCTAGAGCCCGGGCCTGGGAATCAGGAGGACCTGGGTTCTAATCCCGGCTCCGCCACTTGGCTGCCGGGTGACTTTGGGCAAGTCACTTCACTTTTCTGGGCCTCAATCAATCGATCAATCAATCGTATTTATTGAGCGCTTACTGTGTGCAGAGCACTGGACTAAGCGCTTGGGAAGTCCAGGTCGGCAACATATAGAGATGGTCCCTACCCAACAGTGGGCTCACAGTCTAGAAGGGGGAGACAGAGAACAAAACAAAACATATCAACAAAATAAAATAAATAGAATAGATATGTACAAGTAAAATAAATAGAGTAATAAATACGAACAAACATATGTACATATATACAGGTGTTGTGGGGAAGGGAAGGAGGTAAGGCGGGGGGGATGGAGAGGGGGAGGAGGAAGGAGGGGGTTCAGCCTGGGAAGGCCTCCATTACTTTATCTAAAAAATGGAGATTGAGACTGTGAACCCCACGTGGGACAGGGACTGCGTCCAACCTCATTTGCTCGTATCCACCCCAGCGCTTAATACAATGCCTGGCACATAGGAAGTGCTCAACCAACCCCGCAATGAAAACTCATTCATTCAACCGTATTTATTAAGCGCTTACTGTGTGCAGAGCCCAAGTGTTTGAGAAAGTACAACCCAACAATAAAGTGACATTATTATTATTATATCTCTGTGCCTCAGCTACCTCACCTGTAAAATGGGGATTAAGACAGCGAGCCCCATGCGGGACAAGGATTACGTCCAACCCAATTTGCTTGTATCCCTCCAGCACTTAGTACAGTGCCTGGCATGTACTAAGTGCCCGACAAATACTGCAATTATTATTATTATTATTATTGGACCATTCATCCACCATTGCCGCGGCGAATGTTTTGGGGAAGCCAGGCAGGTTAGGGGGTGGGAGGCCATGGCCAGGGGAGGCTTAAGGGGCAGGAGGGTAGGGTGGGCAGGTAACCCCAAAATCCTCTCTCTGACTCGCCCTCCCCAAACTTGTTTCATCTTGGAAAGTGGCCCAGGGGTTGCCCGCTGCCTCGCCGTATTGTAACGGGGCTCGATTAGCCACAGTTTATATGAGGGATGAGCTCCTCCTCTCCCTCATCTTAGTCCTCTTCCTCCTCCTCGTCTTCCTCTTCTTCGTCCTCCCTGGGCTCCCCTCTCCCAGCCAGGGGCCATCAGAGAGAAAGGAGCTGGAGATGGGAGAAAAGAGGGAGGGTTTACGCTCGCTGACGTTAAAAGAAAAATATGCCAACTCCCTGCCCAATTAGCTTGAGTCAACAGTCCAGGCGCTTTTGGCTCTGTGACTCCTCACCCAAGCCAGTGCGGGAAGCTGTCCAGCCATGGCTACGGGGCCGTCTGACCGCCCTATTCATTTTCCCAGAAAATGTTTCAGCGGCGGTGACCTTAATAATAAAAACCGTGGTATTTGTTAAGCGCTGACCGCAATAATAATAATAATTGTGGTATTTGTTGAGCTCTTACTATGCGCCAGGCACTGGAGCGGATACAGGATAATAGTAATTGTGGTATTTGCTAAGTGCTTACTTTGTGCCGAGCACTGATGATAACTGCGGTATTTGTTGAGTGCTGTGTGTCAGGCACCGTACTATCGTACAAGATAATTGGGTTAGCCCGCTGTTGCGCAGGGACCGTCTCTAGATGTTGCCAACTTGTACTTCCCAAGCGCTTAGTACAGTGCTCTGCACACAGTAAGCGCTCAATACATAGGATCAAATGAATGACACAGTCCCTGTCCCACGTAGGGCTCACTGTCTTTATCCCCATTATACGGATGAGATAGTTGAAGCACAGAAAAGGGAAGTGACTTGCCTAAGGTCTCCCAGCAGACAAGGGGCAGAGCTGGGATTAGAACCCAGGGTCATTCATTCATTCAATCGTATTTATTGAGCGCTTACTGTGTGCAGAGCACTGGACTACACGCTTGGGAAGTCCAAGTTGTCAACATCTAGAGACGGTCCCTACCCAACAGCGGGCTCACAGTCTAGGAGGGGGAGACAGAGAACAAAACAAAACATATTAACAAAATAAAATAAATAGACTATCTACAAGTAAAATCAATAAAATAACAAAATAAATAGAGTAATTCTTCTGATTCCCAGGCCCATTCTCTATCCACTGGGCCACGATGGGGCTCACACACTTCAGGAGGAAGGAGAACAGGTATTGAATCCCCATTTTGCAGATGAGGGAAGTGAGACACAGAGAAGTGTAGCAACTCACCCAAGGCCACATGGCAGGTAAGCGGCGGAGCAGGGTCTCTGACTCTCAGGCCTGCTCTCTTTCCATTCATTCATTCAATCGTATTTATTGAGCGCTGACTGTGTGCAGAGCACTGTACTAAGCGCTTGGGAAGTCCAAGTTTGCAACATATAGAGACGGTCCCTACCCAACAGCGAGCTCACAGTCTAGAAGAATCTAGGAGTTTGCTAGATTGCCCCACACCAAGCCCTACCTCCTTCCCCTCCCCACAGGACCTGTATATATATTTGTACAGATTTATTACTCTATTTATTTTACTTGTACATATTTACTATTTATTTTGTTAATGATGTGCATCTAGCTCTAATTCTATTTGTTCCGACGATTCTGACACCTGTCTCCATGTTTCGTTTCGTTGTCTGTCTCCCCCTTCTAGACTGTGAGCCCGTTGTTGGGTAGAGACCGTCTCTATATGTTGCCGTCTTGGACATCCCAATCAATCAATCAATCAATCGTATTTATTAAGCGCTTACTGTGTGCAGAGCACTGTACTAAGCGCTTGGGAAGTACAAGTTGGCAACATATGGAGACGGTCCCTACCCAACAGTGGGCTCACAGTCTAGAAGGGGGAGGAGACAGAGAACAAAACCAAACATACTAACAAAATAAAATCATCATCATCAATCGTATTTATTGAGCGCTTACTATGTGCAGAGCACTGTACTAAGCGCTTGGGAAGTACAAATTGGCAACATAAAATAAATAGAATAGATACGTACAGGTAAAATAAATAAATAGAGTAATAAATCTGTACAGACATCAGTAAAATGGGGATAGAGACAGTCCCTACCCAACAGTGGGCTCACAGTCTAAAAGCGCTTAGTCCAGTGCTCCGCACACAGCAAGCGCTCAATAAATACGACCGAATGAACGAAGGGATGAAGAGTAACTGTCCTACTCTCCCGAGTGCTTCGTATACGCTCTATAAATACCCCCGATTGATTTGGCCTCGCTTCTGAGAAACGGTCTCCGGTTACTGCCAGCTCTAGAGAATTTCCTTAATGAGGGAGAGAGAGCCCGGGAAGAAAGGGAGGAAAATGAGGAAAAAGGAAGGGCGGGAGAGGGAGCGGAGGAGATGGGAAGGCAGAGGTGTCCGAGGACGGCTGTCAGTGATAAATGGAGAGAGGAAGAGAGGGGGACGTCACCTTTAATCAACGCGGTCTCCAAAATGACCCAGCGCCTGCCCTGTGGGGAGGTGCCAGTGGTCCAACGGAAAAAAAAAAAATCCCTCGAAACCAGAGCTCATAATAACCAATTAGGAGGAGCTAGCGACTCAAATTATTTAATGAGCAGAACTAGCAACCAAGACAGCCCTAATGACTTAATCGCGGGATCCAGGGTGGTTTAATGAGGGCCCGGCGTAATTAGGCCGCGATATTAACGGAGCACGAGGGGCCAGTGCGGCTAATGGTCTCTGCCCCCGGAGAGCCCGGCTTCTGACCTCTTCACCCCCTGGGAGCGGCCCTTGACGACCCCGAGCCCACGGGCCTGAACTCTGGGCTCTGTTTTCTTTTCTGTTGTTGTTGTTAAGAGCTTCTTCTGTGGCAGGCACTGTATTAGACGCTGGGGTAGATGCAACTTAATCAGGTTGGACGCCGTCCGTCCCCTAAGAGGTTCACAGGTCCCATTTTACAGAGGAGGTAACTGAGGCCCAGAGAAGTGAAGTGACTCGCCAAGGTCACACAGGAGAGAAGGATCTGGGTTCTAATCCCGGCTCCACACTTGTCTGCTGTGTGGGCAAGTTACTTCATTTTTCGGGGCCTCAGTTACCTCAGCTGTAAAATGGGGATTAAGATTATGAGCCTTATGTGGGACAGGGACTGCGTCCAACTCAGTTACCTTGGATCTATCCCAGCACTTAGTACAGGGCTTAGCACATAGTAAGTGCTTAGCAAATGCCACAATTATTATTCTTAGGTGGCAGAGCAGGATTAGAACCCAGGTCCTTTTGACATCCAGGCCCATGCCTTACCCTCTAGTCCGAAAGCTCTTTTGTGGGCAGGGAATGTGTCTGTTGGATTGTTATATTGTACTCTCCCAAGTGCTTAGTAGAATAATAATAATAATAATGATGATGATGGCATTTATTAAGCACTTACTATGTGCAAAGCACTGTTCTAAGCGCTGGGAAGGTTACAAGATGATCAGGTTGTCCCACAGGGGGCTCACGGTTTTACTCTCCATTGTACAGATGAGGGAACTGAGGCACAGAGAAGTGAAGTGACTTGCCCAGAGTCACACAGCCGACAAGAGAAGCAGCATGGCTCAGTGGAAAGAGCCCGGGCTTGGGAGACAGAGGGGTCATGGGTTCAAATCCTGACTCCACCGCTTGTCAGCTGTGTGACTTTGGGCAAATCACTTCAGTTCTCTGGTCTTCAGTTCCCTCATCTGTAAAATGGAGATTGACTGTGAGCCCCCCGGGGGGACAACCTGATGACTTTGTAGCCTTTCCAGCGCTTAGGACAGTGCTTTACACATAGGAAGCGCTTAACAAATGCCATTATTATTATGACTGTTGTTATTAATTGGCAGGGCTGGGATTCAAACTCATGACCTCGACTCCAAAGGCTGGGCTCTTCCCACTAAGACACGCTGCTCTGCACACAGGAAGTGCTCGATAAATACCACGGAGGCCAAGCTGCTCCTTCCTCTCCCCCTCGTCCCCCTCTCCATCCCCCCCATCTTTCCTCCTTCCCTTCCCCATAGCACCTGTATATATGTATATATGTTTGTACAGAT
Source organism: Tachyglossus aculeatus (assembly GCF_015852505.1). NCBI lineage: Eukaryota > Metazoa > Chordata > Mammalia > Monotremata > Tachyglossidae > Tachyglossus > Tachyglossus aculeatus. The sequence goes on from NC_052079.1 coordinate 53,405,666, forward strand.
TTATTACTCTATTTATTTATCTTACTTGTACATATCTATTCTATTTATTTTATTAGTATGTTTGGTTTTGTTGTCTGTCTCCCCCTTCTAGACTGTGAGCCCGCTGTTGGGTAGGGACCGTCTTTATGTGTTGCCGACTTGTACTTCCCAAGCGCTTAGTACAGTGCTCTGTACGCAGTAAGCTCTCAATAAATACGATTGATTGATTGATTGGTTCAAGGGACCAGCCCCTCTGGGACACGAGGCCTCACGGAGAAGGTGGAGGGAGGGCGGATGGGGCTGCGGGGAGGAACCCGGCAGAAGATGATGGCTCCGCCACTTCACAGCATTATTTCCCAATGCCCAGATGGCAATCAATCAATCAATCAATTAATCAATCAATCAATCGTATTTATTGAGAGCTTACTGTGTGCAGAGCACTGTACTAAGCGCTTGGGAAGTACAAGCTGGCAACATATAGAGACAGTCCCTACCCAACAGCGGGCTCACAGTCTAGAAGGGGGTGACAGACAACAAAACCAAACATACTAACAAAATAAAATCATCATCATCATCATCATCAATCGTATTTATTGAGCGCTTACTGTGTGCAGAGCACTGTACTAAGCGCTTGGGAAGTCCAAATGGCAACATATAGAGACAGTCCCTACCCAACAGTGGGCTCACAGTCTAAAAGGGGGAGACAGAGAACAAAACCAAACATACTAACAAAATAAAATAAATAGAAAAGATAGGTACAGGTAAAATAAATAAATAAATAGAGTAATAAATATGTACAAACATATATCCATATATACAGGTGCTGTGGGGAAGGGAAGGAGGTAAGATGGGGGGGATGGAGAGGGGGACGAGGGGGAGAGGAAGGAAGGGGCTGAGTGTGGGAAGGCCTCCTGGAGGTGGTGAGCTCTCAGCAGGGCCTTGAAGGGAGGAAGAGAGCTAGCTTGGCGGATGGGCAGAGGGATTGGGGGCATTCCAGGCCCGGGGGATGACGTGGGCCGGGGGTCGATGGCGGGACAAGCAAGAACGAGGTACGGGGAGGAGATTAGCGGCGGAGGAGTGGAGGGTGCGGGATGGGCTGGAGAAGGAGAGAAGGGAGACTCTCGGGAACGGAGTCCCGGGCGTCGATGGCAAAAACCTTACCGAAGGCCCATCTCCTCCAGAAGGCCTTCCCTGACTAAGCCCCCCTTTCCTCTTCTCCCACTCCCTTCTGCGTCATCCTGAATTGCTCCCTTTATTCATCCTCCCTCCCAGCCCCACTGCTGTCATTTATCTGTCAATAATCTGTCATTTATTTATTTATATTAATAATAATAATAATGGCATTTATTAAGTGCTTACTATGTGCAAAGCACTTTAATGCCTGATCCCCCCCCAAGACCATTCGTTCATTCAATCATATTTATTGAGCACCTACTGTGTGCAGAGCACTGTACTAAGCACTTGGGAAGTACAAGTCGGCGACATATAGAGATGGTCCCTACCCAACAACGGGCTCACAGTCTAGAAGGGGGAAGACAGACAACAAAACAAAACACAAGGACAGGTGTCAAGTCGTCAGAATAAATAGAATTAAAGCTAAATTCATTCATTCATTCATTCAATTGTATTTATTGAGTGCTTACTGTGTGCAGAGCACTGTACTAAGCACTTGGGAAGTACAAGTTGGCGACACAGAGATGGTCCCTACCCAACAAGGGGCTCACAGTCTAGAAGGGGGAAGACAGACAACAAAACAAAACACATGGACAAGTGTCAAGTCGTCAGAATAAATCGAATTAAAGCTAAATTCATTCATTCAATCGTATTTATTGAGCGCTTACTGTGTGCAGAGCACTGTACTAAGCGCTTGGGAAGTACAAGTAGGCGACATATAGAGACGGTCCCTACCCAACAACCGGCTCACAGTCTAGAAGGGGGAGACAGACAACAAAACAAAACAAGTGGTCAGGTGTCAAGTCGTCAGAATATGTAGAATTAAAGCTAAATGCATATCATTAACAAAATAAATAGAATAGTAAATATGTACAAGTAAAATAGAGTAATAAAACTGTACAAACATATATACAGGTGCTGTGGGGAGGGGAAGGAGGTAGGGCTCATTGTGGGCAAGGAATGTACTTGTACTTCCCAAGTGCTTAGTCCAGTGCTCTGCACACAGTAAGCGCTCAATAAATACGATTGAATGAATGAATGAATGTGTCTGTTATATTGTACTCTCCCGAGTGTTTAGTACAGTGCTCTGCACACAGTAAGCGCTCAATAAATACGATTGAATGAATGAACGAATGAGCCAACAACGGGCTCACAGTCTAGAGGGGGAGACAGACAACAAAACAACAACAACAAAACAAAACACGTGGACAGGTGTCGTCAGAAGAAATAGAATTAAAGCTAAATTCATTCATTCATTCATTCAATAGTATTTATTGAGCGCTTACTGTGTGCAGAGCACTGGACTAAGCGCTTGGGAAGTCCAAGTTGGCAACATATAGAGACGGTCCCTACCCAACAACGGGCTGAGTAGGGGCTGAACTGCTCCTCGGGGGCTCTCTGGGTCTCCAGCCCGAGGAACCGTGGCAGTTCCCGCTTTCGGGGGGATCCAGGACCCCAGAAGCTGCCAGGAGGACAGAGCACAGACCTGGGAATTAGAAGGTCACGGGTTTTAATCCCAGCTATTCATTCATTCAATCGTATTTATTGAGCGCTTACTGTGTGCAGAGCGCTGGACTGAGCGCTTGGGAAGTCCAAGTTGGCAACATCTAGAGACGGTCCCTACCCAACAGCGGGCTCGCAGGCTAGACGGGGGAGGCGGACAACAAAACGAAACATATTAACAAAATAAAATAAATAGAATAAATATGTACAAGTAAAATAAATAGAGTAAGCTATGCCACTCGTCTGCTGGGTGACCGCGGGCAAGTCACTTGACTTCTCCGTGCCTCAGTTACCTCATCTGTCAAATGAGGATTAAGACCGTGAGCGCCATGTGGACTGCGTCCAATCCGATTACCTTGTATCTACTACCCCAATGCTTGGAAGCCGCCCCCTCAAAATGCATCATTTTGCATTTTGCATGCCCTCCCTCTGCCCCTCCGCCAAGCTAGCTCTCTTCCTCCCTTCAAGGCCCTGCTGAGAGCTCACCTCCTCCAGGAGGCCTCCCCAGACTGAGCCCCTTCCTTCCTCTCCCCCTCGTCCCCGTCTCCATCCCCCCATCTTACCTCCTTCCCTTCCCCACAGCACCTGTATATATGTATATATGGTTGTACATATTTATTACTCTATTTATTTTACTTGTACACATCTATCCTATTTATTTTATTCTGTTGGTATGTTTGGTTCTGTTCTCTGTCTCCCCCTTTTAGACTGTGAGCCCACTGTTGGGTAGGGACTGTCTCTATGTGTTGCCAATTTGTACTTCCCAAGCGCTTAGTACAGTGCTCTGCACATAGTAAGCACTCAATAAATACGATTGATTGATTGATTGATCATTCCCAGATCCCGGCTGCAAGGCAGGCCCAGGCCACTCCCAAGCCGGGCGGATTCCCCTTGGCTCCCGGCTCGCCGGCTCGGATGAGCAGCGATGGCCCGGGTTAGTATAAAACTCGTCAGGCAGCTCGGGCCCCTCGGGCCCTACTATGTGGGACACGGTACTTAAAAATACATTTAAGCACATCGGCTCTGGGAAAACACGCGCCGGGCTGCCGAAGGCGGCCTGAGCCGCCGAAGTCCGGGAGTTAATCTAGATGGCATCTGGGCCTGCCGCGGATTACGTACTGAGGGGGTGGCGGCTCGCACTGGGCCCGAGGAAGCTTTAAATAATAATAATAATACTTGTAATTGAAATAATAGTCATAATTTAAAGGACAGGCGGCTGCGCTTCAACGGCAGAGGCGGGGCGGTGGGCTGGGGAAGGATTTGGGGCTGGCTCCTGGCGGAAAGTATTGTGGCCGGGTGGAAAAAGCCCGGACCTGGGTTCTAATCCCGCTCCGCTGCTTCTCTGCCGTGTGACCTCGGGTGAGTCACTTCGCTTCTCTGGGCCTCAGTTCCCTCATCTGTAAAATGGGGATTGAGATTGGGCGTCCCACGTGGGACAGGGGTTGTGTCCAACCTGATTTGCTTATACCCACCCCAGTGCTTAGTAAAATACCCGCACATAGTAAGCACTTAATACTATCAATCAATCAATCAATCGTATTTATTGAGCGTTTACTGTGTGCAGAGCACTGTACTAAGCGCTTGGGAAGTACAAGTTGACAACATATAGGGACAGTCCCTACCCAACAGTGGGCTCACAGTCTAAAAGGGGGAGACAGAGAACAAAACCAAACATAATAACAAAATAAAATAAATAGAATAGATATATACAAGTAAAATAAATAAATAAATAAATAGAATAAAATATGTACAAACATATATACATATATACAGGTGCTGTGGGGAAGGGAAGGAGGTAAGATGGGGGGATGGAGAGGGGGACGAGGGGGAGAAGAAGGAAGGGGGTAGTAGTAGTAGTACTACTACTACTATTATTAAGAAAGGGAAGTGGCTCCCACTGCTGGGTAGGGACCGTCTCTAGATGTTGCCAACTTGTACTTCCCAAGCGCTTAGTACAGTGCTCTGCACACAGTAAGCGCTCAATAAATACGATTGAATGAATGAATGGCCGAGGGGGTGGCCATTCTGCTCTGCCAGTGGTTTCTCTTCCAATCTTTTGAAGCGTCACGGATTCAAGATCTGCTATCCGTGAGATTAAAATTGCACAGAAATCAATCAATCAATCGTATTTATTGAGCGCTTACTGTGTGCAGAGCACTGTACTAAGCGCTTGGGAAGTACAAGTTGGCAACATATAGAGACAGTCCCCAGAAAGGCAGTGTTGGGTAGGGACTGTCTCTATATGTTGCCAACTTGTACTTCCCAAGCGCTTAGTACAGTGCTCTGCACACAGTAAGTGCTCAATAAATACGATTGATTGATTGAGTGATAATAATGTTGGCATTTGTTAAGCGCTTACTATGTGCAGAGCACTGTTCTAAGCGCTGGGGGGGGGATACAAGCTGATCAAGTTGTCCCACGTGGGGCAACATTTTACAGATGAGGGAACTGAGGCGCAGAGAAGTGAAGTGACTTGCCCAAGGTCACACAGCAGACAGGTGGCGGAGCCGGAATTTGAACCCACAACCTCTGACTCCAAAGCCCGGGTTCTTTCCACTGAGCCACGCTGCTTCTCATGAAGCATAGTCAGTCACCATCGAAGACTACGGCTCGGCAAGAAGCAGCGGAGCCGAGAGGAAAAGAGAGTAAGTCTGGGAATCAGGGGTTCAAAACCCGGCTTTGTTCTTCACCTCCTGTGTGACCAAGGGCAAATCGGCCAATTTTTGCTGTGCCTCAGTTCCCTCATCTATAAAATGGGGATTAAATACCCGTTCTCTCGTTTAGTCTGTGAATCCCATGTGGGCCTGGGAGAGTTCACCTCCTCCAGGAGGCCTTCCCAGACTGAGCCCCTCCCTTCCTCTCTCCCTCGTCCCCCTCTCCATCCTCCCCCGTCTTACCTCCTTCCCTTCCCCACAGCACCTGGACATATGTATATATGTGTGTACATATTTATTACTCTATTTATTTATTTTACTTGTACCTATCTATTCTATTTATTTTATTTTGTTAATATGTTTGGCTTTGTTCTCTGTTTCTCCCTTCTAGACTGTAAGCCCACTGTTGGGTAGGGACCGTCTCTATATGTTGCCAACTTGGACTTCCCAAGCGCTTAGTACAGTGCTCTGCACACAGTAAGTGCTCAATAAATACGATTGATTGATTGCTCCTCTATTTGCCCCAGCGCTTAAAACAGGGCTTGACACCTAATGAGTGCTTAACAAATACTGCAATCGGTATCATTGTTCTCCTCCCCCTCTCCATCCCCCCGGCCTTACCTCCTTCCCTTCCCCACAGCACCTGGATATATGTATATATATTTGTACATATTTATTACTCTATTTATTTATTCTACTTGTACATATCTATTCTATTTATTTTATTTTGTTAGTATGCTTGGTTTTGTTCTCTGTCTCCCCCTTTTAGACTGTGAGCCCACTGTTGGGTAGGGACTGTCTCTCTATGTTGCCAACTTGGACTTCCCAAGCGCTTAGTTCAGTGCTCTGCACACAGTAAGTGCTCAATAAATACGATTGATTGATTGATTGATTGCTCCTGTATTTGCCCCCGCACTTAAAACAGGGCTTGGCACCTAATGAGCGCTTAACAAATACTGCAATCGGTATCATTATTCTCCCCCCCCACCTTACCTCCTTCCCTTCCCCACAGCACCTGCATATATGTATATATGTTGTATTCATTCATTCATTCATTCATTCATTCAATCGTATTTATTGAGCGCTTACTGTGTGCAGAGCAATGTACTAAGCGCTTGGGAAGTACAAGTTGGCAACACATAGAGACAGTCCCTACCCAATAGTGGGCTCACAGTCTAGAAGGGGGAGGCAGAGAACAAAACAAAACATATTAACATAATAAATTAAATAGAATAAATATGTAGAAGTAAAATAAATAGAGTAATATCTACGTACAAACATATATACACATATACAGGTGCTGTGGGGAAGGGAAGGAGGTAAGGCAAAGGGGATGCAGAGGGGGAGGAGGGGGAGAGGAAGGAGGGGGCTCAGTCTGGGAAGGCCTCCTGGAGGAGATGAGCTCTCAGTAGGGCCTTGAAGGGAGGAAGAGGGATGTATGGATTTATTACTCTATTTATTTTACTTGTACATATCTATTCTATTTTATTTTGTTACTATGTTTTGTTTTGCTCTCCGTCTCCCCCTTCTAGACCGTGAGCCCACTGTTGGGTAGGGACCGTCTCTCTATGTTGCCAACTTGGACTTCCCAAGCGCTTACTACAGTGCTCTGCACACAGTAAGTGCTCAATAAATACGATTGATTGATTGATTGATTGACTCCGGAGTTGAGACAGATCATCTCCCTCTCTCGCACCCGAGTTATAACGAGATTCTCAGAGGAGCCGACGTTGGATCCTTAAAAAAGAGTCTTCTGCCATTTTTTTGTGTTAAAAAAAGATGAACACCAGTCATAATTCAATTATAACTGGCTTGTTTCCATTACACAATGTGCCTGCCTTTCCCATAGGTCTTCTCTCCAAAGAAAATGAAATAAATAAATCTTTGAATATATTATGTTCCTGTAACCTTTAAAAATAATGAGGATGAGGGGGGCTCCTGGAGTCTGAACGACCGAACAGCCCCCTTAGGGAAGGGAAGGCGGGGGGAAGGGCGTGGGCTCAGCCCATCACATTAGGGAAGCAGCGTGGCTCAGCAGAAAGAGCCCGGGCTTTGGAGTCAGAAGTCATGGGTTCAAATCCCGACTCTGCCAATTGTCAGCTGAGTGATTTTGGGCAAGTCAATTCACTTCTCTGGGCCTCAGTTACCTCATCTGTAAAATGGGGATTAAGACTGTGAGCCCAACGTGGGACAACCTGATCGCCTTGTAACGTCCTCAGCGCTTAAAACAGTGCTTTGCACATAGTAAGTGCTTAATAAATGTCGTTATTATTATTATCTGGGGCCAGAACGGACTCAAGAGCGAAGCAGCGTGGCTCAGTGGAAAGAGCCCGGGCTTTGGAGTCAGAGGTCGTGGGTTCAAATCCCAGCTCCGCCAATTGTCAGCTGGGTGACTTTGGCCTGCAGAGTCGGGGGGACGGCAGGGGGGGAGAGAAGAGGGTGGGTTACCTTTGGGCAAGTCACTTCACTGTGCCTCAGTTCCCTCACCTGTCAAATGGGGATGAAGACTGTGAGCCCCACATGGGACAACGTGATCACCCTGTATCTCCCCAGTGCTTAGGACAGTGCTTTGCACATAGTAAGCGCTTAACAAATACCATCATTATTATTACATCCACGGGAAGGGAAGACCCTCCCTTTCCCACGAGCCACATTAGAAATGAAGGTTTTTCTCTGGCTCTCTCAACCCCGTCCCCCTGGAAAAGTCTCAGGAGGGAGTGGACTCTTGTGGGGGCTGCAAAACGAACGAGTCGGGAGACGGGCCGGGACAGAGGGAAGCGGTTCGAGCATCGAGGTCCGGGAGGCGCGCCGGACGATTCAGACAGACGAAAAGGAACAAGGTTAAAATGAAGTTTATTAGGTTTTGTTTTTTTTTTTTTGCTTTTTTTAAAGTCGTTTGTCTTTTTTTTTTATATATAAAACTGTTTGTGAAACAGCTATCTTATTCCCATGGCCGAGTGACCCCTGAAAGATGCACTAACCCCCTCTTAAGGCCTTAACAAGAATTGGTCTTTTTTTGTAGCTTTTTTTCCCCCCCTCTTTTTTTTAAAACTCAGATGTTTAAAAATCATACAATTTACAAAACGAAAACGACAGAGAGAGTCCACACTGACGTTGCCCCCTACCTTTATAAAAACGAAAGAAAAAGAAGAGAACAAGGGTCGGCTGGGATTTCTCCACCGGCCTTGGCCCCCAGCGTGGACTCCGCCGACCCGAACGCGCTCTCCGTCTCTTCCCTGTCCCGGCCCTGGTGATTCCAGAGGGGGGAACAGCTCCCAGGGACCCAGGATACACAAGCTTTAGTGGCCTGCGGAGTCGGGGGGATGGCAGGTGGGGAGAGAAGAGGGTGGGTCCCCCCCCCCCCACCGGGACTCAGGTCCCCCCCACTCGGGCACCTGGCCGTGAGGATGCACACGGGCATATCGGAGAGCTTGACACCCGCGGGCGACACTCGAAATCTCAGCAGCTTTCCTCTGGTTTCCCCAGTCTTGTGACCTAAGAGATCGCTGTTCTTTCGGGGAAGCTCTCCCCCCTCCATCAACTTTACAAAAAACGAACCCCAAACCTAAAAATAATAATAAATAAATAGTGTTCCTTGAAATGAAAAATTTATTTTTTTTTTCGTTTAAACAACATCCCCCACGCATGGAAGCCTGAACCCTCCCTCCCCCATCCCAAACGCCCCCCCTCCCCCCCCCCCCCGCACCACACACACACACACACACTCGCACGCACGCGCGCACACACACACCGCACACTCGAGACAAAATTCATCATGAAACAACGGTTTCGATGTGTTTGGTTCCTGGTGTTTTGCTAAGTCTTTCCTCTTTAAATCTTGGGTGTAGTGTTACAGAAATTGGTGGGGGGGGGGGGGGGGGGGGACGGACCAGCCTCGCGATCCACCCCGCATCCCCGTTCCCTAACAAAACCGGAGCTCTTTCGGGAGCCTCGGTTGGATTTCGCCTATGTCAATTTCACTGCGGTTGGAGCGAATTTGGAGTTCCGGTCATTTTAAAATAGAATCGATGGATAAAAAGGGATAGCGCACCTTTCCATTTAAACAAAGTCTTTCCAGACTAAAAATAGATTTATATATATATATTTTTTTATCCCTCCCCTTTTAACTCCCCCCCCCAAATGCCCTGCCACCCTTCCCTCCCCCTGCCCTCCCGCCCCACCCCACCCTCCCCAAACATTGTCACTATGGAGATTGTGTCCATGGAAACAGCCATTCCGCCTCCTCGGGCATTTCCTGTGATGTCACCAGTCAAGTGTGATGAAAGAATTTATGAAGGAAGTGCTGGCATGGGCAGGCACATCAGGGGTGGGGGTGGGAGGGTCGTGGCTGCACACAGTGGGACAGAGATTCCATTCAGTCACGAGCGTCCACCACCTTCTTATCTCAACAGCCTAACCTGCAAGACAGAGAGGAGACGGCCACGTGAGGACACGGCTGCGGCTGCCGGGGACCGCCGGTCTCGTCCCCGGGGGGAGACCGAATCACTGCTAACGCCGGGCGTTTTCCCGTGTTGGGGAAGCTGGACCCGATGGACCGAGGTGGGCGGGGTGGGTGGGAAACAGAACGCGTACATAAATAATAATAATCAAAATAAATAAATGTTGACATTTGTTAAGCGCTTACTATGTGCTAAGCACTAAGCAATTAGGTTGTCCCACGTGGGGCTCACAGTCTTAATTGCCCAGCGTGGCTTAGTGGAAAGAGCCCGGCACATCATCATCGTTATTATAGAGAAGGCAGCGCGGCTTAGCGGAAAGAGCCCGGGCTTGGGAGTCGGAGGCCGTGGGCTCTAATCCCGGCACTTATCAGCTGTGTGACTTTGGGCAAGTCACTTCACTTCTCTGTGCCTCAGTGACCTCGCCTGTAAAATGGGGATCAAGACTGTGAGCCGCAAGTGGGACAACCTAATAACCTGTATCTGTCCCAGTGCTTGGCACATAGTTAGCGCTTAACAAATACCAACATTAATTAATTTACAGATGAGGTAACAGGCCCAGAGAAGTGAAGTGACTTGCCCAAAGTCACACAGCTGACAAGTGGCGGAGCCGGGATTAGAACCCAAGACCTCTGACTCCCAAGCCCGGGCTCTTTCCACTAAGCCACGCTGCCTTCTCTATAATAATGATGATGATGGTACTTGTTAAGCGCTTACTATGTGTCAAGCCATGTTCGAAGCGCTGGGGTAGATCCAAGTTCATCAGGTTGGACACAGTCCCGGTCCCACACGGGGCTCACACTTCTAACTTAACATACACAACTTCTCTGAGCCTCAGTTCCCTCATCTGTAAAATGGGGATTACGACTGTGAGCTCCACGTGGGACAACCTGATCACCTTGTATCCCCCCCAGCGCTTAGAACGGTGCTTTGCACATAGTAAGCGCTTAACAAATTCCATTATTATTATAATGGATAATGGATTATCTCCATTTTACAGATGAAGGCACTGAGGCCCAGAGAAGTGAAGTGGCTTGCCTGAGGTCATGACGCAGACATGGGGTGAAGCAGGATTAGAACTCGGGTCCTTCTGACCCCCAGCCTGGGGCTCTATCCCCTAAATTACGCTGCTTTTCTATAATCCCTCTAAATTGAGGGGCTTTTTCCCCTTGATGCCTCTAACCATCCTCACACGGATCGATCCACCCGCTCGCCCACCCATGTACCCACCCAACCATCGACTCATCCCTCCATATGCTCAATCAATGGTATTTACTGAACGCCACAAGAGGGGAGGGGTTTAATCAGGGAAGGCCTCTTGGAGGAGATGTGGAGTGGGGGGGTCAGAGAGAGGACAAGGCCAAGGGATCGGCGGGAAGAAAGATGAGACTGGGGTACGGTGAGCGGATGGCATCGGACGAGCGAAGGGTAGGAGTTGGGCCGAGGGAGAGCGGATTAAGTGCCTTAAAGCCGATGGAAAGGAGTTTCGGTTTGAAGTGGAGATGGGTGGGCGACCACTGGAAGTTTTGGAAGAGAAGGGAGACGCGGATCGAGTGGCTTCGTAAGAAAAATGATCCAGGAAACAAAGGGAAGTACGGACTGGAGAGGGGAGAGACGGGAGGCAGGGAAGTCGGCGAAGAGGCTGATGGAGTAATCAAGGCAAGATATAATTATTTGGATCAGCACGGCAGCCAGCGATCTGGATGGAGAGGAAGGGGCGGATTCTAGAGATGTCGTGAAGGTAGAACCGACCGGATCCGAGACGGATCGGATGTAACGGGTCGGATGAGAGAGAGAGATGAGTCGAGGAGAACGCCAAGGTTGTGGGCTGGTGAGACAGGGAGGAGGGGGGTTTGTGTACAGTAATGGGAAAGTCGGGGAGAGGAGAGGGTGTGGGTGGGAAGATGAGGAGTTTTGTTTCTGATCTGTTGTCTGAGGTGGCGGGCGGGACATCCAAGCAGAGATGTCTTGGAGGCGGGAGGATATGTGAGACCACAGAGAGGAGTTGGGCCTGGAGAGGGAGATTTGGGAATCATCCGCGTCGGGGCAGTCGTTAAAGCTGTGATGAGTGAATAAGGGAGTAGATGGAGTGTAGTAGGGGGTGTAGATGGAGAACAGAAGGAGACCCAGAACTGAGCCTTAAGGGACTCCCCCAGTTAGGGGGTGGGAGGCAGAGGAGCCGGTGAAAGGAAGTGAAAAGGAGTGGCCAGAGAGCCAAGAAGAGGACCAGGAGAGGACAGTGTTAATAATAATAATGATGATGATGATGGTATTGAGTACAGTGCTCTGCACACAGTAAGCGCTCAATAAATACGATTGAATGAATGAAACACTTCCTATGTGCAAAGTACTGTTCTCAGCACTGGGGAGGTTAAAAGGTGATCAGGTTGTCCCACGGGGGAGCTCACGGTCTTAATCCCCATTTTACAGATGAGGTAACTGAGGCCCAGAGAAGTGAAGTGACTTGCCCAAAGTCACACAGCTGACAACTGGCAGAGCCAGGATTTGAATTCCTGACCTCTTTTACTTGTACATATCTATTCTATTTATTTTATTTTGTTAGTATGTTTAGCTTTTGTTCTCTGTCTCCCCTTTTAGACTGTGAGCCCACTGTTGGGTAGGGACTGTCTCTATATGTTGCCAACTTGTACTTCCCAAGTGCTTAGTCCAGTGCTCTGCACACAGTAAGCGCTCAATAAATACGATCGATCGATTGATTGATTGATTTCCACTGAGCCACGCTGCTTCTCTGCTGTTAATACACTGCTGTTAATAAAGCCAATCCAGAAGAAGGGGCTGCTGAGCGAGCCTAGTAGATTAGGATGGAGTAGAGGCCATTGGATTTGGCAAGGAGGAGGTCACTGGTGGACCATTTTCCACTGAGTGAATGGGCGTGGGAAGGTGGATTGCAGGGGAGCAAGGAGAGAACTGGAAGCAGCAGGTGCAAACAACTTGCTAAGGAACGGCAGGACGGAGATGGGGCAATCGAAAGCTGGAGGGTGATGGTGGGTCAAGCGAGGCTACGTGGACATATTTGAAAGTATGAGAAAGGAGCCACTGGAGAGTGGGAGGTTGAAGATACTAATAATAATGATGATGGCATTTGTTAAGCGCTTACTATGTGCAGGGCACTGTTCTAAGCGCTGGGGAGGTTACAAGGTGATCAGGTTGTCCCACGGGGGGCTCACAGTCTTAATCCCCATTTTACAGATGAGGGAACTGAGGCCCAGAGAAGTGACTTGGCTGACAAGTGGCGGAGCCGGGATTTGAACCCGTGACCTCTGACTCCCGAGCCGAGGGGGCACTCGGCCATCCAACATCCCACCCACATCCATATTCATCCATCCACCCACGTGCCCACCTGCCCTTCCAGCCAATGCCCCTAAAAACCAGGAGAGGCCTAGCAACAGCAGTCAAGCCAGGTTAGCTCTCAGGGCCCGTTTGAACGCAATTGGGCAACTGCAGTTTGGACACGCCTACGCGGTGATGTGAACTCCTTGGCGCGAGGTCCTATTTGTGAGGAAACATGACCCAGAGCAAGGCTGGAGTTACACAAAGGGTTTAGCTTGCCAGGCCTGCCGCTAAGGCAAGGACCCGCAACTAGAAGCTCCTTTGTCCCGGGAATAAATGTTTTCTCTCCCGCTCTCCGTGTTCTGGGCAATCGATCTGAAACCCCGATTTTTCCACGGTTCATCGGAATACGCCGGCGCCTCCGGAGACACGGCGGGAGGATCGACCGGCCAGGAGTGCCGGGATCCGTGCCTGGATTTGACGGTTTAATGGCGGGATTGTGTGTGAGATTCCCCCGAGGCAAAACGGTAAAAATTCCAAGGAATTCTGGCAATTCGAGAAGCCTCAAGCGAAGGAGCCAGAAATACAACCCGGGCCACACCCTCCTGCCAGCTTTCTAAAAACACTTCAATCTGCTGGCAAGTGGCCAGTGCAGAAATCACTCCCCGGTACTCCTCCTTCCCCCTCTCTCAAAGAGTGTGTGCGTGTATGTTTAAACTAATACTCTGGAACAACCCTCCTGCTAAACTAAGGTGCAGCTCTGCAAATGGTAAGCGCTTAATAAAGACTATTATAATGCACTTGGGACAATCCCTCCTGAGCACTTTGGTCCACACCCCACCGACAATCACGCACTTTCCTTATATTCTGTTGCTTCCCCTGTTTGGAATACATTTCAATGTCTCTCTTCCCGGCTAGATCGTACGGCCTCTAGGGCAGGGATCGCGTCTCCTTTTTATTATTCCAGTGTTCCCTTCCAGTACAGCGCTTAGTACAGTCCCATGGACCCAAGAGGTGCTCAATATATAGGGCTGAAAGAGTCTACTTTATGCCCGGTGGGAGGAGCGTGTGGGGCCCCAGATAACTAGAGAATGGCGCACAATTCCCACTTGTGACCAGAGAGGTGGAATGATGGAAAACTACCGGCTTTTCCGCTCCCTCAGCTCTAGCCTGGCTCCCGAGATGAGCCCACTACCGATATTCACGAGCCGGAGGCTGGCGAGAAGGTGGGGATCGGAGGGGCTGAAACCCTTCAACTTCTTACGGGGAAAGGGGGTTTTTTTTGACGGTATTATCGAAGCAGAGCGGCTTCGGGGCTCCAGGGCATTTCCATCGGGCCGGGCGCCGGGAGCCACGGATTCAGGCTCTGGATTCTCCCCGTGACCTGCTGGGTACCTTTGGGCACCGTCTTTTGGGTCACGTCTCCGTCCCCGTTTCTGCCCGGGGAAGATGGAGAGAAGGCTTGCCCTTTCCGACCTCCCGGAGTCAAATGAGACGGAGGGTGGGGAGGTGATTTGGGAAGAGTGATTTATACACTCGCTCAGGGAACTGTCGTGATTTCCGTCATCAATTTCAAAGACTAAGGCACCTCAGCGGGACATGTGACAAGCCCACTGTGAAAATCCTTCAAGGGGGCAGTAGGATGGATGGCCAAACCCTTGTCTGGAGCAGAGTATGACTTCATTCATTCATTCAATCGTATTTGTTGAGCGCTTACTGTGTGCAGAGCACTGTACTAAGCGCTTGACATCAGGATAGAGCCAGACTATGCTCCTTGCGATGTGGATGACGATGCAATTTATCCAGTGCTTACTGTGGGCCAAGTACTGTGCTAAGACCTGGGCCTCTGTCCCTCAGGGATCTTAAGGTCTCCCAAGGAGGGAGGGTGGGCTTCTCACCCCCATTTTAAAGAGGAGGAAACTGAGGGCCAAAGGTGAAGTGACTTGTCTAAGGTCCCACGGCAGGTCAGGGGCAAAGCTGGGAGTAGAATCTGGGGCTTTAAACTCCCAGCCCCCGGCACTCTTCCCACTGTGAACGTCACACGTCAATCTAGTAGCACAAATCATCATCACTACTTCACGGCATTCACTGTCTTTAAAAAAGGAGATGTCCGAGGAGAGGAATTCGGTGTCCTGTGCCGTCTTAAGCCATTACGGACAATAAAACACCCTGATCTTGGTGTGGCCACCCCGCTCGCTGACCTCAAAAATCGCCCTAGCGCGAGCTCTGTCTGGACTGTGACCCGGCTGGGCTGGGAGGCGGCTGCTCCACAGCTCAGCCACTCCTACTAGCCCACACCGGTTACTCTCAACTATTGTGCTGGGCATTTCAAGTATATGTAAAAAAAGAACACGTTTCAGAGAGATTATCCGCAAGCCCCGGTTTCTGGACCATTTCTTGCTCCTATTGGGCCTGCTCCCTCCATTCTGGCCAGGTCAGCCCATTCCCTCTCTATCCCCAGTTCATCTCCCGCCCTTCCCCCTCGCCGTCGGCCCCCTCAGGCTGGCCTAGTCTGTCTCGCTTGGCACCAGGGGACGGCGGGCTCGTTGCCAGCTGCCCAGACCCCGCCCTGAGCTTTCCCATTCCCAACTGGCCTGAGCTCTAGCGCTGGGTAGATACACACCCAACAGATACACACCCAACACCGTCATTTTCTCTATCTCCAAACTCTACCCTCTCTCTCTCTTCAGGGCCCTTAAAAAATAAAAAAAAATCCCACCCACAGGCTACTGAGGTATCCTCCTACTGGGAGACGTAAGGGGATGCGTGAAGACCAGTTTTGAATCTCTTCTTACCCAATCGAGTGAATCCCCGGGGCTCCCAGGACCCTGGGAGTGTCTGCCAAAAGCAGGGAGGGGTTGTTGCTCTTCCCTTTCCCAGGGACTGGAAGTGAAGGAGGGGAGAGCAGGGGTGCTGTTTAGAGCACAGACCACAGGTGCCCTCTGGTCAATGTCCTCTGCCAGGATCCTCTGCTTCCAGAATGGTGGGATGGGACGGCGGGTCTTGGGCCTTGCCCCGGTGAGGTCCCTGACAGCGGGCTGGATCCTGGCCACGGGCCCAACTTTAGCCCTACAGGTCCAAAATCACCACTGACCTCTGGGTCGCTTCCGCGACCGATCACCGTGATACGAGCAAACGCGTTCCGCGGGGAACTCACATTTCCGGAACAGCAAAATGGCCAAACCCCAACAGAGCGACAGGCCTGTTTCCCCATCGGCAGGCAAAAACTCCCGGGTTGTCCAAGGAGATGCCTTAGACAACCTGCAGAAGGGAAAACGCCTGACCCCTAAACTGATCTTCCTGGCCCACCTCCACAGAAGGTTTGTCGGGCTAGGGGAAACGGCAAAGCCCTTCATTTTTATTTACGTAACCACCTAACCTTTTTCTGAACCTGCCGGAGCCTCTTGCTCTAAATTTCAATCTGCAAGGGCAAGTTCAAGTTGTACAGGTTGCATTTTTGCGATCAAGGTGTTTCCTTTATTCACTTCTCGACATTTCGCCGTATCCCTCAGCGCTTTCGCTGTCGGGGAGGGTGGGGTCGGAGCCGCCCGCCAGTTCTAGCTGCCACAGAAACAAGTTCGGGCAGCTCCGGGCACAGGACACACCATCGCGGATAATGCCTCCGCCCGCTGAGAACCTGAGGGGTAAGATGAGGTCTCTAACCCAGTAAGGCTTAGGTTTTTAAAGAAAGAAAGGAAGTTGTAAAAAAAAATTCTACTCAGTGGGAATAGACTGGGGCTTCGGGAATGGGCAATTAGTAGAAACTTGTCCCAAACAGGTGGCCGCAGGGCTTGGAGGAAGAGGGGAATTTTTCAATGTACTAGTAGAGGATTTCAATCTACCAGCCCTCTCCTTAGAGGGCTGAAAGGCCCTGGGCCAATGGCAGATCCTTGGAAACGTGCCCTCATTTCCTGGCGGGAAGAGCCACGGACATGAACCACTCTCCTGGGTGGGGAGTTTGGACCTCACGGAGGGCGCAGCCCACACAATCGGAGAAGCTTGACCGCTCCCTCGCAGAAGGCGGCTCCTCTCTGTGCCCCCGCCAGGCTGAGGTGCCCTTCAGGGTTGCCTGAGGGTCAGACGACCCCCCCACTCTGGGTCTGGACTTGCTCCAAGCTAGCTCTCTTCCTCCCTTCAAGGCCCTGCTGAGAGCTCACCTCCTCCAGGAGGCCTTCCCAGACTAAGCCCCTTCTTTCCTCTCCCCCTCGTCCCCCTCTCCATCCCCCCGTCTTACCTCCTTCCCTTCCCCACAGCACCTGTATATATATATATATATATATATGGTTGTACATATTTATTACTCTATTTATTTATTTTACTTGTACATTTCTATCCTACTTATTTTATTTTGTTGGTATGTTTGGTTCTGTTCTCTGTCTCCCCCTTTTAGACTGTGAGCCCACTGTTGGGTAGGGACTGTCTCTATGTGATGCCAATTTGTACTTCCCAAGCGCTTAGTACAGTGCTCTGCACATAGTAAGCGCTCAATAAATACGACTGATTGATTGATTGATTGCTCCAGGCTGGACCGGCAAACTGGGGAGTAAGTAGGTCCTCCCTTCTCAGCCAGGCCCGAGCCCCCAAAAGCCCCGCAGCTCCAGCCGGACCTCCCTGGAAGTGACACCCTGAGTGACCCCTCCTGCCCCCCTGGCTCTCTGCCGGGCTGGAAAAACGGGTCCGGCCGGTTTGCGGGCAAGGCGGATTCTGTCACCTTGTGTCCCCCACCTCCTCCCCGCTCGAGGGACAACGGATACGAAGAAACCCGAGGGGAAGTTTTTTCAAGGGAAGGAGTGCGGGGGCTGACAGAAGGCAGAGCAACAGGGGACAGAGGTCAGTTGGGGAAGGTTGGGAGAAGAGAGCAGCCGGTCTGTGGCTCCCCGGGGCCAAGTGGAAAACCCGGGCCCCGATCAGATCCTCCGCGTGCTCTCCCGGGGCCCCGGCCTCTCTCCCTGCCCAGGAGAGAGAGACAGAAAGAGAGAGAGACCTGCTGGGGCAGTGGGGGGGAAACTGTCCGGGTTCCCCCAACTCACCTGTGCTTGCTTTTATTTCCATTCCCACGAGCACACTGCCCCCCTCACCCCCGCTCCGACTGCTCTGTGCTGAGGCTGCCTTTGACCGTCTTGTTCTGCAAGGGGGGAAGAGGGCAGGGGAGGAGAGGCTGACGGGCGGGGAGCCGACGGGAAGCAGGGGACAGCAGGCGGAAAGCGGAGGGAAAAGCACACGGAAAATGGAGGAAAAAGAAGAGAAAGTCAGTACGGGGAAGAGGCGCTCACGTTCGCGGGAGGTTTTCCGACAGGGTTTTCCAGGAGAAAAAGCAAGGTTAAAAATCCGAGGCTTGACTGGAAAGGGGAGCTGTACGAGGCCCGCGGCACAGGTGCCACCCGAACGCCTGCCCTTCGGGTTTTCATTGTGGGCAGCAAATGGGTCTGTTTACTGTTCCACTGGACTTTCCCAAGTGCTTGGTACAGTGCTCTGCACACAGTAGAAGCGCTCAATAAATACGACTGAATGAATGAAGGTGGGCAGAGACGGGAGCGGTTGACCTGGCCGGGCCCGACTGCTACGAACGAGCCGCACGAGGACCACCAGGTGTCAGCACAACCCTGGGCAGGGGAACACGGACCCTCGTCAACACCACAAGATCCCGGGAGTTTGGGTGAGCGGAGACACACGGAGACACACACGCACACACACTCCAGAAGACAAACCTCTCCCCCTCGATATCCAACCTCCCCTCTTCCGAGAGCTAACCCCACCCCAGCCAGCTCCTCTGCCCACCAAGGACCCGGCGGGCGAGTCCCACTGCCCCTCCCCGACTTCCTGGAACTCCAGGGTGCGGAAGTCGAGCGCTCCCATAATAATAATAGTAATGATGGCATTTATGAAGCGCTTACTATGGGCAAAGCACTGTTCTAAGCGCTGGGGAGGTTACAAGGCAATCAGGTTGTCCCACAGGGGGCTCTCCATTTTCCACATGAGGTAACGGAGGCCCAGAGAAGTGATTTGCCCAAAGTCACACGGCTGACATTTGGCAGAGCCAGGATTTGACCCCATGACCTCTGACTCCAAAGCCCGTGCTCTTTCCACTGAGCCATGCGGCTTCTCTGCTTCCACGCTGCTTCCCATCTTGGGGTCGCCGAGGCGGGAAAAGGATGGAGCTTTCCCGGCGCTCCAAATCCGCTCTTCCCATCTTTTCCCTCTCCGGCCAACTCAAGGAGGCCCTGGGCCCAACCTCAACGGCAAAGGCCGGTCCAGCCAGGCGTCCCCCGAGCCCCCGGCCCATCCGCGGGGAACGCTACCAGCGGCAAGGACCCCGGCTTCCCGTCTCAAGCTCAGCGGAAGAAAGGATTTGGGGAGGCAGGAACCCCAGTTCTCCGGATCTGGGCCCCGGGCTTGAGCCGGAGCCGCCAAACCCTCGCAACCGACCGGGTCGGGAAAGGAAACCTTAGCGGGGGAGGAGAGCAGAACTTTCTGAACCGGGTCCAGCCACTGAACCCCTCCTGGCTCACTTATTCTTCCACATCCAGGCAGGAAATGAAACTCACTCCCAACTCTCCACTGACAAGACAGCTCCCCTAAAACCAGTCTGCTGCAGGACGCCTAATCCCGGGAGGGAGCGGGGATTCCAAAAGCGGGAGGAACTGGGCGAAGAGAT
Source organism: Tachyglossus aculeatus (assembly GCF_015852505.1). Lineage (NCBI taxonomy): Eukaryota > Metazoa > Chordata > Mammalia > Monotremata > Tachyglossidae > Tachyglossus > Tachyglossus aculeatus. Next base: position 53,425,378 of record NC_052079.1, read on the forward strand.
CTTACCTTGTGCTTGGGGCACCTCACTGAGAAATTCTCTTCGTTTAGTAAACAATCTGCAACAGAGAAGAGGCGAGTTAGCTGGACACTCGGTCCCCGTCACGGGAGTCGCGTGCGTCGCTTCCCACCTCTGGAAAATCAGAATCACTCTCTGGAAAATAATGACGTCGACGGGTGTCACGCTCCTAGAGCAATTCGGAAGGCCAAATCCAGGCCTTCTTCAGCCTGCACATTTCACACCAAAGGAAAGAATGAGACATGCTCCTCTTTATCCACCTTCTCCCCCGCCCCGCGTGGATTATCAAACCTATCGGGAAAGATCTGCTCCGATCTAGGGTCCCGCTTTCCGGGCCGAGCAGACTGGTCCCGTGGGACAAGCGCATCTAACACGAGACAGGAAGGTGAAGGTCCTGTTACTGTTCCTTGAATGAATCGATTGATCAGTGGTATGTACTGAGCATTTTACTGCGTGCAAAGCACTGTACGGAGCCCATGGGAGAGTGCAATAGAGTTGGCAGACCTGATTCCTGCCCTCGAGGAGCTTACAATCTTGTGGAGATAAAACACGACTAATTCCGACTTCCAAATTCGGGGATCGGCTTAGTTTTGTTCTTATACTAGCAGTGAGAACTCCGGGGGGCTGCCAGGCGAGGTAACAAGGGAACTTCGGCGAGCCAGACTCGGACATGGAATGAACGAATTCCCTTTGAAGATGATATCTGCTGGAAGTGATTAAGATCCAGCGGTCCCATCTGATTCCTGTCTGTTGAACTCTCTCCGGACGTCCGGCACCGTACGATGCTCTACCCCGCTGGGAAGCAGAACGGAGACCACGTGGTCCCTGCTCTCATGATGCGGACGCTTTAATCAGGGTTCAACCTGGAGCCTAGCCCTGCAACGATGCACTTAGTCAATCGATAGTACTTACTGACTGCTCGCTCTGTGAAGGGCACTGCATTAAACGCTTAGGAGAGTACAAAAGAGTATGGAGACAGATCCCCGCTCTCATGGAGCTTATGATCTAGTGGGGGAGACAGACGCTAAGATAAATTCCTAGCACATCTTGGAATCCCCCAAGGCGCGATAAAGTCGTTAGCACCCATAAGGCCTTAGAACACGTCGACTTAAACCCGTACCCTACTGTTTAAACGCTAACTCAAACACTGGTGCCCTGCCCCTTCTTCTTCCTAAGTTACCTTAGGTTTTGTCTTCCCCACCAAGCCATAAGATCCCTGAGGGCAGGGATTATACCTACTAACGTAATCTTCCAAGTGCACAGAACAGTGCTCTGCACACAGCAGGTGTCCAATAAATACCGATAAGGTTCCCAAGACTCTTTCTCTAATTTGGCCTTTACTGTTGGGTATCCAACCTGAAAAAGTCAATTTGGCCAGGTCTTTGACAGCTTCCCATCACATAACAACAATAATTATTGTGGCATTCATTAAGTGCTTATTGGATACCAGGCAGTAGGGTAGATACAAGATTATCAGGTTAGATGCAGTTCCTGCCCATAATAATAATAATAATAATGATATTTAAGCACTTACCGTGTGCCAGGCACTGGGGAGGATAAAAGCAATTTGGGTTGGACACAGTCCCTGTCCCAGGTGGGGCTCAGAGTCTCAATCCCCATTTTACAGATGAGATAATTGAGGCCCAGAAAAGTGAAGTGACTCGCCCGGGTTCACAGAGCAGAGACGTGGCGGAGCTGGGATTACAACCCAAGACCAGGCCTGTGCTCTATCCATTACTCCAGGCCGCTTCCCCCTCTTGGGGCCTTTAGTCTAAAGGGGGACAGAGAACAGGGATTTCTTCCCCGTTTTACAGATGAGGAAACTGAGGCTCGGAGAAGTGAAGTGACTTTCCCATGGTCACACAACAGGTAAGTGGCGGAAATCCACCAGTGGGTTCCAATCCCGGCTCCGCCAACAGTCAGCTGTGTGACTTTGGGCAAGTCACTTAACTTCTCTGAGCCTCAGGTCCCTCATCTGTAAAATGGGGATTAAAACTGTGAGCCCCCCGTGGGACAACCTGATCACCTTGTAACCTCCCCAGCGCTTAGAACAGTGCTTTGCACATAGTAAGCGCTTAACAAATCCCATCATCATCAAGTGGCGGAACCAGAATTTGAACCCGGGTCCTCCTTCTTCCACGCCTGTGCTCTTTCCACGAGGCCAAGCTGTTTCTCTAACCTCAAAATATCAACGCTACCTGGGCCGGCCCATCTCCGGGCCAGGGGCTCACAAAGTCAGCAAGTCCCTGCTAAACTCCAATCCCACCCCCCCAAGAAATAGCACGGCAGTAAATAACATGTGTTAATTTTAAACCCTCAAGTACGTAGCGTGACCAAGGTTTCCTGCTGTTCCAATCTGCCGGAAGAGTTTACGGAACAGCAGGAGACAGACAACCACAGCTCCAGGGACGGCGAGGCCAGCCTGGTCCCAAGTCGGGTTACTCGGAGCGAGGCGAGGGATGCTTTATCGTTAAATTAGCCAGAGACGCTGTCCTTCCCCAGGAGGTAGGAACGGATCGCTCGGTTCCCCTTCCACGACTGGTTCCCGTCACACCACTCAAAGGCCGCTATTCGGAATCAATCGGAATAAGCCGAGGAAGCTTCTCATTTGCTGCCGCTCCCCAGGCCGATATGAAGGAAAATTGAACCGGATCCAGCCCGACAGCTCTGGACACCCGTGTCTTCCGGCCGGAAGGGCAGCGTTAGCTTTTCTTCCGACCAGTCTCACTCCGTGAGGATCTGGGCAGGGAGGTCTTTCCTGCATCTTTCATTTCTACATCTCCGGTCTACGGGAGTCTGCTGTTAATACTACTGCTACTACTAATAGTAATAATAATTACAGTCTTTGTTAATAATAATAATGATGATGGCATTTGTTAAGTGCTTACTATGTGCAAAGCACTGTTCTAAGCACTGGAGGGGATATGAGCAGCATGGAGAAGCAGCATGGCTCAGTGGAAAGAGCACGGGCTTTGGAGTCAGAGATCATGGGTTCAAATCCCGGCTTTGCCAATTGTCAGCTGTGTGACTTCTAGACTGTGAGCCCGCTGTTGGGTCGGGGCCGTCTCTATAAGTTGCCAACTTGTACTTCCCAAGCGCTTAGTACAGTGCTCTGCACACAGTAAGTGCTCAATAAATACGATTGAATGAATGAATGACTTTGGGGAAGTCACAACTTCTGTGCCTCAGTTCCCTCACCTGTAAAATGGGGATTTAGACTGTGAGCCCCACGTGGGACAACCTGATCACCTTGTAACCTCCCGCTTAGAACAGTGCTTTGCACATAGTAACCGCTTAATAAATGCCACCACTATTATTACAAGGTGATGAGGTTGTCCCACGTGGGGCTCACAGTCTTAATCCCCATTTTCCAGATGAAGTAACTGAGGCCCAGAGAAGTTAAGTGACTTGCCCAACGTGCTTACTATGTGCCAGGCACCGTACTAAACTCTGGGGTGGGTACAAGAAAATCGGCTTGGACAGAGTCCCTGTCCCACTTGAGGCTCACAGTCTCAACCCTCTTTTTACAGATGAGGGAAATGAGGCCCGGAGAAGTGAAAGTGACTTACCCGAGGTCACACAGCAGATAAGTGGCGGAGTCGGGATTAGAATCCATGGCCTTTCGATTCCCGGGCCCGGGCTCTGGCGACTAGGGCAGGCTGCTTCCATCTGTACCTTGTCTGTGGGCGGGCTCTCGGCCTCCACATGTGAGGGGGAAGCCAGAGGCGAGGCGAGGCTCGCCCCATCTCAGTCAATACCGCGGAAATCAGAGGGTGGAAGGGGTGTGGCCCAGTGCCTAGAGCCCGGGAATCAGAAGGACCTGGCTTCTAGTCCCAGCTCCGCCACTTGTCTGCTGTGTGACCTTGGGCCAGTCACTTCACTTCTCTGGGCCTCAGTTACCTCATCCGTAAAATGGGGATTAAAACTAGGAGCCCCCCATGGGACAACCTGATCACCTTGCAACCTCCCCAGCATTAGAACAGTGCTTTGCACATAGTAAGCGGTTAATAAATGCCATCATCATCATCATTATTATTCTCTGGGAGAGTTCACTTAATAATAATAATGTTGATACCAACATTAGTTAGTTGATACCAATCTCTAGATGAAATTTCACATCTCTTCGCACAGTAATAATAATAATAATGATAACAAGCTCATCATGGGAAGGTAACATATCTAAAGAGTCTGTGGTACATATTTACTATTCTATTTATTTTATTTTGTTAATACGTTTTGCTTTGTCGTCTGTCTCCCCCTTCTAGACTGTGAGCCTGCTGTTGGGTAGGGACCGTCTCTATATGTGGCCAACTTGGACTTCCCAAGCGCTTAGTACAGTGCTCTGTACACAGTAAGCGCTCAATAAATACGACTGAATGAATGAATATTGTACTTTTCCAAGTTCTAATGTGCTTTGCATACAGTAAACACACAATACCACTGATGATGATGGTGATTTTTTTTAGGGTTTATTATGTACTCTATTATTATTATGCTTATATATTATTGTAATTATATCAATCATCATTAATATTATACTTATTATTAATTAATTATAATTATATTATTATTATTATCTTTATTATGAGAAGCAGCGTGGCTCAGTGGAAAGAGCCCAGGCTTTGGAGTCAGAGGTCATGGGTTCAAATCCCAGCTCTGCCAACTGTCAGCTGTGTGACTCTGGGCAAGTCACTTACCTTCTCTGTGCCTCACTTAACCTCATCTATAAAAGGGGGATTAAGACTGTGAGCCCCACGTGAGACAACCCGATTACCTTGTATCCTCCCCAGCGCATAGAACAGTGCTTCGCACATAGTAAGCGTTTAGTAAATGCCATCATTATTATTATTACTCTAACTAGCACTACTGCAGGGCTAAGCACTTAGTACAGTGCTCTGCACACAGTGAGTGCTCAATAAATACAACTGAATGAATGAACACAGGATAACCAGGTTAGACACAGTCCCTGTCCCACATGGGGCTCACGGTCTAAGTAGGACATATTTAATCCCCATTTTGCAGATGGAGAAGTTGAGGCAGTGAAGTGAACTTGCTCAAGGTCAAACCATGAGTAAGTGGTGGAGCTGGGATTGGAATAATCATCATCATCAATCGTATTTACTGAGCGCTTACTGTGTGCAGAGCACTGTACTAAGCGCTTGGGAAGTACAAATTGGCAACATATATCCAGGTCCTCTGACTCCCAAGCCTGGGTTTTATTATTTTTTTTAAGTAAACTCCTTAAGGGCTGGGACTTCATGCTTATTTTAATTTTGCCTTTCTGTTTAACTTTGTCTCATCGTCTAGGCTGGTGCTGAAAACCGAAGGGCTCAGAGAATGTCTTTTGATGGAGGAGGCCGCCAAAACTGGGAGGTGAAGGCTGGAGGAAATGAGCGTGAGTAGTGGTAATAACAGGGGCAATCATTCATTATGCGCTTTCTTTGTGCAGAGCACTATACTCAGCACTGGGAAAAAGTACACAGGTGGGAGTGAGATCCCCGTCCGCCTGAGCCGGTGGCCCCCTCTGCCCCCAAATCCATAAACACGTGGACACCGACAATCCGCAGGCCTCTGCCACGTGACGTTCCTGGGGTGATGGAGAAGGATTCGCCAGGAATAGTAGAGAGGGTGGTAATACATGCCCACTGAGTGCCCACCGTGGGCAGGGAACGTGTCTGCCAAATCTGTTGGATAGTACTCTCCCAAGTGCCTAGCAGGGTATGCTCTGCACATAAGAAGCGCCCAATAAATACCACCGACGACGATGAGTGCCCACTAGGTACAAAGCACCTTACCCTGCCCACCGTGGGCTTCCACTTTAACGGCCGAGACAGACGGACTGTTGAGCTGCCAGCGACTGCCTGGGGAGGGGAGAGGGGAGGAGTCAGTGGACTACGGGCCTGGATCGCCCGGGCCCCAGTAATAATAATAATGATAATAATAATGATGGCATTTATTAAGCGCTTACTATGTGCAAAGCACTGTTCTAAGCGCAGGGGAGGTTACAAGGCAATCAGGTTGTCCCTCGGGGGACTCACAGTCTTAATCCCCATTTTACAGGCGAGGTAACTGAGGCCCAGAGAAGTGAAGTGACTTGCCCAAAGTCGCACAGCTGACAATTGGCAGAGCCGGGATTTGAACCCATGACCTCTGACTCCGAAGCCCGGGCTCTTTTCTACTGAGCTACGGCTAAGTCCCAGCCAGCTACCCAGAGACCAAAGGCCCTTCTGTGGCCAGGGAAGTTTTAAACGGATCTCTGCGAGACGGCCGTACCAAGTACGATTCCCGCCTGGGTTCTTTCGGGATGGAGAGAGACAGGCTAGATCTTCCCTTTCTCCCGCCAAGGAAGACTCTTCATCTGGGGCGGAATTGTTCGTGAAAAACCACCTTTCTCTCCTTTTTCTCCTCCTCCTTAATCGGTACGGGAATCACAAGAAAACGGATTTTCACTGTCCACTCCTGTGCCGGTGACAGGACCGCCGTCGCGACAGTAACCAAACACACTACCAGGAGCAGGGGACCCTCCGCATCAGAGAAGCAGCGTGGCTCAGTGGAAAGAGCCCGGGCTTTGGAGTCGGAGGCCACGGGTTCAAATCCCGGCTCCGCCAATTGTCAGCTGTGTGACTTTGGGCAAGCCACTTAAATCCTCTGGGCCTCAGTTCCCTCATCTGCAAAATGGGGATTAAGACTGTGAGCCCCCTGTGGGACAACCTGATCACCTTGTAACCTCCCCAGCGCTTAGAACAGTGCTTTGCACGTAGTAAGCGCTTAATAAACGCCATCATTATTATTATTATTATCAGGCAGAGAAAAGAAGCTGCAGGAGCCACCAAATCCTCATGCGACAAAGACCCTGTTTCCATAGAGACATCCCTAGTAATAAAAGTTTTCCCCGAGATATCGGCAGCCCTTTAAAGGTTTGGGCGGGGGACGAAAACGTTCGCCGGGCCCAGCTCCGCCTAGACGCCGGAAGCCCCGTGGTACCGTTAGGTTTCGGAGACCCACTGATCTTCTAACGGGAGGGTTAACCGGAGAGCGCCTTGCCTATGGATGTGGTACTTGAAGAATAACTCCCGCACACCCTACAATAGAGGAAAGGCTCCCGCGGGAGATATGGAAACATTCAGTGGTCCCCGTGAAGCAACTCTCAGGCCCAACCCGAACCACGTGATCTAACAAACCAATAAACACCCAGGAGATCGTAATCTTCCTAAGCCGCCTTGGTTGGGTACGGCTCCCGGGGCGCCCAGGGCGGTGAGGGAGAGTCGTTGAGCAATCCGAGCACGGGACGGAAGCCAAGGATCCTGGGCTCTGCATCCAAGTTCTCCCTACAAGAGCCAACGTGGGGCGGGCTCTCTGCGGTTATAATAACAATAATAATGATGGCATTTGTTAAGCGCTTACTATGTGCAAAGCACTGTTCTAAGCGCTGGGGAGGATGCAAGGTGATCAGGTTGTCCCACGTGGGGCTCCCAGACTTCATCCCCATTTTACAGGTGAGGGAACTGAGGCACAGAGAATAATAATAATAATAACAATAATGACGGCATTTATTAAGCGCTTACTATGTGCAAAGCACTGTTCTAAGCGCTGGGGTAGATACAAGGTAATCAAGTTGTCCCACGTGGGGCTCACAGACTTAATCCCCATTTTCCAGCTGAGGGAACTGAGGCCCAGAGAAGTGAAGTGACTTGCCCAAAGTCACACAGCTGACAACTGGAGGAGCCGGGATTGGAACCCATGACCTCTGATTCCCTAGCTCGTGCTCCTTCCATTGAGCCACGCTGCTTCTCTTCTCTTGCACTCTGGTTATGAGTGCAAGCTCCTCGTGGGCAGGGAACGTTATCACCAGCTAATGTTCACTGCACCCGGGGGGGGCCTGTATTTCCTATGAGAACCTGTGGGTGCTCAATAAATGCCTTCTATCTACGACTACTAGCACGGGTGAAACGCCAGGGTCGAAATTTCCTTTTTTAACCCCGGGGGCCGTGGCCACTAACGGTCTGAATGGGTAAACTTACCATTATTACTGTGAATTCTGTGAAAATTGCCCCGATTAGTCTATGGGAGATGGGTTTAGCCTTCTAGGCCGGGCTTAGAACCAAAGAAAAATCTTCGTTTTCCCCACCCCTAGCAAAGGACCAGTCTTTCTGCCTTTAGAGGCCCAGCAGGCCAGGCGGAGGAGACTAGTAAACCAGACTGTCCGGCTCGAGTCAGAGGCCCGTAGGAGGTCTGCCATCCCCTTTCCTTTTGACTGACTGTTCTGGGGAGAGGGAAAGAGGCTGCTTGAGGGAGTTTCTATCCATTTGCTGCAATTTTACAAAATTAGCTTTCAAGGCAAAGTGCACAGGAAGAAGAGACACAGCCCAGTGTTCTTGCATTCTGCTCCTTGCAGTGCTGAGGCCGGAGTTTTTCTGATCGCTACTACGTTCTTCCGGCAGTGACGTCAGATTAGGAATTCTATCCCAAGGAGTGACGATGACGACGATGATGGAGCTTCCTGTTGAAAATGACCGTCGAGCGGTGGCCCCTCGGGCCCGTGCCGCACCTCGGTGTGACCCAGGCCCGGAGGACGCTGAGGGCTCTCACGGCCGAAGCGACCGCTCCGGTGCCATAGGGCCGCCCGCGTTGGCTTCTCTTGGGATCCCCGCCGGGTCTTGCCCGCTCGGGGCCCAAACCCAGGTCTCCAGCCCCCAGGGCCCTGCTCTTTTTCCACCGAACCAACTAAGGACCTACCCTGGGCAAGCTTAGAAGAATCTGGAATCTGGTTGGGCTCGACTCACCTTTTCGGCTCCTCCCCACGGGCTTGCGTGGGCCGTCTCGAGGCTGGGGATGGGGCGAGCGGGAAATGACCACCTTGAGGCTCTAAGGGGACCAGGCCTCCGGGGATAAACCCATCTGAGGGGACGCGGCGGGGTGAGTCCGCGCTGGAGAATCAGTCTCAAAGGCCCCGTGAGGGGAGGGAGGCGGTGATGCCCGCGGGTCCTCCTTGCTCTTACCTGCATCGATGGCACACGGGTAATGGTATCGGAAGGAGCAACCTTTGTTGTAGCAGCCTAGGGTGGCTCCCGGCTCCTGGCAGTGGGAACATTTCTGAAAGGAACAAAGGTGAGACGTCACTATTACTACCATTATAATGATCATTACGGTAGAAGCACGGGTCTGAGAATCAGAGGTCGTGGGTTCTAATCCCAGCTCTGCCACACGTCTGCTGTGTGACCTTGGGCAAGTCACTTCTCTGTGCCTCAGCAACCTCATCTGTAAAAACGGGGATTAAGACTGTGAGCCCTATGTGGGACAGGGACTGTGTCCAGCCCCATGATCTGTATCTACTTCGGGGCTTAGAACGGTGCTTGGAACATAATAATAATGGCATTTATTATGCGCTTACTATGTGCAAAGCACTGTTCTAAGCGCTGGGGAGGTTACAAGGTGATCGGGTTGTCCCACGGGGGATTCACAGTCTTCATCCCCATTTTACAGTTGAGGGAACTGAGGCACAGAGAATAATAATAATAATAATAATAATGATGGCATTTGTTAAGCGCTTACTATGTGCAAAGCACTGTTCTAAGCGCTGGGGGGGGATAGAAGGTGATCAGGTTGTCCCACGGGGGGCTCACAGTCTTAATCCCCATTTTACAGATGAGGGAACTGAGGCACAGAGAATAATAATAATAATAATAATAATGATGGCATTTGTTAAGCGCTTACTATGTGCAAAGCATTGTTCTAAGCACTGGGGAGGTTACAAGGTGATCAGGTTGTCCCACGGGGGGTTCACAGTCTTCATCCCCATTTTACAGATGAGGGAACTGAGGCACAGAGAAATGAAGTGACTTGCCCAAAGTCACACAGTTGACAATTGGCAGAGCCTGGAGTTGAACCCATGACCTCTGACTCCAAAGCCCGGGCTCTTTCCACTGAGCCACGCTCGCTTAACAAATACCACTATCGTTATTAATACCATTATGCCCTTATGTGGCAAACACCGTTCTAAATGCTGCGTAGATAAGATACCAGTTGATCAGGTCAGACCTGGTCCCTCTTATATGGGGCTCCCAGTCTACGCGGGAGGGAGGACAGGACATGGCAGCCATTCCGGGAAACCTGACTCCTTTTTTCCCGCTCTTTTCCCCCTTCAAGGGCCTCGACTCTCAGTCCCTGCACCCTGTGACTTCGTTCCTACGGGGGCCATCGACCGGGGCAAAACACGCCAGTCGGCTTCTGCCCGCTAACCACGGCTTAGACGTGACAATGGCCCACAGGTCACCTCCCTGGCGCTCCCCTCAGCTGACATTTCGGACCTCTCTCAGTCGCGTTTCCTGTGGGGCCTTGGCTGCCTCTGCCTCCTGGGCAACGCTCAGGGCTGGGGAGAGTCTGGGGTGGCAAGACAAAGACAAGGCAAAGAGTTCTAAGCCTGGCTCCGCCACTTGTCCGTTGTGTGACCTCGGGCAAGTCACTTCACTTCTCTAGGCCTTAGTAATCACAACTGTAAAATGGGGATGGAGACTGGGAGCCCCACGTGGGACTGTGAGCCCACTGTTGGGTAGGGACTGTCTCTATATGTTGCCAATTTGTACTTCCCAAGTGCTTAGTACAGTGCTCTGCACACAGTAAGTGCTCAATAAATACGATTGATGATGATGATGATGACCAGGACTGTGTCCAACCTGATTTGCTTGTATCCGCCCCAGCGCTTAGTCCAGCGCCTGGCACACAGTAAGCAGTTAACAAACAGCACAATGATTACTAAATACGACGGAGGGCCTGCACGGTTGCGGGAGGAGTGGATCAGTGGGAGGGTGACCCGAGATGACCGAGGCGGTCAGGTTAAGGCAGGGCATCGGGATGGAAGCTGACGGACCCCATAGGGTCAGTTTGGGGCACTTGTCCACTTCTTTCTCTCCCCACTAGCTTCGCTTTCCGGGGCCACCTGTGAGGACGGTGAGGCAAGGGAACTCAATTCACCACACTACACCGACTTCTAGCCCGCTGTTGGGTAGGGACCGTCTCTATATGTTGTCAACTTGGACTTCCCAAGCGCTCAAGTACAGTGCTCTGTTCACGACTGAATGAATGACTGACTTGAAATCTGGCCCCGTGTAGGTGTACAGACACTTCTGGGTGGCCCTAACAGCTTGTCCCCGTAGGTGCAACTAAGGCAGCTGCGCACTTTCCAGCACTTTGGGCCTCAGCCCAGCCCGATCTTGGAGGCCGGGACCAGCTCCGTACAAGGGTGGGGCTTGAAAAGCTGCCCAGGAGGCTGAGGTCGGGGGAGGTAAGTACTGCGAGGCAGCAGAAAGAACCCCTCTTCCCTCCCCTCTTCTCCAATCTTCCCTCTTCCTCCTGCCACCTTAATAATAATAATTATGGTATTAGTTAAGTGCTTACTAATGTACCAGGCACACTGCTCTAAGCTCTGGGGTAGATACAAGATAATAATAATAATAATGGCATTGTTAAGCGCTTACTATGTGCAAAGCACTGTTCTAAGCGCTGGGGAGGATACAAGGTGATCAGGTTGTCCCACGTGGGGCTCGCAGTCTTCATCCCCATTTTACAGATGAGGGAACTGAGGCCCAGAGAAGGGAAGTGACCTGCCCAAAGTCATACAGCTGACAAGTGGCAGAGCTGGGATTTGAACCCATGACCTCTGACTCCCAAGCCTGTGCTCTTTCCATTGAGCCACTCATCAGGTTGGACGGAGTCCCTGTCCCAAGAAGCAGCGGGGCTCAGTGGAAAGAGCCCGGGTTTGGGAGTCAGAGGTCGTGGGTTCCGATCTCGGCTTCACCACCTGTCAGCTGTGTGACTTTGGGCAAGTCACTTCACTTCTCTCTGCCTCAGTCACCTCATCTGTAAAATGGGGATTAAGAATGGGAGCCCCATTTGGGACAACCTGATTATACCAGTGCTTGGCACAGAGTAAGTGCTTAACAAATACCATCATTATTATTAACTCCCATTTTGCAAAGGAGGGAACTGAGGCCCAGAGAAGTGACTTTGCCCAAGGTCACACAGCAGACAAGTGGCAGAGTCGGATTCCCAGGCCTGCGCGCTAGCCACTACACCACGCTGCTTCTTCTTGCAGAGGGTCCTCTTTCACGTTACCCTCCGTGGCTTCCTTTTGAGACCGAGGACACGTAGGAGAGAGAGAGGAGAGCAGGCGGGAGAACGACTAGGGCCGGAGAGATGGGGTGGAATACAGACCAAAGGGAACCCCGGAGATTCGTCTCCAACGTAACAAGCCAACCACCAGAGAACAGGGCTTCTACACATCTCAGCTGGGTTTCCCTGGAACTCATGGCCTTCCGGAGTTAGCTACAGTTCTTCCCCAAGGGTTGTGTGTTAATCCGGAGCCTCCTCTCATTAGGTGGTTTTAGTTACTTCAACTGGCTCACAGGCAAGGGGCCACATTGGGGAGGAGGAAAGAGGGAGACAAACCAGAGCTGGGAGAAAGGCCAGGAGCCTCCCAGCTCCGCAGCCCCTAACCCAGGAAAAACCGTTAAGTGCCCAGGACTGCAGAACGGTCAATCAATCAGTGGTATTCATTGAGCGATTACGGTGTGCCAAGCACTGAACCAGGTGCTTTGGGAGAGAACGATACAGTCAAGTTGATAGGTACGCTCCCTACCAACACGGAGCTCGCGATCTAGAGGGGGAGACAGATATTAAAATAAATTTCTGATAGGGGAAATGGGAGTGTATAGGGTGTGTACTTCAGTAAATAAATTCATAACTACAAAAATAGCATTGATTGATCAATTAAGAAGTACTTTGGGGCAAATAATAAGTGTACAGGTGAAGCGGCATGGCTCAGTGGAAAGAGCCTGGGCTTTGGAGTCAGAGGTCACGGGTTCAAATCCCAGCTCCGCCACTTGTCAGCTGTGTGACTTTGGGCATGTCACTTCACTTCTCTGGGCCTCAGTTCCCTCATCTGTAAAATGGGGATTAAGACTGTGAGCCCCCCGTGGGACAACCTGATCACTTTGTAAACTCCCCAGTGCTTAGAACAGTGCTTTGCACATAGTAAGCGCTTAATAAATGCCATTATGCAGACGGAAGGGTGAATTAGAGAAATGAGAGCCTAGACAGGGCAGGCTCTCATGAGGAGGGATTTGAAAGTGGGGAGAGTAGTGGTGATTCATTCATTCACTCAATCGTATTTATTGAGCACTTACTGTGTGCAGAGCACTGTACTGAGTGCTTGGAAAGTACAACCCAGCAACAAATAGAGACAATCCCTACCCAACAACAGGCTCATGATCACAGTAACCTGACCCGTACGGTCAACACATGCTTTCCCACCACCCCACAACTTCCAACCCGCCCCATTTGAGACCCGAGGCTCTAGAGCCAAGTACAGACTTCTAGACTGTGAGCCCACTGTTGGGTAGGGACTGTCTCTATATGTTGCCAACCTGTACTTCCCAAGCACTTAGTACAGTGCTCTGCACACAGTAAGCACTCAATAAATACGATTGAATGAATGAATAGGGGGAGTGAGGCCTTTGCCTGCCAGCATTCACGGCGCTGCCCCACTGAAGGAAGGAGAAAGATGTGTGTACCCGGCTCACTTCAGCTGGTGACACTGTAATCAATCAATCAATCAATCACATTTATTGAGCGCTTACTGTGTGCAGAGCACTGTACTAAGCACTTGGGAAGTACAAGTTGGCAACATATAGAGACAGTCCCTACCCAACAGTGGGCTCACAGTCTAGAAGGGGGAGACAGAGAACAAAACCAAACATATTAACAAATTAAAATAAATAGAATAGATATGTACAAGTAAACTAAATGAATAGAGTAATAAATATGTACAAACATATATACATATATACAGGTGCTGTGGGGAAGGGAAGGAGGTAAGACGGTGGGGATGGAGGGGGACGAGAGGGAGAGGAAGGAGGGGGCTCAGTCTGGGAAGGCCTCCTGGAGGAGGTGAGCTCTCAGTAGGGCCTCGGGGGGTCGCGTAACTAGTTAGCATGCCAGAGTCTCGTTCGTTATCGGAATTAACCAGACAAATCGCTCCACCAATGAAGAACGGCCATGCACCACCACCCACAGAATCGAGAAAGAGTTACCGATCTGTCAATTCGGTTGAACATTCGGTTGAACCAGTGACGTTCTTTTTCACTGGACACTTGCTCGCCTTGACATCCCACTTGGCTTTAGAAAGCAGGGGCTCCTCCCTATCTGACCGCAGAACCGGTACCGGCATCTCAGAGCGGGCGAATCAGTAACAGAAAGTACATCTTGTCTTAATCCGCGTGAGAAGAATGCAACGCCAGTGCCTCTCTAACGAAGCAGCTGTTCCCCAGGATCCGGGATTTCCATTTGGCAAATGAGTCTCTCCCAAGACGGAGATCAAGAACTAAGGGTCGCCTGAACAGCCTCTGTGCAAAAAAAGCGTTCTGTGTTCTGGTTTTGGATGACAGCAGAGAGGCTGGGGTGGCCTATCATCTCCTCCCACGGGGTGAAGCCCAGCTAATTAAGGAGCCGGGGCTCTGGACGGGACTCCCAGGGGGCCCGGGCTCTGGAGGTGGCGCCTCCTTGGCCTTTTTGTACAAAATCTAAATCCATTTTGGAACTATTTCCATCTCGTCTGTCTCGCTGCCGACCCCTTGCCCACATCCCCACGGCATTTATGTACAGATCTTTAAATTATATATTATAAACTACCCTTAATAACGTCCGTCTCCCCCTCAAGATTGTTGTGGGCAGGGAATCGGTTAGCGTGTTCGGCTGTTAACTGAAAGGTTGGTGGTTCAAGCCCATCCAGGGATGATTTTCATTTCCCAGACTGAGCCCCCTCCTTCCTCTCCCCCTCCCTACCTCCTTCCCCTCCCCACAGCACCTGTATATATGTTTGTACAGATTTATTACTCTATTTATTCTACTTGTACATATTTACTTTTATTTTGTTAATATGTTTTGTTTTGTTCTCTGTCTCCCCCTTCCAGACTGTGAGCCCGTTGTTGGGTAGGGACCGTCTCTAGATGTTGTACTTCCTAAGCGCTTAGGACAGTGCTCTGCACAAAGTAAGCGCTCAATAAATACGATTGAATGAATGAATGTTGCTCTCCAAAGTGCTTAGTACAGTGCCCTGCACGGAGGATCCTTCTGACTCTCAGGCCTGTGCTCTAACCACTAGGCCACGCTGCTTCCGGAGAAGAAAGTTCCCACTGTGACAACCATATAGGCAACTCACTGAGTACTTTGGCCCTCTCTCCTCACCCCTACCCTCAAAGCAATCCATTAATCGTATTTATTGAGTGCTTACTGTGTTTAATGTTGGGAGAGTCCAATATAACAGAGTTCGGAGACACGTTCCCTGCCCATGACGAGCTTACAGTCTCGATGGGGAGATGGACAATAATATAATATCTGATCAGCTCACTCAGCTCTCTCTGCATTTGACGAGTCTAATGGAATCCCCTCCGGTTGAGCTGGGCAAAGGGAGGGCTACCATTTGCCCATCCCAACCCTCACCCACTCCCCACCCCCACAGAGCGAGGATAATAATAATAATTATAATAATGGCATTTGTTAAGCGCTTACTATGTGCAAAGCACTGTTCTAAGCACTGGGGGGATACAAGGTGATCAAGTTGTCCCACGTGGGGCTCACAGTCTTATCCCCATTTTCCAGATGAGGTAACTGAGGTTCAGAGAAGTTAAGTGACTTGCCCAAGGTCACACAGCAGACATGTGGCGGAGTTGGGATTCGAACCCATGACCTCTGACTCCAAAGCCCGGGCTCTTTCCACTGGGCGGAGGGGAGGAGACCCCCTCCACCACAGTTAGCCCTGAATGCTACAGCCAGAGTGAGCACCCCGCTTTCAACAAGTCACTCCCCCGAGAGGCAACGTGGCTCAGTGGAAAGAGCCCAGGCTGGGGAGCCAGAAGTCGTGGGTTCTAATCCCGGCTCTGCCACTTGTCAGCTGTGTGACCTTGGGCAAGTCACTTCTCTGGGCCTCAGTTCCCTCATCTGTAAAATGGAGATGAAGACTGTGAGCCCCATGTGGGACAACCTGATTACCTTGTATCTACGCCAGTGCTCAGAACAGCGCTCGGCACATAGTAAGCGCTTAACAAATACCAACATTATTATTATTATTACTATTATTATTGTTATTACCCTACCCATCAGGGGCAGAATCAAAACCCAATCTTTTGGAGCCTTTCCTAGACCACACTTGGTGCCTTTACTCCCTCTCCACTTTCCTGCTTTGCTCAAAAAATTCTTGGAATCTCACACTCCCTAGCATTCGGCCTTTCCCGGTTCTATCTTCCTCTTTCCACCTACTCTCCCCGTGCAATTAACTCCCATTACTCTCCACCGCACCAAACCTCTACGCTGTAATGGAAATTCAGGGGACTGAGTCTGGGGCCCAAGTTTGCCTTTATATGCGCGACTATCGGCCAAACGTAATCTTTCTGTGTTTCAGTTCCTTCACGTATAAAATCTAATATAAATAAAACCTTGGGCTTCTCCCCCCGAAATCCATTTGCGGCCAACTGTTTGGGGTATTTCCCGAGGCACCGCGGGAAGGGCATGGAGAGGGGAGAAATAATTGTTCAAGGGTTGGGATGAGAGTGGGAAGGAGAGGGAGAGAAGACGTGAGAAGACAGAGGAGAGAAGATGGGGGAGGAAGGGGAGGGAAGGAGAAAAGGAAAGAAGATGGACGGGTAGGAGGAGAGGAGGGAGAATATAGAATGGAGAAAGGAGGGAGGGAAAGGAGGAGAGAGAAGGGGGTGGGTGGGGACCGTGAGAAGAAACCGAGCAGCCAAATCTGAGGTGGAGAAGCTGGTCTGAGGATGAGCATGGCGTAGTGAATAGAGCACGGGCTTGGGAGTCAGAAGGTCATGGGTTCTAATCCAGCTCCGTCACTTGTCTGCTGGGCTTGTGTGCCTCAGTTACCTCATCTGTAAAATGAGGAATAAGACTGTGAGCCCTATGCGGGACAGGGACTGTGTCCACCCCGATTTGCTTGTATCCACCCCAGCGCTTGGTACGGTGCCTGGCACATAGTAAGCGCTTAATAAATACCGTAATTACAATTACGAGAAACAAAAAAGCTGGGCTGGGGTACAGGAGTCTCCCCTCTTGCTCCCCCGACCCCAGACCCCCGATTTCTTTTCTTGACGTCCCTCGCTGGGTAGGGACCGTCTCAGTATGTTGCCAACTTGTACTTCCCAAGCGCTTAGTCCAGTGCTCTGCACACAGTAAGCGCTCAATAAATACGACTAAATGAATGAATGAATCACTGATGCCTGGCTCCCAGAGGAGGGGGCCTTTCTCTGAAGCCAGCCTGCCCTTTTTGTTTATTTACTTCTAAGGGCAGGCTTATGTGATTATATGCTTACGTGGTATTTACTAGGGGCTTACTATGTGTCAAGCATCATTTAAAGTGCTGGGATACAGACACAGTCCCTGTCCCCCCCAGGGCTCACAGTCTAAATAGGAGGGAGAACAAGTATTGAATCCCCATTTTACAGTTGAGGAAACTGAGGCCCAGCAGGCAAGTGGCAGAGCTGGAATTAGAAGCCAGGTCCTCTGCCTCCCAAAATCTGGGCTCTTTTCACTAGGCCAAGCTGCTTCCCTCAAAAGGCAACCTCCTCTTCCTGGACACCAGCCAAAGGAGGCCAGATGATAAGACAACACAAAACTCAACCTCCACAAACCTCCTTAATAATAATGATGGCATTCGTTAAGCGCTTACTATGTGCAGAGCACTGTTCTAAGTGCTGGGGGGGATACAAGGTGATCAAGTTGTCCCACTTGGGGCTCACAGTCTTAATCCCCATTTTACAGATGAGGAAACTGAGGCTCAGAGAAGTTAAGTGACTCGCCCAAGGTCACACAGCAGACATGTGGTGGAGCCGGAATTCAAACCCATGACCTCTGACTCCAAAGCCGGGCTCTTTCCACTGAGCCATGCTGCTTCTCTGAATGGAATGCTTCTCTTCCTTAATGGAAGAGTAAAAATAATAATAATAATGATAAGATTGATATTTGTTAAGTGCTTACTACGTGCTGAGCACTGTTCTAAGCGCTGGGGGACACCACGTGGGGCTCACAGTCAATCCCCACTTTGCAGATGAGGTCACTGAGGCCCAGAGAAGGGAAGTGACTTGCCCAAAGCCACACAGCTGACAAGTGGTGGAGCCAGGATTAGAACCCATGACCTCTGACTCCCAAGCTTGAAATGCTGAGGGGAATTCACTCTGGGGACACCTGGAATGCCCAATCCCTTGCGTGCACTCAGCCTGGCGATGAGACCATACACTCCTCTGCTTCCTAGACCACAAGAAGCAGCGTAGCCTAGTGGATAGAGCAAAGACCTGGCAGTTAGGAAGGCCTGGGTTCTAATCCCAGCTCCGCCACTTGTCTCCTGTGGGACCTTGGCTAAGTCACTTCACTTCTCTGGGCCTCAGTTCCCTCATCTGTAAAATGGGGATTAAGACTGTGAGCCCCATGTGGGCCCTGGACTGTGTCCAACCTGATTACCTTGTATCTTGTACCTTGTACATATTCATATTCATATTGTACCTCGTATCTTGTACCTTGTACATATTCATTACTCTATTTATTTATTTTACTTGTACATATCTATTCCATTTATTTTATTAGTATGTTTGGTTTTGTTCTGTCTCCCCCTTTTAGACTGTGAGCCCACTGTTGGGTAGGGACCGTCTCTATATGTTGCCAATTTGTACTTCCCAAGCGCTTAGTACAGTGCTCTGCACACAGTAAGTGCTAAATAAATACGACTGATTGGTTATCTACCCCAGTGTTTAGAACAGTGTCTGGCACATAGCAAGTGCTTAACAAATACTATTAAAACTCCATCCCCCCAACCCTGATTACCTTGTATAATAATGATGGCATTTATTAAGCGCTTACTATATGCAAAGCACTGTTCTAAGCGCTGGGGAGGTTACAAGGTGATCAGGTTGTCCTGATCACCCTCCACAGTCTTAATCCCCATTTTACAGATGAGGTAACTGACGCACAGGGAAGTTAAGTGACTTGCCCAAAGTCACACAGCTGACAACTGGCAGAGCTGGGATTTGAACCCATGACCTCTGACCCAAAGTCCGTGCTCTTTCCACTGAGCCACGCTCTACCCAGTTCATTCATTCATTCAATGGTATCTACTGAGGCGCTTATTGTGTGCAGAGCACTGTACTAAGCGTTTGGGAAGTCCAAGTTGGCAACATATAGAGACGGTCCCTACCCAACAGCGGGCTCACAGTCTAGAAGGGGGAGACAGACAACAAAACATATTAACAAAATAAAATAAATAGAATATGTACAAATAAAATAAATAGAGTAACAAACATGTACAAACACATATACATATATACAGGTGCTGTGGGGAGGGGAAGGAGGTAAGGCAGGGGGGATGTGGAGTGCTTGGCACAGTGCCTGACACACAGTAAGTGCTTAACAAACACCATTAAAGAAAAGCTCTACAACCCTGATTAGCTTGTTTCTATCCCAGCGCCTAGTATGGTGCCTGGTACATAGTAAGCACTTACTAAATACCATTTTTTTTAATGAAAGGGGAAAAAAAAGGAGCAGGTTGGTTTAGTGGAAAGAGCTCGGTAGACTTCAGTAACTTTTCTTCCTCCTATTTTTTTTTTTTTAATGGTATTTGTTAAGTGCCCATCTAGGGGTACAAGAGCACTTGCATGTCTTTGTCCAATAGAGGGGCAAGGTGATTATCTAAAAAAAAAAAGAATTCAATCACTGGTACTTACTGTCTGCAGGACACTATACTAAGCAATTCTGCCAGATATGTTCCCCACCCACAAGGCACTTACAGCCTAGGTGGCAAAAGCCAAAGAGCAGGACAGTGAGAAAAAACTGAGTTTCAAAAAAGGTGTGAAACGGGAAGGGGTAACTCTGAGACAACGTATTTGACAATCTCGGGAAATGTTTCATGGGTCTTGGCTAGACGGGTCGATGCCTGTGTTCTTTCCAAAGTGTTAAGTTTGTTCAGTTTGACAAAGGCTGCTTTAGACAGTCAGGGCCTTAAGGGAGTGGCCCAAGCCGTTCAACCGCAAGATTGCTCCCAATGTGGGGCTCTGCACCCCTGGGGGTGCCCTGATAAAGGGGTGCTCCCCTCCCCACAGTGGCACATCCCTACCGAGAACCCACCTTCCACTACCCACCAATTATCACCCAGGTTCCATTCCCAGCTCCGCCACTTGTCAGCTGTGTGGCTTTGGGCAAGCAACTTAACTTCTCTGTGCCTCAGTTACCTCATCTGTAAAATGGGGACTACGCCTGCGAGCCCCCCGTGGGACAACCTGACGATCGTGCATCTACCCCAGCGCTTAGCACTGTTACAAGCGCTGGGGAGGTTACCAGGTGATCAGGTTGTCCCACGGTGGGGGGCTCACAGTCTTAATCCCCATTTTTACAGATGAGGTAACTGAGGCACAGAGAAGTGAAGTGACTTGCCCAAAGTCACGCAGCTGACAATTGGCGGAGCTGGGATTTGAACCCATGACCTCTGATTCCAAAGCCCAGAGCGCTTGGCACGGAGCAGGTGCTTTCCAAATACCACAATTATTACTATTAATAATTATTAAGTACCACAGGATGTTTGAAGTCCTCAAGTGGCTCAGAAGGGCCAGTTTGGGGGGCAAGGGGGAAGATTCGACCTCAGTACCGCTGAAGTGACGACGGGTCAGCTTCACATGACAGGCTGGAACACTGACCCCTAGAAGTTTCAGTCCGGGCCGCTTTGCCTCCCATTTCTGAGTCTTTTAGGTATATAAAACCCTGGATGTTTTGGGTTCCTGTCACCTTCGAGATAAACAATTTCCTCACGTTCTCTCCTAACAACTGAGATCAGCTGCTGCGTTTCTCCGCGCAGCTAATAAATTTCTCCGCCAAGGAGCTCGCGTCTGGAACTGCCCGCCACAGTTCCTGTTTGAGCTTTGGGGCCAGAAGGGGATTTAAAAAACCCCCCAAAACACACATACCAAAAAAAAAAATGGGGTGGGGTGGTGTAACCTACGAGGACAAGGCAGCAAAATCACGGCTCCTGTTTTTGTGGATTGCTTTATTCTCATTTTTTTTTTTTAAGAATCAAGGATGCGGCAGAGTCTTTCATCAATTTTAATGTTATTCCGTTGTGCTTGTCCCTGAGGCTGTTTTAACAAAGGGTGCTGTTTCAGAAATTATGTAAAATCTACACGCACACTAATGTGTGCATAAATTATACATATGGGGCGAAGGGTGGGTGTATGCAGGCGTGCCTACTCACCCAGGGGAGGGAGCTTAGAAACAGGTCTCCCCGACTGGTGGTCCAAGGGGGCAGATGTTATTAATAATAATAATGTTAATAATAAGTGTGGTATTTGTTAAGTGCTTACAATGCGCCAGGCGTCGTACTAAGCACGGGGGGATAACAGGCAAATCAGGTTGGACACAGTCCCTGTCCCACATCTGGCTCAGGGTCTTAATTCCCGTTTTGCAGATGAGGTAACTAAGGCCCATATAAGTGAAATGACTTGCCCAAGGTCACACGGCAGACAAGTAGCGGAGCCAGAACTAGAACCCGTGACCTTCTGACTCCCAGGCATCAAGGAAGAGGAGGGATCTGGCTCAGTGGAAAGAGCCCGGGTTTGGGAGTCAGAGGTCATGTGTTCAAATCCCGGCTCGGCTACTTGTCAGCTGTGTGACTTTGGGCAAGTCATTTCACTTCTCTGGGCCTCAGTTCCCTCATCTGTAACATAGGGATAAAGACTGTGAACCCCACGTGGGACAAACATCACCTTGGATCCTCCCCAGCGCTTAGAACAGTGATTTGCACATAGTAAGCGCTTAACAAATGCCATCGTTATTATTATTATTATCTTTTTCCACCCGTAGCTTCATCACCTCTTGGCCAGTCCTGGGTCTGTAGCCGGCTCGTCAGCCCCCACCATTCTCCATTGACCCTCACTGCCCCTGACCCTGAAACCCCGCCTCGGAGAGGGAAATTCTTTTCCAGGTTTGGAAGAGGCCCAGAAGCTCCTGGGAGGAAAGATGCGACGTAAATGGGAAGCGGGACAACGTGCAGATGCCGTATGCCGTTGGGTGAAAAGCCGCCGAAGCCCTGCAGGCTGACCCTGGCCACGAGGGGAGGGGCCGGAGCCCAACTGTAACCGCCACGAACAAGACCAAAACCAGGGCCGACACGCAAGGCTGCATTTGGGAAAAGGGTCCTCTCCTAAAAGCGGAACCGACGGGAAGGAGTCGGATGTCCAGTGAGTTGGGAGAGAAGTCGGATGTCCTCTCCCAACGGGCCCTGTCCCATCCTGGCACCTTCCCGCTTTTTTACGATCCCTCCTGTTTGGGTTGGAAAAAAACCGCCGTGTTGCCACCGGATCCCCAGTGCCACGTTACAGAGGCTGCTGCTTTTTATAATCCACTGAGAGCTTAATGGACCTATCCCCTCTGCGTCCTGCGATACAATCATCTGCTTCCCATCAAAAGGAATGAACACACGCACGCACACTAAGCAAATCTCTCTCTGCTCCTTTCGATCCTCCCCGTCCTTCTGACCTCACAACACAAACCGTCCCCGTGTGAAGCCAGATGCCGCGACCAGCCCCTCTTCCCGGGTAGATTTTCACTCCTAGCGACGGGTGGCCTTGGGTAACGATGCCCCACCAACGGCCAGGGCGCGGGCCGGCTTCTAGAACTGGTTCGTTGGCCCCAGTAAGAGGGCAACTTCCCATTGGGCAGAACCCCCCTGGATGGAGCCGACCTCTTCGGTCAAAGCGCGTGGCCGCACAACTGGCCACTCTGCTGGACGGGACGCGGATGGAGAGTGGCTGACGGCGTGGGGGGTAGGAGGGCCAGCTGCGCACTGACAGCCAGGCGGGGAGAAGCAACAACTCGCGGACCCGACCGGATTCAGCCTCAAGTAATGTGGTCAGGGGAGGATTCGCAATGGTGGTATTTGTGAAGCCCTCACAAATGAAGGTGGCCGCGGCAACTGAACCAGGGCTGGCGGCCCAGATCGGGCTTTCTAACGCTACCGTCCTCTCCCTCTGTGTCTTTTCTACCCCAAAAGATCTCCCCCAAACCTTCCTCTAAGCCCGTTTTGATGTTCCAGCCCCGTGACCGCTCCGGACGTCCTGCTCCGCTAGGCTGTAAGCTCCTCGATGGCCGTGACCGCTCCAGACGTCCTGCTCCGCTAGACTGTAAGCTCCTCGATGGCAGGGATTGGGTCCGCTCAACTCGATTACACTGTCCTCTCCCAAGCGCTCAGTACGGTGCTCTGCGCCCAGTGAGCGTTCAATAAATACCACCGACTAGCTGGAAGCCCAACAGGAGTCCTTCCTGTTGAACTGAAGCTCGCTTCTTCTTCCCCCCTGTGGCTCTCCCAACGAGAGCCCTTCATTTCATTCATTCAATTCATTCACTTAACTGTATTTATTGAGCGCTTACTGTGTGCAGAGCACTGTACTATGCTCCTGGAAAGTACAATTCATAGAGGCAAGCCCTGCCCACAATGGGCGTACAGTCTGGAAAAGGTTGTATTTCATTTCCTGGTGTCGGGCCTTGCGTCCTAGGGGGTGCTGCCTTGATTGGGCCTTTTCATTTATTTATTCACATTTTTTATTCCTATTAATGTCCGTCTCACCTTCTAGACCATACGCTCATTACGAGCAGGGAATGTGTCTGCTAATTCTGTTATATGGTACTCCCCCAAACACTAAGCCCTGACTCTCCCTGACTAAGCCCTCCTTTCCGCTTCTCCCACTCCCTTCTGTGTCGCCCTGACTTGCTCCCTTTATTCATCTCCCCTCCCAACCCTAAAGCACTTACATACATATCTGTAATTTATTTATATTAATGTCTCTCTCCCGTTTTAGACTGTAAGCTTGTTCTGGGCTGTGACTATTGTTATATTGTATTCTCCCAAGCGCTTAGTCCAGTGCTCTGCACACAATAAGTGCTCAATAAATACAACCGAATGAATGAACTTAGGACAGTGTTCTGCACATAATAAATGATCAATAAATGCCATTGATTGATTGATTTTAATAGTCACCCTATTTTCAATGGACTGTTCTTCCCAACTTTGAATTTTCTTCCCAACTCGCCAAGTACGAGCAACCCTGTCCAGTCACTCTCCTCTGCAAATAGGCGCAGACCTTCCAATCCCTTGTTCAGGGAGCTGATAGATATTAAATTAAAAACAACCCCAAGATCAAGCCCCGTGACACCTAACTCGATACCAACCTTTCAGGATGTCCCGGAGACTTCCAGCTCACCAGGTGACCTTTTAACAGATGTCAATAATTTCAATTTCTGCTGGGAGCGGCCCTTTCCGTTAATTCTTTCAAAACTGATCGAGTGTACGGAGGCGCCTGACTTCCACTCCAGGAAGGCATGGCGAAGACACCAGATACCTGAAGAGAAGGAGTTCCTGACTAAAAGCCATCTGTGGAGCTACTCCATCCCACTGGGATAAGAAAGGGCTGGGTGGTTTTCATCTATTAAATATGGGCATATGCCCTGCTTTCTTTTGATTGCTTCTAGGTACAATAACTGAATGAGGAAACACACACCTTTTCAGAATCTACAGCAGCCGAAGCGGGCCACTGGTGCTTCCACGGTTAATGGCGGAAATCAATAATACTTAGCCATTTGGCCACTTTTTAAAGTGTGGTTTAAACTGTCCAGTTATACCTGAAGAGGAGGAGGTAGCTGGAAGCTGAAAAAGCTCTGCCCCTCCTTACCCGCCTCCCTGATGGGAATGGAGCCAACGACAACTGTGGCAAGCTCCCACCTCTGCTCTACCGAACTCTTCCAAGTGCTTAGTACAGAGTTCTGCACATAGTAAGTGCTCAGTAAAAGACGATGATGATGGTGGGAAGGCTGGGCGGTTTGGAACCAGCCTGGGTCAAGAGGTGTCTGGGAGCTTCCCCCATTGCGGCCTTGCTTTAGCTATTTGCACGCTACTCTTTCTCGTCAGTTGGGTTTTTAACATCTGCTCTGACTGTTCTCGATTCACTTTGGAGCTTGTCCTAGGTGCCTCTCCCAATCAGAGAGTGAATCCCATGAGGGATGAAGCATTTCCAGCTATCTGCCCTAGTGCTTAGTGTGGGGCCTGGCACAAAATAAGCGCTAAATAATAAATGAGGAGGAGTGAATTTAGGAACTGGGGAACCGTGGTTCTAATCTCTCTAATGGACTCAGAAAATGTTTTGCTTTTTTCTGTATTTGAACCTTTAGACAACACAAGAATTATATCTAGCTTGACTAGCCCCAATTTTTGCCCATGAGGAAAGATACTTCCCGATAAATGTCCCTTTTCCTTCCGTTCCGCCAGCAGATGGTAGCCTGCCTGCAGCCTGTGTGGAGTTATGTTGCTTGGAGCCCAGGGAAGAAAGAGCACGGAAGAATTATTTTATTTTTTTTTTAGGGGGAGGGGGGTCCGGGGGGTGAAGAGACAGGGAGTGGGGGAGATGTTTCCGGAGGCTCCTGCTTAGCTCTGAAAACCCACAGGCTGCACTTTAGATACAGGCCTGAGTGTGTGACGAATTGTAATCGCAGTCAGATATCTAACTAGCCACTGGCTGGCATTAAGCAAAGACAAAGTGGTTAATTCCACGCTTCCCTTCTCTGCTAAATTAGAGAAATGATGTACTGGGTAGGCCTGTGGAAAAAGAAGAAAATCATCTGTACCCCCAAAATGAGTGGCTCTTTTCTAAAAGTCACTGCCCTTATCACAGAGGCCAGTCCATTAGGCCTGACTCTCTGGGTCCCGGCCAAGCCGAGCTCGTGAAGGGGAAACGGGGATGAACAGGAAGATGACCGCAAGGACTCAAATTTGGCTTTTTCCCATCAATATCGCGATCTGGATAGAAGAGGATAGGAGAATTAGGGGGAATTTTTACTACAACGCAGCTCCCAACCTTGCTCCTCTATAGCCAGCTTGTTCACTGCATCCCGACCTCTTTCCCACGTCCTCCCTGGAGCCTGGAAGCAGCGTGGCTCAGTGGAAAGTGCCCGGGCTTTGGAGTCAGAGGTCATGGGTTCAAATCCCGGCTCCGCCAATTGTCAGCTGGGTGACTTTGGGCAAGTCACTTCACTTCTCTGGGCCTCAGTTCCCTCATCTTGTAAAATGGGGATCAAGACTGTGAGCCCCCATGGGACAACCTGATCACCTTGTAACCTCCCCAGATCTTAGAACAGTGCTTTGCACATAGTAAGTGCTTAATAAATGCCACTATTATTATTATCTCCCTCAGTATACTCCAGACCACCACTCTCCCCACATTCAAAGCCTTACTGAGATTACATCTCCTCCTTCCCTGCAAATAAGCCCTCTTTTCCTTGACTGCCCCCTCCTTCTGTGTCACCCATGAACTTGAATTTGTACCCTTTGGGCACTTAATATTCACCCCACCCTCAGCCCCTATGTGCATAACATTTATATTAATGCCTGTATGTCTGTAGACCATAAGTCCATGTGGGCAGGGAACGTGTCTGTTTTGTTCTTTTTATTTTTTTTAAATGGTATTTTTAAGCTCTTACAATGTGTCAAACGCTATTCTAAACGCTGGGGTGGGTACAAGTTAATTAGGTTGGACACAGCCCCCGTCCCACGTGGAGCTCACAGGCTCAATCCCCATTTTACAGATGAGGCAACTGAGGCCGAGAGAAGTGAAGTGACTTGCCTAAGGTCATCCAGCAGAGTCCTGCTGAATCCCAGGCCTGAGCTCTAGCCACTAGCCCACGCTGCTTCTCAATCTCTTAACTCATGCATTTCCATTCAATCCACGGCTGCTGATGTCCTTCGAAAAGCCAACCCCCTCCTCGGAGAATTCCTTGAGCATCTTTCCAATTCCCCTGGAATGTTCGCCACCAGACCTGTAGAGACCCTCCCATCTTAACGGACGAGCGCCGCTCCATGGGTGACCACCTGCTGCCCAGGGAGGCCAAACGGCTACAGGGGATTTTTACGGCAGAAAGAACCCAGACGATGGACTTGCTGATTTTTTTCTCCCAGACAACTCCAAAGCGGCTGGAGACCAGGCGCTTAGGCGAGGTGAGAGAGGCGAGGGCCCGCAAAATCATCATTTACCTCGAAAAATCATCTTCCACAGCTGGGCAAACGGGGAGACTAAAGCCTTGGACAGCCAAGGATTTATACGGGCTTCGTGGGCACATCCCATTTTAGCTTACTTCTACAGACTCTCAATTTAATTTAGTATTTGTGGGCATTTACCCTGTGCAGAGCGCTTGTAAAATTAACCGTACAAATGGACAGCCAAGGATTTGTGCGGGCTTCGTGGGCACATCCCATTTTAGCTCACTTCTACAGGCTCTCAATTTAATTTAGTATTTGTGGGCATTTACCCTGTGCAGAGCGCTTGTAATATTAACCATACGAATGGACAGCCAAGGATTTGTGCGGGCTTCGTGGGCACATCCCATTTTAGCTCACTTCTACAGGCTCTCAATTTAATTTAGTATTTGTGGGCATTTACCCTGTGCAGAGCGCTGTAATATTAACCATATGAATGACAATAACCGTGATAATAAGTGTGCTATCTGTTAATCAATCGCATTTATTGAGCGCTTACTGTGTGCAGAGCACTGTACTAAGCGCTTACTATTTGCCAGGCACTGTACCAACCGCTGGGGCAAGATACAAGATCATCAGGTTGGACTCCGTCCAAGTCCCACATAGTACTCGCAACATTAATTTGTATTTTACAGATGAGGGAACTGAGGCCCAGAGAAGTGAAGTGGCTTACCCAAGGTCACACAGCTGACTAGTGATGGAGTTGGGATTAGAACCCATGACCTTCTGACCCCCCCAGGCCTGTGCTCTATCTGCTAGGCCATGCTGCTTCCCCACTAAGCTGTAGTAAGCACCTGACAGTCCAATAGTGTTAGTAGACATGATCCCTGCCCTCAGAGAGCTTCCAATCCAGTGGTCGTTTGGCACACCTGCTGCTGCTGCTAGCCCAGTGAGAGTGGCAGGAGCCACCCAACACAGAGTTTATTCATTCATTCATATTTATTGAGCGCTTACTGTGTGCAGAGCACTGTACTAAGCGCTGGGGAAGTAAAAGTTGGCAACATATAGAGATGGTCCCTACCCAACAGTGGGCTCACAGTCTAGAAGGGGGAGAAAGACAACAAAACAAAACATATTAACAAAATAAAATAGGATAAATATGTACAAGTAAAATAGAGTAATAAATATGTAAAAACATATCCCCTGGTGGAAGGGATGGAGATTGGCTGGGCCGAACAGAGCTGTGTGGACGCTGCTCAAACCAGCAGAAAATGGGGTTGCTCTGCTCGCAGCCGGGGACACCTCATCACCCTAATTTAATAATAATAACAATGGCATTTATTAAGTGCTTACTACATGATAAGCACTGTTCTAAGCGCTGGGGAGGTTACAAGGTGATCAGGTTGTCCCACGTGGGGCTCACAGTCTTAATCCCCATTTTTACAGATGAGGGAACTGAGGCACAGAGAATAATAATAATAATAATGGTATTTGTTAAACGCTTACTAGGTGCCAAGCACTGTTCTAAGCACTGGAGAGTTTACAAGGTGATCAGGTTGTCCCACGTGGGGCTCACAGTCTTAATCCCCATTTTACAGATGAGGTAACTGAGGCCCAGAGAAGTTAAGTGACTTGCTCCAAGTCACACAGCCGACAATTGGCAGAGCCGGGATTTGAACCCATGACCTCCGACTCCAAAGCCCGGGCTCTTTCCACTGAGCCACACTGCTTCTCCTGGTGGAAAGAGCCCAGGTCCGGGAGTCAGAGGACCTGGATTCTAGTCCCGGCTCCGCCATTTTCAGCTTGTGTGCCCTTGGGCAAGTCACTTCACTGCTCTGGGCCTCAGTTTCTTCATCTGCAAAATGGGGACTAAATCCTACGCCCTTCTACTTAGACTGCGAAGCCCGTGTGGGATGGGGATTCTTTCCAATCTGATTATCTTTTGTCTATGCCAGTGCTTAGTACAGTGCTTGGCTTATAGTAAATGCTTAATACCAGATTCATGTACATAGCTGTAATGTATTTACTTATTCATATTAATGTTGGAGAAGCAGCGTGGCTTAGTGGAAAAAACACAGGCTTGGGAGTCAGAGGATGTGGGTTCTAATTCCAGCTCCGCCACTTGTCTGCTGTGTGACCTTGGGCAAGCCGCTTAACTTCTCTGTGCCTCAGTTACCTCATCTGTAAAATGGGGATTAAGACTGTGAGCCCCACGTGGTACAGCCTGATTACCTTGTATCTACCCTAGCGCTTAGTATAGTGCTTGGCACATAGTAAGCGCTTAACAAATACCATTATTATTATTATTATCATTAATGTCCGTCTCCCCCTTTAGGATCCCAGTTCATTGTGGACAGGGAATGTGTCTCTTGTTGTACTGTACTCAGGCACATAGTATGGTGCTTTGCATCATCATCATCAATCGTATTTATTGAGCGCTTACTGTGTGCACAGCACTGTACTAAGTGCTTGGGAAGTACAAATTGGCAACATATAGAGACAGTAAGCTTGCAATAAATATGACTGAATGAATTATTATTATTATTAATAATAATAATAATAATAATAGTTATCTGGCTTTTTCGGACAGTCGGATCCTACCCTACAGAGCTTTCTCCAGCAGGGACTGAGGCGGTAACAGGCTTTCCCTTCATCCCTGATGGCTGTTTCTCTTTCCCTTTGCCAAAACCCCCCTATATCCCTCAGCTGAGTTACCCCGTACAGACGTGTGATACACGAGGCCCTTCTATCCTGCTGGTTCCAGCTCAGCTCCCATCTGTTTCCCCCACGGTTTCCCAAAATTAAAATCTGTCTCGGGCCTCTAGTTCCATCATCAGATAATATTTATTGAACACCTCCAGGTGTGAAGCAGCCCCTAGCAGGGTTGACAAAGACAGGTTCCCCACTTTCAGAGGCCCTGCACTCTTGATATCTTCCTCCTCCTTCTCCACCACCCTCCCTGCGGCTCCCGGCCCCTGGTTAAGTGACGAGCGTGCTGCAGACGCACGCTCCGCTGCTTGCGACCTGCTTCCCCTCCACAGAAAACTGTGAACGACTCCTTACAGAAAAGCAAACCCGATTCCCTGCTCTTAGTATTGGAGGAGAGAAGGGCTCATTGGGAAAGAGGGACGTATCAGCGTCATAATATGGCTTACTTTAGGGAGGCGAGGTGCTCGAGTATGGGTACGGAGAAGAGGGGGGCTTACTTTGTAGGGTTGTGAAGTTGTATTGTATTTACCCCTGGGCTTAGCACAAAGCCTGGCACATACTAAATCCTTAGATACCACAGTTACCATTATTACTCATTCAATTGTACTTATTGGGCACTCTGTGTGTGCAGGGCACTGTACTAAGCACTTTATTATTATTACTACTGTGGTTGTTGTCCTAAGCAGGACATCTCAGGAAGCAGCGCGGCTCAGTGGAAAGAGCACGGGCTTTGGAGTCAGAGGTCACTGGTTCAAATCCCGGCTCCACCAATTGTCAGCTGTGTGACTTTGGGCAAGTCATTTAACTTCTCTGTGCCTGTTACCTCATCTGGAAAATGGGGATTAATAATAATGTTGGCATTTGTTAAGCGCTTACTATGTGCCAAGCACTGTTCAAAGCGCTGGGATAGACACAAGGTTATTAGGTTGTCCCTAATTAAGACTGTGAGCCCCCTGTGGGACAAACTGATCACCTTGTAACCTCCCAAGCGCTTAGAACAGTACTTTGCACATAGTAAGCACTTAATAAATGCCATCATTATTATTATTATTATCTCAGTGGGATCAGTGGGGCCTTTGAGAGCAAGGAGGGAGCTTGGCAGATGGCAAACGGACAGCCGCTTCCAAGGGGACAGGCTCAGAAATCCCAAATAGAAACTTTAAATCCTTCAAGCGTCCTTCCGCCACCGGGCTTTCACTGCAGGGAAAATTGTGACAAGTTTGGGGCTTGGAAAGGTGTCGTCCTGACCCGGCTTAGAAACCGACCGCTTTTCCCCATCAGGGTCGGTCCCCCAAACCAGACTGAGGCGGCGAGCCGTTGGGGGATTATTTTGAGAGGAGAAATGTGTGGCGCGTGAAGCTTTAAGAAAATGATCCGTGCAGGGGCAGGGATTTATTAGCTCTAAGGTCGAGGTGTGTGACGCAAATATTTCAACTGCTGTCTGTTCAAACGTAGGTCCTTTTGCAAGCTGGCTCACTTGAGATTATAAGCTTCTTGAGGATCAATGCATGTGGTATCCCACAAGATACCACGGACTCTTGGGGACTTGATGTTTTCTGATTATGTATTTAATACAGTCTCTCTCTCGGAGTTGTGTTCCACAACACCCCTCTAGCCTCCAAAGCCAAAAGTCTCCAGGGAGGAAGCGGGGCAGGGGAGAAAAGGAGGAGCCTCCAGCTCATAGCCTCCCCAATCTTCAACCCAGCACCAAATGGGAGAGGGAGGGAGGGAGGGATGGAGGGAGAGATACTAGCCACCCCCAGGTCTGAAGAGCTTTTCACTGGTCCCAACGGCTCTGCCACCATTTCCTCCCTCTCCCTGGATTCGGCACCTTTCCAACAACCTAGTTTTTACTCCTCCATTCCAGCCCTGCTTAAAATGCTGCCCTATCCGGTAGTCTCACTTATCTCCCCAATCCCTGGGAGGGAGGGAGAGAGAAGGAATGCTTGATTGCCTTCTGGCGCTGGGAGTGGAGTGCTGGGGTGGGGGGTGGGGACCCCAGAGATTTGCCAGGGCTCACATCAAATTCGCTTTGGAAAGAGAAAATCAAATCAATTCAAGGGGGAAAAGACACAGCTCGGTCATTCGACAGAGAAACAGCCCGACAGGGAAATGCTCCTTCAGTTGAGCTGCTGAATTTTTAAAGCCGCCTTTACTTCGGTGAGTTACCCTAGAGTATTCCGCGGTAACGGGATGGATTCTCTTCTACGGTGGCGGAGAGTGATATAAGAAGAGGGAACTCGCGATAAACGGTACTACGTGCCCAACGTTGGGCTAAGCCCTGGGGTCGATAAGAGACGATCAGTCGGGACAAGGTCCCTGGGCCGCACCGGGTTCTCAAACAAAGAGGAACGGAGAGCGGGTGTCTCATCCCCATTTGACAGGGGAGGAAAGTGAGGTCTGGAAAGATGAAGCGACTTGTCCAAGGTCACCCAGCTGACCAGGGGAAGAAATGGCATAATAATAATACTAATGATACTTGTTAAGCGCTTACTATGTGTCCGTCACTGTTCTAAGCACTGGGGTAGACATGTTAGTCAGGTTGGACACAGTCCCTGCCCCTATGGGGCTCACACTCTTAACTGTCATTTTATGGATGAAGTAACTGAGGCCCAGAGAAGTTAAGCAACTTGCCCAGGGTCACACAGCAGACGAGTGGTGGGGTGGGGATTAGAAGCCAGATCCTTCTTATTACCAGGCCCTGTGCTCTCTCCACTAAGCCACACTGCTTGGTAATAATAATAATAATAATGATGATGGCATTTGTTAAGTGCTTACTATGTGCAGAGCATGGCTCTAAGGGTTGTGGGGGGATACAAGGTGATCAAGTTGTCCCACGTGGGGCTCACAGTCTTCATCCCCATTTTACAGATGAGGTCACTGAGGCTCAGAGAAGTGAAGTGACTTGTCCAAGGTCAGACAGCAGACATGTGGCAGAGTCGGAATTCGAACCCATGACCTCTGACTCCAAAGCCCAGGCTCTTTTTACTGAGCCACACTGCTTCTCTAAGTAGAGCTATGGTCTCATGGAGCTGAAAGGAAGTGGTACAGGCAAGGGGGGAACGTGCCGGGAATCGTATCGTAATAATAATGATAGCATTTATTAAGCGCTTACTATGTGCAAAGCACTGTTCTAAGCGCTGGGGAGGTTACAAGGTGATCAGGTTGTCCCACGTGGGGCTCACAGCCTTCATCCCCATTTTACAGATGAGGTAACTCAGAGAAGTGAAGTGACTTGCCCAAAATGACCCAGCTGACAATTGGCAGAGCCAGGATTTGAACCCCTGACCTCTGACTCCAAAGCCCGGGCTCTTTCCACTGAGCCATGCTGGGAAGGGTGGAAAGGGATTGTACCGTCCCCAAGTCGTTTAGTATAGTGTTCCGCACATAGTGCGGAATAGTCTCTCAATAAACACCACTGACTGACTTCCCTGTCGATGAGACATCACAGCTAGTTGAACCCAGGTTTTGGGAGAGGCCTTTCCTGACTAAGCCCTCCTTTCCTCTTCTCCCACTCCCTTCAGCAACACCCTGACTTACTCCCTTTATAATAATAATAATAATGGCGGCATTTGTTAAGCACTTACTATGTGCCAAGCACTGTTCTAAGCGCTGAAGCACTTTATTCACACCCCCCTCCCAGCCCCACAGCACTTATGTCCATATCTGTCACTTATTTGTTTCTATTAATGTTTGTCTCCCCCTCTAGACTTTAAGCTCATTGTGGGCAATCAATCAATCGTATTTATTGAGCGCTTACTGTGTGCAGAGCACTGTACTAAGCGCTTGGGAAGTCCAAGTTGGCAACATCTAGAGACGGTCCCTACCCAACAGTGGGCTCACAGTCTAGAAGAGGGAATGTGTCTGTTTACTGTTACAGTGTACTCTCCCAAGCACTTAGACAACGCTCTGCATGCAGTGAGCCTTCAATAAATAGAGAATAAATAGAGAAGCAGCATGGCTCAGTGGAAAAGAGTCAGAGGTCATGGGTTCAAACGCCGGCTCTGCCAATTGTCAGCTGTGTGACTGTGGGCAAGTCACTTCACTGGGTCTCAGTTCCCTCATCTGTAAAATGGGGATGAAGACCGTGAGCCCCCCCCCGTGGGACAACCTGATTACCTTGTAACCTCCCCAGGCGCTTAGAACAGTGCTTTGCACATAGTAAGCGCTTCATAAATGCCATTATTATTAATAAATATGGCTGACTGACGGGAAAGAAAAGAGGGAGCTTCAATGACCACAGGAAGAGGCCAGATCTTGGGGGGAGACCTACTCCTGAACAGTCAGCCGGGGCTAATAAAGGGGGCAGAAAAACCCACAAGCCTTTTTGACAGCCATGGGTAGACTTGCATAGATTATCACCTCATAAAGCCACCTCTGCCATACCCTGCCAGCAAGCTGAAGAAAGCTTTAATTTGGGTTACTTAATGAGGTGATAATGGTTTGAAGGGGGGGAAAAAAAACAACCCCGCACCCCAAACTGTCACAGACCACTTAAAGGCAGTACTGTGCGGCATTGTTTCCTAGAGACAACACACATGCTGTCGGCTTTCCTCCCACAGACCAATCGATTGAAAGAACAGGAGGGCTGGGATGCGGTCCGATTTTGCCCCGAGCAAAACTTCTGCCACGGATCCTGATGGTTGGCTTGGGTCTCAGTTGAGGGTCACTTTCCCTCCCACGCGGGTGGGGCTGGGTTCCCCCAAGGCCTGAGCCAAACCCCTCACTGGGGGAAGGCTTGTGTTCCCTCCTTAGAATTATATGGAAAAACCGTGCTCTGGCAGAATGGACTAGCTCTTAATTGTTATTTGTTTATATTAATTCACACAATCGTATTTATTGAGTGCTTACTGTGAGCAGAGCACTGTACTAACGCTTACCTCCCCCTCTGGACTGTGGGCAGGGAATGTGTCCCTTACTGATACACTTGTTGATATACTGTACTCTCCCAGATGTTTAGTAGTGTTTTGCACACAGTATGCGCTCAATAATTTTTTTTTAGGTATTTGTTAAGCGCTTACTATGTGCAAAGCGCTGTTCTAAGCGCTGTGGGGATACAAGGTGATTAGGTTGTCCCACATGGGGCTCACAGTCTTAATCCCCATTTTACAGATGAGGGAACTGAGACACAGAGAAGTTAAGTGACTTGCCCAAAGTCACACAGCTGACAATTGGCGGAGCTGGGATTTGAACCCATGACCTCCGACTCCAAAGCCCGTGCTCTTTCCACTGAGCCACGCTGCTTCTCTAGATGAATGGATAAATACGACTAAATGAATGGATAGCTCTTCTCTGGGCTCAGTCCATTCCCTGCCACATCAACTTCTCCACCTCTAAACTGTATATATGTTTGTACATATTTATTACTCTATTTATTTATTTATTTTACTTGTACATATCTATTCTATTTATTTTATTTTGTTAGTATGTTTGGTTTTGTTCTCTGTCTCCCCCTTTTAGACTGTGAGCCCACTGTTGGGTAGGGACTGTCTCTATATGTTGCCACCTTGTACTTCCCAAGCGCTTAGTACAGTGCTCTGCACACAGTAAGCGCTCAATAAATACAATTGATTGATTGATTGTAAACTCATTGTGGGCAAGGGACATAATAATGATGGCATTTATTAAGCACTTACTCTGTGCAAAGCACTGTTCTAAGCGCTGGGGAGGTTACAATGTGATCAGGTTGCCCCACGTGGGGCTCACAGTCTTCATCCACATTTTACAGATGAGGTAACTGAGGCACAGAGAAGTTAAGTGACTTGCCCAAAGTCACACAGCTGACAAGTGGCAGAGCCGGGATTTGAACCCATGACCTCTGACTCCAAAGCCCGTGCTCTTTCCACTGAGCCACGCTCTCATTCTATACTCTCCCAAGCGCTTAGTACAGTGCTCTGCACACAGTAAGCGCTCAATAAATACGATTGATTGATTGATTGAATAAATACCACTGAACTGATTGATTGATAGTACTTCCGAGGCCCTGTCAGCATTTTTCTCCCACCTATCTAAATTAGACTGTGAGCCCACTGCTGGGTAGGGACTACCTCTATATGTTGCCAACTTGGACTTCCCAAGCGCTTAGTACAGTGCTCTGCACACAGTAAGCACTCAATAAATACGACTGATTGATTGATTGATCTAAATAATTAGGGAGATTCATATGTGGAACTTGGAGAAAACTGAAGAAGCAATTAAGAACAGTTTTACGGTTCCATCTTCAATCAGTGGTATTTATTGAGTGCTTACTGTGTGCGGGGCATTGTGCTAAACAACTGAGAGAGGATGATATAACGTTCCCTTCCCGCAAGGAGCTTCCAGTCTAGTGACTTGAACGTCCTTGAAGAACTGGTCCACGTTTTAGGCTGAAACCACTACTTGGTGGTGAAATGGTAGGACCTCTTTGTTCTTGTCCTTCTGGCCCCCCAGAGAAATTTGCCTTTTGGGGCTTCACCTTCAGGGCTCTCATTGGTTCTTGGAGTACTGAGAAGCAGCGTGGCTTAGTCGAAAGAGCATAGGCTTGGGAGTCAGAGGTCGTGGGTTCTAATCCCGGCTCCACCACTAGTTTGCTGTGTGACCTTGGGCAAACCGCTTAATAATAATATTGATGGCATTTGTTAAGCGCTAACTATGTGTGAAGCACTGTTCTAAGCACTGGAGGGGTGGGGTGGACACAAGGTGATCAGGTTGTCCCATGAGGGGCTCACAATCTTCATCCCCATTTTACAGATGAGGGAACTGAGGCTCAGATGTGAAGCGATTTACCCAAAGTCCCACAGCTGACAAGAGGCGAGTCGGAATTAGAACCCATGACCTCTGACTCCCAAGCCTGGGCTCTTTCCACTGAGCCACGCTGCTTCTCTGTGCCTCAGTTCCCTCATCTGGAAAATGGGGAAGAAGACTGTGAGCCCTACATGGGACAACCTGATTACCTTGTATCTACCCCAAAGCGTAGTACAATGCCTGGCACATAGTAAATGTTTAACAGAAACCATTATTATTATTATTATTATTACTTTTGGGACTCTCTGGTTCTTCGAGTACTACCTTCACAGCTCTCATTCGACCTTGGGCTTCTCCATGGGTTTGAGCTGCAGATCTCATTTGAGCCCTGATCCCTTGGTCTAAATCACAGCCCCAATTGTTCTTAAACTACCCCTGTCAGCCTCTGCTGACTAGGATTGAATGCTTTAAAAATGTTGCCTTCCCCTCTAGACTGTAAACTCCTTGTGGGCCGGGAACATGTGAACCAACTCTGTTGTACTGGACTCTCCCAACCGCTCAGCACAGTACCCCGCAGACAGTCAGCCCTCTCGAAATCCCATCGATTGACTGAACAATTGATGGCGTTGCTTACGTTACGTCATGAGGAATCACTCTATGCTTGAAATCGCTCCCCCACCGATACTCTTCCCTCTCTAAATCCTCCTCCCCCATCTCTCTCAGATCCAGTTTTAAAATATAAGTGTGGGGGACGGAAATCAGATCCAAGCCTCGTAGGGCCTAGAGTTCTGTACAATTCAGACAGTAGAGGTGAAGTGTCATATTTTAAAAAGCTCACATTTCTGAAGTGCGCTCTCTTTCCTTGGGAGATCTTTTAGAATCCAGCCAAACTACGGATCATGTGGAGAAAAGGTTTGAGGTCTAAGTTTCCACTGTGAGGGGAGGTGGGGGGGAAGAAGTCGACATTAGATATATTTTCTCTCTCACATTTCTCCTTTCTGCTGGAAGATGGGTGTTGACAATTTTATTTCCCAAATGCAGAAACATAACTCAAAAAACAGATGCTCGCTTAGAAGTCTCCCCACCTTTCACGGTAATGACATCTAGAAGGTGTCTCTTGGCAAAGAGAGGAAGCCTGCAAGCTCAACTGTTCCCCACAGCTTGGCCTCTGTCTTTCCAGGAGTGAGGAGTTTTTGTTTATACAACTACCCTCTCCACAAATGTCCTTCTTGGGCTAATAATAATAATAATTGTGGTATTTGTTAAGTGCTTACTATGTGTCACCAGGCACTGTACCCACTGTAACATTGTGCTCTTGCAAGCACTTAGTAATAATAATAATAATAATAATGGCATTTGTTAAGCGCTTACTATGTGCAAAGCACTGTTCCAAGTGCTGTGGGGGGGGGGTACAAGGTTATCAGGTTGTCCCACGTGGGGCTCACAGCCTTAATCCCCATTTTACAGATGAGGGAACTGAGGCTTAGAGAAGTTAAGTGACTTGCCCAATGTCTCACAGCAGACGTGGCGGAGCCGGGATGCGAACCCATGACCTCTGACTCCAAAGCCTGTGCCCTTTCCATTGAGCCACGCTGCTTCTCTAGTACAGTTCTCTGAAACAGTAAGCGCTCAATACATAATAATTATAATAATAATAATAATGATGGCATTTGTTAAGTGCTTACTATGTGCAAAGCACTGTTCAAAGCACTGGGGGGATACAAGATGATCAGGTTGTCCCATGTGGGGCTCACAGTCTTCATCCCCATTTTAGAGATGAGGGAACTGAGGCTCAGAGAATCAATCGTAT
The DNA here is from genome assembly GCF_015852505.1 of Tachyglossus aculeatus. NCBI lineage: Eukaryota > Metazoa > Chordata > Mammalia > Monotremata > Tachyglossidae > Tachyglossus > Tachyglossus aculeatus. The sequence goes on from NC_052079.1 coordinate 53,463,690, forward strand.
TTATTGAGCGTTTACTGTGTGCAGAGCACTGTACTAAGCGCTTGGGCAGTACAAGTTGGCAATATATATTGACAGTCCCTACCCAACAGTGGGCTCTACATGTTGCCAACTTGTACTTCCCAAGCGCTTAGTACAGTGCTCTGCACACAGTAAGTGCTCAATAAATACAATTGAATGAATGAATGAAAACCAAAGAGAAACGGTGATTAACGAAGGCTGCAGAAAACTCCAAAGGGCCAGAACAAGGAGCAGGGAGACAAGCAAGAGGGAAAATGCATTAATTGGGAATGGTTGCTTTTAACTAATGACTGGCCAAACTATAAGTGCTTACTACAGGTCTAGCATGGTGGTAGATACAAGCAGCAGCATGGTGGAATGGATGGAGCTCGGGACTGGGAGTCAGAAGGTCATGGGTTCTAATTCCGGCTCAGCCACTTGTGTGCTGGGTGACCTTGGGCAAGCCACTTAACTTCTCTGTGCCTCAGTTACCTCATCTGTAAAATGGGGACTAAAGCTGTGAGCCCCACGGGGGACAACCTGATTACCCTGTATCTACCCCAGTGTTTAGAACAGTGCTTGGCACATAGCACTTAAATACCATTATTATTATAATAGGAAGGTCGGACTCATTCCCTGTCCCACATGGGACTCCGGGTCTGAGCATGCTCACTGTGGGCAGGGAATGTGTTTATTATTATATAATAATACTAATAATAAGGATGGCATTTATTAAGCGCTTACTATGTACAAAGCACTGTTCTAAGTGCTGGGGAGGTTGCAAGGTGATCAGGTTGTCCCACGGGAGGCTCACAGTCTTAATCCCCATTTTCCAGATGAGGTAACAGGCACAGAGAAGTTAAGTGCCTTGCCCAAAGTCACCCAGCTGACAATTGGCGGAGCCGGGATTTGAACCCATGACCTCTGACTCCAAAGCCCGTGCTCTTTCTACTGAGCCACGCTGCTTCTCTCCTCTCCCAAGAACTTAGTACAGTGCTCTGCACACAGTAAAGCCCCCGATAAATACGCCGGAATGAAAGTACGAGGGAGAGGCATTTTTTAATCCCAGTTTTACAGAAGAGGAAACTGAGGTACATAAACTAGGTAGGGTCAGAGAGCTCACCTCCTTCAGGAGGGCTTCCCAGACTGAGCCCCTTCCTTCCTCTCCCCCTCGTCCCCCTCTCCATCCCCCCATCTTACCTCCTTCCCTTCCCCACAGCACCTGTATATATGTTTGTACATATTTATTACTCCATTTATTTATTTTACTTGTACATATCTATTCTATTTATTTTATTTTGTTAGTATGTTTGGTTTTGTTCTCTGTCTCCCCCTTTTAGACTGTGAGCCCACTGTTGGGTAGGGACTGTCTCTATATGTTGCCAATTTGTACTTCCCAAGCGCTTAGTACAGTGCTCTGCACACAGTAAGCGTTCAATAAATACGACTGATGATGATGATGATGAAAAGAGATGACAAAGTGAAGTTGGCTAGGCCATCTTTCAGTTCTCATTCACCACCTCTAACACAGAAAGGCGATCGATAACTCAATTACAGAAGGGAGGGGATTTGGAAAAAAAAAAGTGCAAGGGACCCACTAAGGAAGTGTAAGCCGAAGCCCAAAATCAAGACTATTAAGGCCCTGGGTTACTTTGAGATTTAGATTCCTACCGACTTCTGGCATGAGATCCCGCTTCGGGATCCCTCCAAAGAGAAGGGGCACCTCGGTTTGTGGTTGCCTCTGTGCCCAGAAGGAAGTCTTGGCACCTTGTTGCCGGGCGATAACCCAATCCTGCTTCTCGTTTCAGAGTTCTTGACTAAAACTAACTCCGATGGCCTCTGCCAAAACTGGGAGGGCAAAGGCAACGCAAAACATTTCAGGATCACTCCCGATTTCGGGCAAGAGTCTACCCGAGAATTACGGTGGAAAACGAGGGGTTCAAGAGAGTGCCACAGCTGCTTCCTTGCCTGGCTAATCAACCAACCGATTGTGCTTAATGAGCGAGACTTGGGGGCAGAGCACTGTATTAAGCATTACGGGGAAGGGACGTTGCAGATAGCCAGAGGTGGTTAACAATGGGGCAGGTGTCAATAGTGGATGGAGCTTGGGCCTGAGAGTCAGAAGGATCTGGGTTCTAATCCTGACTCCACCAGGTGCCGGTGGTGTGACCCTGGGCAAGTCTCTCCACTCCTCTGGGCTTTCGTTACCTCATCTGTAAAATGGGGATTATTCGTTCAATCATACTTATGGAGCGCTTACTGTGTGCAGAGCACTGTACTAAGCACTTGAGAAGTACAAGTCGGCAACATCTAGAGACAGTCCCTACCCAGCGACGGGCTCACAGTGTAGAAGGGGGACACAGACAACAAAACAAAACATGTGGACAGGTGTCAAAATTGTCAGAACAAGTAGAGTTATAGCTATACGCACACCGTTAAAATAAACAGAATAGTAAACGTGTACAAGTAAAATAGAGTAATAAACGTGTACAAATATATACAAGTGCTGTAGGGAGGGGAAGGAGGCAGGGCGGGGGGGGGATGTGGAGGAGAGGAAAAAGGGGGCTCAGTCTGGGAAGGCCTCCTGGAGGAGGTGAGCACTCAGTAGGGCTTTGAAGGGAGGAAGAGAGCTAGCTTGGCGGATGTGTTGGAGAGACCCAAGTGCTTAGTACAGTGCTCTGCACACAGTAAGCGCTCAATAAATACGATTGAATGAATGAATGTGTGGAGGGAGGGCATTCCAGGCCCCAGGGGAAGGATGTGGGCCGGGGGTCGACAGTGGGACAGGCAATAACGGGGCACGGTGAAGCGGTTAGCGGCGGCAGAAGAGCGGAGGATGTGGGCTGGGCTGGAGAAGGAGAGAAGGGAGGTGAGGTAGGAGGGGGCGAGGGGATGGACAGCCTTAAAGCCAAGAGTGAGGAGTTGGGAGTCCCATATAGAGAACCAGCGTGGCTTAGTGGAAAGAGCCCGGGCTTGGGAGTCAGAGGTCATGGGTTCTAATCCCAGCTCTGCCACTTGTCAGTTGTGTGACTTTGGGCAAGTCACTTAACTTCCCTGTGCCTCAGTTACCTCATCTGTAAAATGGGGATTAAGACTGTGAGCCCCATGTGGGATAACCTGATTTCCTCGTAGAACAGTGCTTGGCACATAGTAAGCGCTTAACAGATACCGTAATTATTATTATATAGGATGTGGAGTGGGTCCAACCTGATTAGTTTGTATGTGCCCCGGCGCTTAGTACATTGCCCAGCACACAGTAAGCACCTAATAAACACCACAATTACTATTATTATTATTATGGGAGCTGAGACCACAAAGAAATGATGAAGAGAGAGCGAAAACACAGCACCATTCCCGTCCTAGCCCAGTGGAACAGGTATTTCTTCTAGAAGTCTTCAGAACAGTAAACACCGAGTTGCGATCCTTCCAAAAAATTTGCCTCACTCGGTTCCGACTGGATTTTCTAAATCTCTCTGGTGGCCACAAGGCCAAAACCACCACTGAAATAGTCATATCTATTGGCATCCTAGTGTCCTTCCTAAAACACTAGATTCCACCGGACCCAGACTTTAATCACCACAGTCTCAAACCTCCGGTTTCCTCCAGTTGAGAGATTATTGAAAGCGTAATAATAGCAATAATAATCGTAATAACAATAAACTATGTGCCAAGGCACCGTACTAAGCGCTGGGGTGGATACAAGCAAAGCAGGGTGGACACAGTCCCTGTCCCATATGGGGCTCATAGTCTCAATCCCCATTTTACAGACAAGGGAATTGGGGCACAGAAGTGCAGTGACTCGCCCAAGGTCATATGACGGATAAGTGGCGGAGCCGGGATTAGAACCCATGACCTTCTGACTCCCAGGACTGTGCTGTATTCATTACGCCAGGATGCTCTCTAAGAGAAGACAAGACCAAAAAGCAGAGTGAAAACGGGAGGTGGAAGAGAATAGCTATGCCCAGAGTAGGCTCTCAGTAAATTCTTTTTATGATGATGAGGGGAAAAGGAGGGGGAAATTAACTTAAATCATCTTAAGTTCATATGACAAACTTGAATTTCAGTGATTTTTTTTTTCCCCCACCGTTAATGGTTAGCGCTCTCCAGAGTACTTCATTATCCTCATAATCACTCTGTCTATAGAGCACCTGAAAGACGCAGAATCTATCGGCGGACATATGGATGTAATTACTGTAGCACTGGGGCTGGGCCGGACGGGGAATGACAAAGAGCTGGGCTCTGAACAGCCGGGAAGACGGGACGCGGGAGATGAAAATGAAAAAAATAAAATAAAATAAAAATAAAGACAGAAGACAAAATGATGGGAGAGAAACACGGAGGAGAGAGCCAAGAAGCAAAGTGCATAAAGGCTGTGTGCGTCTCCACTATTACACGTTCCCTGGGCGCTCGATAATGCAAACTGATGACAGGGTCGGAGAGGGGAGGAGAGAGAGGGAGACAAATGGGAGTTTAGACTAGGAGCGAGAAGGCACTCTAGGCAACGCAGGAAAAAGAAAAAAGAAAGCCATCCGAGCAGGAGGGCCTTCTTGTCAGGGAGACGGGACCTGATCTCTAGAAAGGCTAGAATGTTAATATCGGGAAGGGATCGGAACAGATTCAGCTGAATTCTAGAAGCGATAGTAATAATAACAATAATTATGATGGCATTAGTACAGTCTACCTTTAGTTCTACCTCCTCTCCGCTTACCCCACACAAACGCTACATCGTAAATTCCTGGACTGTAAGCATCTTGAGGGCAGGGATCACGTCTACCAACTTTACCGTACTCTCCCAGGCGCTTAATACAGTGCTCTGCACATAGCAAACGCTCACCAAACACCACGGACGGACTGACTGACGGCCCAAGGATCCCTTTCCTTTCACCGACAAGGAGCTCTTAAATCCACCCGACGCACGCCGGTAGAACGTATTAATATTCCCGTGGCCAGATGATATATATATTTTTTATGTCATTTGTTAAATCAGGTCCTCAAGATGCTACTTGAGAAGCGGTGTGGCTCAGTGGAAAGAGCCCAGGCTTTGGAGTCAGAGGTCATGGGTTCAAATCCCGGCTCTGCCAATTGTCGGCTGTGTGACTTTGGGCAAGTCACTGAACTTCTCTGGGCCTCAGTTCCCTCATCTGTAAAATGGGGATTAAGACTGTGAGCCCCCAGTGGGACAACCTGATCATCTTGTAACCTCCCCAGCGCTTAAAACAGTGCTTTGCACATAGTAAGCGCTTAAGAAATGCCATTATTATTATTATTATTATTATTACTCCTGCAGAGCACCCAGGTCTGTAGCTCCTAGCTTAATAAATGATATTCGTTTAGCGCTTACTATGTGTTAAGCACTGTTCTAAGCGCTGGGGTAGATCCGAGTTAATCAGGTTGGATGTGGTCCCTGTCCCTCACAGGGCTCATAATCTGGGGGGGGCAGGGATTTTACAGATGAGGGAACTGAGGCACAGAGAAGTGAAGTGATTTGCCCAAGGTCACACGGCAGGCACATTACGGGTGATCACCGGGAAAACCCAAACCCGCTGCTTACCCGCTCCAAGGAAGCAGCATGGACCAGTGGTGAAAGCCAGCGCCTGGAAATCAGAGGATCTGAGTTTTAATCCCAGCTCAACCATGTTTGCTGTGTGACCACGGGCATGTCACTTCACTTCTCTGTGCCTCAGTAACCTCATCTATTAAATGGGGATTAAGATGGTGAGCCTTAGATGGGGCGTGGACTTGGTCCAACCTGATTATCATGTATCTGCTCCAGTACCTGGCACATAATAAGCGCTTAAATACCATTAAAAAAAAAATTGAAACAAGAAGCAGCAAAACAAGGTTTCCTGCTAGAGAAGAGGGGAAGGGAATCAGGCAGATCTGAAAGAAAATGCCAGCAGCTAAATGAAAGCCCCGAGTGTGTGTACGGACAAAATCAGGAGAGCCTAGACAAAAATAACAGAATGAACATGTAAGATGACCGCAGGAAAATATTCTCTCAATTCTCTAGGCCGAGGGAGACCCTAGGACAACCCGACTAGATTTGGAGGAGCAGCTAACATATGAGATCATGTAGCAGCTCATCGGGTGGAAGGCCTTCACCTCAAATAATAATAATGATGGTATTTATTAAGCGCTTACTATGTGCAAAGCACTGTTATAAGCGCTGGGGGGATACAAGGTAATCAGGTTGTCCCACAGGGGGCTCACAGTCTTAATTCCTATTTTACAGATGAGGGAACTGAGGCACAGAGAAGTTAAGTGACTGGCCCAAAGTCACCCAGCTGACAATTGGCGGAGCCGGGATTTGAACCCCTGACCTCTGACTCCAAAGCCCAGGCTCTTTCCACTGAGCCACGCTGCTTCCCGACAAATAGAGCTTGGGCAAATAGAGCTCACCTCCTCCAGGAGGCCTTCCCAGACTGAGCCCCCTTTGTCCTTTCCTCCTCCCCACCCCCCTCGGCCCTACCTCCTTCCCCTCCCCATGGCACTTGTATATATTTGTATAGATTTATTATTCTATTTATTTTACTTGTACATATCTACTACTCTATTTGGTTAATGATGTGCATATAGCTATAATTCTATTTATTCTGACGGTTTTGACATCTGTCTCCATGTTTTGTTGTCTGTCTCCTCCTCCTAGACTGTGAGCCTGTTGTTAGGGTAGGGACCATCTCTATATGTTGCCGACTTGTACTTCCCAAGCGCTTAGTCCAGTGCTCTGCACTCAGTAAGCGCTCCATAAATACAACTGAATGACCTTCCTCTCCCCCCTCGTCCCCCTCTCCATCCCCCCATCTTACCTCCTTCCCTTCCCCACAGCACCTGTATATACGTATATATGTTTGTACGTATTTATTACTCTATTTATCTTACTTGTACAAATCTATTCTATTTATTTTATTTTGTTAGTATGTTTGGTTTTGTTCTGTCTCTCCCTTCTAGACTGTGAGCCCACTGTTGGGTAGGGACTGTCTCTATATGTTGCCAGCTTGTACTTCCCAAGCGCTTAGTACAGTGCTCTGCATACAGTAAGCACTCAAATACGATTGATTGATTGATTGAATAATACTAATGATGGCATTTGTTAAGCTCTTGCTACGTGCCAAGAAGCACTGTACTAAGCGCCGGGACTGTCAATGAAGACTGACCGACTAGTTAAGCATTTCAAATTGTCTTCTCCAGCACCTGAAGACAACGGGGTGAGGAGAAAATGGTCTAAACTGTTTCAGAGAAGCACCGTGGCTCAATGGAAAGAGCACGGGCTTTGGAGTCCAAGGTCATGGGTTCAAATCCCAGCTCTGCCAACTGTCAGCTGTGAGACTTTGGGCAAGCCACTTCACTTCTCTGGGCCTCAGTTGCCTCATCTGTAAAAAGGGGATTAAGACCGTGAGCCCCCCGTGGGACAACCTGATCACCCTGTAACCTCCCCAGCGCTCATTATTATCCCCTTTTGGACTGTGAGCCCACTGTTGGGTAGGGACTGTCTCTATATGTTGCCAACTTGTACTTCCCAAGCGCTTAGTACAGTGCTCTGCACACAGTAAGCGCTCAATAAATACGATTGATTGATTGATTGATTAGAACGGTGCTTTGCACATAGTAAGGGCTTAATAAATGCCATCATTATTATTATTATAAACCCAAAGCGAGGGACTCTGAATCCCCAATAGCAGCATTAGGGAGAGCCCTCTTAGGATGGATGCCACCGAGGTTGAGGATACACCTGAGTCCATCTCCTCTGGCAAAAAGCGACAAACAGCTCACAGGGATCCGTTTAGCAATGCCTTAAATTGGAAGCAGGTTGCCAAGCCCAGTGAGGGTAAAAACGAAAACCCAGCCAGAGAGAAATATAAGGAGGTTGCTGTGAGCGAATGCCCATTTTAGCTCATCGGGGGAAGGAGCCCAGGAATTTAGGGAGGGTGATGTCGAGCTGGGGTGGGGGGTCAGCCCTGTTCAACTCCCAGCGAGTGCAAAGTAACGTGCCCCCTCCCCAGACACTGCTGGCCGGGTGTAACTGGGTCAGTCAGCCAATTGTATTTACTGAGCGCTTACTGTGTGCAGAGCACTGGACTAAGCAGTTGGGAGAGTACAATAAACACATTCCCGGCCCACAGTGGGTCTGGAGGGGGAAACAGTCATGAATAGAAATAACTAAATGACAGATATGGACATAACAGCTGTGGGGCTGGGAAGGGGGATGAATTTATTCATTCAATCATATTGATTGAACGCTTACTGTCTGCAGAGCACTGTACTAAGCAGTTGGGAGAGTACAATAAACACATTCCCGGCCCACAGTGGGTCCGGAGGAGGAAACAGCCATGAATAGAAACAACTAAATGACAGATATGGACATAACCACTGTGGGGCTGGGAAGAGGGATGAATTAATTCATTCATTCAGTTATATTTATTGAGCGTTTACTGTGTGCAGAGCACTGTACTAAGTGCTTGGGAAGTACAAATCGGCAACATATAGAGACAGTCCCTACCCAACAACGGGCTCACAGTCTAGAATCAATCAATCGTATTTATTGAGCACTTACTATGTGCAAAGCACTGTACTAAGCGCTTGGGAAGTACAAGTCGGCAACATATAGAGACGGTCCCTACCCAACAATGGGCTCACAGTCTAGAAGGGGGAGACAGATAACAAAACAAAACATGTAGAGAGGTGTCAAAACTGTCAGAATAAATAGAATTAGAACTACGTGGACATCATTTAATAAAATAAATATCTATCTATCGAATTTATTGAGCGCTTACTGTGTGCAGAGCACCGTACTAAGCGCTTGGGAAGTCCAAGTTGGCAACATATAGAGACAGTCCCTACCCAACAGTGGGCTCACAGTCTAGAAGGGGGAGACAGACAACAAAACGAAACACGTAGACAGGTGTCAAAACTGTCAGAATAAATAGAATTATAACTACATGGACATCATTAATAAAATTTCTATCAATCGTATTTATTGAGCGCTTACTGTGTGCAGAGCACTGTACTAAGCGCTTGGGAAGTCCAAGTTGGCAACATATAGAGACAGTCCCTACCCAACAGTGGGCTCACAGTCTAGAAGGGGGAGACAGGGAACAAAAGCAAACATATTAACAAAATAAAATAAATAGAATAGATATGTACAAGTAAAGTGAGTGTAAGTACGTACAAATAAAATAGAGCAATGATGATGATGGCATTTGTTAAGCGCTTACTATGTGCAAAGCACTGTTCTGAGTGATGAATAAAGGGAGCAAGTCAGGGTGACGCAGAAGGGAGTGGGAGAAAAGGAGGGCTTAGTCAGGGAAGGGCTCCTGGAGGAGATGTGCTTTCGAAAAGACTTTGAAGGGGAGAGAAAGAGGGGAGGCTCTCCGGGCCCATCTCTCTCCCCAGGTTCAGGGGTCGGAAGAGGTTGGAAGCTGGATCATCCGGGGCCGCTTCGGACACCAGGAGTCTACTCCAGGACCAGTGGCCTTTAGGGACGGCAGCCGAGAGGCAGCAAAGCCAATGCCAGCTGAGGTGGAGGAAGCGAAGGGCTGACTTTCAAGGAACGGAAAATCCAATGGAGGATCGTTAGAGGCAGTCCGAAACAGGCAGGGGAAAAGTCGTCATCACTCTGGACAAAACCCACCTCAGGAGGACTCTTTTCATGGAACCCTTCATAATTCAATCACATTTACGGCACGCTTATTGTGTGAAAAGCACTATAGTCTAAGTGATTGGGAGAGTACTCTTTTAGACTGTGAGCCCACTGGTGGGTAGGGACTGTCTCTATATGTTGCCAACTTGTACTTCCCAAGCGCTTAGTACAGTGCTCTGCACACAGTAAGCGCTCAATAAATACGATTGATGATGATGATGATAGACACATTCCCTGCCCACAATGAGCTTACCGTCTAGAGGGAGGAGATCACCAGCCACAATTTGCACACATTCTGTATATCAATGGTATTTACTGAAGTTCCCTATGTGCAGATCACTGTACTAAGCGCTCAGAGTGCAACAGGATTGTACTTCCCAAGCGCTTAGTCCAGTGCTCTGCACACAGTAAGCGCTCAATAAATACGACTGAATGAATGAAATAGCAGAAACATTTCCCGCCCTCAATGTGTTGACGGACAGCCTGGAGGGGGCTTCCACCTCTTTTGACCCCCATCCCTCGAGGTCAGGAGGTGTGGGGGGTTACGAGGTGCCCCCCACGGGGATCCACTTCCCTCCTCACAGGCATCGGGGGTTCTGTCCAACGACCTGTGACCTGAGTTTGCCGGGAGACTGGCCAATCATTCATTCATTCATTCAATCATATTTATTGAGCACTTACTTTGCACAGAGCACTGGACTAAGCGCTTGGAAAGTTCAATTCGAAAACAGATAGAAACAATCCCTACCCAGCAACGGGCTCACAGTCTAGAAGGGGCTAGGACTAGGAGTCCCACGTGGGATGGAGACTTGGGTCCGAGCTGATTAACTTCCTATCTACTCCAGGGCTTAGAACAGTGCTTGCCACGTAGTAAGCGCCACCATCATCATCATTATTATTATTATTCCTACTATCATCACCGTGGGCCCGGCTTTTGGCTCCCAAGGGCCTACAGGAGCTCAAAAGGCCACTGCCAGCCAAGGAATGCAAGCTGCCTGTCCCAGACGGGATCACCTGCAGAAACCTCCTTAAAATGCTACTCCCTCCAGGAAGCACGCCCTGATTGCCTCCCACCACCCTCACTTACGGACCTGTTTACTGAAATTGACTACTTCCCCTGCCCCTCTTATTCTGCCTGCAATGTGTAGCCGCTTCCTCGGTTTTTCAGCTCCTCGACGACAGAGACTGTGCCTCGCTGCCACTTCACGCTCTCAAGAGCCTACGGCATCACACGGTGCTCCCGGGAAGGATGGGTTTCCCGCACTTCCTAAGTGCGGGGCCCTTTAAGCTGTCGGTGTCATCGATACCCTGTGATTTCTTTAGCGTGTCCCCCAGCCCCAGTTAGGCGCTCGATAAATACCGTCCAAACTGTTCGGGAGCGGAGAGTGAGGGTGGATCCCCAAGGTGACCGCTCGCTCATCCCTGTCCCCTTCTCTGGAGGGGCTGCGGGGACCTGGGGGGGACGGGGTGGGGGGTGCCATTTCATTTCCCTGGGATTTCCGTTTCAGAGCGGTAACCGACTTTCAAGGGGAAACCCCAACGGCCCGGAAAACCGGGACGGACCGATTCTCGTCCCGACCCCCGCCGCCGCACACCCGGCCTCCGGTCCGGCCCCGAACGCGACGGAGGACCGACCTCGCCGGTGGACTGTTCCCACCCGGCCCCCGCCGATCGAGAACGGGAAACAAAGGCGGAAAAGAGGGGCCGGGGAGGGGGAAGAGAGAAGAGAGGAGGGGACGGACCGACGGACGGAAGGGGACTCACCATCTCTCTGGCTATTTCCAAAGCTTCCTGCAGCCCATAGAGCCTGCCACAGACCAGGTAGATCCCATTGGCCCAGAGAACGCAACCCTCGTGGACCCAAAATTCATTGCTGTCAAGAGGTAGTTCGGGAATTTGTAACTCCAGCTCAGGGCCACCTTCGGCAGCGGGCACGGGGGGTTTGGAGTCCAAAGGAGTCTTTTCGCCGCCGCCCTCGAGGGTCGCTTTTTTACAAGGGATGCCCCTGGATAGGGAGCGGGGGGCTCCGCCACAGTCCTCGGAGCGGTGTCGCCTCTTGAACCGGGGGTGGGCGGCCAGGCTCCGCTGCTCCTTTGGCCGCTCCTCCTCCTCCTCCTCCTCCTCCGTGTCGGTCTTGGAGCCGTTGGAAGCGCTTTTGTGCCGTACCTTGACCTTGCTCTGCATTTCCGTGGCTCTCTTGGGAGGCGGGTTCTTGGGCAGGGTGGCGGCGTAATCCTGGGGGTAGAAGGGGCCGAACAGGTCGCCCATGTTCCGGTAGCTGGCCCACTTGCCGCAGAGGCAGCAGACCAGGTGGCCCAGGACGGACGACTCGGTGACCACGGGCCCCTGCAGGACGAAGGACGAGGCGGGCAGGGCCTTGCCCTCGGCGCTGCCCGGCGGGGGGGTCAGGGAGCGCGGGCCCTTGCGGCCCCGGACCAGCTTGCTCTGCTCCTCCTCCTCGGCGTTGATGATGGTGCACACCGCCCCGATCTCGCATTTGTTCACCACGTGGATGTAGGGGAAGAAGGATTTGTTCCTCGCGTCCGTCTTGTCCAGGGGCTGGGTGGCGTACTTCAGCTTGATCTCGGGCTCCTGGGGCTCCACGATGGGGGCCGCCTGCTTGCCCTTCCGCTTCCTGGGCTGGGCCCCGGGCTTCCTCCTCTCTCTCCTCTGCCTCGGTTTCTTGGGCTTGGGCTCGCCGTCCCCCGACCCCTCCGAGGGCGGGGGAGGGGGCGGGGGCGGCGGAGGCGGCGCCTGCTGCTGCTGCTGCTGCTGCTGCTGTCTCTTTTGCTTGTTCACGCTGCCGATGGGCCGCCCCTTCTTCTTCCCCGACGGGAAGTAGCCCTTCGGGGGGAAGCCGTCACGCTTCGGGGAGACGGTCGTCGCCTCTCCGTCTTTCTCATCGGGCTTCGGGTGGGGCTCGGGGGGCAGGAGGCCCACGGGGGGCCCGCTCTTCGTCTCGGGGAAGGCCGGCGGGCCGGTGCCCCCGAGGGGGCCCTCCGGCCTGCCGAGGGGTTTCTGGGGGGCCGGGGCAGGCCCGGGCCCCGGCGTCTCCTTCCCGCCGCCGCCCGCGTCGGGGCTCTCCTCCTTCACCGGGTCCTGGCCGGCGCCGCGCCACTCTTCGGGGGCCCCGGGCAGCTGGGGGCCGGCGGAGGCGTGCCGCTCCGGGGCGGCCGGGCCCCCCAACGCCGCCACCGCTGCCTCGCGGGCGGCCTCCCCCTTCCTCTTCTCCGGCTCCGCCTCGGGGCCGGGGCCGCCCTCGGGCGGGCCGCTCTTCAGCGACAGGATGTCGTCCAGGGTCACGGTGTCCGCCCCGCTCTCGGCGCCGCCGGAGGCGGCCCCCCGCCTGATGTTGGGGGACGTGATCTTCTGGACGATGGCTTCCAGCTTCAAGCCCCGCCCCTTCCGGGGGGGCAGGATCTTGGTCTTGGCCGGGCTGGCCAGGGGGACGGCGGGGCAGCCCCGGCTCTCGGGGCCGGGAGGCTCCCTCGAGGCCTCCCTCTTGGCGACGGACTTGACCTCCTGGCCGTGGGCAAAGTGGGCGTAGGAGTTGTAGGCCCGGTCGGCTCCGTCCCTGGAGGCCTGGAGCAGGCGGCCCCGCTCCTGGGCGGCGCCGTGCTTCAGCTCCTGGGCCTGCCGCTTGCTGGGGATGGGGGAGATGAAGGAGCGCACCCGCCGCCTCATGATCAGCGGGTTCTGCGGCGACGCGTCCTCGTGGCCCGGGAGCCTCAGCAGGACGTTGCCCGGCTTGGCCACCTGGCCGGGCTCGGCCGCCCCGTGCCCGTCGGGCTCCGGCGGGGGGCCGTAGCGCTTCTGGCCGGACCCCCCGGGGGCGCCGCTCCTCCTGGCCGGGGAGGCCTGGCGGGACAGGTCCCAGCAGGCCTCGTGGGGCTGCGGCTTCTGGGGGCCGGGCCTCGGGTCGCCGCCTCTGCCGGCCGGGCCCCCGTCGCCCGCGAGGAGGCAGCGCGCGGCCTCCTGGCTGCCGGCGTCGTGGTAGGAGGGAGGGGGGCCGTACATCATCCCGTCCTTGTCGTTCTTCAGCGGGCTCCGCACCCGGTCCAGGAACTGCTGCTGCTGCTGCTGCTGATGGTGGTGGTGATGCTGCTGCTGCTGCTGCTGCTGCCGGGGGCTCTTCCTCGGGCCCTCCTGCCGGTGCTGGGCCGCGGCGATCACCCCCTGGGCCGCCCCACCGCCCCACTCCTTGTAGTCTTCGGGCCCCGGCGGCAGCTGCGGCAGCGGGGGCGGCTGGTAGATCTGCCGCTTGTAGTGCAGCTGCGAGTTCAGGGCCGGGTTGGGCTCCCCGTAGCCGTGGGTCCTGGCGTTCGGGTGGTAGCCCAGGCTGTCGGAGTTGGGGGCGAAGGGGGCGTGGAGGCCGCGGTTGGCCCGCTCCGAGAAGGCCAGGTGCGGGTTGAGGTGGTGGGCGTCCCCGCCGGGGCCGCGGCTCCGCCCGGGCGAGGCCTTCAGCTTCTCCGCCAGGTCGTGGTACTGGGAGGCCGATCGGCCCCGCAGGCTCTCCCGCCCCCCGCCCGCCCGGCCGGCCGCCCTCCTCGCCTGGGCCGGCCGGGCGGCCTCCTGGTGGGAGCCGTAGTCCGAGAGGGGGTCGTGGGCGGCGGCGCCCGGGCCGCCCCCGCCGCGGTGGGGCTCGTGCTTGACGCCCGCCGGGTGGCAGAGCTCGCCGGACTTGCGGTTGTTGAGCCCGGCCTGGGCTTTGGCCCGCTCCAGGTCCTCCTCCTTGATCTGGCCGCTCTGGGCCTTCAGCTTGGCCTCCAGCGACACCAACCCCCCGGGGAGGATGACCGACTGGGTCGGGGTGAGGCGCTCGTTCCGTCCCGGGTGGCCCAGGGGGTGCGCCCCCGGCTCCCGGACCAGCTGCCTCAGCGGCGAGATGTCGCAGATGACCGAGCGCCGCTCCGACAGCGGCCCCCCGGGCTCGTGGCCCGCCGCCTGGGCCTCCACGTCAAACTTCCTGGGGATGGGGTAGTCCGCCAGGTTGATCTGCTTCAGGTCGGGGACCGGGCCGCCTGCCTTCCTCTCCCAAGGGCCCCAGTGCGGGTGGTCCAGGAGGGAGCCCAGGCTTTTGTTCAGCAGGCCCCGGCCGGCCAGCTCGTTCGTCTGGCTGATCAGGACGTTGGGCCTCAGGGCCCCCTCCAGGCCCCCGGCCCCGCCCTGGTGCTCCTGGGCCGAGCGCGGGTAGCGGCGCTCGGGGGGGGTGGTGGTGGTGATGGTGGTGGTGGTAGCCCTGGAGGACCTCCTGCAGCAGGCTGGGGAACTTCTCGCCACGCCCCTTGCGCTCGCCGTGCCCCGCCGGCTCTCCCTTGTCCGGCCCCGCTGGGTAGGGGGGAAAGCCAGCGACGGGCCGGGTCCCGCCGCCCGCGCCGCCCTCCTTGTAGCCGTAGCGCAGGCTCCCGGGGGACTTGGACGGCTCCGCGCGGCCGGCCAGGCTCGAGCCGGGGCCCGGGTGGCCGGCGGGGCCGCTGCCCTCTCCGTTGTGGTGCGTGCTGGGCTCCCCGCCCTTGCCCGCCTTGGTCCCCGCGGGGGGCTCCGGCATCTGAAGCGGGCCGGGCCCGCCTTCCCTCGCCCCGCCGGCCCCCGGCGGGGTGCGGGATCCGGCCGGATCCTCCTCCGGGGCGCCTTTGTCCTGCCCGCCCGCCTTCTCCACCCGCCCGGCCATGGCCTCCCGGGAGACGATCACCCCGACGGGCTTCTCGTTGACTTTGAGGGCGCCCTCGGCGGCGGGGGCCGCCTCCTGCCCCTCGGGCGAGGGGGCGGCGGGGGCGGCCTCGTCCCTGGCCGCGGGGCTGGCGCTGAGCTTGGGCGGCTCGCCCTGGGGGCCCGGCGCCGGCGAGGCGGTGGCTTTCTCCGAGGCGGCGGCCTTGTAGGTGGTCGTGTCGGAGCCGGTGCTCTGACCGCTCAGCTGCCTCACCCTCTCGCCCTGGTCCTCGGAGCTGCTGGAGCAGCCCCCGTCCAGGGACTCGGCCAGGGGCGACTTGAGCTGCTCCTCGGCCTGGGAGGACCCTTCCGAGTTGGTCCCGCTGTCCCCCTTCTTGGAGGACGAAGACGACCGCTTGGAGTTCTTCTTCTGAGGGGCCAGGGCGTCCGAGAGGAGCATGTGCTGGACCGTGTTGGGGAGGTTGGCCACCTGCGTGCTCAGCGCGCTCAGGCTGCTCAGGCCCGGGTCCGTGAGCCGCTTCTCCTGCAGCCCCTCGAGCCCGGCGGACCCGCGGAAGCCGCCCGCCCCGTGAGAGTTCGGGCTGGGCAGCATGGACGGCGTCGGGCTGAGCTGAGGCATCATCTGCAGGATCCGGTTCCGCGAGCCCAGGGGCAGGTTGCCTTGGCCGCACTGCAGGGGCTCGCCGCCGGACATCAGCGGGGAGGGCGTGGAGCTGCAGCTGGGCGACTGGACCACCGAGGCGGCCGGCGACGGGTTGGAGATGGGGCTGAAGTTCTGGTGGAACTGCATGGGGGACCGCACGGGCACCTCGGGCTGGCTGTACTGGCCCACCTGACCTTGCAGGGACAGTTTGGTGGCGGCGTTGGCGTACTGCATTGCATGCTGGGAGGGATGCTGTTGCTGCTGCTGCTGCTGCTGCCCTCCCTGCTGCCCCCCACCCTGCTGCTGCTGCTGCTGCTGCTGCCCCCCTCCCGGAGGAATCTTGGACTGCTCGAAGCCTTTCATCGGCGGCGTCTGGTAGCTGTAGTTGGACTGCGTCCCGTAAGCCTGGGCGTTGGCGCTCACGGCGTGGCCCTCGTACTGAGAGCCGGCGTTCACCCCGTAGTTCCCGTCGTAGCTCTGCCCGGACTGGCCGAAACGCTGCGGGGAAGGGAACGAGGAGGAAGAGGCGGAGGACTGGTAGTGTTGGCCGAACTGGCCCACGCGCAACTGGTAGCCGGCGGCGGAGGAGGGCAGGCCCGCCGGCCTCTGCATGGGCTGCAGGTGGGCCGGGCCGGAGGCGGCCTGGCCCGAGGCCTGGGGCAGGGGCTGGTGGGATTGGTACAGCTGCTGCCTCAGTTGCTGGACCTGCTGCTGCTGCTGCTGCTGTTGCTGTTGTTGCTGCTGCTGCTGCTGCTGCTGCTGGCTGGAGGCCTGCTGTTGGTACTGCGAGCTCCCGGGAGAGAACGGGCCTGTGTAATCCTGCGGGTAATGGGACACCCCGCCGAGGGCCGAATGCTGGCCTTGAAACTGGCCCACGTGCCCCTCGCCCCCGTACTGGCTCCCGAAGCTGCTCCCCTGGGGGGGGCCGTAGCTCTGCACGGGCCCCGACGGCCGGCGCTGGGGCGGAGGCTGCTGACCTCCTGCTCCGGGGTCTTTATTGGCGGCCATGTAGTAGAACTCGCCCGTCTCCTTCCGGAAGCCCTGGTAGTTCTGGTGAGCGGAGCCTTCGCCGGCCATGGCCGCCGCCGCCGCCGCCGCCGCCGCGGCTCCGGCCGTCCCCCGCCGCCCGCCCCCGCCGAAGCTCTGGAACATCTGGGCCTGCTGGCGGGGGCTGAACTCCTCTAGCCGCGCCGCGCCGTGGACTTCCTGCGGGTAGCTCGGCTGGTTTCCGTGGTAACTGCTCTGCTCTCGGAAGGACTGCATGCTGTTTCAGCAGCAGGGCGGCAGGCCCGCGGCCCTCCTGGAAGAGGCGGGGGGGGGGGGGGGAGGAGGGAGAGAAAGAGGGGACAAGTCAGGGAAAAGGCAGGCACCCTGGGTACGGCTCATCGGTCCAACCTCACCCACCCCATTTTTCATTCTCCTGGGGCGAGGGAGGCCACGGCCAGACCTCAGGCGGGAGGGCGTTCAGGGCCTGAAGAGCCGACCGCTCCAAAGCCAAGGAGGGGATCGGAGACGGGGTGGACCTCGCACCACTAGAACCCGGCTGGCCACAGGCTCCATGGCCTAAAACCCCGATGTTACAAACAGGTCCGGACGTGGCTCAAATCCCCTGGTAAATGCCTTTTACCAAGCCCGGTTGCCATCAGCCCAACTAGCCCAAGTTTTGTCTCCTCATTGCCCACCGGCAAAGTTGCCAGTGGGCTTCTGGCGGGGCGGGGGTCAAAGGGGAAGAGGAGAAGCAGGGCCAGGCCCGGGTAATCCAATCCCTGGATTAACAGACCCGGAAGACCGAAGCGACTGGAAACCCTCAGACTCCACAAAATTTCCATCCCGCTCTTTTCGGTCAATCCCTAAACATCTCCCAAGTCCCCCTCCCATGAAGCAAGACCCCAGTGGGTCCCGAACCCTGAAATCCCTAAATAAAAAGATACCATACATCATCTCAGTCAGGCAGGCGATAGCACTTAATGAGAGTGCCTTCTGAGTGAGGGGAAACTTGACTAAGAGCCTGGGAAAGTACAGAAGAGTTACCAGACACAAACCCTACCCATGAAAGATCAAAGACCTAGAGGGCGGAATTCACCTTCAACATACTGGCGGATCGCGAAGGCTAATGTTCCCCGGCAGCATTTTTTGAAGAACTATTATTATGGTATTTGTTAAGCGCTCACTGCGTGTCAAGCACTGTTCCAAGCGTCAGGGTGGATACGAGCGGATACGGGTCGGACAGAGCAATAATCACACAGCAGGGAATGTGTCTGTTGTTGTATTGTACTCTCCCAAGCAGTTAGTACAGGGCTTTGCGCACAGTTAAGTGCTCAATAAATACAATTGAGTGAACGACTCTACTTCTCTGCTCTCACCTGGGGGCTCCTAGTTTAAGCAGTCAAAAATGGTTCCATGGGGGATCCAAAGTTCCAATTAAAAAAATCCCTCCTCTTGAGACGGGCTGGGGCTGTTAGTCATTTCCGCGTCCATCGACTGTACAGACAAACCCCAAAAAGGCAAAAGGGAGCTAGTGGAGAGTGAGTTGGTCAATCGTATTTACTGAGCACTTACTGTGGGCAGGGTACTATACTGAGCGCTTGGGAGAAGACGATACAACAATCAACAGGCACGTTCCCTGTCCACAAGGAGCTTACAGTCTAGAGGAGAAGACATACATTAGTATAAACAAATCAGAGGTGTGGACGGAGCTCGTCGTCGGGAATCAGCGAGGCCCGGTTCCATCCAGTTCATCTGTCCGAACAGGGAAGCCCAAAGGCCAAAACAAGATAGTAAATGGAAAAAGTGGTCCTTTTCCTTAGAAGATGGAAGGTAAATCTATTGTCCTACTAGATTATTGTTCTCAGATCACTTCCCTATATACTCTCAGAACAATAACAAAAAATCCAGCCCTTTCTCTACTCTCTAAAGTCTTTGCAATGGGCCTCTAGACCACAAGACCTTATAAGGTACGTTCTTGGTCCAAAGGTTAGAATTTGCTGGGGAACCAGAGTAGCGTAACGCTACTCAAATGTCCCACCGTGGCATCCACGTGAAAAAGTACCCTGGGAAAGCTGTCTCTAGTAGGATCGATTGGAAACCCAGTTCTGCCACCTGTCTGCTGTGTGACGTTGGGCAAATCACTTTGCTTTTCTGGGCCTCAGTTCCTTTGGTTGTAAAATGGGGATTAAGACTGTGAGCCCCATGTGGAATATGGACTGTGCCCAGTCTGATTATCTTGTAGGCTACCCCGGCGCTTGGAACAGTACTTGACACACAGAAAGCACTGAAACACCACAAAAAGAAGCCATGTGGCCTAATGGATAGAGCAAGGGCCAGGGAATCAGAAGGATCTGGGTTCTAGTTCCGGCTTGGCTATGTATCTGCTGGGTGACCTTGGGCAAGTCACCTCATTTCTCCGCCCCTCAGTTTCCTCATCTGTAAAATGGGGCTTAAAATTGCGAGCTCCATGTGGGACAGGGACTGCGCCCAACCCGATTTGCTTGTATCCACTCCAGCACTTAGAACAGAGCCTGGCACACAGTAAGCACTTAACAAGTACCACGATTACTATTAGTCAGCCAATCATATTTACTGAGTGCTTACTGTGTGCAGAGCAGTGTACTAAGTGCTGGGGAGAGTACAATAACAGTACAACAGACATATTCCCTGCCCGCAATTATCATTACTATAAAAAATGGAACAAAACACACCACCCTTCTTCCTTGTCACCAACCACTTTTTGGTCAAGGGCAAGGATTCCCCTGTGGCACGGGACCTCATTCATCTTTCCATTCCCTCCCGCAGGTCCCCTGGCTCCTCTCTGAACGCTGCCGGCTGCGGCCGCAGGTCTGTAAGCTTCCTCCTTCCCGTCCCCTCCCGTGGGGTTTCCTAGACTCCTGCCAACTCGGCTGCCTGCAAGCCAGATTGAGCACTCCCAACGTGAGCACAGAAGTAGAGTCATTCATTTATTCAACTGTATTTACTGAGCGCTTCACTGTGCGCAAAGCCCTGTACTAACTGCTTGGGAGAGTACAATACAACAACAGACACACTCCCTGCCCACAATGAGCTCGCAGTCCAGGGGGGCGTTCACAGAGGCGTGCTTGGATTTTACTGGCCTACCTCTTTTCCCTGTTCATTCATTCATTCAATCATATTTATTGAGCGCTTATTGTGTGCAGAGCACTGTACTAAGGGCTTGGGAAGTACAAGTTAGCAACATATAGAGACGGTCCCTACCCAACAGAGGGCTCACAGTCTAGTTACAATGTGTGGGAAGGGGAGGGGAATTTTTTGGGTGGTTTTCCACTATTATTGTTATTATTATATTTAAGTGCTTACTATGTGTCAAGCACTGTTCTAAGCATTGGGGTAGCTACAAGATAATCAGGGTACACACAGTTCATATCCCACATGGGTTCACAGTCAATCCCCATTTTAAGCACTGGGGTAGATACCATATAAGCACCCAAATGAGGTTCACAGCCTAAGTAGTAATAATAATAATAATAGATGGCATTTTTTAAGTGCTTACTAAGTGCAAAGCACTGTTCTAAGCGCTGGGGGAGGTTACAAGGTGATCAGGTTGTCCCATGGGGGGCTCAGTCGTAATCCCCATTTTCCAGATGAGGTAACTGAGGCCCAGAGAAGTTAAGTGACTTGCACAAAGTCACACAGCTGACAATTGGCAGAGTCGGAATTTGAACCCATGACCTTTGACTCCAAAGCCCGGGCTCTTTCCACTGAGCCACGTAGGAGGAGTAACAGGAGGAGGCCAGAGAAATGAAGCGACTTGCCCACAGTCACCCAGCAGATGGGTTGCAGAGCCGGGATTAGAACCCAGGTCCTCTTTCCCCCAGGCCCACGCTTCCTGCTAGGCCGCACTGCCGCTTTCCCCTCCAAGTTTTCAAGGAGCTGGGAAGAGCTACGAGGAGGGAGGTGGGGCCTGGCGTTCAGAGAAGAAACGGAACCTGAGCTGGCCCCTGGATGTCGAATGGCAATAGAGAAGCAGCGTGGCTCAATGGAAAGAGCCCGGGCTTTGGAGTCAGAGGTCATGGGTTCAAATCCCGGCTCCGCCAATTGTCAGCTGTGTGACTTTGGGCAAGTCACTTCACTTCTTTGGGCCTCAGTTCCCTCATCTGTAAAATGGGGATTAAGACTGTGATCCCCCTGTGGGACAACCTGATCATCTTGTAACTCCCCAGTGCTTAGAATAGTGCTTTGCACATAGTAAGTGCTTAATAAATGCCATTACTATTAACCTGAGCATCTGCTCTGCGTTTCTAGGATGGTGGTCTCCTGCTGAACCCTGGGCCGGCCTTCTTCCATTGCACACCAGGCAACTGATCCTGGGCCACCAGCTTGGCTACAACAGGGGAGCGCGAGGCACAGTCAAAGGGAACAAGCCGCCCCCCCGGCCTGACACGCTCTCACTCCCGGACGACGACGGACACCCACACACGTACCTAGCTAGGGGCTTATTACGGGTCAGGCGTTGTGCTAAGCGCCGGGTTGGTTACGAGACAGCCCAAAGCAGTCCCGTGATAATAATGATGGTACCTGTTAAATGCTTACCGTGTGCCAAGCTCTGTTCTAAGTGCTGGGGCAGATGGAAGTTAATCAGGTTGGACACGGTCCCAGTCCCCCATGGGGCTCACACTCGATCCCCATTTTACAGATGAGGTCACTGAGGCCCAGAGAAGGGAGGTGATTTGCCCAAGGTGACACAGCAGATGTGTGGTGGAGCTGGGATTAGAACTCAGGTCCTTCCGATTCCCAGGCCAGAGCCATCTTCACTATATTCCATAGGGAGAATGGACGAAGCGTACAGAGAAGCGAGAACTCGCCCTTCTAAGATGTAAGGAGGACAGGCGACAGACCATTGCTCTATGAGGGAGGAGGAAGCGATCCGGGGTAATGGCTTGGGACTGGAACCCAGGTATCCGGACTCAGGGTTCTACAGGAGCAGCGTGGCTCATTGGAAAGAGTCCGGGCTTTGGAGTCGGAGGTCATGGGTTCAAATCCCGGCTCCGCCAATTGTCAGCTGTGTGACTTTGGGCAAGTCACTTCACTTCTCTGGGCCTCAGTTACCTCATCTGGAAAATGGGGATTAAGACTGTGAGCCCCAAGTAGGACAACCTGATCACCTTGTATCCTCCCCAGCACTTAGAACAGTGCTTTGCACATAGTAAGCGCTTAACAAATGCCATTATTATTATTATTATTATTATTATTAGTGCTGGCTCCGCCACTCACTTGATGTGTTACCTTGAGGAAGTCCCTTCACTTCTCCATGCCTCAGATCCCTCATCTGTAAAGTGGCAAGTCAACACTTGATCTCCCTCCTACTACGTGGGACCTGATTGTCTTGTATCCACCCCAGCGCTCAGTACAGTGCTTGGCACACAGTAAGCGCCTAACAAATACCATAATCATTATTGTTACTTTTTTTATGCTGCCTCCTTCTGCTCTTCCAGGGCAATAATAATAATGGCATTTATTAAGCGCTTACTATGTGCAAAGCACTATTCTAAGCACTGGGGAGTTAAAAGGTGATCAGGTTGTCCCACAGGGGGCTCACAGTCTTCATCCCCATTTTACAGATGAGGGAACTGAGGCCCAGAGAAGTTAAGTGACTTGCCCAAAGTCACACAGCTGGCAATCAGCAGAGTCAGGATTTGAACCCACGACCTCTGACTCCAAAGCTCTTGCTCTTTTCCACTGAGCCACGCTGCTTCTCACTGTTCTAAGCGCTGGGGGTGGGGGTGGGGGGGAGGAGATACAAGGTGATCAGGTTGTGCCACGGGGGGCTCACAGTTTTAGTCCCCATTTTCCAGATGAGATAACTGAGGCTCAGAGAAGTTAAGTGACTTGCCCAAGGTCACACAGCAGACATGTGGTGGAGCCAGGATTAGAACCCACGCCCTCTGACTCCAAAGCCCTTGCTCTTTCCACTGAGCCATGCTGCTTCTCTGGAGTAGAGCAGAATGGGTGGGAGCTGGAAAAAGATATGCCCAGAAAAGAGACAGGAGAGGGAGAGAACCACTAGCAAACTAGCACGTTCACCAGAGAGCTTCAATTCCCACACCAGCAGGTGTGTCGCACATCAATACTTTAATGGAAGCAGTCAACCGACCAGTCAATCACCACTGGAAACACTAGAGTATAATCAGTGATTCTATTCAATCAATCGAGCGCTTACTGGGTGCAGAGCACTGCACTAAGTGCTTGGGAGAGTACAACGTAACAGGGTTGGTAGTCATGTTTCCTGCCACGCCAAGATTACAGACTAGAAGAGTCTAATTAAGGCTCTTCACCCCCAGTTCGGTGAAATTTCCAATCTGACAGGCAGTCCAGCCCCATGGCTTATGCCCGTATCTTTATACTCGACTATCTCCTCCACCCGTAGTTTATTTTAATGTCTCCACCCAGCCCCCCTCCCGTCCCCCAACAGACTATAGGCTCCTTGTGGGCAAGACCCGCATACTGTACTCTCCCAAGCGCCCAGTACAGTGCTCTGCCCACAGTAAGCACTCGATAAACACCGCTGAGCCATTGATTGATTTCCCTTGCCTTTTCAGATTGACCCTTGGCCACCACAGGCGTCCAGGCTCAGCAGGAGCTCGATAAATACCGTTGATTGACTGCCCTCCCAGCCGCTACTGCTGTTTCGGAGGGTAGAAACTACATAAGGTCTTGGGAGAGACTAGGAGGCAATTGGGGAATTCCTAAAAACCATAGAAGGTTTCTGGTCACTAGGAACGAGCTGGGCTGAGATCTCAGTCAGTCGGTCAATCGTATTTACCAAGCGCTTACTGTGTGCACAGCAATTTTTGGAATCACTCAGGAGAGTACAACAGCCACATTCCCTGCCTATGACCAGATTACGGTGTGTGTGTGGGGGGGGGAGACAGACATTAATATAAATAAATTACGGATAGGGACCTATTAGCCCTTGGTAGCAGTTCTGTGGCAAACTAGAGAGAACATTCCTGGATCCTCTTTCTTCATCGCCCTGCTGTGCCATCCTCTATAGCCCGGAGAGGAGGGGATCGTAATAGAACAAGTCAACCTCAGGCTGGTTTACGTGCAGGAGGCGTACCCCTTCCTCCTCCTTCCCCGACTTGGAAGCCGGACTCAACTGGGAGACCACGGTGAGTCAGGGAATTCCTCTCACTCCGACGGAGAGCGGAGACACACTTGAGGCTTGAAGAACTGTGGACTGAGAGAGATGTGGTTGATACCACAGGGGCAGTAAAGGATTTCACAGCTTCTCGTGTGAACGTGGAGGCCATCTGGATAAAACCAAACTGCCCCCAGGCTGTTACAGACGCCCCAGATCCAATCTCTGGAAGGCTCCGCCGAGGGTTTTTTTAAAATGGTATTTTTTAAGCGCGTACTCTGTGTCAAGCACTGTTCTAGGCGCTGGGGTAGATATGAGTTAGTCAGGGTGGCCACAGTCCCTGTCCCACATGGGGCTCACAGTCTAAGTAGGAAGAGAGTAGGATTCCCCCTTCTATCAATCAATCAATCAATCGTATTTATTGAGCGCTTACTATGTGCAGAGCACTGTACTAAGCGCTTGGGAAGTATAAATTGGCATCACATAGAGACAGTCCCTACCCAACAGTGGGCTCACAGTCTAAAAGGGGGAGACAGAGAACAGAACCAAACATACCAACAAAATAAAATAAGTAGGATAGAAATGTACAAGTAAAATAAATAAATAGAGTAATAAATATGTACAACCATATATACATATATACAGGTGCTGTGGGGAAGGGAAGGAGGTAAGACGGGGGGATGGAGAGGGGGACGAGGGGGAGAGGAAAGAAGGGGCTCAGTCTGGGAAGGCCTCCGGGAGGAGGTGAGCTCTCAGCAGGGCCTTGAAGGGAGGAAGAGAGCTAGCTTGGCGGAGGGGCAGAGGGAGGGCATTCCAGGCCCGGGGGATGATGTGGGCCGGGGGTCGATGGCGGGACAGGCGAGAGCGAGGCACAGTGAGGAGATTAGTGGTGGAGGAGCGGAGGGTGCGGGCTGGGCTGGAGAAGGAGAGAAGGGAGGTGAGGTAGGAGGGGGCGAGGTGATGGACAGCCTTGAAGCCCAGGGTGAGGAGTTTCTGCCTGATGCGCAGATTGATCGGTAGCCATTGGAGGTTTTTGAGGAGGGGAGTAATATGTCCAGAGCGTTTCTGGACAAAGATAATCCGGGCAGCAGCATGAAGTATGGATTGAAGTGGAGAGAGACACGAGGATGGGAGATCAGAGAGAAGGCTGGTGCAGTAGTCCAGACGGGATAGGATGAGAGCTTGAATTAGCAGGGTAGCGGTTTGGATGGAGAGGAAAGGGCGGATCTTGGCAATGTTGCAGAGCTGAGACCGGCAGGTTTTGGTGACGGCTTGGATGTGAGGGGTGAATGAGAGAGCGGAGTCGAGGATGACACCAAGGTTGCGGGCTTGTGAGACGGGAAGGATGGTAGTGCCGTCAACAGAGATGGGAAAGTCAGGGAGAGGACAAGGTTTGGGAGGGAAGACAAGGAGCTCAGTCTTCGACATGTTGAGCTTTAGGTGGCGGGCGGACATCCAGATGGAGATGTCCTGAAGGCAGGAGGAGATGCGAGCCTGGAGGGAGGGGCAGAGAGCAGGGGCAGAGATGTAGATCTGGGTGTCATCAGCGTAGAGATGATAGTTGAAGCTGTGGGAGCGAATGAGGTCACCAAGGGAGTGAGTGTATATTGAGAACAGAAGGGGACCAAGCACTGAACCTTGGGGAACCCCCACAGTAAGAGGATGGGAGGGGGAGGAGGAGCCTGCAAAAGAGACTGAGAAAGAACGACCGGAGAGATAAGAGGAGAACCAGGAGAGGACGGAGTCTGTGAAGCCAAGGTCAGATAACGTGTGGAGGAGAAGGGGGTGGTCCACAGTGTCAAAGGCAGCTGAGAGGTCGAGGAGGATTAGGACAGAGTATGAGCCGTTGGATTTGGCAAGCAGGAGGTCATTGGTGACCTTTGAGAGCGCAGTTTCCGTGGAATGAAGGGGACGGAAGCCAGACTGGAGGGGGTCGAGGAGAGAGTTGTTGTTGAGGAATTCTAGGCAGCGCGTGTAGACAACTCGTTCAAGGAGTTTGGAAAGGAATGGTAGGAGGGATATGGGACGATAACTAGAAGGTGAGGTGGGGTCTAGAGAGGGTTTTTTTAGGATGGGAGAGACATGGGCATGTTTGAAGGCAGAGGGGAAGGAACCAGTGGAGAGTGAGCGGTTGAAGATGGAAGTTAAGGAGGGGAGAAGGGATGGAGCGAGAGATTTCATAAGATGAGAGGGAATGGGGTCAGAAGCACAGGTGGCCGGAGTAGCACTTGAGACCCTTCTAGACTGTGAGCCCGCTGTTGGGTAGGGACCGTCTCTGTATGTTGCCAACTTGTACTTCCCAAGCACTTAGTACAGTGCTTTGCACACAGTAAGTGCTCAATAAACACAATTGAGTGAATTTAATCCTCATTTAACAGATGAGGAAATTGAGGCCCAGAGAAGTGAACAGACTTGCCCAAGGTCACATGGCAGGCAAGCGGCGGAGCCAGGATTAGAACCCAGGCCCAGGCTTTTTCCACTAGGCCACACTGCTCCTCGCTGAGTGCTTTTCCAATCTCGGCTCCGGCTTTAAGCAAGCCCCTTGCAGGTCCTCACAAATGGTTCACTCGGCAGCACGGCCTAATGGTCAGAGCACGGGCTTGGGAGTCCGAAGGACCTGGGTTCTAATCCCAGCTCCTCCACTAGTCTGCTGTGTGATCTTGGGCAAGTCGCTTCAGTCTCTGGTTATTATTATTATTATTATTATGATGATGATGATGATGATGATGATGATGATGATGCCATTTCTGCCCCTGGTCAGCTGGGTGACCTTGGGCAAGTTGCTTCATCTTTCCAGACCTCATTTTGTCTTTGACTTGGGTGTTCTGTCCCCCAATGGCTAATTCAGTTTCAGTGCCCTGCACCTATCGGCTCATCAATGGACACGGCTCCTGCTGATGACGCTTCTGTGGCCTGGCCCTTGGAAAGGAAAGCTTGGCTCGCAGGAGCGTTAATTTATTCAGGGGGTGAGGAGGGGAGTGGGTTTTCTCAGAAAACCTTTTTCAAAGTAGGGAAGCAGCATGGCACAGTGGATAGAGCACGGGCTTAGGAGTCATCAGAAGGTCATGGGCTCTAATCCTGGCTCCACCATGTCTGCTGTGTGGCCCTGGGCAAGTCATTTCACTGTGTGTCTCAGTTCCCTCATCTGTAAAATGGTGATTGAGAATGAGCACCCCAAATGGGAAAGGGACTGTGTCCAACCCGGTGTGTTTGTATCCACCCCAGCGCTTAGTACAGTGCTTGGCACACAATAAGTGCTTAAAGAGTACCACGATTATTATTATTATTCTCAAAGGGCATTCCCAGTCGCCTTTCCAACAAACGCTAGCATTCCCTGGGTTCAGCAGAAGGGAAAGATCCTGACTGAAATCCAAGGCAATCAATGTGGTCAGTGAGAGTCGAACTTGGTGATTTGGAATAGGGTCTGTTAAAATGTTGCAGATCTGAAAAGCCAGAAGGGGAAAGGAGGTGCTAGACACCACACCCAAAACCATAAAATAAACACCCCCAAACCCACTTTCAAGATCGGCTATGCACTGAAATTTATGACTCTATTAACCCGAGCCAAAATACAAAAGGGTGAGAAGCCATCCACCGAAGTAGTTGGGGTCTGTGCTTGTATCAACTCAATTACATGACTTCGATTTGTCCCAGATTTGGAGGAAAGTTATTACAGTGTCACCTGCATTACAGCGTAGTTTGTTTTAGATGGTGGTAAATCAATCGGTCAATGGTATTTATTGAGCGCTATGTGCAGAGCACTGTACTAAGCGTTTGGGAAAGTACATTACCAGACACTTTCTCGGCCCACAAGGAGCTTACAGTCTAGGGCATTACCCTGGTGGCGCTGGAATTCTGAGGAGGTTGCTAAGCATGTATTGCCTTCCACATTTTCTACAGCACTGAAGTGAAGCCATTTTGACTGTCAAGCAGCTTTCTACCGCTTATCTTCTCCTTCCACCCTATCAGATTCTAAGAATAATCCTGACACTCTGTGAATTAACCTCCCCTAGAGTGCTTCAAATTAGCCTCCTCCCATAAAGGGGATAGAATTGGAAGGACTGGATTAGCCATTGTCTGAGAGGAGGTTCACATTATTAGTCATTCTATTCCATTAACCCTCAACCCCTGAAAGGACTTGAACCAACTGGCTCAGGAGGGTTAGAAGAAGGTTTTAGTCAAGAGGACTCAAACCTTGAGCTTGGATTTGTTCCCTTTATTCACCCCTCCCTCAGCCCCACAGCACTTATGTAGACATCTGCAATTTATTTACATTAATGACTGTCTCCCCCTCTCGAAAGCTCGTTGTGGGCAGGGAACGTGTCTACCAACTCTGTTACACTGTACTTTTCCCCAGTGCTTATACAGTGCTCTGCACACAGTAAGCACTCAATAAATACCTCTGATTGACTGAGGGCAGTGTCAGAGCCGGTTAGGTTTGGGCTGAGATTAGCCAACCCTCTGGGTTTCTCATCAGCCCCTCCACCCACCACATTTCAGGTTGGGGGAGGAGGAAAACCAAGGTGCAGAAGACCAAAGAGGTAGTTCCCCACATCATCATTCATAGTATTTACTGAGCGCTTACTGCATGCAGACCACTGTACTAAGCACTTGGTAGACTCCGATGCAGGAGAGTTGGTAGTCACATTCCCTTCTGCAATGAGCTCTCTCTGTCTCTCTCTCTCTCTGTCTCTCACACACACACGCACACTGTCCGCTGAACACCGCACAAGCCAAAAGCACCTGCTTGACACCACTG
This sequence comes from Tachyglossus aculeatus, assembly GCF_015852505.1. Taxonomy (NCBI): domain Eukaryota; kingdom Metazoa; phylum Chordata; class Mammalia; order Monotremata; family Tachyglossidae; genus Tachyglossus; species Tachyglossus aculeatus. The sequence continues at coordinate 53,492,506 of NC_052079.1, forward strand.
CAAAGTGCTTGGCACATAGTAAGCACTTCGAGAAGCAACATGACGTAATGGATAGAGAGCATGGGTTCTAATCCCAGCTCCACCACTTGTCTGCTGTGTGACCTTGGGCAAGTTATTTAACTTCTCTGTGCCTCAGTTACCTCATCTTTAAAATGGGGATAGAGTTTCACTCGCATCCTGGGGGCTCAGCACCATCCCCTGCGAGTTCCTTCTGAACCCCCGGGCAGATGCCAACTGATCCTGGTGATTTGTTTTTGTTCGGTTTAATAAAAAAAAAAAAATCAGTCCACAAAACCTGTGGGGCCACCACAATCTGATCCAGGCCCTAGGCCCCACTTGTGATAAAACACAAATCTGCGGTGTCTCTGCATCTTCCTCGGTCAAGGCCAGATTAAGGAACTCATCAAGCCCCGCTGTTCCCTCCTTTTCACCTCCAAGAGTACATTTTACACCCCGGTCAACAAGTGGTCCCGATGACTTCCTAGCTGGTTTCCGCCTTTTGATATCTTTGAAACGTCCTTTTTATTAGCTTTGGCCTCATTTGAAATTCCTTTTTGGCCGGCCTAATTTCCTGTTTGAACCTGACCTTCCATTCTTCACTATATACGGATTCATTCTGGCCCGTCTACCTTCAAATGCCGCCTCAAAACCGATGTCTGTCCCCCCTCCCTTCACACAGAGTTTACTTCAGACCTCATTAATTCCTTGGCCATGGCCACGTTTCTGCCCCTGATTTAGCCAAACCCCCTTTTTTTGTCTGTCTTATGCCGTCAGGTCACCTCCGACCCACAGCGAAGCCATGGACACATCTCTCCCAGAACGTCCCACCTCCATCTGCAATCGTTCTGGTAGTGATTAAGCACCTGCTGTGATCGTCTGCAGCCCAAGTGTCCATGTCACTCACAAAGAAGAAGGGGGAAAAAGAAACCACCACCAGTTGCTGTCACCGAATAATGTCCACTCACAAACATTTGGGCCGGTGAAGCTCCATTTCAAGGCTCACACCCACATTTCCTCTCACTTCTGCCAAGACTTTCCATAAGACTGTAAGCGCCCCGGGGGGAGGGTTCACCTTTCTCTTTTGTCTGCTCCTCAAATATTCAGTCAAAACTTTCAAACATAGAAACGATGACGGTAGTCTTCCTTGCTGTTCACAACTTAAAACCCGTTTGAGACCGAGGTCTGATGGAGAACTCGTTGGCAACTCAACTCATCTCAAGAAGAGCATGACTGCTTTCGCCTTTTGCATATATTATCTTTTTGGTTACATCTAGGAGACAATAGGGACGCTGGGCAAATGATGGATCCTTTTCTGGGCTGGAAAATGTACCATTTCCTCAAACTACCAGCTGGGTATTTCAGCTGAGAAAACGCATCTGCCAGTGTTCTTTGCCAACAAAATGATCACAAGACCTGCTGGTGGCAGGATACTAGCAGTAGAGGGAGTAGAAAAAAGTACTTACTGAGCACCTGAGTGCAATATGCAGTACTAAGCGCCTGGTGAGCACACCAGAAGTCAAGACAAATCCCCTGTCCACAACAAACTTGCTCTCTCAGACCCACTTGCGGCAAGATGCTAGTAGCGCTTGGCACATAGTGAGCACTTAACAAATACCAGAATTATTACTAGTAGGAGTGGGAGAGGAAAAAGTGTTTACTGAGCACCTCTCGAGTTGCAATATACTGTACTGAGTGCTTGATAAGCACATCAGAAGACTAAGACATATTTCCTGCCCATAAGGAACTTACATTCTTGTCAGTCAATCGCATTTATTGAGCGCTTACGGGGTGCAGAGCACTAAGTGCTCAGGAGTGTACAATATAATAAACAAATACGTTCCCTGCCCAGAAGGAGCCTGCAGTCTAGAGGGAGAGACAGACATTCATATAAATAAATTATAGATCTGTACCTAAGTGCTGTGCAGCTGGGAGGGGGGTGATGAAGACAGAGAGCAAGTCAAGCCAGAAATAGAAGCACTTCAGAAAAGCAGCCTAGCTTAGTGGATAGAATACAGGCCTGGAATCAGGATATGTACTTTAATCCCAGCTCCGCTGCTTTTCGGTTGTGTCACCTTGGGCAAGTCACTTCACTTCTCTGGGCCTCAGTTACCTCATCTGTAAAATGGGGATTAAGCCTGCGAGATCCACGGGAGACGGACTTTGTCCAACTTGTTTAGCTTGGGTCTACCCCAGCACTTAGTGTAGTGCCTGGCACACAGTAAGTGCTTAACAAATAACCATTTAAAAGCAAAACAGAAAAATAAAATCAAAACACCTCATGGTCCTTGACCACAGCCCCACTGGGGGCAGGGGACACAGTCCCTTGCGTCCATCCTGATTATCTTGTACCTACTTCAGTGTTCATTCATTCATTCAATCAATCGTATTTATTGAGCGCTTACTGTGTGCAGAGCACTGTACTAAGCGCTTGGGAAGTACAAGTTGGCAACACATAGAGACAGGCCCTACCCAACAGCGGGCTCACAGTCTAGAAGGGGGAAGTGTTCAGCCCAGTGTCTAGCCCCTGGTAAGCCCTTAACAAATTCCACAATTATTCCTCTTCTTACTCACGGTCAGCAAAGTCCTCTGTGAACTCAGGCAGTGAGATGAGACTGCTGGCTGGCCAAGGAGAGAGGAGGGGGCTGTCTGCTTCACTCCCCCTCCAGCGTCGGCAAGCTGCCGCGGCGGGTCAAAAACCACCCAAGGAACAATTCCCTATTACGCGCCTGATACCTCGAACCAACTAGGTGGATTCCAGTGAAAAGCCTCTAAATAGCCAGCAATGTCAAAGGGCTGGGGGGAGTGCATTGACGAAAGGGTGATTGAGACCACTCTCTGGGGGTGGAGGAAAGATGAAAGGTGGGCTACGGTGACCCCCTGACCCTGAAGTATGGCCTGACGCAGAGGAAGAAAGGCAGCTACCAGAGGCAAGGGTCCCTCAAGACCTACCGCTCATTAGTCGGTCAGGTTAATAAAAAAAATAATAAATCATCCGGGGAGCAGTGGTTGACTAATAATAATAATGACATTTATTAAGCTCTTACTATGTGCAAAGCACTGTTCTAAGTGCTGGGGAAGTTACAAGGTGATCAGGTTGTCCCACAGGAGGCCCACAGTCTTAATCCCCATATTACAGATGAGGTAACTGAGGCACAGAGAAGTTAAGTGCCTTGCCCAAAGTCACACAGCTGACAATTGGCAGAGCCGGGATTTGAACCCATGACTTCTGACTCCAAAGCCCGTGCTCTTTCCACTGAGCCACACTGCTTCTCTGACTAGTGCTAGTGGTAATGAGCTAGTTACTAGGTAGCAGGGAAAAATTATAATAATAACAACAACTGTGGTATTTGTTAAGCCCCTACTATGTGCCAAGCACTGGGACAGATACAAGCTAATCACATTGGAAACAGTCCCGGTCCCACACGGGGCTCAGTCTTAATCCCCATTTTAAAGATGAGAAGTGAAGTGACTTACCCAAGGTCACACAGCAGACATGGGGCAGAGCCAGAATTAGAACCCACGTCCTCTGACTCCCAGGCCTGGGATCTTTTCACTAAGAGCAGGGGAAACAGCACGGAACTGGGAATCAGGTGGCCTGGGTTCTAATCCCCGTTCTGCGGCTCACTTGCTTTCTGTGTGACCTTGGGTGAGTCACTTCATTTCCCGGGTCCTCAGTTTCCTCATCTGGAAAATGGGGATGAAATAGCTGTCCTCCTGTCTGCTTACGCTACCTAGGCAACGTGTCCCTTCCCCTGACCAGCCAGCCTGGAGAACAAACAGATTAAGTGGGATAATTTAGCTAAACAGCCAGCTCCACAGCTAGAGCACTCCAATCCTCGGGGGTGCTTCTAAGGAAAAAAAGAAAAAAAAGTCACGCTCTTCAGATTCAGCAGCCAAGACTTAAGTGGAAGTTAGGCACTTGCTAATTCAGCAATAAATAATTAAATGTCACTTTTCTGGACTGAATTTTTGATTGCTCCAGGTAACTGGAAAAACAGATCTCTTTCTTCTAGACTGCAGCCCCTTCCAAACAAAAGCTCCCCCCCCACACTTTTTATTTCTTCCATATCCCCAAGCAACAATGGAATTCTAAATTGGATCGGGCAGGCTAGATTCCTGGATTATGAACCACGAGAAAACAAGACAGACAGAAGGTGGGGAGGGGAAGAGTTTCCCCGAGAAAACCAGGACACCCAAGGAAAAGTTGCCGCCTCCAGCAGAGTTCAGAAGTCATTAAAGCATCTTGAAGAGAACCTTCACCTGGACAGAGTGGAATTCTTAAACAATTTCAACATGGGCACGGACTACCCAAGGAAATGAGACATAAGGATCCACCCGAGAGACTTCTCCCTCAACGGTAATTTCACTTGAACAGGACAAGGAGCCCGCCACCCAAGAGTCTGCTTTCTGTTTCAGTGGAGAACTTGCTTCTACTGATGATCCATCTTTTATCTCTCTCCCCGCACCCCACCTCCCACGGCTCCCTGTCAGTTCCTCAAGGGAAGGCTTCGAGGGTCACGGAAAACGTATTTTCCTCTTGTAAGGAGGTGAGCGGCAAAGTGAAACCCCTCTTCTCTCAGAGGCAGCACAACAGTGAACAGAAAAATAAGCAATGGATCAAGATCAAAGTTCTCAGCTCTCCCCTTCCAATCCCTCTCTCATTCTTTATTCTGAAATATCACCTCTCCCCGGAGCAGAAAACAAATTGCGGGTTGACTTCCACCCCTTCCACAGGTGGCTACACACAATATGTATGGCGAGACAAAATCTGTAAGCGACAACTGATGGAATTCATGGAAAATGAAATTAAGCTGACTGCAGGATTTTCAATGGTATGTAGATTAGGTCGCTGGCTCCAGAAATGCAGCGGCCGAAGAGGTTTTGTTCTGGGACATTTTGCTGGCCCATATCAACCCATCAGTCAGTGGTATTTATTGAGCGCTTAATGCGTGAAGAACACTGTAACAAGCACTTGGGAAGAGTATAATGTAACAGAGTTGGTAGACATTTCCCTGCCTAGGAGGAGCTTACAGTCTGGGAGGAGGGGCCGTGGCATTAGTGGATAGAGCCTGGGGCCTCGGAGTCAGAAGGTCATGGGCTCTAATCCCATCTCCAATACTTGTCTGCTACTTGGCCTTGGGCAACTCACTTCCCTTCTTTATGCCTCAGTTACCTCACCTGTAAAATGGGGATTGAGCCGGTGAGCCCCACAGGGGACAGGGACTGAGTCCAACCCAACTGCCTGTATCCTCCCCATCATCTAGTACAGTGCCTGCAGGTAGTAAGTGCTTAACAAAAACCACTATTATACATTATAGCCCTGATAGACACCCACCAAATTCATCCCAGAGTCATTCATTCATTCAATTGCATTTACTGAGCGCTTACTGTGTGTACTGTACTAAGCGCCTTGGAGAGTACAATACAACAGGCACATTCCCTACCCACAAGAAGCTACCCGACACGGAAACAGCCTCTGCGACACGAACCGATCGGGATGAAATCATGACTAGAGGTTACATCCAAACAACTACCGTACTGTTTTGGGAAGATCCATTAGCTGCCCTGTCAATCCATAGGAGGAAGGGACTGGGGGCGAGGGTGGATGTGGGATGTTCAAATGCCTGGGATGGATTTGAACACGCCCTCGGCCTGCCGCGAGGAGCGCGGTCAACCAAGCCACGGAACGTTGATTTTATTGGCCAGTACCGACGCCATAGGTCAAACTGTCAGCTGAGGCAAGAGTTTGAACTGAAGTTCTAAGGGGATAGTCCACTCCAGATAAAAACCAATGGACCTTTTTACAGTTTACGGAGCTCTCTCCGAACGGTTGGCTACACAGGCATGGGAAGGGTATTGGCAGGATGATTAATTTCCACAAACCCAACAGGAGTTAGAAGGAATGTGAAGCGCGTGCCAAGCCTTAGACCACCTTTTCACCGCTGCCTAAATTAAGCACATCACGAACACCAACCACGTACGGAACTTCTTGGCAAAAAGCAAAAAAAAAAAAAAAAAAAAGTCACTGTTCTTGACCCGTGGTTCCACGCTTTCCCAACTGCAACTCCTGGGCTTCACGAAAGCTCAAAATTTGAGTCTGTCACTCCAACAGGAACAATTCCACGGCACAAGGCTCTTCAAAAATCTGTGCGATCAACAGAATTTACGGAGCACAAAGCGGTGAACTAAAGTGCTTGAAAGAGCAACGGCAGCAAGATGCTTTTTCCCTGCCCTTGAGGAACTTCTGATTTAAGGTGTAGAAACTAAAGAGAACGAGAGAGCTGTCAAATCAACCCATAAAACTGGAATCCGTTCTTGAAAAAGTAGTTTTAACTCCATAAAAGACTAGATATGCTTTTAAATGCAATACCCCCAAACACTCCCATTTAAAGAGCAGTCCACTGGGTTCAAATACGCTCCATCTATGGTGTTCATTGAGCGCTTACTCTGTGCAGAGCACTGTACTAACTGCTTGAGAGAGTACAATATAACAGAGTTGGTAGACATGTTCCCTGCCCACAAGGAGCACAGAATCTAGAGCTCTGTGCTAAACACGTGGGAAAGTGCTACAGAACGGAGTGGGTAGACATGATCCCACTCATGAGAGAGAAAGATGTGACTGACACGGAAATTTCATCTACGGGAGCATATGTTCCTAATGAGGGTATTTGTTAAGCATTTACTAGAAGAAGCATGGCACAGTGGATAGTGCAAGTCAGAAGGTTATGGGTTCTAATCCTGTCTCCGCCAGTTGTCTGCTGTTAATATGTTTTGTTTTGTTGTCTGTCTCCCCCTTCTAGACTGTGAACCTGCTGTTGGGTAGGAACCGTCTCTATATGTTGCCAACTTGTACTTCCCAAGCGCTCAGTACAGTGCTCTGCACACAGTAAGCGCTCAATAAATACGACTGAATGAATGCTGTGTGGCCTTGGGAAAGTCACTTCACTTCTTTGTGCCTCAGTCACCTCATCTGTAAAATAGGGACTGAGACTGTGACCCCTCGTGGGACAGGGACTGTGTCCAATCCGATTAGCTTCTATCTACCCCAGTGCTTAGCACATAGTAAGCGTTTACCAAATACCACTATGAAAGCTATTCAGGTTGGATACAGTCCTTATCCCAAGGGGTGGGGCTCACAGCCTTAATCCCTATTTTACAGACGAGGTACAGAGGAAGTGAAGTGACTTTCCCAAGGTCACACAGCAGACAAGTGGTGGAGCTGGGACTAGAACCCAGGTCCTTCTGATTCCCAGGCCTGTGCACTATCCACTAATCTACACTATGACATTGGCCCAGGAAAATAGGAGGATTTGAAGGCAGTCTTCAGCCCCGGGGCAGCCGCTGAACATTTCCCGATCCAGTGGGCTCCGGGGCGGGGGCTGACAGCCGGTTTCGATCTTCGTCAGGCTAAACTTAAAAGTTAGAGATCACGCCTAGAAAGCAAATCTGGATAGAAATGGTCCGCCTTTCACTTAACGAAATGATTTAGGGTTTTCTGGTTACCAAGGAGGTTGCTCAGCATAAATAGCATCTGTACCAGCAGGAAAGGCAAAATTTCACCTGGCAGCGGCTCGCTGCCTCGGAAGATTAGAGGACTAACATTTGTCTCCATCATCAAAAGGCCATAAACAAAGCCCCAGTCCCTTCTCAACCTGGGCCTGATCCTTTTTTTATTGTATTACAGTGAAAGACTGGGGAGCCTGAGGGAAACGGATCAGCCATCACAAGTCTGCTTCACACAAGGGAAAAGGCACCAATCAATGGTATTTAATGAGCGCATACTCTGTACAGAGCACTGCACTAAGCACTTAGAGTACAATGTAACACAGGTGGTAGACATGTTCCCTGCCCACAATGAGCTTAATCTCAACAGAACGCTAATCAATTCTAGATTATCCCCAGAAATAGACGTAAGTGAAAACCTCAGATAAAAGAAAAACTGCTGCCTCTCCCGATGCTTTTTTAAAATTTATGGTATTTGTTAGTATTTACTAGGTGCCAAGGACTGTACTAAGTGCTGAGGCAGCTACAGGTTTATCAGGTTGGACACAGTCCCCGTCCCACATGCTTAATCCCCACTTTAACTAGTTTTGGCAACACTGACGGGAAAAGTGGCCTCGTATTTTTCCCTTCTCATCCCCAGATGAAGGTGAAAATTAATAGTCGAATGAGAACCAGAGGACCTGGGTTCTAATCCTATCTCCACCACCTGCCTGCAGTGTGACCATGGATGGGCAAGCCACTTCGCCTCTGGGGGAAGCAGCATGGCGTAGTGGATGGAGCACGGGCCTCGGAGTCAGAAGGTCGTGGGTTCTAATACTGGCTCTGCCACTCATCTGCTATGTGACCTTGGGCAAGTCACTTCACTGGGCTGTAAAATGGGGACGGAGACTGTGAGCCACACATGGGACAGGGACAGTGTCCAACCTGATTTTCTTGTATCTACTCCGGTGCTTAGTACAGTGCCTGGCATATACCAGGTGCTTAACAAACACCATAATTATTATTATTATGAGGATGACCATCATATGGGCCAAAGAAGAGAATAATAATGATGGTATTTGTTAAACGCTTACTATGTGCCAAGCACTGTTCTAAGTGCTGGGGCAGATACAAGGTAATCAGGTTGTCCCACGTGGGGCTCACAGTCTGCACCCCCATTTTCCAGATGAGGGAACTGAGGCTCAGAGAATCAATCAGTCAATCGTATTTATTGAGCGCTTACTGTGTGCAGAGCGCTGTACTAAGCGCTTGGGAAGTACAAGTTGGCAACATATAGAGACAGTCCCTACCCAACAGTGGGCTCACAGTCTAGAAGGGGGAGACAGAGAACAAAACCAAACATATTAACAAAATAAAATAAATAGAATAGACATGAGAGAAGTTAAGTGGCTTGCCCAAGGTCACATAGAAGACAAAGTGGTATAGGTGGGATTAGAACCCATGGCCTCTGACTCCCAAGCCCATGTCCTTGCCTCTAAGCCATGCTGCTCTCTGGAGCAGAAGCCGAGCCGCGAGAGGCAGAACATCTCTGTTGTCAATCAGCCCCCGCATGATCTCCAACAACCCTTCGACGTGCCTTCTGAAGAAACGGATGGTACTGGGCCACTGTTTCTATTCCTTGGGCTTTCCGCAACGCGGTTCGTTCCGCTGCGTTACCCGGGGTATACAATCCACAGGCCTTTGGTGCGCAATTCGAACAGATCAGTGGTACTGTCTTCTCGGCCTGATGGTAACGACCCAGAGTGCCTCCGGAGCACAGGAGGAGTCCACAGTGCAACGACTCCCAGCGGAAACCGCGAGATTCTGTCTCTCCCTCTTTATGTACAAATGGAGTAGCCTAATTGCATCAGAGACACATTTGGAGATAGTAGGTCTCCGAAGTGCATGTTGGAGGGTACTCATTTCCAGGCTGCTGATGTGCATATTAAATTCCTGGAAATACCTGCGTGTGGAGCCCTATTACAGAGAATTCTCATGCAAGATGCATTGTGGCTGTAATTTGGTATCTGAGGATGGATGTTCTTTCCTAATTGTGACTTTGGGCAAGTCACTTAACTTCTCTGTGCCTCAGTTGCCTCATCTGTAAAATGGGGATGAAAACTGTGAGCCCCCCGTCGGACAACCTGATCACCTGGTAACCTCCCCAGCGCTTAGAACAGTGCTTTGCAAATAGTAAGCGCTTAACAAATGCCGTCATTATCATTATTATTATTATTATTATTAATTGTGACCTCTGAAGGCAAACAAACCCTTGGGTCCCAGAGAAGGGGTCTCAATCAGCTGCAGGTGGCAAAATCTCTCTCCCTCCTCATAGCTGACGATTACTCTCACACCCTTCAAATCCTTGTTGATGGCCCATCTCTTCCAAGAGGCCTTCCCCGACTAAGCCCTCCTTTCCTCTTCTCCCACTCCCTTCTGCGTGTCCCTGACTTTACTTCCTTTACTCAGCCCCCCTCCCAGGCCCACAGCACTTATGTACGGACTTGTTATTTATTTACATAAATGCCTGTCTCCCCCTCTAGACTGCAAGCTCGTCGCGGTCAGGGAATGTGTCTGATTATTGTTCCATTGTACTCTCCCAAACGCTTAACTACAGATCTCTACATAATAAGCACTCAATAAATGACTGAGTGCCCTACACAAGACTGTGGATGTGGCAATCAATCAATAAGATTTATTGAGTGCCTTCCGCGTGTAGAGCACTGCACTGATCAGGCAGTGGGATTTATTGAGCGCTTACTGTGTGCAGAGGACTGCGTGTACGATGGGAGCGTACGAGTTGGTTGACATGTTCCCTGTCCACAACAGAGCTCACAGTCTAGAGTCCAGTACACAATGGGACATCGAATGGAAAAAAACACAAAAGTTGTGGATAAACTAGTCAATCAATCAAGGCTTCCTAGATGAAACCCCCTAACCCTGGTCATCCTATAACCTCTTTATGCCCAGGTTCCCCAGCTTACCTCTTGCTGATCCATACTCAAGAAGCAGTGTGGCTTAGTGGAAAGAGCACGGGCTTAGGAGTCAGAGGTCGTGGGTTCTAATCCCACCTCTACCAATTATCAGCCGTGTGACTTTGGGCAAGTCACTTCATTTTTCTGTGCCTATTACCTCATCTGTAAAATGGTAATTAAGACTGTGAGCTCCACGTGAGACAAGCTGATTACCTTGTATCTACCCTGATGCTCAGAACAGTGGTTGGCACATAGTAAGCCCTTAAATATCATCATTATTATTACTATTACTACTCAAGACACACAGGCTTGATCCTTGCTGAAACCAAAGCCAATTTACTGATCTACATCAACTCAGCTACAATCCTAGAAACTGGGGACCAAGATGACAAGCTGACCATTCCTGCTCCCCCCAACATTTTTTAAAAATGGTATTTACTAAGTGCCTACTATGTGCCAGGTATTTTACTAAGCGCTGGGGTAGATATAAGCTAATCAGGTTGGACACAGTCCTGTCAAACATGGGGCTCACAGTCTTCATCAACATGGCCTAATGGATAGAGCATGGACCTTAGAGTCAGAAGGACATGGGTTCTAATCCGGGCTCCAGCGCGTGTCTTCTGTGTGACCTTGGGCAAGTCACTTTACTTCTCTGTGCTTCTCTCACCTGGAAAACGGGGTAAGAGAGTGAGCCCCAGGTGGGACAGGGACTGTGTCCAACCTGATGAACCTGAATCTACCCCAGTGCTTAGAACAGTGCCTGGCACATATGAGGTGCTTAACAAGCACCACAATTATTTTTTTTCAGATGAGGGAACTGAGGCCCAGAGAAGTGAGGCGACTTGCCCAAAGTCACACAGCAGACAGGTGGTGGAGCTGGGATTGGCACCCATGTCTTTCTGATTCCCAAACACATGCCCTATCTACGCTGCATGCAGAGCACTGAATTAGGTGCTTGGGAGACAACAACATAACAGAGATGGTAGATACATTCCCTGCCCACAGCTAGCTCACAGTCTAGAACACCTTCTTACCAGGTGAAAACCTTTCGGGAGGGGCCTGTGTCAGAATACTACACATCCCCTCCCCACAGCCTCTGAAGTAGCCGTGCTTTCACTGAAGGCCCCAGTACAGCTCAACTGCTTTAAAGCTTGCAATTTAAAGGTGAAATCCACAGCTCCAAACAAAAGAGAGTTTTCTCCACCGACTGAGAGAAGTTGTGCAAGGACCTAAGGGGTAGGAAGCTGTGGTTTCCAAGTGCTTAGTACAGTGCTCTGCACACAGTAAGCGCTCACTAAATACGACAATGAATGAATGAATGGTAGCCAGAGGGCTTAAGCAATCTTTCACAGACTACACAACTTGCTTCATCACTTCTCAAACTTTTCCCGCCTGAATTTTTGCTCCTCTAGTGTTATTTGAAAAGCACTTATGTGCCAAGAACTGTACTAAGCACTAGGATAGATGCCAAATAAGCAGATGAGGTACAGTCCCTGTCCCACACTGGGCTCAGTCTTAGAGGGAGAACACAAATATAATCCAGATTTTACTGATGAGGAAACAGGCACAGAGAAGTGAAATGACTCAGCCAGGGTCACACAGTGGGCAAGCGGTGAAGACGGGATTAGAGCCCAGATCCTGACTTCCAGGCTGGTGCTCCGTCCAATAGGTCACACTGCTTCTCAGCCTTTCTTTTTTTTTTTTTTTAAATTTTCTCTCTCATTTCCCTCTGAAGTCCCTCCAAGATGTAACCCAGACTGGCCACAATAACATTAGAGCGACCGACGGCAGTCGGGTCGACCCATCGGTGGAGAAGCAGCGGGGCTCAGTGGTAAGAGCACGGGCTTTGGAGTCAGAGGTCATGGGTTCAAATCCCGGCTCTGCCAACTGTCAGCTGTGTGACTTTGGGCAAGTCACTTAACTTCTCTGTGCCTCAGTTACCTCATCTGTAAAACGGGGATTAAAACTGTGTGTCCCCATGGGGGACAACCTGATCACCTTGTAACCTCCCCAGTGCTTAGCAAATACCATCATTATTGAGCGGCGACTTGTGCGCAGAGCACTAGAAAATTTTAGAGAGCAAAAAGCTCCCCCCCCCCAAAAAAAAAGTTGGGTAGCCCCAAACACGACGCTCTTCTTGTTGTCCATTGAGGGTTCAGAACTCTAGCAAAACAGAGGGCCAAGGTCTCAGAGCTAAAAACCTACATTGCTAATGGCGGGAGGAGAAGAGTCATTTCAGGACTGCCAAGGTGCTTCATTTTAACAATGAAAGAGGCTTTGAATGTACATAATCTGTCAGTTAGCGTGAGTGCCAGCTTCGCCGATGAAGTAACCAGCAACCAATCAGAAAACTGCAGGGGTGGGGGTGGTGGAAAAGACGTTTCTCGGCCAAGATTTGAGATCGAAGTCGGCAAAAGGGAAACGTTGGGCTCTTGACCCTGGCCTGAGAAGCGGAGGGAAACCTAGCTATTTCAGGCCATGATCCGGGAGGGAAGGAAGCCAACGGGACTGTTTAGATGGTGCAGTGGCAAATGCGAGCCCAACACAAAAAGCCTAAAGAGTATCAGAAGCCGATTTCACCCCATCGAGCGAAAGGTCCCAAGGAATTCCCGGCGGATCCAGGGTCAGGAGGGCTGAAGAGGTCCGGTCCGCTCGGCGTCGAGGTAGCTCCCGAGCCTCGGAACGTAGCACTGTAGCAGCCATGGGTGACCAGGGCCCAGGCATGCGCTCACAGCTTGGTAACATCAGGCGGCTGTTCACTACAGAGCTGGCCAGCGGCTCGGGGCCGTCAGTTGGCAAGATGCCACTGGCTCCAGAAAAGCCTTGCTCCTGGGATTTCTCAGGGCTGGAAGGATGTGAGGGGGCAGCATGGGATCCCAGAACCGGCTTGGTCGAGTGGCACATCGTGAGCAAGTCCAGAGCCCTTGCCGCTGCTGAAGCTGCAGGGGCAGAGCAATGAGGGTCCTGTTTATTGTGAACCCCTCCATCTGGGCCCAAGACGGGCAGCCTGGTCCACGGAAGGTGGTGCTCCTACCACAGACTGCCTGGTGGTCCCTTGGCATTCTCCCATTTTTTAAGTCACTGTTTTGCCCATTTGCGGTGGGGCCCCGGCGTTGCTTTGGACCCCTCGTTGTCTCTGGCTGCCAGAAGCTGCTGCCCCACCTCTCCCCCTCTAGACCATCAGCTCGTTGTGGGCAGGGAATGTGTCTGTTTATTGTTGTATGGTACTCTCCCAAGCTCTTAGTACAGTGCTCTGCACACGGTAAGTGCTCAAAGAATATGACTGAAGGACTGCCTTAGCATCCAGAGGGCCCAGCCGGCTGGGAGTTGTCGGACAAGCCCTCTGGGCTGCTGCCGTCGGGCACATACGATATTCCCAGTCACCTCACTTCCTGGGATTCCTCTAAACGAGCCCCAAGCAGCCAAGGGGTTTCCTAGTATTCAACTGTCCTGGTATCCACCAGTGGAGGGGGGCAGGGGGGACAAGGGGAAGAAGTCATGTCTGGCGAGTTGAATGGCTAACCAAAACAACTGTCTGGCTTCCTGGCAAACCATCCCAGCTGAATTTCTTAGCCTAAATAATAATAGTAATGGTATTTGTTAAGCACTTCCTGTGTGTCAAGCACTGTTCTAAGCGTTGAGGTAAATACATGATCACCAGGTTGGAAACAGTACCTATCCCACCAGATCAGTCTAGCCCATGCCTTCCCTAGTGGCACGGAGGGAGCTGGGGGAATCCTGACCCAGAATATCTTTGGTCAATTAGTGGTACCTATTGAGCACCTACTCCGGGCGGAACACTGTACTAAGCACTTGGTACAATATAACAGTACAATAACAGTAATAATAATTGTAGTATTAAGCACTTACTATGTGCAAGGCACTGTACTAAGCATTGAAGTAGATACAAGCAAATTGGGTTGGAGTCAGTCCCGGTCCCACGTGGGGCTCAAAGTCTCAACCCCCATTATTCAGATGAGGTAACTGAGGCTCAGAGAAGTGAAATGGCTTGCCCAAGGCCAAACAGCGGACGAGTGGTGGAGCCGGGATTAGATTTGATTCTGAATCCCCAGACCTGAGCTCCATCCACCATGCCATTTCTCATAACAGAGAACACAATGTAACAGAGTCGGCTGACACGTTTCCTGCCCACAATGAGCTTACAGTCTAGAGGCAGGGAAATATCCCAAAGACCCCAAGGAGATTCACTGGACTGTAAGCTCCCTGAGGGCAGGGATCTGGTCTCCCAAGCCCAAGCACTCTATAGTCAGGAAGCGCTCAATAAACACCACTGAGTGATTGCCTCATTAAGGAACGTGGGTTCTGATTGAGTTTTAAGTGGGAGAGCAGTGTGGCCTAATGGAGAGAGCACGGGTCTGGGAGTAAGAAGGATATGAGGTTTAATTCCAGTTCTGCCACTTGTCTGCTGTGGGATCTTGGGCAAGTCACTTCACTTCTCTGGGCCTGTTACCTCATCTGTAAAATGGGGATGAAGCCTGTGAGCCCCACATGGGACAACCTGATTACCTTGTATCTACCCCAGTGCTTCGAATAGTGCTTGGCACATAGTAAGTGCTTAACAATGCCATCATCATCATCATCATCATTATTATTATTCTCTGGGTCTCAGCTGCCTCATCTGTAAACTGGGGATTAAAACCGTGAGCCCCATGTGGGACACAGACTCTGTCCAACCTGATTAGGTTTTAACTCCCCCGGCACTTTGTACGTGTCCAGCACATAGTAAGTGCTTAACAAATGCCATTAAACAACAACAACAAAAAAACCCCATTCTGGGCCAGATCAGGCAGAGCACGGGTCCCTAGGGGGTTGGGCTGGAAGACCAATTAAGTCCAGACCAGGCAGGCTTGGCCACCGCCGTGGCACCCCGCAGACTTTCCGTGTGAGCTGGCGGAGAGCGGGGGAGTGGGAAGGATGCGGAAGAGCAGCGAGGAAACCACCCGCTCCAAGTGAGCCAAGGCTGACGTGTCAGTGGCTCGGGTCTCACTTCCGAAGTAGCACTGCCATTCGGGCAAAGTGGGCTCTGTGGGTGCTGGGATTACAACTCCCAGATGCCCTCGGGGGAGCCAAGCTTGATCATTTTCTACTCCATTCTAGCTCAGCTCCAACTCGGTCTCTGGTATGGACAGGC
Source organism: Tachyglossus aculeatus (assembly GCF_015852505.1). Classification (NCBI taxonomy): domain Eukaryota; kingdom Metazoa; phylum Chordata; class Mammalia; order Monotremata; family Tachyglossidae; genus Tachyglossus; species Tachyglossus aculeatus. The sequence goes on from NC_052079.1 coordinate 53,508,115, forward strand.
ACGGGCTGGGACTGGGCTGCGGATTTTGGCAACCTGTGAAGGACTCTGGGTTCTGCCTCCCCACCCCGAGAACCCCCCGCTCACAGAACAGGGGCCCAATTCCTCTGGGGCAAAACTGAAATGGACTAGTCTCCCCCAAACCAGGGAGGAAGGCCGACGGTCACCAAATCAGGTTTGACTCGTGGTTTTCAGCAGTCGCAGACCAGCAATTTTCAACCACCGCCTTCTGGATCTGCCAAGAAATCTACACCAAGATGTAGTGCTGCTGATTTTCTACTCCAAAGTGAGCCTATTTCACTGGGAATTTTGACAAACACCACTTATTTCACAACGCGTCGCCAAACTCCATAACTGAAAAACTGAACTGAATGCGCAAAGACTCCCGAACGGAACTGGCCGGTTTGGAACGGCCAGACTGGCTGGAAACTTCGATGTCTCCCGAGGCTCATTCCGGTAGAGCCTGGGCTAGTAAAATATACTTCCCTTCCGGGGCGTTAGACAAGGCCCAAGACCACCTCCGTGATCTGGTTAGAAATGGGAGGACCGGGGAATCCCCAAGCTGGTGCAATTCCAGTGAGCATCACCGGCCAAACAGAAACAGGACCCAATAGTCTACTCCTTCCTAAGATTTGCCTCCAGATGCTCTAAATATTACAAGAAATTCTATTAAAAGAAACTCTCTTTGAAGGTACCCCCACCCAGAATTGTTATTTTTGGCCCTAGACTTGAAACAGTATTACTGTTTCTCATTAAGCCATCCAAAAGTGGTCCCTTTCAGGGGAGGGGTTTATGTGTGTGTGTGTTGGGGGGGGGGGGGGGCAGGGGCAGTGTTGAAGCCATCCACCTGCTTCCCACAACTCTTATAAGGGGAAGCAGCATGGCCTAGTGAATAGAGCATGGAACTGGGAGTCAGAAGGACCTGGCTTCTAATCCTGGCTCTGCTACTTTTCTGCTGTAGGATCTCAGGCAAGTCACGTCATTTCTCTGTGCCTCAGTTACCGCATCTGTAAAATGGGGATTACAACTGTGAGCCTCATGTGGGACAGGATCTGTAACCAACCTGATTAGCTTGCATCTACCCCAGCACTTAGAACAGTGCTGGACACATAGTAAGCGCTTAAATACCATCATCATCATCTTTATTATTATTACAAGTTTCACCTCTATTCTTTTTCCCAAAAAGAAAGTATCTTCCTTGAACAGGTCAGCTTCAGTCACTAGGTACTAAGTAGAGAAGCAGCGTGGCTCAGTGGAAAGAGCCCGGGCTTTGGAGTCAGAGGTCAAGGGTTCAAATCCCTGCTCTGCCGATTGTCAGCTATGTGACTTTGGGCAAGTCACTTAACTTCTCTGTACCCCAGTTACCTCGTCTGGAAATGGGGATTAAGACTGTGAGCCCCCTGTGGGACAACCCGATCACCTTGTAACCTCCCCAGTGCTTAGAACAGTGCTTTGCACATAGTAAGTGCTTAATAAATGCCATTATTATTATTATTATACTGTACGATTAGAGCCCAGCAGACTCAAGCACATTTTCTCCATCACCTCTTATTTCGGATTTACCTCCTCTCCCCCGACTGGTAGGACTTCACAGGATGGAATCGCCACACCCGAAATGAGTCTTTTATATTACGCCAGTATATGGGATGCATAGACAATTTGGGGAGTAAGAATTCAAAGCATTTTATCTCCACGACATCTCCAGGATGTAGAGAGGAGAGAAACAACTTGGGTAAGATAAAAGTGCCCTAGTTCATCGCCAAATCAACCCAAGATCATTTCCCATGTCCTTTTTTCAGTCAGATATTCTTTGTTCAGTCTCATTTTAAAAATGCTCCAAGCAGTAGCACTTTTAAAATTTCCCTCAGAAGGATGTTCCCCACAAACTCTGCTTCCTGGAATTTTTTTCCCCAATAACTCCACCTTCTTCCTCTCTTCACGTCTCCCAACGAAGAAAGAGCAAATCATTTAAGGCCCGGACTTACGACTAATCCACACAGCACAGTCCTTCCCTCTCTCGGTCCATTTATAATACCTTCCTCCGGCAAACACGCAATCCATGAACTGAAAACCCTTGCAGGAATCGGGTTCTTCCCTAGCCCAGCTAAAAAAACATCAAAATGTCATCCAATGCTTGAAGATGAGGCTTTGAATGCCATTTAATGCCAGGTTTTTCTGCTTTAACTGATTTTAATTTTAAAAAATTTGGAGAGCCAGAAGTGAAATGTTGCTGGGAGAACTTCTCTCGCCCACACCCCGAATACACGATATAGTAAAGGGCTCGAACAGCCTAACTAGTAATCAAAAATACTACCTATCTTATGCAGGACGTGGGCTAGTTGCTATGAGAACCTTCACTTTGGCATCTTCGCTTTCAAAATTCGCAACCTTGGTAGGCCTTCTTCCCCTCCCACGCCCCCATGCCAAAAAAACTTGGGAAATTTAAGTGACGAGGAGGGAGGTGGAAATATCCGGTGCCATCCTCAGTCATTCAGCATGTTCTTAGAAATCATCCCCATTGTTGCCCTACAAAGTATACAATTTACATACAAGGCGACAAGGCTTCGGGAGATGATTTTGGGAAGTGCTTCCCTGCCCCTTTTCCCTTTGCGCCTCTGGCCCAGTAACTCTCAATGTGGACAGTCTTTTGCCTGCTGGGAAGGTGGCAGCTTTCGGCCAGTGCTTCGCTGGTGCTCGCAGGTCCCAAAAGACGATCCCGGGTGCCCGATGGATGCCTTGTACTGACGAAATCCCGTTTCCCTCCTATAAGGGAGACCGGGCACCCCTGCACCCGGCTGAGACTTCCAACGGGGCCCAGCCGCCTTGGGGCCTGGGGTCCCCGCAGAGTTTGGCAGCTGGGATGGGTGAGGCAGAGACTAGGCCGCTGGGCCTAACCAACACCACGCCTGCACCCACAAACAATAGGCCCTTCGCTGCCCCCCGTGCTATGGCTGACAAGTGCTCAGCCACTTGTCTGCTGTGTGACCTTAGTCAAGTCACTTCCCTTCTCTGGGCCTCAGTCACCTCATCTGTTATAAATGGGGATTAAGACTGTGAGCCCCATGTGGGACAGGGACTGTACCCAAACTGATTTGCTTGTGTCAATCCCAGCGCTTAGTACAGTGCCTGGCACACAGTAAGTGTTTAAGGAATACCACCATTATTTTTATTATGATTATAATTTCTGATTCTGTCTCCCAGGGTTCCAATCTCCCAGCTCCAACTGTGAGGCTCCAGGGGACCAGAGATCCAGGCTGATCCGGGACTTCATCCCGGGGCCCAAGCTGCCATGCCCCCCTATATCCCTGGACAGCCAAGCTACTAAGGTGTCCCCACTTCTACTCAATCAAGAAATGATGTAACCTAGTGGACAGAGCACAGGTCTGAAATAGTAATAATATTAATTGTGGCATTGAGCGCTTGCTATGTGCCCAGGCACTGTACTAAGCATTGGGATGGACACAAGCCAACTGGGTTGGAAACAGTCCCTGTTTCTGGGATTCCCAGTCTTAATCCACATTTTACAGAAGAAATAACAGGCACAGAGAAATGAAATGACTTTCCCAAGGTCACACAGCAGACAAGTGGGGGAGCCAGTAGTAGAACTCAGGTCTTTCTGACTCCCAGACAGACCCTGCTCTACCTACAAGTCCAGGCTGATTCAGAAGGCCTTGGGTTCTAATTCCAGCTCTGCCACTTGTCTGCTGTGTGACCTTGGACAATTGACTTGATTTCTCTAGGGCACAGTTAAAATGAAGATTAAGATGGTGAGCTTCATAAGGGACATGGACTGTGCCCAACCTGATTAGCTTGTATCTCACCCCAGCACTTAGTACAGTGTCTGGCACCTAGTAAACACTTAAATACCATTAAAAAAAGGTATTTACTGAGCACTGTGCACGAAGCACTGTACTAAACTCTTGGGCAAGGTGGTTGTTTTGAAATTTAGGACCTGACAACCCCGAGTTTGATCTGCTGCAGTTCCTGTGATCTTCGGATTAAGCTTCAAACTCTTGGAACACAGGGAGCCCAACTTTTACTGTATCTTCACCAAACTGCTCAGTGTCCTGCAGTGTGACCTTGGGCAGATCGCTTCTCTTCTCTGTGCCCGTTACCTTACCTGTAAAATGGGCATTGAGACCATGAGCCCCATTTAGGACAGGGACTGTGTCCAACCTGATTAGCCTCTATCTTCCCCAGCAGTTAGAACAGTGCACATCACACAGTAAGTGCTTAACAAATACCATCATCACCAACATCAGCTCCATCAGTGATGCTGAAGATGACGAGAAGGTGAACACTCCCTTTAACAAGAATTTTAACAACATACATAAAAATGGTATTTGTTAAGCACTATGAATCATGCAGGTCGAAGACCCCACCATCTAAATAGGAGGGAGATGTGAGACCATCCCCATTTCACACAGCAGGCAAGTGCCCAAGCCAGGATTAGAACCCAGGACCCCCCGACTCTCAGGCCCGGGTTCTTTCCACTAGGCCCCGCTGCTTCCCAGACCACTCGCTCTAAAGTTCTTGTTCAGGTCAAGCTGACCTGGCGGAACCATAGGTGAGCAAAAACAAAAAGGAACTCGACTGATTTGGGCTAAACTTGCTATGCTACAGCGTAGCTTTGCTCTAATAATCACGGTTCTGTTAAGCGCTTACTATGTGCCAAGAACTGTTCTAAGTGCTGGGGCAATAATGATGATGATGATGGTGGCATTTATTAAGCGCTTACTATGTGCAAGGCACTGTTCTAAGCGCTGGGAAGGTTACAAGGTGATCCGGCTGTCCCACGGGGGGCTCAAAGTCTTAATCCCCATTTTACAGATGAGGGAACTGAGGCCCAGAGAAGTTAAGTGACTTGCCCGAAGTTACACAGCTGACAATTGGCGGAGCTGGGATTTGAACCCAAGACCACTGACTCCAAAGCCCGTGCTCTTTCCACTGAGCCACGCTGCTTACCCAGCTGTCCCTGTTGGTATTCTCACAGTTTCCCTCGTCACACGGTGAAATGATTTAAAACAAAGCTAGTTCCTCCAGGTTAAAGGAGAATCAATCTACTAAGCACTGTGTGCAGAGCACTGTACTACACGCTAGGGAGAGTGCAATAAAATAGAGTAGGTAGACACCATCCCTGCCCACAAGCTTACAGACTAGAAAAAGGAGGAGCCCCACATCCAAGAATCTACCTTTCAGTATAATTTTACTAAAACAGCCTTCACTTCATGTTTTTCTCTTCACAAGGGGTTGTTTCATAGAGAAGATTTAGGGCAGCCATTTGGAGAACTTTGATGATATAAAACTCCCATCAAGTTTAACCAAAATCATCCTGAGAATAAAAAGGGATTCTTGTACAAAAGCCTGACTGCCGATGCATATGGTGGGCCCTCAGAGAGAAAGGTGTGTGGGGCTCAAAAAAAACTTGCTTTCCTCACAGAGGCTGCCCCAGTTAGAAAAAAATAAGCACCCAAAGCCTAATTCCACTATACAAAATAAGCTCCGGTTGCATCTAGACTGTAAGCTCGTTGTGGACGGGGAGTATGCCCGTTTACTGCAATAATGTACACTCCCAAGTGCTTAGTACAGTGCTTTGCACAGAGTAAGTGCTTAATAAGTACAACAATGAATCTAGAACCCTGTCCTGGCAGGACTATGGCTGAGTACTCTGGAGAAGCCTTCTCCATGCCTGCCACTGCTTATCCTGTTCTAGGGAAAAAAAAAAAAAAAAGGAATGGAGGTGGAGGGTGGGGATAAGGGACTTTCCAATCTCCCAGGCTTTCATATCGGCAACCTAAACATATTGAGGAAAAGTTGAAAATTAAAAACTTTTATCTCTGAAGCTACTCAGGCTCTAGAGAAAGAATCTGCTCAGCCTAGAGCTCCAGTAAGGGAGGTGACAACCAGTCACCAGAAGAATGAGGCTAAGAACTTTATGCTCCCAAAGCCAGTTCATCCTAGGCCATAAAATCCAGGAACGGCAAGCACCAGGAACCCGATTTCAGGATTCCAGACGGATGAAGTCTGGGAACCAAAAGCCAAGTTCCTGAGGGCCATTTTACGTCAGAGTCCAGAAGGCTGGACAACCAGACCTGAGGGACATGCCCCAGAATTCCACTGGTCAGTCAGTCGATCATATTTACTGAGCGCTTACTGGGTGCAGGGCATTGTATTAAGCGCTTGGGACAGTACAATATAACAGACACAGACTCAGAAGGCAGCTAAACTCCAAGTGTAACTCGACCCCCTCCAAGAAGCAGTTTCTCCTCAAGGAAAGTGATGCAATGGGAATCATTTTGGCAACTCGACAGACAGTGGTCCCACGGGAGACATTCACACATCACCTTCAGCCACGTGTCCCTCAAAAGGCACCCAAATTCACGATAGGACCCAAAGGCCAACCCCTGATGTCTTGCTCCCTCCAAGTCTGAACCTGGCCAAAGTGGAAATTAGCCAAAACACGATGTGTGGCCCTCCGACCCCAAGAGCTCACCTCCTCCAGGAGGTCTTCCCAGACTGAGCCCCCTTTTTCCTCTCCTCCTCCCCATCCCCCCGCCCTACTTCCTTCCCCTCCCCACAGCACCTGTGTATATGTTTGTGCAGATTTATTACTCTATTTTACTTGTACATATTTACTATTCTATTTATTTTCTTAATGATGTGCATCTAGCTTTATTTCTATTTATTCTGAGCTGGGCTTGGGTAGATATAAGACAATCATGTTGGATACAGCTCCTGCCTCTCGTGGGGCTCACGGTCTAAGTAGCAGGAAGAGCAGATAGTGAGCCCCAGAGGAGTGAAGCGACTTGCCCAAGGTCACGCAGCAGACAAGGAGTGGAGCTGGGATTAGAGCCCAGGTTCTGTGACTCTCTGGCCTGGGTTCTTTCTCCTAGGCTCCGCTGCTTCAGGCATGACACCACCTGTTTTCGCTAAGACAGGACAAGTCTGACACACAGCACAATCTAGTGGAAAGAGTTTAGTACAGTACTTGGCACATAGTAAGCACTTAAATACCACTAAAAAAGAGCACAGGACTGCAAGCCATAGGTCTGCTGTGACCTTGGATGAGTCACAGCCTCCCTGGGCTTCAGTTTGGTCATCGGTAAAAACAAGAATACGAGTGACTGTGAGCCTGACAAGACCACTTTGTATCTACCCCGGCATTTGGCATGTAGTAAGTGCTTTATTATTACCGTAATTACCTACAGAACCAAGGACCCAAATGATAGCAGCCTGTAGACGTTCATCCAAACTATAAATGCACCCAAGGTGGAAATCTCTCTTTTTATTCATTTTAAATTGTCCCTTTTAAACAGCCTCCCTCCCCACCTGGTCTCCTCAGCACTGAAAAGGGACCCTCACCATCAAAATCCTAGCAACTGCAGTAGCCAGAAGCTCTCCAAAAAAAAAGATATCTGTACCCTTAGAAGCCAGGGATTTGGAAATATGGCTATCCTCACCATCAGAAGCCTAGCAACTGCAGGAGCCGGAAGTTCTCCCCAAAAAACTCTAATCCCTAAAAGACAAGGATTTGGAAATACGGTCACCATCACCATCAAAATCCTAGCAAATGCAGAAGTCAGAAGTCCCCCCCCGCCCAAAAAATATCTGTACCCCTAAAGATCACAGATTTGGAAATAACCTCGGCATGGATCGTAAAAATATTAATACTAAACCCTACAAGAAAAGGATTATGTTTAAATAGGGAATAAGCATTTGGGAAATAAAGTTCCCTATGTTCAAAATTCATTTGATCTCCGAGAACAAGAGGCTGATAACCAGAGCAGGACAGGCTTCAAGCCCTCTACCAAAACCGGGTCAAGGGAGCAGTTTACATTTCCCAAAGGAACAGACTACACCCTAATCATCATCATCATCAATCGTATTTATTGAGCGCTTACTGTGTGCAGAGCACTGTACTAAGCGCTTGGGAAGTACAAATTGGCAACCTAATGATAGAACCTATCGAAATCAAGTATGAGACGGAGAGGTTCTCTTCTCCCTCCTGTTACTGATTTTTGTACCCACCTCCCCGACTCCTTGAAGGCCCCGGGAGTCAGAAGGACCTAGGTTCTAATCCGAGCTCCACCCCTTGTCCGCTGGGTGACCTTGGACAAGTCACTTCACTTCTGTGCCTCGGTTTCCTCATCCGGAAAAAAATGGGGATGAAGACTGTGAGCCCCACGTGGGGATAGGCTGGGTCCAATCCGATTGGTTTGTATCTCCCCCAGGGCCTAGTATAGTGCCTGGCACATAGAAAGCACTTAACAAATACCATAAAAACGGGGCAAGAAGCACATCTTCAAACTCTCTGGTCCTCTCCCAAGCACTCAGTACCAACGCTATCGATCGATTTGCCTGGCCCTATTCTTCACCTTTCTGCTGAGCCTGCCACCGCAAGGATATAACTTTGATACCAGCTGCAGAAACCCATCCAACGCACTTCGGCGGTCAAAGACTTGTGGTGCGCGGACCATATGTCTTGAGTTGCTAAATCCAGCGCTTAGTGCAGTGCCCGGCCCATAGTAAGCACTTCACAAGTACCATTTAAAGAAACTGGAAGCCAAAAAGGCTCTACGGATTGTGTCAGAAGTCTAAATCCAAAACTATACCAGTGCTCCCCAGGTCCATCCCTTCCAAGAAAAAAATTGGGAGGGGTAGGAGAGAATGCAGGAAACGGCCAGGGAGGGCCTCGATCAGTCCATCAAGATATTTGCTGAGCGCTTAACGGTACTCTCCTGATCATTTGGGAGAGTACCACGCGATACAGTTGGAGGAACCGACTCTTGCCTTCGAGGGGCATAGAGTCTAGTGGTTAGAATCTCCAAATTGCACCCTCCCTTCTTCATAGGCTAGGCATGAGAATCAGCATGGTCATGAGAAGCAGTGTGGCTTAGTGGAAAGAGCCCGGACTTGGGAGTCAAAGGTTGTGGGTTCTAATCCCGCCTCCGCCACTTGCCTGCTATGTGACTTTGGGCGAGTCACTCACTTCTCTGAGTCTCAGTTACCTCATCTGGAAAACAGGGATGAAGACTGTTAAGCCCCACATGGGACAACCTTATCACCTTGTATCTACCCCAGTGCTTAGAACAGTGCTTGGCACATAGTAAGCGCTTAACAGATACCAACATTATTATTATTAGGCGCCTCAAGACAGCAGACAGGCCACAGGCCCACCTTTCTGCCTTCCAAAACTTCAAAAACAGGCCCTGATGGCCAACCTCCACGCTGATGATGGCCTGGACATCCTCCATCATCACTTGATCACATTCCCACTCCAGTCTCACCTCCCGGGAGACCCTGAGGGACACAACTCTCCGCCTCCCTAAAGCCCGATGGCTAGGTGCCCCACTTTCCCTTTCTTGTCCCCACCCCCACCCCCCGCCTCCTTGCCTACACCCATAAATAAGAATAACGATGATGGTATTTGTTAAGCGCTTACTATGTGCCAAGCACTGTTCTAAGCGCTGGGGAAGACACAAGATAATCAGGTTGTCCCACGTGGGGCTCACAGTCTTAATCCCCATTTTACAGATGAGACAACTGAGGCGCAGAGAAGTTAAGTGACTTGCCCAAGTTAAGTCTGGAAAATGGGGATTAGGACTGTGAGAGCCATGTGGGACAACCTGATTACCTCGTATCCCCCCAGTGCTTAGAACAGTGCTTTGCACATAGTAAGTGCTTAACAAATGCCATTATTATTATTATTATTGTTATTATAGAGAACACCTCAGGGATGGGATTTTCACCGGAAGAGTGGGAAACACTTCCTGGGGAGGGAATTCCCCCCCCCACCTTTTCCTTTCCTTTCCTTCCTCTTCTCCTCCACACCCTCCCCTCCTTCCCTCCCCATGGGACTAAGTGGACTGGACTAAGTGCTTGGGAGAGTACAAATCGGCAACATATAGAGACGGTCCCTACTCAACAACGGGCTCACAGTCTAGAAGGGGGAGACAGACAACAAAACAAGTAGACAGGTGTCAATATCATCCTATGAATAGAATTAGAGCTATATACACATCATTAATAGAGTAATAAATATGTACCAATAAAATAGAGTAATAAATATGTACAAACATATACAAGTGCTCATCTGTAAAATGGGGATGAGGACTGTGAGTCCCCTGTGGGACAACCTGATCACCTTGTATCGTCCCTAGTGCTTAGAACAGTGTTTGGCACATAGTAAGTGCTTAACAAATGCCACTGCTATTATTATTAAGTGCTGTAGGGAGGGGAAGGGGGTAGGGTGGAGGGAGGGTGATGACGGGGAGAGGAAGGGGGGGGCTCGGCCTGAGTCATTCATTCATTCCATCTTAGTGATTGAGCACTTACTGTGTGCAGAGCACTGGACTAAGCGCTTCCTTCATTCATTCATCCCACCACACTGATTGAGCGCTTACTGTGTGCAGACCACTGGACTAAGTGGACTAAGTTCATTCACTCGTTTTGAGCGTTCACTGTGTACAAAGCACTGGACTAAACCCTTCATTCATTCACTCATTCAATCGTACTGATTGAGCACTGCGCTAAATGCTTCATTAATTCATTCAATTGTACTTATTGAGCACTCGCTGAGTGCAGAGCACTGCTCTAAGCGCTTCACTCATCCAACTGTTGACTGCGCGCTCACTGTGTGCACAGCACTGCTCTAAGCGCTTCACTCATCCAACCGTCCTGATTGAGCACTGTGTGCAGAGCACTGTGCTACGCCCTTCATTCATTCAGTCATACTTATTGAGCGCTCACTGTGTGCACAGCACTGCTCTAAGCGCTTCGCTCATCCAACTGTCTTGATTACGCGCTCACTGTGTGCACAGCGCTGCGCTAAGCCCTTCATTCATTCAATCACACTTACTGAGCACTCACTGTGTGCAGAGCACTGCTCTAAGCGCTTCGCTCACTCATCCAATCATCTTGATTGGGCACTCACTGTGTTCACAGCACTGCACTAAGCCCTTCATTCATTCAATCATACTTATTGAGTGCTCACTCCCTCACCCCACCGCCCGGACTGCATGCTTACTGGGTGCGGAGCAATGCGCTAAGCGCTTGGGAAGTACAAGTCTGCTGGGCAACTTTGGGCAAGTCACTTCACTTCTCTGGGCCTCAGTTCCCTCATCTGTAAAATGGGGATGAAGACTGAGCCCCCTCCTCCCCTTCCCCTGCCTTACCTCCTTCCCCTCCCCAAAGCACCTGTATATATGTATATATGTTTGTACATATTTATTACTCTATTTATTTAACTTGTACATATTTATTCTATTTATTTTATTTTGTTAATATGTTTTGTTGTCTTTCTCCCCCTTCTAGACTGTGAGCCCGCTGTTGGGTAGGGACCGTCCCTAGATGTTGCCGACTTGTACTTCCCAAGCGCTTAGTCCAGTGCTCTGCACACAGTAAGCGCTCAATATGAATGAATGAATGTTGCCAACTTGTACTTCCCAAGCGCTTAGTCCAGTGCTCTGCACACAGTAAGTGCTCAATAAATACGACTGAATGAGTGAATGACTGTGAGCCTCTCGTGGTACAACCTGATCACCTCGTATCCCCCCCAGCAGCGCTTAGAACTGTGCTTTGCACACAGTCAGCGCTTAAATTGAGAAGCAGCATGGCTCAGTGGAAAGAGCCCGGGCTTTGGAGTCAGAGATCATGGGTTCAAGTCCCAGCTCCGCCAATTGTCAGCTGTGTGACTTTGGGCAAGTCACTTACCTTCTCCGTGCCTCAGTTCCCTCATCTGTAAAATGGGGATTAAGACTGTGAGCCCTCCAACGGACAACCTGATTCATTCATTCAATCGTATTTATTGAGCGCTTACTGAGTGCAGAGCACTGTACTAAGCGCTTGGGAAGTCCAAGTTGGCAACATATAGAGAGACGGTCCCTACCCAACAGCAGGCTCACAGTCTAGAAGGGGGAGACAGACAACAAAACAAAACATATTAAAATAGAATAAATATGTACAAGTAAAATAGAGTAATAAATATGTACAAACCTATATATATATATATATATATATATATAAAAATGCCCTCCCTCTGCACATCCGCCAAGCTAGCTCTCTTCCTCCCTTCAAAGCCCTACTGAGAGCTCACCTCCTCCAGGAGGCCTTCCCACACTGAGCCCCCTCCTTCCTCCTCCCCACCCCACAGCCCTACCTCCTTCCCCTCCCCACAGCACCTGTATATATGTTTGTACAGATTTATTACTCTATTTATTTTACTTGTACATATTTACTATTCTATTTATTTTATTTTGTTCATATGTTTTGTTTTGTCGTCTGTCTCCCCCTTCTAGACTGTGAGCCTGCTGTTGGGTAGAGACCGTCTCTAGATGCTGCCAACTTGGACTTCCCAAATGCTTAGTCCAGTGCTCTGCACACAGCAAGCGTTCAATAAATACGATTGAATGAATGAATGAGCCCGCTGTTGGGTAGGGACCATCTCTATATGTTGCCAACTTGGACTTCCCAAGCGCTTAGTCCAGTGCTTTGCACACAGTAAGCACTCAATAAATATGATGGAATGAATATAAGAGAAGCAGCGTAGAGCAGTGGAAAGAGCTCGGGCTTTGGAGTCAGAGGTCATGGGTTCAAATCCCAGCTCCATCTACTGTCAGCTGTGTGACTTTGGGCAAGTCACTTCACTTCTCTGGGCCTCAGTTACCGCATCTGTAAAATGGGGATTAAGACTGTGAGCCCCCCCATGGGACAACCTGATCACCTTGTAACCTCCCCAGCGCTTAGTACAGTGCTTTGCACATAGTAAGCGCTTAATATATGTCATCGTTATTACTCTCAACTGTAAAATGGGGATGAAGACTGTGAGCCCCCCGTGGGACAACCTGATCACCTTGTAACCTCCCCGGAGCTTAGAACAGTGCTTTGCACATAGTAAGTGCTTAACAAATGCCATTATTATTATTATTATTATTTTATACAGGTCCCGTGGGGAGGGGAAGGATGGGATCATCCTGTAACCTCCCTAGCACTTAGAACAATGCTTTGCACATAGTAAGCGCTTAACAAATGCCATTATTATTATTATATACAGGTGCTGTGAGGAAGGGAAGGAGGCAAGGCGGGGGGGGGGGGGGGGAGGGGAACGACGCCTTGTAACCTCCCCAGTGCTTAGAACAGTACTTGGCACATAGTAAGCGCTTAATAAATGCCATCATTATTATTATTATTCTCTGTGCCCCAGTTCCCTCATCTGTCAAATGGGGATGGAGACTGTGGGAGGTTGTCCCCGTGGGACAACCTGACACCTTGTAACCTCCCTAGAGCTTAGACCAGTGCTTGGCACATAGTAAGCACTTAACAAATGCTATTATTATTATTATTATTATTATTATTATATACAGGTGTTGTGGGGAGGGGAAGGATGGGATCACCTTGTAACCTCCCCAGCGCTTAGAATAGTGCTTTGCACATAGTAAACGCTTAACAAATGCCATTATTATTTTATACAGGTGCTGTGGGGAGGGATCGCCTTGTAACCTCCCCAGCGCTTAGAACAGTGCTTGGCACATAGTAAGTGCTTAACAAATGCCATTATTATTATCATATACAGGTGCTGTGGGGAAGGGAAGGAGGTAAGGCAGGCGGGGGGGGGGGGATGGAATCACCTTGTAACCTCCCCAGCGCTTAGAACAGTGCTTGGCACATAGTAAGCGCTTAACAAATGCCGTCATTTTTATTATTACATACAGGAGCTGTGGGGAGGGGAAGGATGGGATCACCTTGTAACCTCCTCAGTGCTCAGAACAGTGCTTGGCACATAGTAAGCGCTTGATAAATGCCAACTTTATTATTATTAACAAACACCACCATTACTATTATTATTAAACCACCATTACTATCATTATTAAACCACCATTACTATCATCATTAAACCACCATTGCTATCATTATTAAGCCACCATTATTATCATTATTAAGCCACCATTATTATCATTAAGTCACCATTATTATCATTATTAAGTCACCATTACTATCATTATTAAACCACCATTACTATCATTATTAAACCACCATTACTATTATTATTAAACCACCATTACTATTATTATTAAACCACCATTACTATTATTAAACCACCATTATTATTATTAAACCATTATTATTACTATTAAACCACCATTATTATTATTATTAAACCACCACCGTTATTATTATTAAACCACCACCGTTATTATTATTAAACCACCATCATTATTATTATTATTAAACCACCATTATTATTATTATTAAACCACCATTATTATTATTACATCGCCATTATTAGTAGTAAACCACCATTATTAGTAGTAAACCACCATTCTTATTAAACCACCATTCTTATTATTATTAAACCACCATTCTTATTATTATTATTAAACCACCATTCTTCTTATTATTAAACCACCATTCTTATTATTATTAAACCACCATTCTTATTATTATTAAACCACCATTCTTAGTATTAAACCACCATTATTATTAGTATTAAACCACCATTATTATTATTATTAAACCACCATTATTAGTATTAAACCACCGTTATTATTATTATTAAACCACCATTACTATTATTATTATTAAACCACCATTCTTATTATTAAACCACCATTCTTATTATTATTAAACCACCATTACTATTATTATTATTAAACCACCATTCTTATTATTAAACCACCATTCTTATTATTATTAAACCACCATTCTTATTATTATTATTAAACCACCATTCTTATTATTATTAAACCACCATTCTTATTATTATTAAACCACCATTCTTATTATTATTAAACCACCATTATTAGTATTAAACCACCATTATTATTATTATTAAACCACCATTATTAGTATTAAACCACCATTACTATTATTATTATTAAACCACCATTCTTATTATTAAACCACCATTCTTATTATTATTAAACCACCATTCTTATTATTATTATCAAACCACCATTCTTATTATTATTAAACCACCATTCTTATTATTATTAAACCACCATTATTAGTATTAAACCACCATTCTTATTATTATTATTAAACCACCATTATTATTATTATTAAACCACCATTATTAGTATTAAACCACCGTTATTATTATTATTAAACCACCATTACTATTATTATTAACCATTCTTATTATTATTAAACCACCATTCTTATTATTATTATTAAACCACCATTATGACGACGATGATGATGATTAAATACTAAATCGGCCGCATGCTCGTTGCGGCCGCGGCGCGTTACCTGGGGGAGGGGCCTCCGTCTCCTCAGGGAGGCGGGGAAGGGGACGAGGAAGAGGAGGAGGAGGAGGAGGAGGAGAAGAAGAGGCGTCCAGCCTACTCCTCCTCCTCCTCCTCAGCCTCCTCCTCTGCCTCCTCCTCCTCCTCCAGGCAGTCCTCGGGCCGAGACGGGAGTGGGGGGTGGTCGTCGTCGGCTGAGGCGTCGTCGTCGTCGTCTGAGGAGACCGCGACGGCAGCCGCCTCCTCCGCCGCCTCCGCCGCCGCCTCTCGCGGCCTTTTCTCCCTCCGCTCCCCGACACACAGGAAATAACACCGCGTCACGTGACGCCGCGCGCCCAATCACGGGGCGCCGGGCCGGCGCGCGCGGGCGCGGGCGCGCGAGGGGAGGGAGGAGCGCGCGCGCTGCGCGCCTGCGCGCGGGCCGTGAGGGGAAAGGCCGGGCCCGCGTGCGACGCCCGCTTCAGTCATTCATTCATTCCTATTTATTGAGCGCTTACTGTGTGCACAGCACTGGACTGAGCGCTTGGGAAGTCCAAGTCGGCCACAGATAGAGACAGTCCCTACCCAACATAGGGCTCACAGTCTAGAAGGGGGAGACGGACGACTAAACGAAACATGTGGGCAGGTGTCAAGTCCTCAGAATAAATAGAAGTGAAGCTAGAGGCACGGCATTGACGAAATAAACAGGAAAACAGAATAGTACATATTTGTTCATTCAGTCGTATTTATTGAGCACTTACTGTGTGCAGTGCACTGGACTGAGCGCTTGGGAAGTATAAGTTGGCAACAAATAGAGACGGTCCCTACCCCCACAGCGGGCTCACAGTCTAGAAGGAATATTTATTATATACATATTATCATATAATAATATGATGGCATTTGTTAAGTGCTTACTATGGGCAAAGCACCGTTCATTCATTCATTCAATCGTATTTATTGAGCGCTTACTGTGTGCACAGCACTGGACTGAGCGCTTGGAAAGTACAAGTTGGCAACCTAGAGAGACGGTCCCTACCCCCACAGTGGGCTCACAGTCTAGAAGGGGGAGACGGACGACTAAACGAAACATGTGGGCAGGTGTCAAGTCCTCAGAATAAATAGAAGTGAAGCTAGAGGCACGGCATTGACGAAATAAACAGGAAAACAGAATAGTACATATTTATTCATGCAATCGTATTTTATTGAGCACTTACTGTGTGCAGAGCACTGGACTGAGCGCTCGGGAAGTATAAGTTGGCAACAAATAGAGACAGTCCCTACCCCCACAGCAGGCTCACAGCCTAGAAGGAATATTTATTATGTACATATTATCATATAATAATCAGAATAATAATATGATGGCATTTGTTAAGTGCTTACTATGGGCAAAGCACCGTTCATTCATTCATTCAATCGTATTTACTGAGCGCTTACTGTGTGCAGAGCACTGGACTAAGCGCTTGGGAAGTACAAGTTGGCAACATATAGAGACGGTCCCTACCCAACAGCGGGCTCACAGTCTAGAAGGAATATTTACTATATATATATGATCATGTTATAATAATTATTATATGATGATGGCATTTATTAGACTGTGAGCCCACTGTTGGGTAGGGACTGTCTCTATGTGTTGCCAATTTGTACTTCCCAAGCGCTTAGTACAGTGCTCTGCACATAGCGCTTAATAAATACGATTGATTGATTGATTGATTATTAAGCGCTTACTATGGGCAAAGCACCGTTCATTCATTCATCCATTCATTCAATCGTATTTATTGAGCGCTTACTGTGTGCACAGCACTGGACTGAGCGCTTGGGAAGTACAAGTTGGCAACCTAGAGAGACAGTCCCTACCCAACAGAGGGCTCACAGTCTAGAAGGAATATTTACTATATATATATGATCATATTATAATAATTATTATATGATGATGGCATTTATTAAGCGCTTACTATGGGCAAAGCACCGTTCATTCATTCATTCATTCAATCGTATTTATTGAGCGCTTACTGTGTGCTCAGCACTGGACTGAGCGCTTGGGAAGTCCAAGTTGGCCACATCTAAGGACGGTCCCTACCCCCACATTGGGCTCACAGTCTAGAAGGGGGAGACGGCCGGCCAAACAAAACATGTGGGCAGGTGTCAAGTCATCAGAATAAATAGAAGTGAAGCTAGATGCACAGCATTGACGAAATGAACAGAATAGTACATATTCATTCATTCAATAGTATTTATTGAGCGCTTACTGTGTGCAGAGCACGACTGAGCGCTTGGGAAGTACAAGTTGGCAACCTAGAGAGACGGTCCCTACCCAACACCGGGCTCACAGTCTAGAAGGAATATTTACTATATACATATTATCATATAATAATAAGAATGATAATATGATGGCATTTGTTAAGCGCTTACTATGAGCAAAGCACCGTTCATTCATTCATTCATTCATTCAATCGTATTTATTGAGCGCTTACTGTGTGCACAGCACTGGACTAAGCGCTTGGGAAGTACAAGCTGGCAACATAGACGGTCCCTACCCCCACAACGGGCTCACAGTCTAGAAGGGGGAGACGGCCGGCCAAACAAAACATGTGGGCAGGTGTCAAGTCATCAGAATAAAGAGAAGTAAAGCTAGATGCACAGCATTGAATAAACAGAATAGTACATATTCACTCATTCGTATTTATTGAGCGCTTACTGTGTGCACAGAACTGGACTGAGCGCTTGGGAAGTACAAGTTGGAAACATAGAGAGACGGTCCCCACCCCCACAACGGGCTCACAGTCTAGAAGGGGGAGACGGCCGGCCAAACAAAACATGTGGGCAGGTGTCAAGTCATCAGAATACATAGAAGTAAAGCTAGATGCATAGCATTGTCGAAATAAACAGAATAATACATATTCATTCATTCAATCATATTTATTGAGCGCTTACTGTGTGCAGAGCACTGTACTAAGCGATTGGGAAGTGCAAGCTGGCAACATATAGAGACAGTCCCTACCCAACAGTGGGCTCACAGTCTAGAAGGGGGAGACAGAGAACAAAACCAAACATACTAACAAAATAAAATAAATAGGATAGGTACAAGTAAAACAAATAAATATTTATTTACATAAATATTTATATATTTATAAATTTATATATTATATGTCCCACAGTGGGCTCATAGTCTTCATCCCCATTTTATAGATGAGGGAGCTGGGGCACAGAGAATAATAATAATGGCATTTATTAAGCGCTTACTATGGGCAAAGCACCATTCTAAGCGCTGGGGAGGTTACAAGGTGATCAAGTTGTCCCATGTGGGGCTCACAGTCTTAATCCCCATTTTACAGATGAGGGAACTGAGGCACAGAGAAGTGAAGTGACTTGCCCAAAGTCACACAGCTGACAATTGGCGGAGCTGGGATTTGAACCTATGACCTCTGACTCCAAAGCCTGGGCTCTTTCCACTGAGCCATGCTGCTTCTCTATTAGTAATAATAATAATGATGGCATTTATTACTAATGATAATAATTATGGCATTTATTAATAACAATAATAATAATGATGGCATTTATTAAGCACTTACTATGGGCCAAGCACTGTTCTAAGCACCGGGGAGGTTACAAGGTGGTCAGGCTGTCCCGGGGGGGCTCACGGTCTCCATCCCCATTTGACAGATGAGGGAACTGGGGCACAGACAATAATAAATAATAAAAATAATGGCATTTATTAAGCACTTACTATAGGCAAAGCACTGTTCTAAGCACTGGGGAGGTTACAAGGTGATCAGATTGTCCCACGGGGGGCTCACAGTCCCCATCTCCATTTGACAGATGAGGGAACTGGGGCACAGAGAATAATAATAATAATAATGGCATTTATTAAGCGCTTAATATGGGCAAAGCACTGTTCTAAGCGCTGGGGAGGTTACAAGGTGATCAGGTTGTCCCACGGGGGGCTCACAGTCTCCATCCCCATTTGGCAGATGAGGGAACTGGAGCACAGAGAATTATAATAATAATAATGGCATTTATTAAGCGCTTAATATGGGCAAAGCACTGTTCTAAGCGCTGGGGAGGTTACAAGGTGATCAGGTTGTTCCACGGGGGGCTCACAGTCTCCATCCCCATTTGACAGATGAGGGAACTGGGGCACAGAGAATAATAATAATAATAATAATAATAATAATAATAATAATAATAATAATGGCATTTATTAAGCGCTTAATATGGGCAAAGCACTGTTCTAAGCGCTGGGGAGGTTACAAGGTGATCAGGTTGTCATCAGGTTGTCCCAAGGGGGGCTCACAGTCTTCATCCCCATTTTACAGATGAGGGAACTGGGGCACAGAGATGTGAAGTGACATACCCAAAGTCACACAGCTGACAAGTGGCGGAGCCGGGATGAGAACCCATGACCTCTGACTCAAAAGCCCGTGCTCGTTCCACTGAGCCACACTGGTTCTCTAAATAGAATTAGACATATTCATTCGGACGTATTGATTGAGTGCGTACTGGGCGCAGAGCACTGGACTAAACGCTTGGAAAGGCCAATTCATTCATTCAGTCGTGTTGATTGAGCGCGTACTGGGCGCAGAGCACTGGACTAAGCGCTTGGAAAGTCCAATTCGGCAACAAAGACGGTCCCTATCCAACGACCGGCTCACAGTCTAGAAGGGCGAGACGGAGAACAGAGCAAAACCAGTAGACGGGTGTCAATACTGTCAGAATAGATAAATAGAATTAAAGATATTCATTGAGTCAGTCGTATTGATTGAGCGCTTACTGGGAACAGAGCACTGGACTAAGTGCTTGGGAAAGTACAATTTGGCCACAGAAAGAGACAGTCCCTTCCCAAAAGCGGGCTCACAGGCTTGAAGGGGGAGACAGACATTCATTCATTCATTCAATCGTACTTATTGAGCGCTTACTGTGTGCAGAGCACTGTACTAGGCAATTGAGTTCAATATGACAGAATTAGTAGTAATTTCATTCATTCAATCATTTATTGAGTGCTTACTGGGCGCAGAGCATTCATTCATTCATTCAATCGTATTTATTGAGCGCTTACTGTGTGCAGAGCACTGTACTAAGCTCTTGGGAAGTATAAGTTGGCAACATATAGAGACAGTCCCTACCCAACAGTGGGCTCACAATCTAGAAACTGGACTAAGCATTTGGAAAGGACAATTCGGCAGCAGATAGAGACAGCCCCGACCCAACAACAGGCTCACAGTCTAGAGGGGGGGGACAGACAACAAAACAAACCATGTCGACAGTCGTCAATGCCATCAAAATAAATAGAATTATAGATATTCATTCAGTCAGTCGTATTGATTGAGCGCTTACTGGGAACAGAGCACTGGACTAAGTGCTTGGGAAAGTACAATTTGGCCACAGATAGAGACAGTCCCTTCCCAACAGCGGGCTCACAGGCTAGAAGGGGGAGACAGACATTCACTCATTCATTCAATCGTACTTATTGAGCACTTACTGTGTGCAGAGCACTGTACTAGGCAATTGAGTTCAATATGACAGAATTAGTAGTGATTTCATTCATTCAATCGTATTTATTGAGCACTTATTGTGTGCAGAGCACTGGACTAAGCACTTGGAAAGTTCAATTTGGCAACAGATAGAGACTGTCCCTACTCAACAACGGGCTCACGGTCTGGGGGGGAGACAGACAACGAAACAAAACAAGTAGACAGGGCAGACCCTGGGGGAGGAGGGAGACTCTGGCCATGGTTTTCTTTAAAAAAAAAGCCCCAGATGTCATCCAGGCAGGCAATTTACCGTGCCCCTGCAAATCGGGGCATGTCAGGGGCTTCCCCCCACCCCGCAGCAACTGCAATCCCACGCCACGAGCTCTAGGCCCACCCTCCTCCATCCCGCCAAGCTCCCTCAGAGGACTGGGCCGCAGGCCAACTTTCTGGGAGGTGTCGAAGCCCTCGAAGGACTTGGCTTCATTTCCCTTCAAGGCTCCCAAATTTCCCTCGGGGCCGCCGATCCCGATCCCGGGCCTTATTTTCACAAATTAATCCGACAAAGATTTCCTCTATGGAGGGGGAAGAGGCCTTGTGACCCCCCCCCTTCCTCCAACATAATAATAATAATAATGATGGTATTTGTTAAGCATTTACTATGTGCCGAGCACTGTTCTAAGCACTGGGATAGATACACGGTAATCAGGTTGTCCCACGTGGGGCTCACAGTCTCAATCCCCATTTTACAGATGAGGTAACTGAGGCAAAGAAAAGTGAAGCGGCTCGCCCAAGGTGACACAGCGGACGAGTGGCGGAGCTGGGATTAGAACCCACGTCCTCTGACTCAATCAATCAATCAATCGTATTTATTGAGTGCTTACTATGTGCAGAGCACTGTACTAAGCGCTTGGGAAGTACAAATTGGCAACACATAGAGACAGTCCCTATCCAACAGTGGGCTCACAGTCTAAAAGGGGGAGACAGAGAACAGAACCAAACATACCAACAAAATAAAATAAATAGGATAGAAATGTACAAGTCAAATAAATAAATAAATAAATAGAGTAATAAATAAATATGGACTCCCGAGCCCATGCTCTTTCCACTAAGCCACACTGCTCCTCTAACCTCGTTCAGCCCCCCACAGCAACACCCCAACTTCAGCCCACTGAGGCAGGTTATTGTCTAGACACCCCCCGGCTCGGCCTTGTTCGGGCTGCTGTGGAAGGAAGTGAGGCCGGGGTTGGGTGTTTTCTTTTTTCAAAGCGTTTCCAGAATAAATACGTTGAATGATTTAGAAGTTGCCCGGCGGAGGGACTCCTACTGTGTGAGTGATGTCCCCCGTGACCTTGTTGAGAACTAGAAGCATATGTCACAGGGCGATTTCGTAGCTGCTGAGGGTTGGTTTGTGGGTGTGGTGGTGGCGATGTGTGTGTGTTTTAATATTACCACAGGATTTTAACTTCTGAAAGCTTAGTATGCAGTGCAGAGGTCGGCTGGGAACACGGCTCCCCCCTCTCCCTCTTGATCGAGGTAATCTTCATTATCAGATTATTTTTTGAAAGTAAACCCGTTCCCGCGTGTGGTGCCCGGTTTTGAAATCCCTGTTTTCCCATTCTACCCCCCCAAGCAGTCCTGGTTTCTAATCAGGGCGTCCTTTGGATTCAGGGCTGTCGCTGGCTTTGGGGTCAACAGCATCGCCTTCAGGGGTGGCGGTGGGGGGGGGGGGGGTCTATTCCTTAGGCTCACCCCACTACATCATGCTGCCAAGATACCCACTTCAGCGGCTTCCAGAGACCTCAACCTGGCCCCAAGAGGCGGTTGCTGTGACTACTGAGGATACAGTGGGTTAACAGGCTGAAGGCAGTGAAAGCATATGTCCATACACGCACGCACACACTTACCTCTCATGGAATCTCTTCGCCACTTATCTGTTGCAAACAAAAGTTGAAATTTAATTTGAGTTTCATTCCCGGCACTGTCCTCCAGGCACTCGAAACCAGACGGGTCAGTTTGCAAAAGTGAATTCCCTTCTCTGTGTCACGCATTTCAGACAAGTAACTGAATGATGCATCTATCTACCTATCTATCTATTAATCTATCACTGCACTGCATGTAATGATACGCCATACCATAATTGGGCAATATATGGAATGCAATAACATATATTATTGTGCAAACATTTCTCTGTTCGTTCACCGCTGCCACTTCCCTGATTTAAAAGTCACATTTGGTTTGTTGCATTAGACGACCCAAAAAATTCTCATCAGGAACAAGGAGCTTCGGGCTCAAAGGTAAACTCCCTAGGAGAACAGTGTACTCGTTCCTCAATTCGTATTTACTGAGTGTGGGAGATAGAACTTGTAATGGAGAAGGCTGTATTAGAGTTGATCTTTCTACCTTTAAAATACAACTTCCTGGGCTCTGCTTTCCCCAAATTAAAGAATTTTAAAATATAAGCTCCATCCCAATTCTTCCCCACTTCTTAAACTGCTCTTCCTATCCCCATTTATCTGGGTCTGAGGGAATGACTGGTAGGAATCCAATCCAATCAATCAGTCAATCGATGGTATTTATTGAGAATTTACTGCGTGAAGAGCACTGTCCTGAGCTCTTGGGAGAATACAATATACTAGAGTTGGTAGACATGTTCCCAGTCCCCAAGGAGCTTACAGTCTAGAGATGGATAGCTGGGCCAGCTAACAATCTTATTTTTAAAAAGCAACGTTCAGGAATATCAGGTAAACCCCGAGCCCTCGCTTCCCCCCGCTACATCTTTACATGGCACACAGACCCACAGCCTAGCCTTCCTCCCGGCATCTAATCATGTTCAGGAGGCAAGAGGTAAAAACGTTTTGGCATTACGATTGCTCTGTGAATCCCGTTCTACCTTTTCTCCCAGAAGGCTGGGCAAATGTGGCACCACAAAGACAGATCTTTCAACTTCCAGACTGTTTGGACTGATGAAAAGCAGTAGCCCCGCTAGACCGTAAACTCCTTGAAGACAGTGATCATGTATCTTGTTGGAGTCTCCCGAGCACTTAGTGTGGTGTTTTGCACTCACTTGGGTGCTCAATAAATAGCATTGATTGATTGGTGGGAGTTAGGGGAAATGGCGCTCTATTCTAGGGGCAGTCAGTAGTATGTCAGAGGCTCCATTATTCTCTCATTCTCTCTCTCTCTCACACACACACACACAGAGGAGCTTCATTTTTTTTTAATTGGTATTTGCTAAGCGCCTACTATGTGCTAGGCACTGCACGAAGTACTAGAGTAGATACAAGCTAATCAGGTTGGACCCAGCCCATGTCCCACTTTGGGGCTCCCAGTCTTAATCTCCATTTTGCAGATGAGGTAACTGAGGCCCGGAAAAGCGAAGTGTCTTGCCCAAGGTCACAAAGCAGACAAGTGGCAGAGCCGGGATTAGAACCCAGGTCCTCCGGCTCCCAGGCCCGTGCTCTTTCCACTGGGCCACGCCGCTTCTCCTTTCGCCCTCAACTGGCTCCTTTTCCAGCAGCCTCGTCAGAAACAAAAGATGGAGAAATCAGAGCCCCAAATCCCTTTTAACTCCAAGAGAGGTGGTCCGCTCCCATTAGCTAGGTTTCTCATGTTCTACAGATAAAACGTGTGTCTCTCCAATCAATCAATCAATGATATTCCAAGAGGACAAATATCAAGCACTCTCCGACCACATCCGACGCTTCTGACCCACCCAACAAGGAGGAAAACCTTTTGGGAAAATTGCAGGCTGCTGGACTAGTTTTCAGGGGTCCTGGTAGATGGGATGACCTGGTCAATGTCTTAGGGCTCCTTTAAATTCCTCTTTCAAGCTCCTCCAGGATATTCAGGAAGAGGTGGAGTATGTCAGGATGCGTCAGGCCAGGAAAAGAGTCTTTCCTTCATAATTCCTGGACGGTCGGCCCCCTCCCGGGCTTGAGTCCAAAAAGTGCCCCCCTTCCCTCCAGGCAAACAACGCAACTGTACTTCCCAAGCGATTAGTACAGTGCTCTGCACACAGTGAGCGCTCAATAAATACAATTGAATTAACTCGGGGAGAACCTAGCTAGGGCCTGTGTTTCCGCGAATGCCCGGGAGCCGAGACCAGCTCTCGGTCTCATTCCCCTCCGCTGGTCTTTGATTGAAGGGGATTTGCTCAACTGGAGAGTTCCTAGATGTAATAAGAACCCATGCTGATTCCTGTGATGCAACTTGTGCAGTCACCATGGAAAGAACTGGGTAAAGGTTTCTAGGGCCGAGGGTGGATCAAATTCAAGGGGAGAAATTGGGATTTGGAGGTAGATTCTCTATCTTGAGTCATCCTCTCCCCAGTTTTTAAATAAGATACATAAAGAAAATAAATCTCGCCCAGAACACGGAGGATCCGGTTGAAAGGAAAACTCCCGTTAGAATAAACGAGAGCCGGGCAGGCACGTCACCGTTTCCTCCGACCCACGTTGCGTTTTATCCAGATAAAACAGGCAGGGTTGAAAGAACGTTTTCCAATTCCCTAAGAGCGTCCTATCCAAGATGCGTTAATGGAAGAACCGAATGTGCCACTGCCTGAAAAGAAGATCAGGTTCTTGGAAATATGTATATATGCTTGTACATATTTACTACTCTATTTATTTTACTTGTACATATTTATTCTATTTTGTTAACATGTTTTGTTTTGTTGTCTGTCTCCCCCTTCTAGACTTTGCGCCCGCTGTTGGGTAGGGACCGTCTCTAGATGTTGCCAACTTGTACTTCCCAAGCGCTTAGTACAGTGCTCTGCACACAGTAAGCGCGCAATAAATTCGATTGAATGAATGAATCTGACGTTTATTAGGAGTGCCACGGTATCTCCCTGGGAGCGGGAAGGGATAATTGAAGTGTACATGCGTGTATGTGTGTGTAAGCACACAATGAATGGGCTCTGAATGGCCCATGGTCATTCACAGGAGCGTGGCTCAGTGGAAAGAGCACGGACTTTGGAGTCAGAGGTCATGGGTTCAAATCCCTGCTCTGCCAGTTGTCAGCTGTGTGACTTTGGGCAAGTCACTTAACTTCTCTGGGCCTCAGTTACCTCATCTGTAAAATAGGGATTAAGACTGTGAGCCCCACGTGGGACAAACCGATCACCTTGTAACCTCCCCAGCGCTTAGAACAGTGCTTTGCACATAGTAAGCGCTTAACAAATACCATCATTATTATTATTATTATCTAGAACGTATTCAGTGAGCCCCTGAGTGAACACAGGGCTAGAGGGTGTTTGCCCAGGGGCTGAGGATGGGGAAGGGAAGAGAAAGGGAAATGGGCACAGACCAGTGATGTTTGCCCAGGGGCTGAGGGTGGGGAGGGGAAGAGAAAGGGAAATGGGCACAGACCAGTGGTGAGGCTTTTTCCAGACAGGGACGGTACCTTAACACTAATAATAATCATGATGATAATAATAATAACAATAATAATGGTAATTTTTAGGCACTTATTATATGCCCAGCACTGTTCTAAGTCCTGGGATAGATACAAGGTTGTCAGGTTGGATGCAGTCCCTGTCCCACATGGAGGTCACAGTCTTAATCCTCATTTTACAGATGAGGGAACTGCGGCCTAGAGGAGTTCATTCATTCATTCATTCAATTGCATTTATTGAGCGCTTACTGTGTGCAGAGCACTGTACTAAGTGCTTGGGAAGTCCAAGTTGGCAACATATAGAGACGGTCCCTACCCAACATAGTGAGCTCACAGTCTAGAAGGGGGAGACAGAGAACAAAACAAAGCATATTAACAAAATAAAATAGAATAAATATGTCCAAATAAAATAGAGTAATAAATACGTACAAACATATACACATTTATACAGATGCTGTGGGGAGGGGAAGGAGGTAAGGCGGGGGGGATGGGGAGGGGGAGGAAGGGGAAAGGGGGAGAGGGGGAGGAGTGAAGTGACTTGCCCAGGGTCACCCAGCAGACAAGTGGCAGAGCCGGGATTAGAACCCACGACCTTCTGATTCCCGGGCCCGGGCTCACGCTGCTTGTCTGAGATCACAGATGCACTGCAGATGGGATTCGAATCCACAATCCCTGGGTTAGAAGGCCAGTGCCTTATCCGTTAGGCCTTATTTCTCCTTATGTCCCCGCCAACCCTAGGCTCTGCTCACCATGGGGGCTTCATAAACCCCAGACCCCTGAGTCAAGGGGAAGAGTGGGGCTCCAGAGGGGTGGAAACTGAGGAAAGCTGAGGGCTGGGAGCGAGGCGATGGAAAAATTTAAGGGTAAAAAAAAAAATCAAAGATGGTAGTCTAAGAAATGAGTCAGGGCCACAAAAAACAGGGGGGGAAATCCCTGTTAAAGATCCCCAAACTCATTTCCTCCTTCCAAAGCCACATTCACACTAAAGCCCTGTTCAAAGTAAGTGCATGCGGGAAATGCCGTTCGTTACTGGATGCTGCTTGCCTTAGTACAGCCTTCTGGGAAAAACCTAAGCAGATGAGGGCCAAAAGTGGCTTTCGGTGGGGTCACCCCGACGTGACTTGTGGATGAATCCCACGGTTCCTCCACCAGACAGTCCAGCCCACCTTTGGTCCCATCCTCTTGAAACTTCGTTAGCACCTACGACGAGCGGATCGCGCCAAGAGCCCTGTTTCCCGGCGTAATTAATAATCATTTTCGGCAAGGCCGCGATCCACATACGGCTGGTATGCTGGTGAGCGCTTCAAAGGGCAGGCGCTATATAAATCCAAGATGTAATTATTATTATTGTTGTTGTTATTACGGGCCCTAATGTGGATAGGTCTTAAAAGAGATTCAATTAATAATATCCACGCGCAGCTCCTCAACAATTACAGGGGCACTAATTTTACAAAGGACAAGGATGCCGTAAAACATACTGCATCGTATACATCAGGCATGCAAATGTATACAGGAAAGCCTCGCTAATACCAACCTGAGGGGACCGAAAATTTACACTTCGGATTAATGAGGTTTGTATTATCTAAACTACAGTTCGCAAAAGCCTACGCAGGTTCAGGGGAGGGGAACACGAGCTAACTTAGAGAAAGTCGGTATACAGGGTACGGCTGGTGGAGGGGGAGAGGAATGTCTTAAATAAGGCATTCGGCTTGAAGGGGGAGGAAGGGTTTTTGAACGAGTGCTGGGAAGAAAGAGAGATGCCTTGGGGATGGACCAGATCCCACTCCTAGGACCGCTGCCCTCCCTTTTCATTCATTCAATCATATTTATTGAGTGCTTACTGTGGGCAGAGCACTGTATTAAGCGCTCTCCTGCCCTCAGAGACCTTGAGACTTGGGGCCTGCCTGCAGAGCCCAGGGGAACCTTTTAATAAGAAGAATATTATTATTATTATGGTACTTGTTAAGCGCTTACTATGTGCCAAGCACTGTTTTGAGCACTGGGGTAGATTCAAGTTACTCAGGTTGGACACAGTCCCTGTACCACATGGGGCTCACATTCTTAATCCCCATTTTACAGATGAGGTAACTGGGGCCCAGAGAAGTGAAGTGACTTGCCCATGGTCACACAGCAGGCAGGTGGCGGAGCGGGGAGGAGGCTGGGGGGACTTGGCAGGATGGTGGAACAGCCACGGCTGGCGGGGAGAGGGAGGCGGAGGAGCTGTGTCAGGCAAGGGAGGAGGTGATGCCCACCCAGATGATAAGATTATTATGAATAACAATAATAATAGTAACAATAATAGTGCCAAGTATTGCACTAAGCGCTGGGGTAGATATGAGAGAACCAGTTCATGGACAGTCCCTGTCCCACACAGGGCTCACGGTCTAAGTAGAAGGGAGAACGAGGATTTCATCCTCATTTTAAACATGAAGAAACTGAGGCCCAGAAAAGTGAAGGGATTTGCCCAAGGTTGCTGTGGACAGGGAATCTGTCCGTTTACTGTTGTATTGTACTCTCCCAAGCGCTTAGTACAGTGCTCTGCACACAGTAAGCGTACAATAAATACGAATGAAAGAATGAATGTCCCATAGCAGACACGAGGCAGAGGCAGGATTAGAACCCAGGTCCTCTGACTCCCAAGCCCAGGCTCTTTCAATCAATCAATCGATCAATCAATTGTATTTATTGAGCGCTTACTGTGTGCAGAGCACTGTACTAAGCACTTGGGAAGTACAAGTGGGTCTTTCCACTGGCTCACGCTGCTTTTCAGTCAGTCAGTCCACCGTATTTATTGAGCGCATACCGTGTGCAGAGCACTGCACTAAGCGCTTGGGAGAGTACAACAGAACAATATAACAGACACATTCCCTGCCCACAGTGAGCTGACAGTTTAGAAAAGCTGGTGCCCAGGCCCCGATCCCTTTGGCGATCGCCATCCTCCCCCTAAGCTCTGCCCAAATCTGGTCATCGGGAGCGAAGATACGGAGTGTCAGCGGGCACAGTGCCTTGCGGCCGGGGAGGACACCGCCCTTACTTTCCGACCCATCGGTTATCTACCACCCGTGGGGAAATTACCGACTCGGCCACATAATCACCATGTTTCGTAATAAAACAAACCTTTTAATATGAAACTATCTTTTTTTCTGCTGGGGATTTCGCTCTCCCGTGCTTGGTTTGGCCGCTTCAAAGAACTACGGTAATGGAGCTCTGTTGCCTCACCCCAGAACCTTCCCGTGAATTTAAAGAGGACCCCGCTGTGTGGCCTAGCGCAAAGAGCACGGGTCTGGGAGAAAGAGGACTTGGGTTTTAATCCCGGCTCTGTTGCTTGCCTGCCTGGTCACCTTGGGCGAGTTGTTTCACTTCTCTGTTGTCTCAGTTCCTCACCTGGAAAATGAGATGCCTGTCTTCCCCCGGCCTTAGAATGTGAGCCCCAAATGGGACAATCTGATTTGGTTATCTGGGATCCCAGCACTCAGGACAGTGTGTGGCACATAGGTTTAAGAAATGTCACAATTATTATTAATAAGGTTTCCCAGCTACTTTCCACTGTCAATCCCTTCCTGTCCCTGGCAACTACGTCAACATGATCACGGGGCTCTCTGCGGAGCTTCATTCCCCAAGTGGGAAACTCTGATTTTGAAAGTCGGGGCACAGGCGGCAGAGTTGTAAGTTACTGCATTTCCTATATCCTTAATAATAATAATAATAATAATGGCATTTATTAAGCGCTTACTACATGCGAAGCACTGTTCTAAGCGCTGGGGGGATACAAGGTGATCAGGTTGTCCCATGGGGGGCTCACAGTCAACCTCCATTTTACAGATGAGGTAACTGAGGCCCAGAGAAGTTAAGTGACTTGCCCAAGGTCACACAGCTGACAATTGGCAGAGCCGGGATTTGAACCCACGACCACTGACTCCAAAGCCCATCCTCTTTCCACTGAGCCACGCTGCTTCTCAGCGTGGCTAATCTATTTTAATATCTGTCCTCCCCTGTAGACTGTAAGCTTCTTGAGGGCGGGGAATCACGTCTACCAATTCTGGTTTTTCTGTACTTTCCCAAGCGCTTAGTACAGTGCACACAGTAAGCGCTCAATAAATTCCATTGATCGATTCCATTTCTGGGGGCTCCCCCAACCCCAGGACGTTCCCACCCTCAACAAGTTTGTCCCCAATATAAACCTTTGCTTCCAGTTGGAACAGGGCTGCATGGAAAAGCGGTTGACATGGTGGGAAAGGCAAAACTTTTTCTTGGCTCTTGACTGGCTGATGCGTGGCAAATGGGAGAATGCTTTTTTTGTGTGGAAAAATCACTGAATAAATTCACCTTTTTAAAGCCACTGCTCGTATCTAGGGTCATGGGTTCTAGTCCCATTATTTTATTTTGATAATATGTTTGGTTTTGTTCTCTGTCTCCCCCTTCTAGACTGTGAGCCCGCTGTTGGGTAGGGACCGTCTCTATATGTTGCCAACTTGTAATTCCCAAGCGCTTAGTACAGTGCTCTGCACACAGTAAGCGCTCAATAAATACGATTGATTGATTGATTGATTAGTCCCAGCTCTGCCACTTATCTGCTATGTGACCTTGGGGAAGTCACTTCACGTCTCTGGGCCTCAGTTACCTCTTCTGTAAAATGGGGATTGAGATTATGAGCCCCACGTGGGGCAGGGACTGTGTTCAACCCAATTTGCTTGTATTCACCCCAGCACTTGGTACAGTGCCCGGGACATAGCAAGCGCTTAGCAGATAGCACAATCTAAGTGATCACGAGAGAAAAGCAAAATGCTTAAAAGGATAAAATAGATACTCAGGCATACTTGATACTTTCTCAGACACAGGTTTTCTTTTTTTCCACTGAGCCACAGGTAATAGAATTCTCTCTTTGTAGATGCTGCTGGGTTGAATTTGGGGGTGAGGGGCGGCGCTGGGGGTAAGGACGGCTTGAAATAGTGGGGTCTGATCCTCCAAACTCACGTTTCTTCCCATGCCTTATTTTCCCCTTAGTCCCCGAAAAGGAAAAATCTACAAAATGACAGGAACAGGACCATTTTGGTGACCCCAAATAAGGGGCGCCTCAGGACGGCAGAGAGTGGAAAGGTTCCAGCTCCCAATCCTGGTCAATCAGAAACATTCATTACCATCAGCTAATGTGAAGCAGCGTGGGGGGCCTAGGAATCAGAGGACCTGGATTCTAATCCAGGCTCTTCCACTCGTCTGCTGTGTGACCTTGGGGAAGCCAATTAACTTCTCGATGCCTCAGTTACCTCATCTGTAAGACTGCGAGGTCCACGTGGGACAACCTGATTACCTTGTATCTACTCCAGCGCTTAGAACAGTGCCTGGCCCAGAGTAAGCGCTTAACAAATACCCTTATTATTACTATTATCATTATTATTAATCCTGGCTCGGCCACCTATCTATGTGACCTTGGGCAAGTCACTTAACCTCTCTGTGCCTCAATTACCTTATCTGTAAAATGGGGATTAAATCATACTCCCTTCAATTTAGCCCCATGCGGGACAGGGATTGTGTCCAACTTGATTATCTTGTATCTACCCCAGAGCTTAGTACAGTGCCTAGCCTAGAGTAAGTGCTTATCAAGTACTATTTAAAAAAAATCAGGAAACCAGGGGGAGAGAGGTACGTAAACAACAAGGTGAATTAATCAACAATCTCCAGGCACCTTTAGGATGGACATCGGAGGTGACGCGTCAGAGGATATTGGAGGAGGGGCTGTGGATGGAAGTGGAGAGTTAAGGAATGGAAAGAACACAGGGATGGGAGTAAGGAGACCTGGGTTCAAGTTCCAGCTCTCCTCCTGGTCTACCATGTAACCTTGAGCAAGTCACTTAACCTCTCTGGTCCTCTGTTTCCCCATCTATAAAATGGGGATAAGAGTGTGGCTCAGTGGGAAGAGCACAGGCTTTGGAGTCAGAGGTCATGGGTTCAAATCCCATCTTTGCCAATTGTCAGCTGTGTGACTTTGGGCAAGTCACTTCATTTCTCTGTGCCTCAGTTACCTCATCTGTAAAAAAATGGGGATTAAGACTGTGAGCCCCCTGTGGGACAACCTCCCCAGCGCTTAGAACAGTGCTTTGCACATAGTAAGCACTTAATAAACACCATCATTATTATTATTCCTGCTCTCCCTCCCTCTTAGATTGGTTAGCCTCATCTAGGGCAGTGTGTTTTTTTTATCTTTTTAAATGGTATTTGTTAACTGCTTACTATGTGTAAGGCACTGCACTAAGCACTGGGGTGGATACAAGCAAATCAGGTTATGCACAATCCACGCACACGGGGTGTCACGGTCTTAATCCCCATTTTACAGATGAGAAAACCAAGACGCACAGAATTTACAAGACTTGCCCAAGGTCACAGAGAAGGTAGGAGACTTGCCCAACGTCGCACAGCAGACAAGTGGCAGAGCCGGTTCTCTGATTCCCAGGCCTGTGTACTTTCCATGATTGATCTGATTCTTTAGACTCTTACTTTAGCACTTAGCACATAGAAAGTGCTTAATAAATGTCATATTATTTTTTCACTGAGTTGGGAACCTAATTAGAAATCCTGAAGAGTAGGGTAAAATGATGATGGTGGGCGAGGGGGACACTAAGGTCTCATAGCATTTAGAGAAGCAGCGTGGCTCAGTGGAAAGAGTCCAGGCTTTGGAGTCAGAGGTCACGGGTTCAAATCCCGCTCCTCCACTTGTCAGCTGCGTGACTTTGGGCAAGTCACTTCACTTCTCTGGGCTTCAGTTCCCTCATCTGTAAAATGGGGATGAAGACTGTGAGCCCCACGTGGGACAACTTGATCGCCTTGCGCTTAGAACAGTGCTTTGCACATGGTAAGTGCTTAATAAATGCCATTATTATTATTATTATTATTATTGTTTAAAGGTGTAAACAAACCCGGGGGATGAGCAGTGATTCTCCCCAAGAATGAAATGCGCAATTCCTCACACCGAAAGGAGGGGCTGGGGGTGTGGGGGTGTGTTTAGGGGGGCGAGGAGAGTGGAGGGGGTACAAGCTGTAAAAAGAGGGCTTTCTCTCCCGCTGGATGGGGAGTGAGGGGGCAGGCTTCATTCAGCCGGGCACTGAATTGGTGAATTCCCCTTGCCCCTCCAGGGACCATGTTCCAATCCTGCTACAACAGCAGGGAAATGGGGTGCGGGGGAGTGTTTCAGGGAGGTTCAAGGAGGGTGTTTGCAAGCAAGGGGGAAAGAAATGGTAGTCTACAGGGTCGAGGGGCGGGGGGCTAGAGAGGTTTGGGACCCTGAAGGACAGAGAGATGAGCTGCAGGACAGTGACCTGGGGGAAGGATGGAGAGGCTAACCCTGGACTAGGAGGGGAGGAGAGAGAAAGGTGGGGGTGAGGAGGGGGCTTGGGGGGCTAGGGCGGGGGCCTGTCAATCAGGACTGTCAGCTGCTGGGAGCTGCTAGGAAAGGATGGGGAAGCGCCCTTCAGGATGAAGAAGCATCGGCAGAACCGCAGTGGGTGAGGGAGGAGAGATTGCACAGTTATCAGCCATATCGTGTCTGCCCGTCTCCAGCGCTTCACTGTGAAAATCAATCCGAAAACCGCCAACCAAATGGAAAAATACCCACCCAACAACACACACACACACACACACACACACACACAAACAAAAAAAACCCACATCTACCAAGAAGCCCGGACGAATGCGTATCCTAGGGTTTCCTCTCGGCTGATTTCTTGGGGATCTTTTTCTTCCCCCCCAAATTTGCATTCAGAGACAAAACAATATCATATATCCTTCTACTGTCATTCTCACCCTCCCTCCCTCCTTCCACCTAAACACACACACACACACACACTAACAGAAAATGACAGCTCCCTCGACAGACTGAATGAGCCCAACCCTCTTTAATTGTGTGCATTTTCCTCTCCCCTCTAGGTGTATCAAAATCACAAAACTCCCAACAACTCCGACCCTCCCCCTTGACCACGTTCGTCCCAGATCGCCTCTTGGTTACCAAGAAATGGCCAATCTTTAGCAGGAAAAAAAACCCCAACAACCTTGAAAATTGGGGGGGAGGGGTTGTCCCCTCCCGCCCACACACAGAGACACACACTCACAAACACACACTGCTACAGTTATCATTTTTCCACTGCACCCTATTGTACCATCCCAGGCTGGGCAGGCGGAGATATCAAAGGAAATCATATCTTTCAACTCATGGGAATTTGACCCCAGGCCCTGCCCTCCTCTCTTACTCTTTATACATGGGTTGTATTGAAATACAGCTCCTACCCCCGACCCCCAACCTTTTTTTCTTCTTCATCTCTCTCTCTCAGCACCCTGAGCCTAAACCGGCGCGCACACAAGCCCCACACTACACACACGGCACACAACCCCCTTTTGATGTCAGTTTCCAGGCTGGAGACCCCTCTGAGCAGACAGCATCCCAGCAGCTGAGGCCTTTGAAAGGGGTCCTCAGTAATGGCATTTTGAAGCTGCCTTCTGGCTCCCTCCCCGCAAGCCCGCCCAAGGCGACACTGTGCGGCCCGCCGCATCCCTGGGCGCGTACTCTCACACGCGTAAACACAATCACACGCGCGTTCTGCGAGGATGCATCCACCACAGGCCCATTTTCCACCGGAGAAAACTTTCCAAGAAGGAGAATCGCCATAAAGCCCATTTACCTTTCCAGAGGCATCGTCCCCCGCTTTCCCGGCTGCTTTCAACGCCCCCCACTCCCCCAAAAAACCAACCCTCTCCTAATCCCAGCCCCTCTCCAGGCCCCTGATGGTGGTTTGGGAAAAGCTTTGGGGGATGAGGGATGGGGATGGGGGGATTCCTCCTGCTTCAACCTCCTCTGTTCCTCCTGCCCGAGCCGGTAAGTGAAGTCACCAGGCTGTGTCCATGACGTCAGCCGGCCCTCTGACGTCACAGGCCGGGATGGGGAGGGGGCTGCAGGGTGGGGAAGGGGCTGCCAATGTGTGAGAGAAGAACAAAGCCCTCTTTCAAACCTAGCTCTGCAATCACTGTTGGGTAGGGACTGTCTATATGTTGCCAACTTGTACTTCCCAAGCGCTTAGTACAGTGCTCTGCACACAGTAAGCGCTCAATAAATACGATTGATTGAATGATCACAGCAGCCAGACTGGGGGAACAAGAGGCGTGGGAAAATTCTATAATTCTATTTATAATGATGGCATTTGTTCAGTGCTTACTATGTGCCAAGCACTGTCCTAAGCGCTGGGATCTATTTGGATGGTATTGACACTTGTCTGCTTGTTTTGTGCTCTGTCTCCCCCCCTTCTAATAATAATTTCTAGACTGTGAGCCCGCTGTTGGGTAGGGACCGTCTCTGTATGTTGCCAACTTGTACTTCCCAAGCGCTTAGGACAGTGCTCTGTGCACAGTAAGCACTCAATAAATACAATTGAATGAATGATGATAATGACGTTTATTAAGCGCTTACTATGTGCAAAGCACTGTCCTAAGCATTGGGATCTATTTGGATGGTATTGACAAATTGTCTGCTTGTTTTGTTTTCTGTCTCTCCCCATCTAATAATAATTTCTAGACCGTGAGCCCGCTGTTGGGTAGGGACCGTCTCTGTATGTTGCCAACTTGTACTTCCCAAGCGCTTAGTACAGTACTCTGCGCACAGTAAGCGCTCAATAAATACGACTGAATGAATGAATAATGATAATGACGTTTATTAAGCTTACTATGTGCAAAGCACTGTTCTAAGCGCTGGGATCTATTTGGATGGTATTGACACTTGTCTGCTTGTTTTGTTTTCTGTCTCCCCCCTTCTAATAATAATTTCTAGACTGTGAGCCCGTTGTTGGGTAGGGACCGTCTCTGTATGTTGCCAACTTGTACTTCCCAAGCACTTAGTACGGTACTCTGCGCACAGTAAGCGCTCAATAAATACGACTGAATGACTGAATAATAATAATGACGTTTATTAAGCGCTTACTATGTACAAAGCACTGTTCTAAGAGCTGGGATCTATTTGGATGGTATTGACACTTGTCTGCTTGTTTTGTTTTCTGTCTCCCCCCTTCTAACAATAATTTCTAGACTGAGCCCGTTGTTAGGTAGGGACCGTTTCCGTATGTTGCCAACTTGTACTTTCCAAGTGCTTAGTACAGTGCTCTGCACACGGTAAGCGCTCAATAAACACAATTGATTGATTGATAGTAAGCGCTTAACAGGAACCATCATTATTAATTATTAAGAGCTCTGGTCAGGAGAGTGGGCTATGGCGCTTAAGTAAGCGCTCAATAAATACGGTTGATTGATTAAGATGCCACAGGTGCCAGGAGAGGAGAGTTGAGGGCTAGAGGGCACAGCGTCCTTTCCTCCCTGCCGAAGTGAACCATGCCCATGGGACGGGGGATCCAGTTGACCGCTGGTCTTGGGTGACCCCGACCTCCCCAAGTAGGGCTCCCGATCCCCGCTGGTCACCTTAGCTCCAAGATGCCCGGGTGGGTCCTTACTCCCCCCAATTTACGTCTCCCAAAACAGGATACTGAGGGCTGCTTGGGGGACCCAGTGATGGGGGGACGGGTCCAGAGCCCACGCTTCCGTGGCATTGCCCAAAGCTCTTGTCAGTGGCCCTCAATAATAATAATAATGGCATTTATTAAGCGCTTACTATGTGCAAAGCACTGTTCTAAGCGCTGGGGAGGTTACAAGGTGATCGGGTTGTCCCACGGGGGGCTCACAGTCTTAATCCCCATTTTACAAGATGAGGTAACTGAGGCCCAGAGAAGTTAAGTGAGTTGCCCAAAGTCTCCCAGCTGACAATTGGCGGAGTTGGGATTGGAACCCATGACCTCTGACTCCAAAGCCCAGGCTCTTTCCACTGAGCCACACTGCTTCTCTCAATCAATCAATTAATAATAATAATAATAATAATAATGGCATTTATTAAGCGCTTACTATGTGCAAAGCACTATTCTAAGCGCTGGGGAGGTTACCAGGTGATCAGGTTGTCCCACGGGGGGCTCACAGTCTTAATCCCCTTTTTACAAGATGAGGTAACTGAGGCCCAGAGAAGTTAAGTGAGTTGCCCAAAGTCACCCAGCTGACAATTGGCGGAGCCGGGATTGGAACCCATGACCTCTGACTCCAAAGCCCGGGCTCTTTCCACTGAGCCACGCTGCTTCTCTTAATCTATCAATTCTGCTTAGAGAAGCAGTGTGGTCTAGTGGAAATAGCCAGGGGCCCCGGCGTCAGAGGGCTTGGGTTCTAAACCCAGCTCTGCCAATCACCTGCTGGGCACTTATGTGTGCCCCCATGGTACTTATGTATATACCTGTAATTTATTTATTTGTTCATTTATGTATATTAATGTCTGTCTCCCCCTCTAGACTGCGAGCTCATTGCGGGCAGGGAATGTGCCTGTTTATTGTTACATTGTACTCTCCCAGCGTTTAGTACAGTGCTCTGCATACAGTAAGAGCTCAATAAATACGACGGAATGAGTGAATGAATGAATTGAATGTAACATTAAAGTTCCACGAGAAGCAGCGTGGCTCAGTGGAAAGAGCATGGGCTTTGGAGTCAGAGGTCATGGGTTCAAATCCCGGCTCCACCAATTGTCGGCTGTGTGACTTTGGGCAAGTCACTTCACTTCTCTGTGCCTCAGTTACCTCATCTGTAAAATGGGGATTAACACTGTGATCCCCTCCGTGGGACAACCTGATCTCCTTGTAATCTCCCCAGCGCTTAGAACAGTGCTTTGCACATAGTAAGTGCTTAATAAATGCCATCATTATTATTACCTGGGAAGGGCCGGGCGTGGTGGAAGATCAAAGGTCTGGGGATGCCCAAGACTGCCAGCAGTTAAAAATTCTGTCCAGCATCTCGCACAGAAGGGAAAGAAGGGGAGTGGATTTTGGGTTTTTTTTTAAAAAAAGGTATTTGTTCATTCATTCATTCAGTTGTATTTACTGAGCGCTTACTGTGTGCAGAGCACTGTACCAAGCGCTTGGGAAGTACAAGTCAGCAACATCTAGAGACGGTCCCTACCCAACAGCCGGCTCGCAGTCTAGAAGGGGGAGACAGACAACAAAACAAAACATATTAACAAAATAAAATAAATAGAATAAATATGTACAAATAAAATAGAGTAATAAATATGTACAAACATATATACAGGTGCTGTGGGGAGGGGAAGGAGGTAAGGCGGGAGGGATGGGGAGGGGGAGGAGGGGAAGAGGAAGGAGGGGGCTCAGTGTGGGAAGGCCTCCTGGAGGAGGTGAGCTCTCAGAAGGGTTTTGAAGGGAGGAAGAGAGCTAGCTTGGTGGCTGTGCGGAGGGAGGGCGTTCCGGGCCATGGGGAGGACGTGGGCCGGGGGTCGACAGTGGGACAGACGAGAACGAGGGTGCGGGCTGGGCTGGAGAAGAAGAGAAGGGAGGTGAGGTAGGAGGGGGCGAGGGGATGGATGGCCTTGAAGCCCAGGGTGAGGAGTTTTTGCTTGATTTGTTAAGAGCTTACCTTGAGTCAGGCACTGTACTAAGCACTGGGGTAGATTCCAGAAAAGAGGGTTGGACACAGTTACTTGTGCCACATAGGGCTCAGAGTCTTAATCCCCATAGTACAGATGGGGTAACTAAGGCACTGAGAAGTGAAGTGGCTTGCCCAAGGCCTCCCACAGCAGACAAGTGGTGGAAATGGCGTTAAGAACCCAGGTCCTCTGACTCCCAGGCAGGGGCTCTTTCCACTAGGCAACTGTGAGGGTTGTAGGGGAAGGCTCAAATAACTATCGATATTCGAGTTTGGTAAATTCATTCATGAGCTAGACTGTGAGCTCGTTGTGGGCAGGGAGTGTGTCTGTTTATTGTTGTACAGTGCTCTGCACACAGTAAGTGCTCAATAAATACGACAGAGGGATAATTCCTCTTCTAATTCTGGGAAAGGTAGCGGGAGGAGGGGAGAGGGATTAAGGAAGTTGAAAAATTAGCAGGTGGGGGAAAGGGGTGATTTGGTAACAGAATTTTAGATCAAATCAATGTTATTACTCAGAGAAAATGGGACTGAAGAAGGAATGAAAAATGGAGGTATAGCTGGTCAGGTTTTCTTTAGAACCCAGATTTTGGATTTAGAGTTCCCCGAGAAATACCCTTTCCTACTAAAAAAAAAAGTAGTTTTCCTTAATGCCACAAAGAGCAAGGTTGGTATTATTATGATGGTATTTGTTAAGCACTTACTATGCGTCAAACACTGTTGAAGCCCTGGGGTACGCGCAAGTTCCCCATTTTACAGATGAGGAAACTGAAGCACAGAGAAGTGAAGTGACTTGCCCAAAGTCACATGGCAGGCATCAGACAGAGCAGGCATTAGATCCCAGGTCCTCTGACTCCCAAGCCCGGGCTCTTTCCACTAAGCCACTCTGGAAGAGTTTGGATTTTGTTTTTGTTGATGATGATGATAACGGTATTGGTTAATAACAATAATAATGGCATTTATTAAACATTTACTATGTGCAAAGCACTGGTCTAAGCGCTGGGGAGGTTACAAGGTGATCAGGTGGTCCCAGGGGGGGCTCACAGTCTTAATCCCCATTTAACAGATGAGGTAACTAAGGCCCAGAGAAGTTCAGTGACTTGCCCAAAGTCACACAGCTGACATTTGGCGGAGCCAGGATTTGAACCCCTGACCTCTGGCTCCAAAGCCCAGGCTCTTTCCACTGAACCACGCTACTTCTCAAAAGCACTTACTATGTGTCAAGCACTGTTCTGAGCACTGGGGTAGATGCAAAGTAATAATAATAATAATAATAATGATGGCATTTATTAAGCGCTTACTATGTGCAAAGCACTGTTCTAAGCGCTGGATAATAAGGTTGGACACAGTCCCTGTCCCACATAGGGCTCACAGCCCCCCGCCCTACCTCCTTCCCCTCTCCACAGCACCTGTATATACGTTTGTACAGATTTATTACTCTATTTATTTTACTTGTACAGTACATATTTCCTATTCTATTTATTTTGTTAATGCTGTGCATCTAGCTTTATTTCTATTTATTCTGATGACTTGACACCTGTCCACATGTTTTGTTTTGTTGCCTATCTCCCCCTTCTAGACTGTGAGCCCGTTGTTGGGTAGGGACCGTCCCTATATGTTGCCAACTTGGACTTCCCAAGCGCGTCGTACAGTGCTCTGCACACAGTAAGCGCTCAATAAATACGATTGAATCCATGAATGAACAGCCTTAATCCCCATTTTACCCACTCTACCCACGAGGTCACACTGTTTCTCGGCATCGGGATTGAGAACTGAAGGGCAAGGAAGGCCACTGGGAACCCAACCCCAGGTCATTCTCAAGACTTCCACTCTGAAACAAAAGGAAACGGGAAGCAGCAGGGGGGAGATATCCTTCCCCCAACAGTTAGAAAAAGCCTTTCCCCTTTTCAACCAAAACAGGGCAAAAAGCTCCATCGGAACAAATCTACTTGTTGCCATGACCTGCCTGATTGAGACCCTCCTGACATCTCACCTTCTTCAGGAAGCTTTCCCTGATGCATTTTTTCTTCTCCCAGGTCACAGCCTTCCAGCTCATTGTGGGCAGGGAACGTGTTGGTTTATTGTTGTACTCTCCCAAGCGCTTAGTACAGTGCTCTGCACCCAGTAAGTGCTCAATAAATGACTGAATGAATGAACTATGGCCTCTGCACTTCTGCCATCACAAATACGATTCAGGGAATGACTTATATGCACATACCCATCTTTTCATTCTCTTTTTTTTCCTCCTTTCTGGAATCATTTTGCACCTGTCTCTACCAATAGACTGTAAACTCCTTGAGGGTAGTACTATGGCCTCGATCCGCTGCTTTTCCCAAATGCTTAGTACGGTGCTCTGCACGCAGTAAGTGCTCAATAAATACAATGAATGAATGAACGAATGAACTACAACCTCTGCATTTTTCATTCAATTCATTCAATCGTATTTACTGAGCACTTACTGTGTAGAGCACTGTACTAAGTGCTTATAATAATGGTACTTGTTAAGCGCTTACTATGTGCCAAGCACTATTCTAAGCACTGGGATAGATACAAGTTAATCAGGTTGGACACAGCCCCTGCCCAACATGGGGCTCAGAATCTTAATCCCTATTTTACAGATGAGGGAACTGAGGCCCAGAGAAGTGAAATGACTCGTTCAAAGTCACACAGCAGACATGTGGCAGAGCCAGGATTAGAACCCAGGTCCTCCTGACTCTCAGGCCTGGGCTCTATTCGCTAAGCCATGCTGAATATAATTTAGGCAATTACTTATGCACATAACCATCTTTCCATTCTCTTTTTTCCCCTCTTTTCTGGAATTACTTTGCACCTGCCTCTACCAATAGACTAAACTTTTTGAGGGTGGTACTATGATCTCAATCACTGCTGTCTTTTCCCAAGCGCTTAGTACAGTGCTCTGCACGCAGTAGGCTATTGATCAATCCAATCAATGGTATTTATTGAGAGTTTACTGTGTGTAGAACATTGTACTAAAATACTACTGACTCACTGATTTATTGAATTCAGAGTGAACCCCACATTCAAATGAAATGAAGACTTACTAATAACAATGATAGTTGTGCTATTTGTTAGGTGCTGGCTATGTGCTAAGCACTGTACTACGCACTGGTGTAGATACAAGATAATCAGGTCAGACGCAGTCTCTGTCCCAAATGGAGCTCACAGTCTACGTAGGGGGGAGAACATGTATTTCATCCCCATTTTACAGATGAGGAAACCGAGGCTCAGAAAAGTGAAATAACTTG
This sequence comes from Tachyglossus aculeatus, assembly GCF_015852505.1. Taxonomy (NCBI): domain Eukaryota; kingdom Metazoa; phylum Chordata; class Mammalia; order Monotremata; family Tachyglossidae; genus Tachyglossus; species Tachyglossus aculeatus. The sequence continues at coordinate 53,549,950 of NC_052079.1, forward strand.
CCCAGGGCCACCCAGGATTAGAACCTGGTCCCTTGATTCTCAGGCCCAGGTTCCTTCCACTCGACCACACTGCTTCTCTTCTCAACCAACACCAATTCGCTGAGCCTCTTCCACAAATAAGGGAACCACGATACTTTTGGTTTCGGCGGCTACAGAAAAAGATCAACTCTGCACCCTAGTTAGTCCCATTTAGGGTAAGTACGGTGCTAAGAGCTTAGTACAGTGCTCTGCCCACAGTGAGCGCTCAATAAATACCACTGAATGAATGACTGGACCACCATACTGGGAACCAGTTTAGTTGGCACAGAATACACTGGCAGCCGTTTAGCTCGTCCAAGTGCCTGGGGCTGGCACTTTCCTTCCAACAGAAAACGGTGGTCTACCCGGGGCAAACTGGAGCAAGGGGCAAAAAAGCTGTTCATGCCCAGCTCTTATCTTGCCAGGGTAGGAAAGGACCAAAAAAAAAAAAGGAAAAAAAGTCAAATTGAAAAGCCCTTTTTCAATTCCAAACATGCCACAGAATTCAGGACCCCGGAGGCCGCTACTTAGAGCCAGATTAATCACACTGAATTCTCCATCCAGATATTGCATGCAGTCCGAACTCCCACCGCTAATAGCTGTAATATTCTCCTCAGCGTGGGCATGCTGCTGCTGCTATGTTCCAGGAATATTAATTCTCCACCGCTGGCTTCTCTCTCGCTTGCGCATGTACCACGAGGGCTCCGGCTGGGCGGCAAGAGATTCCGCCTCGACCGGAGGGAGCGAGCAGCGGGCTGGTGGGGTCCGGTGGATGGGGGGCCGGGGGAGCCCGGCCTGGGACGAAGCTTCAGAGAGAGGTTATTGGCTGGCAGGCTGGATGGCCAACCGGGATCCATCCTTGGGAAAGTCAGCCAGAAGCATGCAAGGAAATAAAGCGCCCCAAGGCCAATTATATTTAAAACAAAAACAAACAACAACAACTGCAGAGCCGGGCGGGAGCTTAATTACATGGCACTCTACTTCTCCCGCTAAGACCTTCCCTTCCCTCTCCCCCCTACCGCCACCCCCAACGAAATCGAGATTCCTCAAGGACAGACAGACAGCTCCTAAAGGACATACAGGAGGCTGTCTTTGATTGACAGGCATTAATCCTTCCAACCCGACCGATCTTTGAAGAACCAATCAATCAGTCAACCGATGGTATATATCGAGCGCTTCCTGTGCGCAAAGCACGGTACTAAGCGCTTGGGAGACCACGACACAGGTTCCCCGCTTACCGTATGTGTGAATGGGTACCAACTAAACTGCGTTCAAAAGAGAAACCCTTCATCTGTTCTAAACTCCAAACGACCTGGATAAAAGAGAACGGCCCCTCTTCAGAAAACCCAGGTCCATTCCACATATCTGACCCACGACCCCAGCGGTGGTTATTCTAGGAATATCTTATCTATCTTTCCTCAGATCCTGGTGCTTTAAAATGCCTGCAGACATCATCTCATTAATTCTCGCTGGGAATCTGGGGCGTAATTAGCAGGTATCGGCCTAGAAGGAACTGCCACAGGTCACTTGAGCCAATCCCCTGTCTCCTCGGAGAAAGGCACCTGGCAGATAGATAGGCTTCCTCTCCTTCAAGATCACGAGGGTGAGACGTTTCCCCTTTCCTGCTTAAAGGCAGGTCATTCTTTAGCTTTCTTCAAGGCTCCAGTTCCTTTGGATTGCAAGCTCCTTGAGGCAGAAGATGTCTGTCTTGCTACTATTATATTCTCCCAAGAGTTTAGCTTACTACAGTGCCAAGCACTCAATAGTTCCTCCGCAGACAAATGTCGCTGATCGATTTACAGCTTTCTTCAGCTACCTGACCACTACTACCTCCACAACTCCTTGCAGTGGTTTCAGTCAATCGTATTTATTGAGCGCTTACTGTGTGCACAGCACTGTTCTAAGCACTTGGGGGAATACAAAATAACAATAAACAGACACATCCCTCCCACCCCACCACCCCACTCTCCTCTCCCCACTTCTGCAGCCCTGCCTGCTGCCTAGGGCTGCTCAGACTGATTGACCAGTCTGTATATATGTATATATGTTTGTACATATTTATTACTCTATTTATTTATTTATTTATTTATTTTATTTGTTCTATTCTATTTATTTTATTTTGTTAGTATGTTTGGTTTTGTTCTCTGTCTCCCCGTTTTAGACTGTGAGACCACTGTTGGGTAGGGACTGTCTCTATATGTTGCCAATTTGTACTTCCCAAGCGCTTAGTACAGTGCTCTGCACATAGTAAGTGCTCAATAAATACGATTGATGATGATGATGATGACCACTAGACTCCCTTTCACTACAGAGCCATCCTCCATCAGCCCCGTTTCCAGAAGACAGCGGGGACAAGTCAGCACAGATTGGCTATTTCTGTTTCTTTTCTTTATGGCATTTGTTAAGCGCTTACTATGTGCCCCAGGCTCTGTACTTAAGCATTGGGGTAGAAGCAGCCTGGCTTAGTGGAAAGAGCACAGGCTTGGGAGTCAGAGGTCGTGGGTTCTAATCCCTGCTCTGCCACTTACCTGCTGTGTGACTCTGGGCAAGCCACTTAACTTCTCTGTGCCTCAGTTACCTCATCTGTAAAATGGGGATTACGACTTTGAGCCCTAAGTGGGACAACCTTGTATCTACTCCAGTGCTTTGAATAGTGCTTGGCACATAATAGTCTTTTAGACTGTGAGCCCACTGTTGGGTAGGGACTGTCTCTATATGTTGCCAACTTGTACTTCCCAAGCGCTTAGGACAGTGCTCTGCACACAGTAAGCGCTCAACAAATACGATTGATGATGATGAATAAGCGCTTAACAAATACCATAATTATTATATAAACTAATTAGGTTGGACACAGTCCATGTCCCACATGGGCCCCGCGGTCTTCATCCCCATTCTACCGATGGGGTAGACAAGGCACAGAGAAGTGAAGTCACTTGCCCAAGGTCACGCAGCAGACAAGTGGCAGGGCGGGGATTAGAACCCAGGTCCTTCTGACACCCAGGCCCACGCTCTAGCCACTAAGCCACGCTGCTTCTTCGGCCTGAATGCCGGAGACCTGTCCCCGTGGAGTGGTAGAGTTGTCGCAGAAAGTTCCAAGAAATTCCTGGGTTTTGACCTGATGAAGGTAAGGCCGTTACGGCCCCTGTTTGGGCCTGGGCAGCAGGACGGGGGTCTGCTGTTGCAGCAATCAATCAATCGTATTTATTGAGCGCTTACTATGTGCAGAGCACTTACTATGTGCAGCAGAAGCAAACCATCGGTCCACCCGGCCCAGGTCCGTCCAGTGGTCAATCCAGCCCAGTGCTCCGTCTCTACAGTGGCAACAGGCTGCCTGGAGGAAACATACGGTGGTTGCCCTCTGACTTCCAATATAATGTTGACATATGAACAGAAATTTAGATCTGTAAACACCAGACAGGCTTGCAGATGGACTTCTAAACTGGGGGAGGAAAAAAAAAAGAAAGGTGCCAGTCCCTATTTAGGCTCCCCAAATTCTATTTGGAGTAATTTTAAAAATCAATAATAACTGTAGTATTTGTTAATGGCTTACTACTACTAATAATAATAATGGCATATATTCAGCATTTACTACGTGCAAAGTACTGTTCGAAGCGCTGGGGAGGTTACAAGGTGATCAGGTTGTCCCACGGGGGGCTTACAGTTTTAATCCCCATTTTACAGATGAGGTAACTGAGGCCCAGAGATGTTAAGTGACTTGCCCAAAGTCACACAATTGACAATTGGCGGAGCTGGGATTTGAACCCATGACCTCTGACTCCCAAGCCCGGGCTCTTTCCACTGAGCCTAAGTGGCAAGCACTGCCCTAAGTACTGGGGTTGATGCGGGTTGGATACAGTTCATGTCTCAGATGGGGCTCACAGTCTAAGAGGGAGAGAGAATAGGAATTGAAGTCCCATTAGACAGACGAGGAACTGAGGCCCAGAGAAGCTAAGTGACTGGTCCAAGGTCACACGGCAGGCAAGCTCCCAAGCCCGGGCTTTTTCCGCTAGACGATGTCGCTTCTCTAGGTTTGTTCAGGTTGAGAGATCGGCAGCAGGCAGAAGGTCAAAGAGAAGCAGCGTGGCTCAGTGGAAAGAGTACGGGCTTTGGAGTCAGAGGTCATGGGTTCAAATCCCAGCTCCGCCAATTCATTCATTCATTCAATCATATTTATTGAGCACTTCTGTGTGCACAGCACTGCACTAAGTGCTTGGGAAGCCAACTGTCGGCTGTGTGACACTGGGCAAGTCACTTCTCTGTGCCGCAGTTCCCTCATCTGTAAAACAGAGATTAAGAATGTGAGCCCCCCGTGGGACAACCCGATCACCTTGTAACCTCCCCAGCGCTTAGAACAGTGCTTTGCACATAGTGAGCGCTTAACAAATGCCATTATTATTATTAAAGAGAGGGAGGGGATGATGGTTGCTCTGAAAAAAGAGAGACCCCTTTGACTTTCTTGGTCCTCGCAAACCTCAGGAAGCTGGAGCCCCTGACCCGTTCACTCTCGCTACAGCAGACGGCCGTCTGCGGATCGGCAGATTTCCGGGCGAGTTTGAATCATCGACAGTTCAGATTACCGCTCCTATTTCCTCTGGACTCTCTTGGCCGGGGTTCTATTTGGGTTGGTTTCCTGGACTGCTTATTTGGCTGGTTGTCTGAACTATCTTAGATTCGACTAGCTGGTTACTCGGTTCAAGGGACTGGTCCCCCAAGGGACTTTCTACTGAGACGTGATTGATAAAATCTTTTTCGATGGCTCTCTGTGAAACCTCTACAGGACGGGTCAGGGCCAGACCCTTCCCTTTTATCCCTTCCACCTCTTCTACCCTTTCAAGAAAATATTCCCTACCTTGCTCCTTTGCCTGGTCGGGGACTTTCGGAAAGGTTTTTGGGGTAGGGGCAGGGAGGGCGGTGTCGGGGGAGAGGGAGGAGAGAGAAAGAGACATCAGTTTTATTTTGGGTTTTGTCTTTGGCTTTTAAATGGAAGGAGAAAAGAGACTTAAAAATCCACAGAAACCTTTCTAAAATATAAACCAATTAGCTTTAATCTGTCCCTTTTGCTCCAAATTCCCCAGCACCTCCTCCACCCGGCACTCCTTTCCCCCCCCTCTATTCTCCTCTGCTATTTCTTCCATTAACCCAGTACCTGCAGTGCAGTGTTTAAATGAAGGAGAAAAGCGACTGCTGCCGTCTTTTTGGAACTGGCAGTCACCTGTCAATCATCTCCCACCTCCCCTCATGCCTCTCTCTTCCCCACCCCCACCATCCCGCCCACCCGCAGCCCTGCTCTCCCGGAGGACAGATAATTCTCTCTCTCTCCCAGCCTGACAAAATAACTAATGCTAACTCAATAAAATCCCCCTTGAAGGTTTTTAATTACCAGACTGTGCAGGAGAAGAGCCGGAGCGAGTGAGGCACGGACACACAAACACACGTACACACCCCTCCCTACACCCCAACTGGCACGCTGAGGGCAAGGCTCGCTCTTCCCGACCCAGCAGCCCTGGCCCAGTCTGACAGCTAATTCCCACAGGCCATTGTAACTGGGGACTCTGGGATGGGAGCTTTGGGATGGGAGCTTTGGAGGAACCCGGAAAGCCGGCTGACCGACAACAGAAACATGCCCGAGGGACTGAGGGAAAACAGAGGCCCAGGATCTGAGGGTGCAGACGCGACTTTAATGGGTTCGCGACGAACTGTCCTCGGAGATGGGGAGCTCAGGTCAATCAATCAATCAATCAATCATTTGTATTTATTGAGCGCTTACTGTGTGCAGAGCACTGTACTAAGCACTTGGGAAGTACAAGTTGGCAACATATAGAGACGGTCCCTACCCAACTGTGGGCTCACAGTCTAGGGTCACAAAGCCCGGGGAGGTTTCCCGAGAACAAGCAAGATCAAAAATTAAATCCCTGAACAGACTGACTCGCGGTGGACAAAAATCCAGGCCTGGCCCATCCTCTTCTGGACCGATGCCCTGAGAAATAAGATGTCCAAGTGCCGGGGGCTGAGAGGCAACAGGACCTCTGAGCCACCAGCCTAATTGGGAAACCAATTTTCAACAACTTTCTACCTTGGCAGGGGTTTCTTTCTAGCAACTCCCCGGGCAGAGAGAGGAACAGTGTGGGGGAGGAGAGAGTTAAAGAGGGGCGGGTCTGGAGATGGGGTAAGGGGGAAGACGGAAGCAAGCACTCTAAGGACAAGATGAGGGACTGATCAATCACTCCATCAACGGTATTGATTGAGCGCTTACTGTGTGCAGAGCAGTGCTCTTGGGGCTTGGGAGGGTAGAGTAGCTTAAGAGAAAAAGGGAAGACACACAGCACTTACATACATATCTGCAATTTATTTCTTGGTATTGACATCTGTCTCCACGCCTCTAGACTGACAGTTCGTTGTGGGCAGGGAGTGTGTCTGTTTATGGTTGTATTGTACCCTCCCAAGCGCTTAGTTCAGTGCTCTGCACACAGAAAGCATTCAATTCTATTTATTCTATTTTGTTAGTATGTTTGGTTTTGTTCTCTGTCTCCCCCTTTTAGACTGTGAGCCCTCTGTTGGGTAGGGGCTCTATATGTTGCCAACTTGTACTTCCCAAGCGCTTAGTCCAGTGCTCTGCACACAGTAAGCGCTCAATAAATACGATTGATTGATTGATTGAATGAGTGTTTCTCACCTCACCCAGTGCTCTGCACACAGCAAGCACTCAATAAATATGAATGAATGTTTCTCACCTTCTAGGAAGGCTTTTGCCCCTCGCCCCCGCCAGGAAAATCAAGCTCTAGAAATTCTCAAACCTCTCTGTGTCTTACTCCGAACATATTGGAAACTGATTACACCCTCTCCTTCCTGAAACCGATCGTGGTCTTCCCAAGGCCTCATTAAACTAATTCTGCTTCCCGCCATTGCCCTGGCAACCAACACGGACTGTTTGCTTGCCAGCTGGGGGGATTAAAGCCAAACTGGCTGCCAGCTTCCACAGGGTCTTCGCCTCCGAGTCTCGCGACACTGTCGGATGGTCTACGGGCCAAGCTGGCCCCTGACGCCCCTTCCAATCAGTAGTATTTATTGTGCGCCTACAATGTACAGAGCACTGTGCTAAGTAATAAAAATAATAATGATGATGGCATTTGTTAAGCGCTTATTATGTGCCAAGCACTGTTCTAAGTGCTGGGGGGGATACAAGGCAATCAGGTTGTCCCACTTGGGGCTCACGGTCTTAATCTCCGTTTTCCAGATGAGGTAACTGAGGCACAGAGAAGTGAAGTGACTTGCCCAAAGTCACACAGCTGACAAGTGGAGGAGCTGGGATTAGAACCCATGACCTCTGACTCCCGGAGAAGACGATGGCAGTATGTGATCCCTATCTTCACAGGATAGAGTGGCCTGGTGGAAAGAGTGTGGGCCTGATCCGGGTTTTAATCCCACATCAGTTCCCGTGCTCAGTGACCCTGGGTGAGTCACTTAACTGCTCTATGCCTCAGTTTCCTCATCTGTAAAAATGAGAGTATTCATTCATTCAATCATATTTATTGAGCGCTTCCTGTGTGCAGAGCACTGTACTAAGCGCTTGGGAAGTACAAGTTGGCAACATATAGAGACGGTCCCTACCCAACAGTGGGCTCACAGTCTAGAAGGGGGAGATAGACAACAAAACAAAACTTATTAAAAAAATAAAATAAATAGAATAAACATGTACAAATAAAATAGAGTAATAAATACGTACAAACGTATATACATATATACAGGTGCTGTGGGGAGGGGAAGGAGGTAAGGCGGGGGGGGGGATGCGGAGGGAGAGGAGGCGGAGGATATGGTACCCATTTTCCTTCCACATTAGGCTGTGAGCTCCTTGTGGGACGGAGACTGCTCTGATTGCCAACTTGTACTTCCCAAGTGCTTAGTACAGTGCTCTGCACACAGTAAGCGCTCAATAAATACGATTGATTGATTATTTTGTAAGGGCCTCTGATTAGATTGTAAGCTCTTTGTAAATAGGGATCATGGCTACCAACTCCACTGTACTGATGATGATGGTATTGGTTAGGTGATTATTATATGCTAAGCACTGTACTAAGTGCTGGGCACAGTCCCTCTCCCCCATGAGGCTCACAGTCTAAGTAGAAGGTAGAATAATAAGAATGAAAATGATGGTATTTGTTAAGTGCTTACTATGTGCCAAGCGCTGGGGTAGATACAAGGTAATCAAGTTGGACAAAGTCCCTGTCCCACATGCAGCTCACAGTCTCAATCCTCATTTTACAGATGAGGAAACTGAGCCCTAGAGAAGTGAAGGGACTTGACCAAAGTCACACAGCAGATAAGTGTGAAGCAGCGTGAGAAGCAGCGCAGCTCAGTGGAAAGAGCCCGGGCTTTGGAGTCAGAGGTCATGGGTTCGAATTCCGACTCTGCCAACTGTCAGCTGTGTGACTCTGGGCAAGTCACTTAACTTCTCTGGGCCTCAGTTCCCTCATCTGTAAAATGGGGATTAAGACTGTGAGCCCCCCGTGGGACGACCTGATCACCTTGTAACCTCCCCAGCGCTTACAGCAGTGCTTTGTAAATAGTAAGAGCTTAATAAATGCCATCATTATTATTACTATAAGTGGCAGCGCTGGGATTAGAACCAGCAGAGAACCAGAAGAGAAGCAACGTGGCTCAGTGGAAAGAGCCCGGGTTTTGGAGTCAGAGGTCATGGGTTCGAATCCCAGCTCTGCCAATTGTCAGCTGGGTGACTTTGGGCAAGTCACTTAACTTCTCTGAGCCTCAGTTCCCTCATCTGGAAAATGGGGATGAAGACTGTGAGCCCCTATGGGACAACCTGATCACCCTGTAACCTCCCCAGCGCTTAGAACAGTGCTTTGCACATAGTAAGTGCTTAATAAATGCCATTAAAAAAAAAAAAAAACCAGGACTTTCTGAATCCCAGGCCCGGGCTCTAGTCACTGTGCCATGCTGCTTCTTAAAGGAGGATGAATGAAGAGAGCAAGTCAGGGGGACACAGGAGGGAGTGGGAGAAGAGGAGAGGAGGCCTTAGTGGAGGAGAGCAATTATCTGTTGTTTAGGACACTATGTGGCACTTACTAAGCACTGCCTTTATCATCATCATCATCATCAATTGTATTTATTGAGCGCTTACTATGTGCAGAGCACTGTACTAAGCGCTTGGGAAGTACAAATTGGCAACATATAGAGACAGTCCCTACCCAACAGTGGGCTCACAGTCTAAAAGGGGGAGACAGAGAACAAAACCAACAATACTAACAAAATAAAACAAATAGAATAGATATGTACAAGTAAAATAAATAGACTTTAGACTGTCAGGTCAGCCCACTCTGAGCCACAGGGATACCAGGGGCTGACCGAGCATGTTGAGTGCCCCCGTGCCCGCTCCCATAACACTCTGTCACCACCTTTCCTTCCCAGCAGCCTGGCTTCCACCCCACCCGGCATCTAATCAATCAATCAATCGTATTTATTGAGCGCTTACTGTGTGCAGAGCACTGTACTAAGCGCTTGGGAAGTCCAAGTTGGCAACATATAGAGACAGTCCCTACCCAACAGTGGGCTCACAGTCTAGAAGGGGGGAGACAGAGAGCAAAACCAAACATACTAACAAAATAAAATAAATAGAATAGATATGTACAAGTAAAATAAATAAATAAATAGAGTAATAAATATGTGCAAACATATATACATATATACAGGTGCTGTGGGAAAGGGAAGGAGGTAAGATGGGGGGATGGAGAGGGGGACGAGGGGGAGAGGAAGGAAGGGGCTCAGTATGGGAAGGCCTCTAATCGTTGTGATATTGGTTAAGTGCCTACTATGTGCCAGGTACTGTACTAAGTGCTGGGCAGGAATACAAGTGAATCAGGTTGGACACAGCCACTGTTCCACATAATAATAATTATGGAATTTGTTAAGCGCTTACTATGTGCCAGGCACTGTTCTAAGCGCTGGGGTAGATACAGCTTGTACTTCCCAAGCGCTTAGAACAGTGCTCTGCACAGAGTCAGCGCTCAATAAATACGATTGAATGAATGAATGAATGAATGAATACAAGGTAGTCAAGTTGTCCCTCGTGGGGCTCACAGTCTTAATCCCCGTTTTCCAGATGAGGTAACTGAGGCCCAGAAAAGTGAAGTGACTTGCCCAAGGTCACACAACTGACAAATGGTGGAGCCGGGATTAGAACCCATGACTAGAGAAGCAGCATGGCTCAGTGGAAAGAGCGCGGGCTTTGGAGTCAGAGTCATGGGTTCAAATCCCGCTCCGCCAACTGTCAGCTGTGTGACTTTGGGCAAGTCACTTAACTTCTCTGGGCCTCAGTTCCCTCATCTGTAAAATGGGGATTAAGACTGTGAGCCCCCCGTGGGACAACCTGATCACCTTGTAACCTCCCCAGTGCTTAGAACAGTGCTTTGCACATAGTAAGCGCTTAATAAATGCCATTATTATTATTTTTATCTGACTGCCAGGCCCCCGCTCTATCCACCGAGCCATGCCGCTTTGGATCATCATCATCATCATCATCAATGCTATTTATTGAACGCTGAGCCCACTGTTGGGTAGGGACCGGCTGTATATGTTGCCAACTTGTACTTCCCAAGCGCTTACTACAGTGCTCTGCACACAGTAAGCGCTCAATAAATACGACTGAATGAATGAATTTGTTATTTGCTATTTGTTAAGCACTTACTAGGTGCCAGGCACTCTACTAAGCACTGGGGTGGATAGAAGCAAATCGGGTTGGACGCAGTCCCTGTCCCAAGTAGGGCTCCCAGTGGCAGTGGTGGGATTAGAACCCATGACCTTCTGACTGCCAGGAGTGCTCTGTCCACTGCACCACGCTGGGAGGGAGGGAGAGAGAAATAAAGACAGGAAGGGAGGGAGAGAGAGAGAGACCCACACACGCGGAGAGACCTCTTCAGGGGCCAGGCCTGAGCCTTGATTCATTCATTCAATTGTATTTATTGAGCGCTTCCTGTGTGCAGAGCACTGTACTAAGCGCTTGGGAAGTCCAAGTTGGCAACATATAGAGACGGTCCCTACCCAACAGTGGGCTCACAGTCTAGAAGGATCAGGGGAGACCACTCTCTGTGCCGGCAGACTGGGCTCACCACCTTCTCGTCCCCCTCTCCATCCCCCCCGTCTTGCCTCCTTCCCTTCTCCACAGCACCTGTATATATGTATATATGATTGTACATATTTATTACTCTATTTATTTATTTTACTTGGACATATCTATTCTATTTATTTTATTTTGTTAATATGTTTGGTTTTGTTCTCTGTCTCCCCCTTCTAGACTGTGAACCCACTGTTGGGTAGGGACCGTCTGTCTATGTTGCCAACTTGGACTTCCCAAGCGCTTAGTCCAGTGCTCTGCACACAGGGAGCGCTCAATAAATACGATTGATTGATTGATTCTCTCTCTGCCTCTCTCTCTTTCTCTCTCTCTCTCCACCCCAAGACTCTTCTTTCCTCCTCCCTCCCCCTTCTCCCCCATCCCCTCCCCCACCCATCTGTGTCTCCCTGCATCTCATCTTCACTGCATCCCTGACACCTAGCTCTGAGGAGAGAGAACAATCAGTTCATTCATTCATTCAATTCAATCGTATTTATTGAGCGCTTACTTTTTTTTAAAATGGCATTTATTAAGCGCTTACTATGTGCAAAGCACTGTTCTAAGCGCTGGGGAGGTTACAAGGTGATCAGGTTGTCCCACGGGGGGCTTGCAGTTTTAATCCCCATTTTACAGATGAGGGAACTGAGGCCCAGAGAAGTGAAGCGCCTTGCCCAAAGCCACACAGCTGACTAGTGGCGGAGCCGGAATTTGAACCCATGACCTCTGACTCCAAAGCCCGGGCTCTTTCCACCGAGCCATGCTGCTTACTGTGTGCAGAGCACTGTACTAAGCGCTTGGGAAGTCCAAGTTGGCAACATATAGAGACGGTCCCTACCCAACAGCGGGCTCACAGTCTAGAAGGGGGAGACAGACAACAAAACAGAACATATTAACAAAATAAAATAAATAGAATAAATGTGTACAAATAAAATAGAGTAATAAATGCGTCCAAACATATATACATATATCCAGGTGCTGTGGGGAGGGGAAGGAGGTAAGGCGGGGGGGATGGGGGAGAGGAAGGAGGGGGCTCAGTATGGGAAGGCCTCCTGGAGGAGGTGAGCTCTCAGTAGGGTTTTGAAGGGAATCAGTCAGTCGATGTTATCTCTGGAGTGCTTACTGTGTGCAAAGCACTGTACTAAGCGCTTAGGAAAGTACAATATAACCATAACCCTGCCCACAACAAGCTTACCGTCTAGAAGGGGAGACAGGCATGAATAGAAAGAAAGAAATGGCAGATAGGGACCGTACATGCCGGGGGGGCTGGGACAGGGAGATGAATAAAGGGAGGAAGTCAGAGCGATGCAGAAGGGAGAGAAGAGGAAAGGAGGCCTTAGTCAGGGAATCAATCAATCAATAATCAATCATATTTATTGAGCGCTTACTGTGTGCAGAGCACTGTACTAAGCGCTTGGGAAGTGCAAGCTGGCAACATATGGAGACAGTCCCTACCCAACATTGGGCTCACAGTCTAGAAGGGGGAGACAGAGAACAAAACCAAACGTACTAACAAAATAAAATAAATAGAATAGATAGGTACAAGTAAAATAAATAAATAGAGTAATAAATATGTACAAACATATATACATATATACAGGGAAGGCCTCTTGGAAGAGATGGGCCTTCAAAAAGGCTTTGAAGAGGGGCTAGGGGAGGGCAGAGGGCCTCCTGCAGAAGGGCCCTCTTCTGCCCAGCCCTGATAATAATAATAACAATGATGGTATTTGTTAAGCGCTTACTATGTACCCAGCCCTGTTCTAACTGCTGGGGGAGGTAAAAGGTAATCAGGTTGTCCCATGTGTGGCTCACACTCTTCATCCCCATTTTACAGATGAGGGAACTGAGGCACAGAGAAAGTCACACAGCTGACAAGTGGCGGAGCCGGAATTAGAACCTATGACCTCTGGCTCCCAAGCCCGGGCTCTTTCCGCTCTAGAATCCAAATGGATCCTCATCCCGCCCCATTGTCTACCAGCACCACGTTTGCCAATCCCCAGCCGGGGGACTGGTGATGAGCTTGACTTCCGGCCCAATGTAGGGAGGAGGCAGAGCCGCTGAGGCCGAGATGAGCATCTTCCCATCTTTTTCCTCCCACTCCCAAAAAGCAAGGAGAAGCCCATCCCTCTCCGTCTCGGGAATAAACCCTAACGACACGCCGCACCAAAGAAACACGGTGATGGCCCGGTAGATCACCGAACACCGGAGAGAATTACAGGGGTCCATCCCACTGCCCTCTCCGGGGATCACTTACAATTTCAATCCTGCTTTTCGCCAGTCACTTTCCCTGTCAGTCACCAATTACTCTTCCCTTCCCTTTCCATCCCTCATAGCCCCTCCTCTCTACCCCCCACCCCTCCACCTCCATCCCACCCACCCAACGGTTCCCCTGACACCTTGGGCCTCGGTCCTCTCCCACCTCCTCCAATCCAAACCCTGGAGTCCCGTGCCTTCTTTGAAAAATCTGTAGCTCAAAGCACTTTGCTGAGCTGGATTAAAAGAAAAAAAAAAAAATATATATATATATATATATAACAAATGCACAAAAGCAATTAAGAGGTATCGGGAAAAATGGGAGAAAAAAGATGTTTTCAGCAGAGATTTGAAATAACACAAAGAATCAAAGACTTGTCAGTGGAAGCAGGAGCGGCAGAGGAAAATCAGGGCCTCGTTGGTGCTCAGAGACATTGAAAAGGAGGGCGAATTGGTAGTCCATTTGGGGACCTGGCCAGATGCCCTCAAACCTTCTTCTTCAGGGAGCTAGAATAATAATAATGATGATGGTATTTAAGCGCTTACTACGTGCCAGGCACTGTGTTAAGTGCCGGCGTGGATACAAGCAAATCGAGTTGGACACAGTTCCTGTGCCAAGTGGGGCCCACAGCCTTAATCCCCATTTTACAGATGAGGTAACTGAGGCACACAGAAGTGAAGTGACTTGGCCAAGGTCACCCAGCAGACAAGTGGCACAGCCGGGATTAGAACGCGAGATTAGAACAAGACCTTCTGAGTCTCGGGCCTGGGCCCTAACACCATGAAATAGTTCCAGTCCTGAAAATCTGCCCCTCCCCTATCAATCAATCAATTGTATTTACTGAGTGCTTACTGTGTGCAGAGCACTGTACTAAGCGCTTGGGAAGTACCAGTTGGCAACATACAGAGACAGTCCCTACCCAACAATGGGCTCACAGTCTAGAAGGGGGAGACAGAGAACAAAACCAAACATATTAACAAAATAAAATAAATAGAATAGATATGTACAAGTAAAATAAATAAATAAATAAATAGAGTAACGGAGCAATGAGGACCTGCGAATCTCAATTCTATCCCCCCACCGCTCGTCTGCTGTGTGACCTTGGGCAAACCACTTCACATCTCTGGGCCCAGGTCTGTGCTCTTTCCGTTAGGCCACACTGCTTCTCTAGCTTGAAGAACTGAGCCTTCAGGCGGTCCCAGAATGAGAGAGGAACGGATTCTGTGACGGTTTCCACCGAACGTGTGATGTTCTCAGCCTGGGAGGAGGAACAAGGGAGGTGCAGAACTGCAGATGGGTGTCTCCCCAACTCCCAAATTCCTTCCCTCTCCCCTAGCTCATCCCAGCCCTCCCTGGAAGCAGAAGTGGCAAAAAGCAGGGGAAAATTTCTGGCCCAGAAGCTGCTTCTCTCTTCAGCAGCCCGGGCCTGGGATTCAGAAGGTTGTGGGTTCTAGTTCCGGCTCCGCTACTTGTCTGCTGTAAGACCTTGGGCAAGAAGTTAATTGACTTGCCCAAGGTCACACAGCAGACATGTGGTGGAGCCCGGACTTGAACCCATGACCTCTGACTCCAAAGCCCATGCTGTTTCCACTGAGCTACTCCAAATTATCCCCAGATGCTTGGTTTATCCTTTAACTGCTATCCCTACTTAACTTCTCTGTGCCTCAGTTACCTCATCTGTAAAATGGAGATTTAGACTGTGCCCCAAGTGGGACAACCTGATCACCCTGTAACCTCCCCAGCGCTTAGAACAGTGCTTCGCACATAGTAAGCGCTTAACAAATACCACCATTATTAGTATTATTATTATCCACGGCTCTGATTTACCTCACGAGGGTTGTCTGCAGAACGATGCTCCGGACTGTGAGCTCGTTATGGTCAGGGAACGGATCTACCAACTCTGCTGCATGGGAATAATAATTACTATTATTGTTGTTATTACTATTATTATTATTATGGTATTTGTTAAGCGCTTACCACGTGCCAGACACTGTACTATGTGCTGGGATAGATACACGCTAATCAGGTTGGACACAGTCCCCTGTCCCACTTGGGGACTTCTAGACTGTGAGCCCACTGTTGGGTAGGGACCGTCTCTATATGTTGCCAACTTGTACTTCCCAAGCGCTTAGTACAGTGCTCTGCACACAGTAAGCGCTCAATAAATACGATTGAATGAATGAATGAAAGAATGGGGCGCACAGTCTCAATCTCCATTTTACAGATGAGGTAACCTAGGCACAGAGAAATGAAGTGACTTGCCCTAGGTCATCCAGCAGGCAGGTAGCAGATGGTGGAGCTGAGATTCGAACCCAGGTCTTTCTGACGCCCAGGCTCTATCCACATGACCACGCTGCTTTCCAAGAGCTCTCCCAAATATTCTCCCAAGAGATTTCCAGCGCTTAGATCAGTGCTCAAAGCTTAGAACGGTGCTTTGCACATAGTAAGTGCTTAACAAATGCCATCATTATTATTAGTACAGTGCTCTGCACACAGTTAGCACTCAACAAATATCACTGATTGATTTATCGAGAGGTTGACAGGGATTCAGTGCTCCATTCTAGAGCTTCTTATCATTCATTCATTCAATATTCAGTATTTATTGAGTGCTTACTGTGTGCAGAGCACTGTACTAAGTGCTTGGGAAGTACAAGTTGGCAACATATAGAGACGGTCCCTACCCAACAGTGGGCTCACAGTCTAGAAGGACTCTCCTCTCCTCACAGTCTATCATCTCTAGACTGGGAGCTCATTATGGGCAGGGACAACTCTGTTGTCTTGAACTCTGCCGAACACTTAGTACAGTGCTCTGCTCTCAGTAAATACCATTGATTAATTGATCCAGGGTTAGGCCATTCATTCATTCAACTGAGCACTTACCGGGTGCAGAGCACTGTACTAAGCGCTTGGGAAGTACAAGTTGGCAACATATAGAGACGGTCCCTACCCAACAACGGGCTCACAGTCTAGAAGGGGGAGACAGACAACAAAACAAAACACGTAGACAGGTGTCAAGTCATCAGAATAAATAGAAGTAAAGCCAGATGGACATCATTAACAAAATAAATAGAATAATAAATATGTACAAGTAAAATAAATAGAGTAATAAATCTGTACAAACATATATACAGGTGCTGTGGGGAGGGGAAGGAGGTAGGGCGGGGGGGATGGGGAGGAGGAGAGGAAAAAGGCAGCTCAGTCTGGGAGCCTATCCACTAGCCACTAATAATTAATAATAATAATAATGGCATTTATTAAGTGCTTAGTATGTCCAAAGCACTGTTCTAAGCGCTGGGGAGGTTACAAGGTGATCAGTTTGTCCCACATGGGGCTCACAGTCTTAATCATCATTTTACAGATGAGGTAACTGAGGCACAGAGAAGTTAAGTGACTTGCCCAAAGTCACACAGCTGACATCTGGCAGAGCCGGGATGTGAAGCCATGACCTCTGACTCCAAAGCCCGGGCTCTTTCCACTGAGCCACGCTGCTCCAGTAGCCATGACCTAGTGGATAGAACACAGACCTGGAGGTGAGAAGATCATGGGTACTAATCCTGTCTCTGCCACTTGTTTGCTGTGTGACCTTGGGCAAGTCATTTCAGTTCTCTGGGCCTCAGTTACCTCATCTGGAAAATGGGGATTGAGAGCATGAGCCCCACATGGGACAGGGACTGTGTCCAACCCGATTTGCTTGTTTACACTCCAGCGCTTCGTACAGTGCCTAACACATAGTAAGCACCTAACAAATACCACAATATTACTACTAAATCTACTGCTATTTCTACTATTTTACTACTATGAATATTACTACTGCTACTACTACTACTACTACTACTACTACTACTACTACTACTACTACTACTACTACGACTACTAAAAGAAACAGTGCCTCACAAAAGCGCCTGGCCATTAGTGATTGAAGTAGGGAAATTTGGGAATGCAAAGAAACTGGGCTAGAGATGGAAGGAAAAATGGTCTTTTCACTCATTCATTCATTCATTCATTCCATCGTATTTATTGAGTACTTACTGTGTGCAGGGCACTGTACTAAGCGCTTGGGAAGTACAAGTTGGCAACATATAGAGACGGTCCCTACCCAACAGCGGGCTCACAGTCTAGAAGACTGTGACTTAGTACATGTGACTAAGAAAATTCAGCCTCAAGATGGGTGAATCAGTCAGTCAATCGTATTTATTGAACACTTTTTGTGTGCAGAGCACCCTACTATGAGCTGGGGAGAGTACAATAGAACAATAAATAATAATAATAATGGTGGTATTTGTTAAGCGCTTACTATGTGCCAAGCACTGTTCTAAGCACTGGGGGGGATACAAGGTGATCAGGTTGTCCCACTTGGGGCTCACAGTCTTAATCCTCAGAGGGAACTGAGGCCCAGAGAAGTTAAGTGGCTTGTCCAAGGTCACACAGCTGACAAGTGGCGGAGCCGGGATTTGAACCCATGACCCCTGACTCCCAAACCCGCGCTCTTTCCACTGAGCCACGCTGCTTCCCAGCCACGCTGCTTCCCGCAGACACATTCCCTGCCCATAACGAGCTTAAAGTCTAGAGGGGGAGACAGATATTAATAGAAATCAAGAAATGACAGCTATGGACATAAGTGCTGTGGGGCTGGGAGAGGGGATGATGATTGCATTTATTAAGCGCTTACTATGTGCAAAGCACTGTTCTAAGCGCTGGGGAGATTACAAGGTGATCAGGTTGTCCCACGGGGGGCTCACAGTCTTCATCCCCGTTTTACAGATAAGGTAACTGAGGCACAGAGAAGTGAAGTGATTTGCCCAAAGTCACCCAGCTGACAAGTGGCGGAGCCGGAATTTGAACCCATGACCTCTGACTTCAAAGCCCGTGCTCTTTCCACTGAGCCACGCTGTGTTTCCTATCATATCCCCCGGTTTCATATCCTGGTATCATATCCATACCACATAGGGCAGGCCACCTTCTAAAGAAGCAGCATGGCATAATGGCTAGAGCACAAGCCTGGGCGTTGGAAGGTCGTGGGTTCTAATCCTGCCTCTACCGCTTGCCTGCTGTGTGACTTTGGGCAAGTCACTTCGCTTCTCTATGCCTCAGTTACCTCACCTGTAAAATGGGGATTGAGACTGTGAGCCCCATGTGGGACAGGGACTGTGTCCAATCTGATAAGCTTGCAGCTACCCCAGTGCTTAGTACAGTGCCTAGCACATAGTAAGTGCTTAGCAAACACCATAATTATTATTGTTATTATTTTGGAAAGGACAGCAGACTGGGAGTCAGGAAACCCGATTCTATTCCCAACTCTGCTAGTTGCCTATGGAAGAAGTCATCTAATGTCTCTGAACCTAGACTGTGAGCCCGTTGTTGGCTAGGGACCGTCTCTATATGCTGCCGATTTGTACTTCCCAAGCGCTTAGTACAGTGCTCTGCCCACAGTGAGTGCTCAATAAATACAATTGAATGAATAAACCTCAGTTTCCTCATCTGTAAAATGGGATCCCTGTTCTCCCTTACCCTTAGATGGTGAGCCCTGAGCGGGCCAAGGAATGTGTCCGATCTGGTTACATTGGATCTCCCCCAGAGCTAAGCACAGCGCTCAGCCCTTAGTAGGTGCTTAACAAACATTACTAACGTTATTATCGTTGTAGTAAATTGATTTACATAGTAGACGTCTCTATATGTTGCCAACTTGTACTTCCCAAGCGCTTAGTACAGTGCTCTGCATACAGTAAGCGCTCAATAAATATGACTGAATGAATGAATTTCAACGGCTCATTAATTATGGTATTGAGCACTGTTCTAAGCGTTGGGGTAAATATAAGTTAATCAGGTCGGACAGAGTCTCTGTCCCACAAGGGACTCACACTCCTATCCCCACTTTACAAATGAGGTAACTGAGACCCAGAGAAGTGAAGTGACTTACCAAGGGTCACACAGTAGACGTGGTGGAGCCAGGATTAGAGCCTTACCTCCTTTCCCTCCCCACAGCACCTGTATATATGCATATATGCTTGTATGTATTTATTACTCTATTTATTTATTTATTTTATTTGTACAGATTTATTCTATTTATTTTATTTTGTTAATATGCTTTGTTTTGTTGTCTGTCTCCCTCTTCTAGACTGTGAGCCCACTGTTCAGTAGGGACCGTCTCTATATGGTGCCACTTCCCAAGTGCTTAGTACAGTGCTCTGCATACAGTAAGCGCTCAATAAATACAATTGAATGAATGAATGAATGAATCATTACCGTTAGTAACAAAACCAGACCGGTATAAACCAGAAGGCCAACCACCCCAGTGAGGGCAGACTCAGGGGTCACCTCCCTTCCAACTCTCCAACTTGATCTTTTAAACTCTTGGCCGGCTCGGCAATTCCTGCCTCTCGGCCTTCTCCCGCCAGGCCGAGCGCCAGCCCCGACGCCGGCACAGACCGAGTCGTTTCCAGACCCGGGAATCTCCGGGCCGCGGCTCAACATCATCAATCGTATTTATTGAGCGCTTACAGTGTGCAGAGCACCGTACTAAGCGCTTGGGAAGTACAAGTTGGCAACATATAGAGACGGTCCCTACCCAACAGTGGGCTCGCAGTCTAAAAGGGGGAGAGAGAGAACAAAACCAAACATACTAACAGAATAGAATAGATATGTACAAGCAAAATAAATAGAGTAATAAATATGTACAAACATATATACATATATACAGGTGCTGTGGGGAAGGGAAGGAGGTAAGATGGGGGGATGGAGAGGGGGACGAGGGGGAGAGGAAGGAAGGGGCTCAGTCTGGGAAGGCTGATGACCCGATGGTCCCCGAAGGGGGTCAACGGAAGCAGTCCGACCACGGCCGCCTGCTGCCGCCTTTTGTTTTCGGTTGTCACGTGGCCCTTTATTTCAGTGTAGATAATAGGATGGGCAGCGTTGAAGTGCTGCCAATCATCCAGTTCGGCAGAAAGCCTCCATTTTGTAAGGGAAAAATTAATGAGAGGGAGGCGCAGGGAAGCCAGAGCCACCACCTGCGATCCTTCAAATAAGAGGCGAGGCAGAGACGAGGCAGAGACGAAGAAGAGGAGGGGGCTTCGAGGAAAACCTCTCCGGGCCGCAGGGAGTCAGGGGAGATGGGGTGAATGTTGTATGAACTCAGAGCTGGGAAACCAGCTGGGGGGTCGCCATCATCATCATCATCATCATCAATCATATTTATTAAGCGCTTACTGTGTGCAGAGCACTGTACTAAGCGCTTGGGAAGTACAAGTTGGCAACATCTAGAGACAGTCCCTACCCAATAGTGGGCTCACAGTCTAAAAGTGGGAGACAGAGAGCAAAACCAAACATACCAAGAAAATAAAATAAATAGAATAGATATGTATAAGTAAAATAAATAAATAAATAGAGAAATAAATATGTACAAACATATATACATATATACAGGTGCTGTGGGGAAGGGAGGGAGGTAAGATGGGGGGGATGGAGAGGGGGACGAGGGGGAGAGGAAGGAAGGGGCTCAGTGTGGGAAGGCCTCCTGGAGGAGGTGAGCTCTCAGTAGGGCCTTGAAGGGAGGAAGAGAGCTAGCTTGGCGGATGGCCAGAGGGACTGGGGGCATTCCAGGCCCGGGGGATGACGTGGGCCGGGGATCGATGGCGGGACAGGCGAGAACGAGGTACAGTGAGGAGATTAGCAGCAGAGGAGCGGAGGGTGCGGGCTGGGCTGGAGAAGGACAGAAGGGAGGTGAGGTAGGAGGGGGCGAGGGGATGGACAGCCTTGAAGCCCACCCTCTGAGTGCCCAGCAAATCCATCCAGGGGGTCAGAGAGGTAGCCCAGTAACACTGATTTTTGTTAAGTGCTTACTATCTTTAAATTCCTTACTATATCTTTAAATTATTCTTTATAAATCATTCATAAATTACTTATTTATTCGTGTTAATGTAATAATTATAAATTAGGACTACATTAACATGAATAAATAATTTATAATTGTGGTATTTGCTAAGCACTTACTATGCGGCGGGCACTGGACTATGCAGCGTGGCTCAGTGGAAAGAACCCGGGCTTTGGAGCCAGAGGTCATGGGTTCCAATGCCGGCTCCGCCACTCATCAGCTGTGTGACTTTGGGCAAGTCACTTCACTTCTCTGGGCCTCAGTTACCTCATCTGGAAAATGGGGATGAAGACTGTGAGCCCCCCGTGGGACAACCTGATTACCTTGTATCCTCCCCAGCGCTTAGAACAGTGATTTGCACATAGTAAGCGCTTAACAAATGCCATTATTACTATTATCATCATTATTATGCACAGAGTAAGTGCTCAATAAATACCACTGATTGATTAATGTGCCAAGCACCTCGCTAAGGTCTGGGGGAGACATAGGGTGGTTCAATAACTATGACTGAATGAATCGAATGAATGAATGAAAGTGACCCAAGTGGGAAAGAGCCTGGGCCTGGTGGTCAGAGGACCTGGGTCCTAATCCTGGCTTCACTATTTGCCTGCTCTGTGACTTTGGGCCAGTCGCTTAACTCCTCTGTGCCTCAGTTTCATCATCTGTAAAATGGGGATTACCTGTTCTCCCTCCCACTTAGACTGTGAGCCCCATTTGGGACATGGACCATGTCTGAACTGATTAACTTGTATCTACCCTAGCATTTAGACTGGTGCTTGACAAATAATAATAATAATAATAATAATAATAATGATGATAATGGCATTTATTAAGAGCTTCCTATGTGCAAAGCACTGTTTAATAATGATGGCATTTATTAAGCGCTTACTGTGTGCAAAGCACTGTTCTAAGCACTGGGGAGGTTACAAGGTGATCAGGTTGTCCCAAGGGAGGCTCACAGTCTTCATCCCCATTTTACAGATGAAGTAACTGAGGCCCAGAGAAGTGAAGTGACTTGCCCAAAGTCACACAGCTGACAATTGGCAGAGCCAGGATTTGAACCCATGACCTCTGACTCCAAAGCCCATGCTCTTTCCATTGAGCCACACTGCTTCTCTGTTCTAAGCACTGGGGAAGTTACAAGGTGATCAGGTTGTCCCACGGGGGGCTCACAGTCTTAATCCCCATTTTACAGATGAGGTAACTAAGGCACAAAGAAGTTAACTGTCTTGCCCAAAGCCACCCAGCTGACAAGTGGCGGAGCTGGAATTTGAACCCATGACCTCTGACTCCAAAGCCCGGGCTCTTTCCACCAAGCCACGCTGCTTCTCTATAGCGAGTGTTCAACAAATACAAATTATTATTATTATTTATCAGGTCAGACACAGGCCCCGCCCAGTCTAAGTCCGCCCAAACCACAGCCTGGAAAGAAGATTCCCGAGGGATCGCCTGCCGAGGAAGCATTTCCGGGAGAAAAATCTGCGGGTCAAATGTCCGGTGGCCGAGCGATTCACGGGGGGCCAGACGCTCAGTGTCCAATCCGGTTGAGATCCGGGCTGGGCCACTTCTTCCTTCTGCCGGACTGGGGGAGCGGGTGCGAGTGATGACGGCTTCGGTGACCCGAGGCCCTACGCGTGTCCGTCCTCGACCCCGCCGTGAGCCGCAGACACACGAGTTCCGCTGGCGGAGGAGAGGAGGACTGGCTTGGGAATCTCCGCTCTCCAAACTAAGCGCTAACAGGCGGCGGCAGACAAATGTGGCCTGCCGATATCTATAAAACTCCATCGATAACGTGCCTTCATTGGGGAGGAAATGCTCCCCTGATGAGGTAAAGAGTGGCTGACAAGATGGATGCCGTGGGCTTGTAGAGAAAGTTAGAGTATATTTATTGCTCCCTGTTTTAAGATGGTGAATTTTTATTTAGGAGGGCAACTGAGCAGTGTCCTTCCCACTATCTGGCTCGCCCCACCGGCAGCATAAATCGGGGGCCCGCTGGGAGCAGGACACAGGACCAGGCCCACGGGGAGCACCTGGCAGAAGCCCAAGAAACTTCGGGAATCCCGGAGAAGCCTGGGAATTGAGGGCCTGGGTTCTAATCCTGGCTCTACTGGGTGACCTTGAGCCAATCACTTCACTTCACTATCGGTCCTCCCTCCTACTTAGGCTGTGAGCCCCATGTGGGACCCGATTGTGTGATGGGGGACTCAAGTGCTTAGTACAGTGCTCTGCACACAGTAAGCGCTCAATAAATACGATTGAGTGAATGAATGAATGATTATCTTGGATCTTCCCCAGAGCTTAGTACAGTGCTTGGCACATATTTCATTCATTCATCCAATCGTATTTATTGAGCGCTTACTGTGTGCAGAGCACTGTACTCAGCGCTTGGGAAGTACAAGTTGGTAACATATAGAGACGGTCCCTACCCAACAGCGGGCTCACAGTCTAGAAGGGGGAGACAGACAACAAAACAAAACATATTAACAAAATAAAATGAATAGAATAGTAAATATGTACAAGTAAATAGTAAGCGCTTAAAAAATACTATTATTATTATATATCAATCAGTCATCATTGAAGCATTTATTGAGAGCTTATTCTGTGCAGAGCACTGTCCTAAGTGCTTGGGAAAGTACAATTACAATGGAGTCGGTAGACATAAGATCCCTGCCCTCAAGGAGCTTACAGTCTACTGGGTGCAGAGCACTGTACTAAGTGCTTGAGAGAGAGAGAGAACGTGGGTTCTTGTCCCGGCTCTGCCACTTGCCTGCTGTGTGACCTTGGACAAGTCACTTCACTTCTCTGGGCTTCAGTTACCTCATCTGTAAAATGGGGATTGAGACTGTGAGCTCCACATGGTACAGGGCCAACCCAATTTGCTTGTCTCCACCCCAGTGCTTAGTACAATGCCTGGTACATAGTAAGCACTTAACAAATACCATAATTATTATAATTATTATTAAGGGAATGAATGTCAGATGAGAGTCCAGACAAGACAAACAGGCCTGACTCCTTAATTATTAATAGCCTGTTAAATGGTTTACTTGACGGTCTGGGGGGGCATGATATCCAAACCTGACAATCCCCCTAAATAATAGTAATAATAATAATAGTGATATTTGTAAAACACTATGTCACAAGAACTACACTAAGTGCTGGGGTAGATTGAAAATAATCAGGTCAGATGGAGTTCCTGTACCTCACTAGGCTCATGGAGTAAATAATAATAATAATAATAATAATAATAATGTTGGTATTTGTTAAGCGCTTACTATGTGCAAAGCACTGTTCTAAGCGCTGGGGGGAACACAAGGAGATGAGGTTGTCCCATGTGGGGCTCACAGTCTTAATCCCCATTTGACAGATGAGGGAACTGAGGCACAGAGAAGTGAAGTGACTTGCCCAAGGTCACACAGCAGACATGTGGGGGAGGCGGGATTCGAACCCATGACCTCTGACTCCCAAGCCCGCACTCTTTCCACTGAGCCATGCTGCTTCTCAAATAGGAAGGAGAACAGGTATAGAACCTCCATTTTACAGATGAGGAAACTGAGGCACTTGGAAGTGACAGAGGACGGACCTAGGAGTCCAAAGGACTTGGGTTCTAATCCCGGCTCCACCACTTATCCGCTGCGTGACCTAGGGCAAATCACTTCACTTCTGCCTCAGCTACTTCATCCGTAAAATGGGAATTAAGACTATGAACCCCATGTGGGACAGTGACTGTGTCCAACTTGATTTGCCTGGATCCACCCCAGTGCTCAGTACAGTGCCTAGCACATAGTAAGCGCTTAACAAATACCACAATCATTATTACTGTTATTTTGTTAAGTGACTCGACAAAGAAAGGTCTCCCACAACAGCAGGCAAGAGGCCGATTTGGGATGGGTAAGAGGAAGGAAAGCGGTCTCGGAAATTATCACGTGCCTTGGGGGCGTTCCAAAGGGGATTTAAAAAAAAAAAGAGAAGACATGGAACCCCTCCAGCCTGGACTCCCATTCCCATTCCCCATCCTGCACCTCGCCTCGAATTAAAACGTGGTTTCACTTAACACCGCGTCCTCAAAAGGAAGCAGACCGCGAGGCCGGGGAAAAGCAGCCCACTGAGAAAAGGAGCGGTAGAGCTGGAGAGGAGAGGGGGAACACAGGTTTCCCCACTTTCCTCTGGGTGGTCCCTGATAACATCCCTCCCCTCCCCTCAAGCCAGCAGCCCCGAGCCCCTTCCAAGCCAACCTGTACTTCCCAAGCGCTTAGTACAGTGCTCTGCACACAGTAAGCGCTCAATAAATACGACTGAATGAACTGAATGAGCCCCGCCGGCTCCGTCCATCCGCCCAAGGGGGCAACGGGAGATAGATTCACCGCATCATGTCAAGCGGTGATGGCTCGTTGTTTTGTTTTCGGCTGACGGGGGCACTTGTCTGGTCGGAAGGGGACTGGATTTGTTTCACTTAGGAGCCGCAGAAGAGCCGCTGAATGGAAATCATTTCGGTCACTAGGATACGGAGTGGATGGACATAAAAAGCGGAACTGCACCCTCTATAAAATTGATCACCGTCCTCAGAAAATGACTTTCCCAAGTTCTCCCCGTTTCCAGGAGGCCGGATGTAATGCCTGGCATCGGCTTCTAACCCAGACTTGGCATCCCTCAGCCCTAACGGGCAGCGCTATGTTACTAGTATACCCTATCATTGAATTTATTATTATAGCTATTATTCCAAAGATATCATAGTAATAACAGTGGTCTTTGTGAAAAGCTTACAAGGTGCCAAGCACTGTGCTAAGCGTCGGGGCAGGTTATTACAACCAGATCAAACGATCCCTGTTCCACATGGGTCTCACAAATCTAAGGGAGAGAGTGACTCTCCTTTTTAAAGGGGAGGAAATTAAGGCCCAGAGAAGTCGAATGACTTGCCCAAGGTCACACAGCAGGTAAGTGGCAGAGCCGGGATCAGAACCCACGACCTGCTGAATTCCAGTCCTGGGCTCTTTCCACTAGGCTGCGGTGCCTTTCTAGGTTGGGAAAGTCCACCTTGGAGGGGACTCCAGGCAAGGAAGGGCTTCCCAGAAGGTTGTAGGAAAATCTTGCCGTGATGATACGCTGTCGCGATGATCCAACCCAGCACTGGCTGGGTCCCTCCCGCGGGGACCTCTCGCCATGTGCGACGGTGAAGATTTAACGGAGACTGTGTAACGGAAGGACCGAGAGCCAACCTGCGGGCCGGGAGCCGGGCAGCGCACAGCCACCAACCTCTTCCTCCCTTCAAGGCCCTGCTGAGAGCTCACCTCCTCCAAGAGGCCTTCCCAGACTGAGCCCCTTCCTTCCACTCCCCCTCGTCCCCCTCTCCATCCCCCCATCTTACCTCCTTCCCTTCCCCACAGCACCTGTATATATGTATATATGCTTGTACATATTTATTACTCTATTTATTTATTTATTTTACTTGTACATATCTATCCTATTTATTTTATTTTGTTAGTATGTTTGGTTTTATTCTCTGTCTCCCCCTTTTAGACTGTGAGCCCACTGTTGGGTAGGGACTGTCTCTATGTTGCCAATTTGTACTTCCCAAGCGCTTAGTACAGTGCTCTGCACATAGTAAGCGCTCAATAAATACGATTGACTGATTGATTGATTGATTGGTGAGAAGCAGCGTGGCTTAGTGGAAAGAGCGTGGTCCCGGCTCCGCCAGTTCAATCAATCAATCAATCAATCAATCAATCAATCGTATTTACTGAGCGCTTACTGTGTGCAGAGCACTGTACTAAGCGCTTGGGAAGTCCAAGTTGGCAACATATAGAGACAGTCCCTACCCAAAAGTGGGCTCACAGTCTAGAAGGGGACTTCTAGACACACAGTTGTCAGCTGTGTGACTTTGAACAAGTCACTTCACTTCTCTGGGCCTCAGTTCCCTCATCTGTAAAATGGGGATGAAGACTGCGAGCCCCCCGTGGGACAACCTGATCACCTTGTAACCTCTCCAGTGCTTAGAACAGTGCTCTGCACATAGTAAGCGCTTAATAAATGCCATTAAAAAAAAAAGGACCTGGCTTCTAATCCTGATGCCTCCACTTGTCTGCTGTGTGACCTCGGGCAAGTCTAATAGCTGCTGGACCTGGTGGGTTACAAGGTCCAGCGCTTTGCACATGGTAAGTGCTTAATAAATGCCATTATTATTATTATTATTATTATTATTATTATTATTATTATTATTATTATCTGGGTGGAACTGAGCCAACAGGCCAGAGGGCCACTTGTGTAAGTGCGATAGGTCACAGAGTCCCCCCAAGGCCCCAGAAATCCCACCCCAGGGAGCGGGTGGTTACCCATGAAGTCATCCTCCCCCGCAACCTGCCCTTCCTCTTCCTCATCAATCAGGTTTTGTCTGAAACTGAAATTCCTTCTTTTCCCCTCCCCCAAGCCCGATCACCCTCACGCTCCCCAAACCTCCTCCCTTTTCCCACAAACAACTTCCTCTTCTGCCTGAGAAGGCCACCTGGCTGCCCAAATCACTTTTGGCCTGATCTGGGAATGGCGGGGTAGGGGAGAGGGGGCTTGGCTTTCAAGCCTTCCGTCAGCGGTGGCGCTTCCTGAAGGGGCCGGGAAAACACAGTTCGGGGTTCCCCCACGGCCAGAGCGAGGGAAAACACCAGGAATTCCAAAGGGAAACAACCTTCTGGGGAGCCTTTCCTTGCCCGGGGTCCCTCCAAGGTGGGACACTCCCAACCTGGAGAGGCACCACGACCTAGTGGAAAGAGCCCAGGACTGGAATTCAGAAGGCCATGGGTTTCTGATCCCGGCTCTGTCACTTACCTGCTGTGTGACCTTGGGCAAGTCACTCGACTTCTCTGGAAGATGAAGAAGGGAAGAAGGGAAGAAGTGTGGCCTAGTGGATACAGCCCGGGCCTGGATTCTAATCCCGGCTCCTCCACTTGTCTGCTGTGTGACCTCGGGCAAGTCACTTTGCTTCTCTGGGCCTCAGTTACCTCATCTGGAAAATGGGGATTAAGACTGTGAGCCTCATGTGGGACAGGGATTGTGTCCAACCTGATTACCTTGTATCTATCCCAGTGCTTAGTACAGTGCCTGCCACATAGTAAGCGCTTAACAGCGTGGCTCAGTGGAAAGAGCACAGGCTTTGGAGTCAGTGGTCATGGGTTCAAATCCCGGCTCCACCAATTGCCAGCTGTGTGACTTTGGGCAAGTCACTTCACTTCTCCGTGCCTCAGTTGCCTCATCTGTAAAATGGGGATTGACTGTGAGCCCCCCCGTGGGACAACCTGATCACCTTGTAGCCTCCCCAGTGCTTAGAATATTGCCTTGCACATAGTAAGTGCTTAACAAATGCCATCATTATTATTATTATTATTATTAACAAATACCATAAAAAATGATAGGGTTCAGGAGGGGAGAGAGAGAGAAGGTTGGAGGGATGCCTGCCCTCTCCCCCTTCTCCTTGAAGACAAAGCCCTCCCGGGGATGGAGATGATGTGATGATGATGGTATTTGTTAAGTGCTTACTATGTGCCAAGCACTGTTCTAAGCGCTGACACTGTTCTAAGCGCTGACATCAGCGGGCATGTGACCACCCCTCTCCAGTAATAATAACGATGGTATTTGTTAAGCGCTATGTGCAAAGCACTGTTCTAAGCGCTGGATCAAACCCTCTACGCTGGAAACTACCTGCTAATTCTGTGGCATTGAACTCTCTGCACATAGTAAGCACTCAAGAAACACAATTGATCAGCAACTGTGCACAGAGCACTGTAGTAAGCGCTTGGGAGAGGACAATGTTCCCTGACAATGCTTCCTCACAAAACCATCTCTTGCGGGGGGGGGGGGGGGGGATTTTGGGTTTCCAACACCTGCAGAGGACAGGGCTGCAGGAGGCCTCTGTCCCTCTCAATCAATCAATCAATCAATCAATCATATTTATTGAGCACTTACTGTGTGCAGAGCACCGTACTAAGCGCTTGGGAAGTACAAGTTGGCAATTCTCCCCCGTTCTCCCTGCCAGGGGCACCCCAGGGGGGTCTTCTGCAAATCACTGCCTCACAGCACTTGATAAATATCACTGATTCATTCATTTATTCAATCATATTTAGTGAGCACTTACTGTGTGCAGAGCACTGTACTAAGCACTTGGGAAAGTACAACAATAAACAGACACATTTCCTGCCCACAGTAACTTTACAGTCAGTCTAGAGGGATTGATCCCGGTGCGGAAGAGGGGGCAACTTTTCCGGACTTCCAAGATCCTCGGTTTAGTTGGCAAATGGGAGAGCCTGGGGAGCTTGCTAAGAATTTTTTGGGACTGGCAGGCAGCCTCTCATCCAAAATACCTGAGTTACTATTCTAGGTGGCCAAAAGAAGGTTTATTTCCGTCTTTTTCATCAGTAGCGCTCTTACCTATTTATGGTGTTTAGGAGAAGGACTTACTGTGTGCCCAACCAAGTGCTGAGGACTCTGGGTACGTTCCAAATAATCAAATCAGCCCAGTCTAAAGGGGAGGGAGGGCAGTTTCTTATTCCTATTTTACAGGGGGGGAACAGAGGCCCTGGGTGGTCAAGTGACTTGCCGGAGGTCACACAGCAGGCCAGTGGTAGAGCTGAGATTATGGCTCAGTGGAAAGAGCCTGGGCTTTGGAGTCAGAGGTCATGGGTTCAAACCCCGGCTCTGCCACTTGTCAGCTGTGTGACTCTGGGCAAGTCACTTAACTTCTCTGTGCCTCAGTTACCTCATCTGTAAAATGGGGATTAAAACTGTGAGCCCCCCATGGGACAACCTCCCCAGTGCTTAAAACAGTGTTTTGCACATAGTAAGTGCTTAATAAATACCATTATTATTATTATTATTATTATTATTATTATTATAACTCAGGTCTCCTGACACCCAGCCTGAGGCTCTTACCATATAATGGAAACTATGAAACTCGCTTGAAAAACAACCATTTACCTTACTGGGAAATGTGAGCCCACCTCACAGTCTCCGACGAACCCACCCCACGTTCAAGTTTCTGCCCTCTGCTAATGAGCTCATCTGCTCATGACCGGAGGGACGGACCCCTGGGTTCCCCCGGGGACTTAGACTACATCATTGGGACTCAAAACTGGGACATTTGGCCACATGTCAAGCAAGCCTGCCTCACCAGAATAAAAACACCCATGCTACAAATCCTAGAATGCCCTGGGATCTAGGTTGACCAAGCTCCAGGCCAGATGCAGATATCCAAGCCCTTGAAGTGAGCAAGAGCTGCTTGGGAGATAACAACAGCAACAACAACAATGAAAACAACAGCAATAATAATAATAATAATAATAACTATGGTATTTGTTAAGCACTTACTACGTGTCAATCACTGTACTAAGCAGTTGGGGTAGACACAAGATGATCAGGTCCCACACGGGGCTCAAAGTGCTCTGTACACAGTAAGCGCTCAATAAATATGATTGAATAATAGTAATAATGATAGTATTTGTTAAGCGCTTACTATGTGCAAAGCACTGTTCTAAGTACTGGGGGATACAGGGTGATCAGGTTGTCCCACGTGGGGCTCACAGTCTTCATCCCCATTTTACAGATGAGGGAACTGAGGCACAGAGAAGTTAAGTGACTTGCCCAAAGTCACACAGTTGACAATTGGCAGAGCCGGCATTTGAACCCACGACCTCTGACTCCAAAGCCCGGGCTCTTTCCACTGAGCCATGCCGCTTCTCGAATGAATGAATGAGAACAGGCATAGAATCCCCATTTCACAAACGAGGGAACTGAGGCCCAGAGAAGCTAAATGTCTTGCCCCAGATCACACAGCAGGAATGTGGCAAAGCCAAAACTAGAACCCAGGTCCTCTGGTTTCCAGGCCCATGGTCTTTCCACTGTAGAGGGAAAGGACCAGTTGAGTCAAGACAGTACCAATCTCAGGACAAGAATATTTTTTCTACACATTGCCCAAAACCACCCAAAAGGTTATTATTAATTGTGGTATCTGTTAGACTCTTAACATGGGCCCAATATTGCACCAACTGCTGAGCAGACTCAGTCCCTGCCCCACATAGGGCTCACTATATATGGGAGAGAGAGAACAGGTATTTCATGAGACAACTGAGGCACAGAGAAATGAAGTGATTTGCCTAAAGTCATACAGCAGGCAAGTTGCCGAGCCAGGATTTGAACCCAGGTCTCCTGGCTCCCAGTTCTGTGTGGTATTCACTGGGCTATGCTGCTTCCTGGGGCCTCCTACCTATATAATAGTTGTCTGGGGCCATAATGAGAAAATGTAATACCACTAATAATTCTTATGGTATCTGTTAAGCACTTACTATGTGCCAGGCACTGTACTAAGCGCTGGGGTGGATACAAGCAAATGGGGTTGGACCCAATCCCTTGACCCACATGGGGCTCACAGTCTCAATTCTCATTTTCCAGGGGAGGAAACTGAGGCACAGAGAAATGAAGTGACTTTCCCAAGGTCACATAGCAGACAAGTGGCGGAGCCAGGATTAGAACCCGTAATCTTCTGACGCCCGTGACCATGCTCTATCCACTACACCATGCTGCTTCTGTAGACTGGAAGCTTCTCGTGAGCAAGGATCGTGTTTAACAAGTTTATTGTATTGTACTTTCCCAAGCATTTAGTACAGTGCTGTGCTCAGAGTAAGCGCTCAATCAATACCACTGATTGATTGAAGAAGTGACAACTACAAGGCCTAAAAAAAAAAGAGAAAAAAGGCAGTTCAGGACATTCAAGACTTTTTTTATGGCATTTATTAAGCGCTTACTATGTGCAGAGCACTGTTCTAAGCACCGGTTAAGAACAGAGGTTGTTTCCTTAAGGAAGTACTGATAAGAAAATTCTCCACGACAAGTCAAATTCGTGAAGAAAAAAAATCACATTTTGGTGATAAAAAAAGTATATAAAAATGTTAACCCACAAGTTGTATTTTATTTATGTAATGAAACACCAAACGCTTCCACATTAAAAAATATTTCCTGGCACACAGACATGACGGGTGGTGAGGGGAAGCCCTAAGGCATTGATAACAACACAAAAGGTCCCCAAGGAAAACCCATGGCTCAAATTTGAGACTGGAAGCTCCCCTCTAGATTGCAAACTCTCCTCTAGACTGTAAGCTCCTCTCTAGATGGCAAACTCTTCTCTAGATCGGAAGCTCCTTGTAGGCAGGGACCATATCTACTAACTCTGTTATACTGAGCTTCCCCAAACTCTTAGAATAGTGCCCTGCACACAGTAACTGCTCAATCAATACCATTGATTGACTGACTGAAATCTCCAAGGAGTACAGCGGTCATCTAGAAGATGGGCACCGAGAAATCAAGTGACCACAACGGTCATATGCCTGGGCCTTTAACAGAGCTGGTAAAGAAGGCCACTCACGGCACTCAAGGTGGTCAGATGGACCCTCAGCCAAGCCCACCCATCCCCACCACACACGTTCACCCATATGTGACCAGGGGACCGATCATCCGTAAACCACACAAATGACCCTCCCTTCCCCCGTCGCCACCCACCATCTGTTCCCGGGGCTGGCCCAGGGGGTTGGATCCGGGATAAAGATCAATCAATCAATCGTATTTATTGAGCGCTTACTGTGTGCAGAGCACTGTACTAAGCGCTTGGGAAGTACAAGTTGGCAACATATAGAGACAGTCCCTACCCAACAGTGGGCTCACAGTCTAAAAGGGGGAGACAGGGAACAAAACCAAACATACTAACAAAATAAAATAAATAGAATAGATATGTACAAATAAAATAGAGTAATAAATATGTACAAACATATATACATATATACAGGTGCTGTGGGGAAGGGAAAGAGGTAAGATGGGGGGATGGAGAGGGGGACGAGGGGGATATATACACGTATACTATATTATTATAGTAATAATAATAATAATAATAATAATAATAATGGCGTTAGTACAGTCTACCTCTAGTTCTACCTTCTCTCCGCTTACCCTCCCACACACTACATCGTAAATTCCTGGACTGTAAGCGCCCTGAGGGTAGGGATCATGTCTACCAACTCTACCGTACTCTCCCAGGCGCTTAATACAGTGCTCTGCACATAGCAAACGCTCACATCCGGCAGACGACCCTCCCCTCCACCTTCAAAGCCCTCCTTGTGGACAGGGAACATGCCACCAAGTCTGTTGTATTGGACTCTCCCAAGCACTTAGTACAGCGCTCTGCACACAGATGCTGAGGAGGGGGCTGGGGTGGATTCTTCTTCCATCACTTCAGATTGAGGCGGGACGGGGGAAAAATACAAGCAATTTCACCCCCCCCAGGAGAGAGCAATCCAGGGCCAGTTGAAGTAACCTGGTAGACCCCTCTCTGGGCAGTGGGGGCTCGGAAATAGGGCTGGACCGAACCCCCTCCCCCCTGCTCAAGGAAGCCCTTCACACCCTGTAGGCCAGGCTGGGCAGTCGGACCCAGAAGGGACAAAGTTTGTTGTGAAAAGACACCGGGTGGGGCTGAATTTAAAACAAAACACCCCAAACCAGATCCTGTTTCTTCTTCCTTAATAATAATAATAATAATGGTGGCATTTATGAAGCACTTACTATGTGCAAAGCACTGTTCTCAGCACTGGGGCGGTCGCAAGGCGATCAGGTTGTCCCACAGGGGACTCACCGTCTTAATCCCCATTTTACAGCTGAGGGATCTGAGGCCTAGAGAAGTGAAGTGACTTGCCCCAAAGCACCCAGCTGACAATTGGCAGAGCCGGGATTTGAACCCATGACCTCTGACTCCAAAGCCCGGGCTCTTTCCACTGAGCCATGCTGCTTTCTTCCCATCAAGTCACGGAACCTATTCCTGGCTCTAGATAAGCAGGGTCGCCCCTCTAGACAGGGGGACCACGGACATGAAGAGAAGGAATGCAGAGCCAACTCAGGTTCTGTTTTCTTTCTGGGCAGCCCGAGGAGATCTTTGCGGTCAAGTTACAGACCCCTGGACACAGAGAGTTGATCGATGGCAAAAACAGACACAAATACCACCTCCTAACCCATCCCACCCCCCATCCCCCAAATCATCCCCACCATCTCTCCTCCTTACCTGCAATAGGGCACATGTATTTTTTTATGCATGGTACTTCTGTATTCTAGCAACCGGAACTCTTCCCTGCTTGGTTGTCAGGTTATCTGCATATACTAATTACAGGAGCATCGTTTGTCGTCGTCCCGTCCCCCCCCCCCCCCTTTTGCTCACTTGTTTAGGGGAAACGGCTGGATCTGGCTATACCTGTACCACGCTGATGTCACACCGAGCTATTTCCAGCCCTGTTGCCATGGAAACCGCAAGGCCTCAGCACCAGTTAGGAGTTCAATATATAATTTACTTACTTTTTTTCCCCTCCCTCCCCCCCCCAACAAACCCCAGTGATTGGGGCTTCCATACAGCAACCGCTAAAATATACAATAACGCCCTCCCTCTCGACTTCCCTGTCTTTTTAGAAATCCACATGGAGCATTTAAAGGGTAGGGAGGGGAGCGGGTTCGGTGGAATGCTTCATCCATTTCAGAGGGAGGAAAAAAATAACAAAAAAAAAAACCCAACCCATCAAAGCCATCAAAGGAAAGAAAAGGGGGCAGATTTCTGGTGGCCGGGGGCCTGTCGGAGGAAGGAGGAGGAGGAGGAGAAGCAGCAGTAGAGAGCGGGCCAGGATGGGGTCTTATCCCCCACGCTCCTCGGGGACCACTGAGGCACGAGCTCTTTGGGGCTGGAGGAAGAGGAGGGGGACAGGACCACACAGGAGGGGAATGAAGGGGAAATGGGGGAAGGAGGGGGCAGAGAGAGGGGAATGTGGAGGGAAGGAGGGAGAGAAGGGGAAAGAGAAATGGAGAAGGAGGAGAGGGGGAAAAGGAAATGGGGGAAGGGGGTGGAGAGGGAGGGGAGAGGAGGAAGGGGGGAAGGAAGGGAGAAAATGAGAGAGGAGGGGAAAGAGAAATGGGGGAGGGGAATTTGGGGAAGGGGGAGTGGAGAAGGGGAAGGGGACAGAGAAAGGGAGGAGTGGAGAGGGGGAGAGGAGAGGAAGAGGGGAGAGGAGGAGAGAGGATGGAAGGAGGGCAGGGGAAAGGGGGGAGGGGAGAGGAAGGGAAAGAGAAATGGGGGGAGAGGGAGTGGAGGGACAGAGAAAGGGGGGAGGGGGAAAAACAGTACTCTGCACAAAGTAAGTGCTCAATAAATAGCACTGATGATGATGAGAAGTGGGAAGGGGGAGAGAGAGGAAAGGAGAAATGGGGGGAGTGAAGGGGGGAGAGGAGACAGGGGAAGGTGTAATGGGGGAGGGGGAGAGCAGAGGGAGAGAGGAAAAGGGGACAGAGAAAGGAGGAGGGGTATATGCTCTGCACATAGGAGGTACTCAATCAATATAATCGATAATGATGAGGATAGAGCATGGGCCTGAGAGTCAGACGGTCATTCCTTCAATCGTATTTGTTGAGCGTTTACTGTGTACAGAGCACTGTATGGGTTGTAATCCCAGCTCTGCCACTTGTCTGCTGTGTGACCTTGGGCAAATCACTTAACTTCTCTGTGCCTCA
The DNA here is from genome assembly GCF_015852505.1 of Tachyglossus aculeatus. NCBI lineage: Eukaryota > Metazoa > Chordata > Mammalia > Monotremata > Tachyglossidae > Tachyglossus > Tachyglossus aculeatus. The sequence goes on from NC_052079.1 coordinate 53,585,773, forward strand.
GTTACCTCATCTGTAAAATGGGGATTAAGACTGTAAGCCCCTGATTACCCTGTATCTACCCCAGTGCTGAGAACAGTGCTTGGCACATAGTAAGCACTTTACAAATACTATCATCATCATTATTATTAGGATAAAGGGAAGAGGGAGGAGTGGAGAAGGAGAGAGGGGGAGGGGACAGAGAAAGTGGGGAGGGTAGTAGAGAGAGGAGGAGAGATGGGAAGGGAGAGAAGGAAGGGGGAAGGAGCTGTGGGGGGAAGGGAGAGGAAAACGGGGAAAAGAAAGGGAAAGAGAAGGAAGGGAGGGGGGAAATGTTAGGAAAGGAGAAGGGAAGGAAGGGAGAAGGGGGGAAGGGAGAGAGAAAGGAGGGGAAGAGGGAAGGAAGGGAGGGGGAAAGGGAAGAGGGAAAGAAGGATGGGGAGGAATTGGCCCGGCAGCTTGGCTCACAGGTGATCAACTTGGGCTTTTGCAAACATAAGCTTTACTCCCGCCCCCATGATATCTGGCTGACATACCCGCTCCCAACAATTTTTAAACGGTGATAAAATTCATTAGATCGCTTGTAAAAATATGCGCTACCTTATTTGTGTCCCAGTGGTGGGAGCGCGAAGTGTTTACTCTAGAAACCCTGTGTGCCTGTTTAATCATTGGTATACCGTTAATTCATTTGCATGTAGAGGAGGCCTGAAGAAGAAATCACAGAAATCACAAGAAATCACAGGCCTGGCCTCACCCACTCATCTCCCCCCCAACACCCAGCCCCATTTCCCACGGTTGACTAAACGCCACAAACAGCAGAGCCCCTCCCCCATCTTGATCATAAATAAGAATTTTGCAAATTCGCCTCAGGGACTTCACAATTATAAAAGCATCACCCTTTGGACTGAAATCCCTCATGTTTCTTCTTGGCTAGAAGACATTATTCCCCACCCCCCACAAATGCACTGAGTTAGGCTGGGTTTTTTTTTTTCCCGACCTAGGCATGTAAAAAAGAGGCAGATTTCATTTGCTAAAAAAACACTTCTATGCTTTTCTTTGCTCAGGCAACTCAAAAATGGCTTAAAAATTTAATTTTAAGACGGGCCTGCCAGGATAAGTGCTTTGACATGCTTGAAGAGATTTGATTTCATAATAAATGTCTTAAGTCATAGCAAGTGGGTACTGCGAATGGGACTTTTCCACTAAAGTCTAAGGCTGGGTCTTCACCCCGAAAATAAGAACAGTTGTAAACTAATAATAGTATTTCTTAAGTGCTTATTATGTGCTAGGCACTGTTTGAAGCCCTGGGTTAGATACACGACAATTGGGTTAGACGCAGTTCCTGTCCCACATAGGGCTCACAGTTTTAATCCCCATTTTACAGATGGGGGAACTGAGGCCCAGTGAAGTGAAATGACTTGCCCAAGGTCACACAGCAGACAAGTGGCAGAGCTGGAATTAGAACCCAGGTCCTTTTGGCTCGCAGGCCCGTGCTCTTCCCACGGGACTTTATTTCTATTCTAAACTAGTAGAAGCATAGTAAGCACTTAACAAATACTATTATTAGTGATTATTAGAGGAGGGAGGGCGTTCCAGGCCAGAGGCGAGACGAGAGGTCGACGCGAGAGAGACAGATCGAGGTTCAGTGAGAAGGTTAGCATTAGAGGAGTGAAGTGTGAGCCCGCTATTGGGTAGGGACCATCTCTATACGTTACCAACTTGTACTTCCCAAGTGCTTAGTACAGTGCTCTGCACACAGTAAGCACTCAATAAATATGATTGAATGAATGAATGAATAGGAGAGTAAGAATAATAATAACAATGGCATTTATTAAGCGCTTACTATGTGCAAAGCATTGTTCTAAGTGCTGGGGTGGTTACAAGGTGATCAGGTTGTCCCACTGGGGGCTCACAGTCTTCATCCCCATTTTACAGATGAGGTAACTGAGGTACAGGGAAGTGAAGTGACTTTCCCAAAGTCACACAGCTGACAATTGACAGAGCCAGGATTTGAACCCCTGACCTCTGACTCCAAAGCCCGGGCTCTTTCCACTGAGCCACGTGGAGCCACGAGTAGCGAGGTGAGGTAAGGAGGGGGCAAGAGGGCTGACTGCTAAAGAAGTGACCTGGGTAAGCAGCGTGCCTCAGTTACCTCATCTGTAAAATGGGGATTAAGACTGTGAGCCCCCCGTGGGACAATCTGATCACCTTGTAAACTCCCCAGCGCTTAGAACAGTGCTTTGCACATAGTAAACGCTTAATAAATGCCATCATTATTATTATTGTAGCAACTGCTAATGGGGTCTTCCTTCCCCCCAGCCCCTAACTCCTTTCTACCCCCTGCCATGAAAGAATATAAAACTGGCAACAGGACCCTTACTGAGAAGCAGCATGGCTTAGTGGAAAAACCCCAGACTTGGAAGTCAGAGGTCATGGGTTCTAATCCCCGCTCCACCAATCAATCAATCAATCGTATTTATTGAGCGCTTACTATGTGCAGAGCACTGTACCAAGTGCTTGGGAAGTACAAATTGGCAACACATAGAGACAGTCCCTACCCAACAGTGGGCTCACAGTCTAAAAGGGGGAGACAGAGAACAGAACCAAACATACCAACAAAATAAAATAAATAGGATAGAAATGTACAAGTAAAATAAATAAATAAATAAATAAATAAATAAATAGAGTAATAAATATGTACAACCATATATACATATATACAGGTGCTGTGGGGAAGGGAAGGAGGTAAGATGGGGGGATGGAGAGGGGGACGAGGGGGAGAGGAAGGAAGGGGCTCAGTCTGGGAAGGCCTCCTGGAGGAGGTGAGCTCTCAGTAGGGCCTTGAAGGGAGGAAGAGAGCTAGCTTGGCGGAGGGGCAGAGGGAGGGCATTCCAGGCCCGGGGGATGACGTGGGCTGGGGGTCGATGGCGGGACAGGCGAGAACGAGGCCTAACGGTGAGGAGGTTAGCGGTGGCAGAGGAGCGGAGGGTACGGGCTGGGCTGGAGAAGGACAGAAGGGAGGTGAGGTAGGAGGGGGCGAGGGGATGGACAGCCTTCAAGCCCAGGGTGAGGAGTTTCTGCCTGATGCGCAGATTGATTGGTAGCCACTGGAGATTTCTGAGGAAGCCACTTGTCTGCTGTGTGACTTTGGGCAAATTATTTAACTTCTCTGTGCCTCAGTTACCTTATCTGGAAAATGGGGATTAAAGACTGTGAGCCCCACGTGGGACAAACTGATTACCTTGTATCTACTCCAGTGCTTAGAACAGTGATTAGCACGTACTTTTTCCCAGACTGAGCCCCCTTTTTCCTCTCCTCCTCATCCCCCTTGCCCTACCTCCTTCCCCTCCCCACAGCACCTGTATATATGTTTGTACAGATTTATCACTCTATTTATTTTACTTGTACATATTTACTATACTATTTATTTTGTTAATGATGTGCATCTAGCTTTATTTCTATTTATTCTGATGACTTGACACCTGTCTACATGTTTTGTTTTGTTGTCTGTCTCCCCCTTCTAGACTGTGAGCCTGTTGTTGGGTAGGGACCGTCTCTATATGGTGCCAACTTGTACTTCCCAAGCACTTAGTACAGTGCTCTGCACACAGTAAGCGCTCAATAAATATGATTGATTGAATGAATGAATGAATAGTAAGCGCTTAACAAATACCATCATTATTATTATTATTACTGGACCAGACCATTGGTCCATCCAGCCCAGGGTTCAGCCTGTGGCAGTGATAACTTGGGCTCTCTGAAAGGAAAGTGTTTGGCATTTGCGATGCTGTAGCCTAGAGCTTGGAACTGAGCATCAGAAGACCTGGGTCTTAATCTCATCTGCCTGTGGTGTGATGTTGAGGAAGTCACTTAACCTCTCTGTGCCTCAGTTTCCTCATTGGTATAATGGGGATAAGATACCTAATAATAATAACAAACCAAGTTCTCCTTCCCTCTTAGACTGCGAGCTACAAGAGGAACAGCAGCAGTGTTGATCTGATGGCGGTGCATGTGCCTGGGCAAGTCACTTAACTTCTCTGTGCCTCATTTACCTCATCTGTAAAATGGGGATTCAATACCTGTTCTCCCTCCTACTTAGACTGTGGGAACTGTGTCTGACCTGATTATCTTGAATCTTCCCCAGTGCTCGGAACAGTGCTTGACAGAAAGTAAGTGCTTAACAAATAATAATAATAATGCAATTATTATCTACCACATAGAGAAGCAGCAAGGCTCACAGGAAAGAGCACGGGCTCGAAAGTCAGAGGTCATGGGTTCAAATCCCGGCTCTGCCAATTGTCAGCTGTGTGACTTTCGGCAAGTCACTTAACTTCTCTGTGCCTCGGTTACCTCACCTGTAAAATGGGGATGAAGACTGTGAGCCCCACTGTGAGCTCTGCACATAGTAAGCACTTAACAAATGCCATCATCAGAATCAGAATCATAATAATAATGAAATTAGTATCTACCCCAGCGCTCAGCATGGTTCTCAGCACATGGTCCTTCTAGGCTGTGAGCCCACTGTTGGGTAAGAACCGTCTCTATATGTTGCCAACTTGTACTTCCCAAGCGCTTAGTACAGTACTCTGCACACAGTAAGTGCTCAATAAATATGATTGAATGAATGAATGAATGAATGAATAGCAAGTGCTTCAGAAATACCACAGTAATAATGCAAGCTTTTTTCCTGTAAACTGCTGTAATGACACAAGGGTAATGGTGCACATGTATGTCACGCATAATAATTATGGCATCTGTTAAGCACTTACTACGTGCCAGACACTGGACTATGAACTAGGGTGGATTCAAGCAAATCGGGTTGGACACAGTCCCTGTCCCACACAGGGCTCACAGTCTCAATCCCCATTTTATAGATGAGGTAACTGAGGCACAGAAGCTAATCGACTTGCCCAAGGCCACATAACAGACAAGTGGCAGAGCTGGGATTAGAGCCCATGAACTTCCGACTCTCAGGCTCATGCTGTATCTACTACGCCATGCTGCTTCCCATCCTGGGAAGGGGAAGGGAAAGGGAAAGGGAAGGGGGAAGGGGGAAGGGGAAGGGGAAGGGGAAGGGGAAGGGGAAGGGAAGGGTGTGATCCCCTTTCTGCCCTGCCCCAAACCAGAAGCAGGCTGGAGTCAGCTAGGTTAACTTCTGGGTTCATTCAATTGTATTTATTGAGCACTGATTGTGTGCAGAGCACTGTACTAAGCGCTTGGGAAGTACAAATCGGCAACATATAGAGACAGTCCCTACCCAACAACGGGCTCACAGTCCAGGAGGTTAGATTACTGTAACTATTGGCCAAAATAGGCCTCTGTCAGGGCTCACTGTTGCCAGGAGTCCAATCCCAGCTCCGCCACTGGTTTGCTGTGTGACCTTGGGCAAGTCACTCACTTCTCTATGCCTCAGTTCCCTCATCTGTAAAATGGGGATTGAGACTGTGAGCCCCATGTAGCCACCCCAGCACTAAGAACTGTGCCTGGCACATAGTAAGCACTTAACAAATACCATAATTATTATTATTATTGACGAGGTATCTGGGGCTTTCTGGGGACCCTCCTGCATTCATTCATTCATTCATTCAATCGTATTTATTGAGCGCTTACTGTGTGCACAGCACTGTACTAAGCGCTTGGGAAGTACAAGTTGGCAACATATAGAGATGGTCCCTACCCAACAGTGGGCTCACAGTGGGCTCCTGCACTTCTTGAGGGGTCCCTAGGTCCACACAGGAGCAGTTTCCAGGGCCTCATCCCCCAAATAATAATAATGATGATAATAATAATAATAATAATAATAATAATAATAATGGCATTTGTTAAATGCTTACTGTGTGTCAACCTCTGTTCTAAGCACTGGTCAAGCTAATCAGGTTGGACACAGTCCCTGTCCCACATAGGCTCACAATCTTAATACACATTTTACACAGATAATACATAATATTAATACACATAATACACAGATGCCAGATGAGGTAACTGAGGCCCAGAGAGATTAAGTGACTCACGCAAGGGCTTGGCCTCATTCCTGCCCACCCCTCTTCCTGGATGATTCCTGAGGGGAATCCTCTCTTCTGCTTGCCTTCCCCCCCTCCCCAGACACTCCTTTCATCCCTCCCCCTCCTCACAGGGGAACCTCAGAGTCATCACCCACGCAGGGCTCTTCCAGGAGGGCTGGTTCAAAACGGTTCTGTGAGCCGCTTTCTGTTGGAATGACCGGATTTCCAGAGTGGGAAGGCAGGGCCATCTGTCACCAAGCCCAAAATGCGAGGAGGGAAAACAAACCCCCAAACCCCACAGCTGTTGACTCTCTTACGGACCCCGCTGCAAACTGCTCAAGGCCCTACTGAGAGCTCACCTCCTCCAGGAGGCCTTCCCACACTGAGCCCCTTCCTTCCTCTCCCCCTCGTCCCCCCTCCATCCCCCTCATCTTAACTCCTTCCCTTCCCCACAGCACCTGTATATATGTATATATGTTTGTACATATTTATTACTCTATTTATTTATTTTACTTGTACATATCTATTCTATTTATTTTATTTTGTTAATATGTTTGGTTTTGTTCTCTGTCTCCCCTTTCAGACTGTGAGCCCACTGTTGAGTAGGGTCCGTCTCTATATGTTACCAACTTGTACTTCCCAAGCGCTTAGTACAGTGCTCTGCACACAGTAAGCGCTCAATAAATATGATTGATTGATTGATTGATTGATTGCTCCAGCTCCCAGACAACCCCTCCACTGCCCCCAGCCCAGCCCCTCCTACACAGCTGGTCAACTTGGCTAATGGAGCTTCGTGGGGGAAGCACGTGGGAGTCGCCCGGCCCAGACAATTCAGGGCCCGGATAGTGAGGCTACCGAGGCGGTAGTCCTGGGGATGCCCGGCAAACAGTGAAGGGAAAGCCAGGACCTGGGCACGGGTGGCATCCAGAGAGGCTGCCCACGTCAAGGAAAGGGTGGGGGGAGAGCGGGCAGAAGGAGAAAACACCCCTGGACAAAAATGGAGCCCAACTCCAGGAATAAGGTGTCTTTAATAGTAGTAGCGTGAGAAGCAGCATGGCATAGTGACTGTGAGCCCCCCTTGGGACAGCTCGATCACCTTGTAACCACTCCAGCGCTTAGAACAGTGCTTTGTGCATAATAAGCGCTTAATGAATGCTATCATCATCAAAAGAGGAAGAGGAGGAAGGAAGGATGATACTACAACAGTCACAATCCAAGGTACTGTAAGACTTTCCCAGCCCCCATGGCCTAGTGGTTAAAAAGAGGACACTGTCTTCAGAGCACACCCAGAAATTAATCTACTCACTCACAGCAAACCAACTTCCACTCCCCCTCCCCAGTCCCCAAATCTGAGGGGGTTAAAGGACCTGGGTTCTAATCTCACCTCCGCCACTTGCCTGCTGGGTGACTTTTGCTCTTTGCCTCAGTTCCCTCCTCTGTAAAACGGGGAAAGAATATCCATGCTCCCTTCCCCTTGGACTGTGAGCCCCATGTGGAACAGGGACTGGTCGGACCTGATGACCTTATATCTCCTCGAATGCTTAGCCCACAGTAAGCACTTGCTAAACACCGCAACTATTCCACCGCTTTCCACCTGCCTCGGCCGGCCGACGGGCAGCCTGTTGGGTCTGGGACTCTGGGGCGCTATGGTGAGGGTGTTGTGGGGGTGAGGTGGTGGGAGGGAAGGGGGGCTTCCTGCTCTGAGCCGGCCTTAGTTCCAGAGCAAAGTGCAGAACCCCAATCCAGGCAGGCGGGCTGGGAGGGAAGCCGCCACTGGACTGCTGAAATAAACACAGCTGTGTTTATCGCAGCCTCCCTCCCCGAGTCACCTTTCATATACAAAACCCCAGGAATCTGCCAGAAAGAGGAAAAAAAAAAGAGTTAATACAATATTGCGGTGGAAAACTTGAATACCCAGGAGCCAGATAGCTCTTTGGAGTTCCCGACACGGACAGCGGGAGCTGGGGCTTCTGCGTCCCCCGGCTGTTCCTGCGGGTGAATCCTCTGGGCCGTGAGGCCTCCACAAAGCCACGCGGCCTTCGTTGTCCTTTTTGGGAGGGGGCTAGGGGGCCGGTTGGCCCAGCCTCAGGCTCCCTCGTTCAGATGAGAGGGAGGCCACATGAGCTCCTCGTACCTCACTTCGTTTCTCTCCTTCTACCACCCAGCCCACACACTTCGCTCCTCTGGTGCTAAACTTCTCACTGGGCCTCGTTCTCACCTGTCTCGCTGCCAAACCCTGGCCCACGTCCTACCTCTGGCCTGGAATGCCCTCCCTCCTCAAATCCTCCAGACAATGACTCCCCCCTCCCTCAAAGCCTTAATGAAGGCACATCTCCTCCAAAAGACCTTCCCAGACTAACCCCCACTTTTCCTCATCTCCCACTCCCTTCTGCGTCACCCCGACTTGTTCCCTTTTCCCTACCCCCCCTCCCCGCCCCACAGCACTTATGTATACACCTGTAATTTGATTTATTACAGACATCAGTATAGATGTCTGTTTATTTGCATTGATGTCTGTCTGCTCCCTTCTAGACTGTGAACTCACTGTGGGCAGGGACTGTCTCTATTGCTGTACTGTACTTTCCCAAGCACTTAGTAAGTGTTCTGCATACAGTAGGTGCTCAGTAAGTATGACTGAATGAGCTACAGGACATTTCCCCTTCCTTCCTCCCCCCCCCTCCCCCCTCCCTATCCCTTGTATCTACTCCAGTGCTTAGAACAGTGATTAGCACATACTTTTCCCCAGACTGAGCCCCCTTTTTCCTGTCTCCCTCCGCCTTACCTCCTTCCCCTCCCCACAGCACCTGTATATATGTATATATGTTTGTACATATTTATTACTATTTGTACATATTTATTCTATTTATTTTATTTTGTTAATATGTTTTGTTTTTTTGTCTGTCTCCCCCTTCTAGACTGTAAGCCCGCTGTTGGGTAGGGACTGTCTCTAGATGTTGCCAACTAGGACTTCCTAAGCACTTAATCAAGTGCTCTGCACACAGTAAGTGCTCAATAAATACGATTGAATGAATGAATGAATGAATGAATGAATCCCTGCTCTGCCACATAATAATAATAATAATAATAATAATAATGATAATGATGCATTTGTTAAGCACTTACTATGTGCAAAGCACTGTTCTAAGCACTGGGGAGAATACAAGTTAAGCGGGTTGTCCCACATGGGGCTCACAGTCTTCATCCCCATTTTACAGATGCGGTAACTGAGGCTCAGAGAAGTTAAGTGACTTGCCCAAGGTCACACAGCAGACGTGGCAGAGTTGGGATTCAAACCCATGACCTCTAACTCCAAAGCCCATGCTTTTTCCACTGAGTCATGATGCTTCACTTGTCTGCTGTATGACGTTGGGAAAATCACTTAACTTCTCTGGGCCTCAGTTAGCTCTTCTGTCAAATATGGATTAAAAATGATGGCATTGTTAAGCGCTTACTATGTGTAAAGCACTGTTCTAAGCGCTGGAGCACTGTTCTAAGACTGCGAGCCCTATGTGGGACAGGGACCGTGCCCAACCTGATTAGCTTGTACCTACCCCAGCGCTTAGTACAATGCCTGGTGCATAGTAAGCACTTAACAAATACGATTAAAAAATGAACAAACAAAAACTATACGAGGGACTGGATATTACAGAGGGCAGCAGCTGATCTGATGCCCTCTGTCTCCTCAATTCCTCCCTCCCAGGGGGGTGGCATGGCTCCCTTGGAGTCCCAGAGGGAGGGGTGGATGCTGAGGAGAGATTGGCTGGGGAGGTTTTAGGGGAACCACTGACTGAGGGAGGGGGATTTAGGGAATGTGGAAAGGGAAAGGTTCTGGGAAAGCCTTAGTGGGAGGGGTGGGCTCTGGGGGGCATGGCTGGGAAAGGGAGATTTAGAGAGAAGCAGTGTGGCTCAGTGGAAAGAGCCCGGGCTTTGGAGTCAGAGGTCATGGGTTCGAATCCTGACTCCGCCAATTGTCAGCTGGGTGACTTTGGGCAAGTCACTCAACTTCTCTGAGTCTCAGTTACCTCATCTGTAAAATGGGGATTGACTGAGAGCCCCACGTGGGACAACCTGATCACGTTATATCCCCCCCCCCCCCAGCGCTTGGAACAGTGCTTTGCACATAGTAAGCACTTAACAAATGCCATTATTATTATTATTATGAGTTTGTTGGCGGGGGAGGGAACGATCCTGGGGTGGGGAGGACAATGGCTGGACGAGTGGTTCTGAGAGGAGCACTTTCCCTCTCTCGAGCAGGTGGCAAAACCTCTTATCAGTCAAGTGTTACCATGAATCATAATCCATTATCCCCCTCTTCCATCCCCACTGCTTACACCCCCCGCCTCCCCATTCCCACCCACAAGCTCCCACTTCCCACAGGCTCTATATCTTTCCCCATCCCTACCTTACTGTCTGCTCTCGAGTTCCCTCCCTTCTCCCTTCCTCACCAGTGAACCGGGAAGAGAAGGGCCGAACTACGCGGCCCTAGAAACGTGTTTCCCGTCAGGGTACAGACATGAGCGTGTGCCTTCCTTTTGTGTGTCTTTACTAGCGTGCTCCCTGAACCCAGGAGTCGAGGGGCAGGACTCCATTTCTGAAGGTCGATTTGGAGGAGTGAGGGGACTGGCCCAGTGCCATGAATGTAAGCGATGCTGACAGATGCCATTTACATCACTGACAAGAAGACCGACGTGTTCTCTAAAACCTAGTATAGTGTTCTCTCACCCTCGACCCCTTGATTGCCCCTCCACCCCTGCTGGGAACCCCCTCCATTCATTCATTCATTCATTCATTCAATCATATTTATTGAGCGCTTACTGTGTGCAGAGCACTGCACTAAGCACTTGGGAAGTCCAAGTTGGTAACATCTAGAGACTGTCCCTACCCAACAGCGGGGTCACATTCTAGAAGGGGGAGACAGACAATGAAAAAAAACATATTAACAAAATAAAATAAATAGAATAAATATGTACAAATAGAGTAGTAAATATGTACAAACATATCAATCAATCAATCATATTTATTGTGTGCTTACTGTGTGCAGAACACTGTACTAAGTGCTTGGGAAGTACAAGTTGGCAACATATAGAGACAGTCCCTACCCAACAGTGGGCTCACAGTCTAAAAGGGGGAGACAGAGAATAAAATCAAACATACTAACAAAATAAAATAAATAGAATAGATATGCACAAGTAAAATAAATAAATAAATAAATAGAGTAATAAATATGTACAAACATATATACAAGTGCTGTGGGGAAGGGAAAGAGGTAAGATGGGGGATGGAGACGGGGACGAGGGGGATATATACACGTATACTGTATTATTATAGTAATAATAATAATAATAATGGCATTAGTACAGTCTAGTTCTACCTCCTCGCCGCTTACCCCCCCACACACTACATCGTAAATTCCTGGACTGTAAGCGCCTTGAGGGCAGGGATCATGTCTACCAACTCTACCGTACTCTCCCAGGTGCTTAATACAGTGCTCTGCACATAGCAAACGCTCACATCTGGCAGACGACCCTCCCCTCCACCTTCAAATCCCTCCTTGTGGATAGGGAACATACCACCAAGTCTGTTGTATTGGACTCTCCCAAGCACTTAGTACAGTGCTCTGCACACAGTAAGCATTCGATCTATACCACTGATGGAAGCCTTTTTTTTCCTGTGGCATTCCAGACGCAGCCTAAAGGAGTGGGGAGACAGGTTCAGAGACCCCATTTTACAGATGAGGAAACTGAAGCACAGGAGATTCAAGATCCTGGACCCAGACACAGCCTAAAGGAGTGGGGAGACAGGTTCAGAGACCCCATTTTACAGATGAGGAAACTGAAGCACAGAAAATCGAAGTCACGTGTCCAAGGACGCCCAGCTGCATCTACCCCAGAGCTTAGAACAGTGTCTGGCACATAATATGCACTTAGCAAATACCACTATTATCATTATTGTTTTTATCATCAGAGAAGCAGCGTGGCTCAGTGGAAAGAGTATGGGCTTTGGAGTCAGAGGTCATGGGTTCATATCCCGGCTCTGCCAATTGTCAGCTGTGTGACTTTGGGCAAGTCACTTAACTTCTCTGTGCCTCAGTTACCTCATCTGTAAAATGGGGATGAAGACTGTGAGCCCCCCCGTGGGACCACCTGACTACCTTGTAACCTCCCCAGTGCTTAGAACAGTGCTTTGCACATAGTAAGCGCTTAATAAATGCCATCATTGTTATTATTATTTGGAGTCAGAGGTCATGGGTTCAAACCCCTGGTCCACCAATTGTCAGCTGTGTGACTGTGGGCAAGTCACTTAACTTCTCTGTGCCTCAGTTACCTCATCTGTAAAATGGGGATGACGACTGTGAGTTCCAAGTGGGATAACCTGATCACCTTGTAACCTCCCCAGTGCTTAGAACAGTGCTTTGCACATAGTAAGCGCTTAATAAATGCCATCATTGTTATTATTATTTGGAGTCAAAGGTCATGGGTTCAAACCCCTGGTCCACCAATTGTCAGCTGTGTGACTATGGGCAAGTCACTTAACTTCTCTGTGCCTCAGTTCCTCACCTGTAAAATGGGGATGAAGACTGTGAGTCTCAAGTGGGATAACCTGATCACCTTGTAACCTCCCCAGTGCTTAGAACAATTCTTTGCACATAGTAAGCGCTTAATAAATGCCATCATTGTTATTATTATTTGGAGTCAAAGGTCATGGGTTCAAACCCCTGGTCCACCAATTGTCAGCTGTGTGACTACGGGCAATCAATCAATCAATCAATCAATTGTATTTATTGAGCACTTACTGTGTGCAGAGCACTGTACTAAGCACTTGGGAAGTACAAGTTGGCAACATATAGAGACAGTCCCTACCCAACAGTGGGCTCACAGTCTAGAAGGGGGAGACAGAAAACAAAACAAAACATACTAACAAAATAAAAGAAATAGAATAGATATGTACAGGTAAAATAAATAGAGTAATAAATATGTACAAACATATATACATATATACAGGTGCTGTGGGGAAGGGAAGGAGGTATGATGGGGGGATGAAGAAGGGGACGAGGGGGAGAGGAAGGAAGGGGCTCAGTCTGGGAAGGCCTCCTGGGCAAGTCACTTAACTTCTCTGTGCCTCAGTTACCTCATCTGTAAAATGGGGATGAAGACTGTGAGTCCCAAGTGGGATAACCTGATCACCTTGTAACCTCCCCAGCGCTTAGAACAGTGCTCTGCACATAGTAAGCGCTTAATAAATGTCATTATTATTATTATTATTTAGCAGAGTCAGCATTAGAACCCAGGTTCTCTGACTCGCAAGCATGTGCTATTCCCACTAGGCCATGCTGCTCCTCTTCATTCCCAGAGCGGGTGGAGGAGGGTACGGCTTGCCCCTGCATCCCCCCAGTTTGGCAGGGCGGGATGGGGGTCTCCACTCTGCCACATCCCACCCTCCCCTCCCAGGCCCTGACAGCCGTCTCTCGCCTGCAGCCCGGCGTCAGACTGAGTACCGCACGTGGATCAAATCCAGCTGGCTCCGGCTCTCCGGAATGAAGCGCCGTTGGCAAGGGAAAGGAGCCTGAGGATCTGGAAACCCTTCCCCCTCCCCAGCTGAGGGAGGCTCTTCCCGGACCAGCCCCCTCGGCAGCGGGCACCCCGGAGGATGTTTTCTAACCTTAGGTTTATAATAGCATTTATTAAGCGCTTACTATGTGCAAAGCACTGTTCTAAGCGCTGGGGAGGTTACAAGGTGATCAGGTTGTCCCACGGGGGGCTCACAGTGTTAACCCCCATTGTACAGATGAGGGAACTGAGGCACAGAGAAGTGAAGTGACTTGCCCAAAGTCACACAGCTGACAATTGGCAGAGCCGAGATTCGAACCCATGACGTCTGACTCCAAAGCCCGTGCTCTTTCCACTGAGCCACGCTGCTTCTAGGTTGGCTAGAAGCTCAGGGGCCAGGGCTCCTCTTTCCTTATTGGAAGCAGCATGGCCAAGTGGAAAGAACTCGGGCCTGGATGTCCGAGGACCTGGGTTCTAATCCTGACCCCGCCACTTGCCAGCTGTGCAACTTCAGGCAAGTCATTTCACTTCTCTGCTCTGCCAATTGTCAGCTGTGTGACTTTGGGCAAGTCACTTAACTTCTCTGGGCCTCAGTTACCTCATCTGTAAAATGGGGATGAAGACTGTGAGCCCCACATGGGACAACCTGATCACTTTGTTACCTCCCCGGTGCTTAGAACAGTGCTTTGCACATAGTAAGTGCTTAATAAATGCCATTATCATTATTATTATTATTATTCTCTTGGCTTCATTTACCCCACCTGCAAAATAGGGATTAAGACTAGGAGTCCCAGGTGGGACACAGACTGTGTCCAATCTAATTATCCTGTATCTACTCCAGCGCTTAGTACAGTGCCTGGCACATTAAAAGTGCTTAACAAATACCACAAAAACACCTCCCAGGGCAATCAACGAGGATATCAAGTGCTTGCTGTGTGCAGAGCACTGTACTAAGCACTTGGGAGAGGACAATACAGTGTAAGGCTGGGCACCCAGGGGTGCTTCCTGCTGGCTCCTAGAAGATTCTGCTTCCATCTCCAGGATCAATCAATCAATCAATCAATCGTATTTATTAAGCACTTACTGTGTGCAGAGCACTGTACTAAGCGCTTGGGAAGTACAAGTTGGCAACATATAGAGACAGTCCCTACCCAACAGTGGGCTCACAGTCTAAAAGGGGGAGACAGAGAACAAAACCAAACATACTAACAAAATAAAATAAATAGAATAGATATGTACAAGTAAAATAAATCAATAAATAAATAGAATAATAAATATATACAAACATATATACAGGATGAGGAAACCAAACAAGAAAGAGGGTCATGGGCACCTGAGACTTCTAAGCCAGGAATCAGGATCTTGCCTCCCCTAGGGATCACAATCTAAGAGGGAGGGAGAGCAGTTGCCTTACCCCCATTTTAGAGAGGGTAAACTGAGGCCCATAGAGAGTCTCTGACTCGCCTAAGGTCCCGCAGCAGGCCAGTGGGCAGAGCCAGGATCAATGAATGATATTTACCGAGCACTTCCTGTGTGCAGAGCGCTTGGGAGAGGACAATATAACAGAGTTTGTAGATTCATTCCTTGCCAACAGCGAACTTCCAGTCTAGAGGGGATTACAACACAGTTCTCCTGATGCCCAGACCTGCGTCCCGTGGATTTCCCAAAACACTGGAGGTTCTCCAGTACCCTAAAACCCCTCCCAAGCTGAGGGGCAGGGGCGCAGGACGGCTGGATTCGAGCCGCCTCGTCTGCAGGCTTCAAGCTCGGGGATAGTCAGGCTCGCATCCTCCTCATTCTGTTTTCTCTTCCATGTCACCCCTGGACTGGAGGGGCTGGAGGGGAGGGGGTGCTGGGGGACCTGAGGAGGGGGGCTGGGATGCCAGGGCCAGCTTTGAAGGCCCCAGCGAGCGGCTCACGGGGAGTCCAGTGGGGGCTGCGGGTGGGCCCTGAGGGGGGCTGTGGATTAGCTCGCCAGCAGCTGGAAGCACCAGCGGAGCGGGCACAGCCGGCAGATGCTGGCAGCGACGTCCCGGGAGAGGAGCTCGGTTCCGGGTTCCTGCCCAAATTCCTGAACCACATCCCCGGGAGGGCAGCCCGATCCACCGGGGGACGGAGGTGGAAACTGCTGTCAGCACCAACCGTGTTGTGTGCTTCCCCCCGTCCCCAGCGCGTGAGATGCTTTAGTACAAAGACCTTCCCCCAACATGTCTGTAATCAACTGATCAGTTAATGGTATTTATTGCCCACTGTTGGGTAGGGACTGTCCCTATATGTTGCCAACTTGTACTTCCCAAGCACTTAGTACAGTGCTCTGCACACAGTAAGCGCTCAATAAATACGATTGATTGATTAAGTGCTTGCTAGGTGCAGAGCACTATACTAAACACTTGGGAGAGGACGATACAACAGAGTTGGTAGACACGATCCCTGCCCATGAGGAGTTTACAGTCTGGGGGGGTGGAGGCAGACAATAAAAGTGCCCTACGGACTCTCCCTCCTTCCCATTTTGGTAAGGGCACCCCCTCCCCAATATGTGAGACCCCTTTGCTCTAAGTGAGCTCCTTGAGAGCAGGAACTGTATTTACTTCCTCTTCTGTCAAACCCCGGCTCTGCCAATTGTCAGCTGTGTGACTTCGGGCAAGTCACTTAACTTCTCGGTGCCTCTGTTAACTCATCTGTAAAAAGGGGATGAAGACTGTGAGCCCCCCGTGGGACAACCTGATCACCTTGTAACCTCCCCGGAGCTTAGAACAGTGCTTGGCACCATCATGCCATCATCATTATTATTATTATTATTATTGTCCTAACCCAAGCATTTAGTACAGAGCTCTGCAAAGAGAAAGCACTCGATAAATAGACTGATAGCCTGATCCATCTTCTGCCGACACCCCAAGCCTGCTTTCTGGTTCAATTATTAATCTCGCCCCTGCCCAGCAGTGAGGCTGAGGGGCTAGCAGACCCCGAGGCCCCCCAGGGCCAGTAGTTTGTTCCCCGAAGGAGAAAGACCAGACCACAGTGGATGTTTTCTGCTCAGCCAGTGGGAGACCCTGGAGCGGGTGACCCCCAGTCACCCCTGAGAAAGAAACAGCAGGGCCCAGTGGATACAGCCCAGGACTGGAAGTCAGAAGGACCTGGGTTCTAATCCCGGCTCCGCTACTTGTCCGCTGTATGACCTTGGGCAAGTCACTTCCCTTCTCTGCGCCTCAGGTATCTCATCTGTAAAATGGGGATTAAGACTGGGAGTCCCATATGGGACAGGGACGGTGTCCATCATCATCATCATCAATCATATTTATTGAGCACTTACTATGTGCAGAGCACTGTACTAAGCGCTTGGGAAGTACAAATTGGCAACATCTAGAGACAGTCCCTACCCAACAGTGGGCTCACAGTCTAAAAGGGGGGACAGAGAACAAAACCAAACATACTAACAAAATAAAATAAATAGAATAGATATGTACAAGTAAAATAAATAGAGTAATAAATATGTACAAACATATATACATATATACAGGTGCTGTGGGGAAGGGAAGGAGGTAAGATGGGGGGGATGGAGAGGGGGACGAGGGGGAGAGGAAGGAAGGGGCTCAGTCTGGGAAGGCCTCCTGGAGGAGGTGAGCTCTCAGCAGGGCCTTGAAGGGAGGAAGAGAGCTAGCTTGGCAGATGGGCAGAGGGAGGGCATTCCAGGCCCGGGGGATGACGTGGGCCGGGGGTCAGTGGCGGGACAGACGAGAACGAGGCCTAACGGTGAGGAGATTAGCAGTGGCAGAGGAGCGGAGGGTGCGGGCTGGGCTGGAGAAGGAGAGAAGGGAGGTGAGGTCCATCCCGATTTGCTTGTCTCCCCCGCCGAGTTCAGTACAGTGCTGCACATAGTAAGCGCTTAACAAATACCATTATTATTATTATGCCGAGCTTGGCGACAAGCACCTTCTGAAGCGGGGAAGTTGAGCCAAGTCCTGAGACCTAGGGCCTGAAACTATCCCGAGGCTCTTCTGTTCTCAGACTGCGTGGCCATAAGTGAGGGATGGCTGAATCTGGTCATGGTGCAGGCTACAGAGCATTCATTCATTCATTCGTATTTATTGAGCGCTTCCTGTGTGACCCCCGATTCCCAGGCCTGCATTCTGTCTACTAAGCTACAAGACTTCTCAGCTGAAGTCCAAAAGAGGGCAACTGAGATGATCAGCAGGATGGAGACCCTTCTGGAAGAGGGCAGACCTCAAAAGATAGGTCTTTCACTCTCAGGGGACCCTGGCTGAAGTCCGTTAAATCACGGTGTCTACAAAATCATACTCGGGGGGGTGGGAGGGAATGGGTAAGTCGAATATGGAACAGTTGGTCCCCCAACCCCTTCCCACGAAGATGAAGAAGGTTCAAAATGAACATCAGAAATACCAATAGTAATAATATTTATGGTAACTTGTTAAGTGCTTCCTGTGTGCCAAGCATTGTTCTAAACATTAGGGTAGATACAAGTTAATTAGGTCGGACACCGTCCCTGTCCCACATGGAGCTCACAGTCCTAATCCCCATTTTACAGATGAGGTAACTGAGGCCCAGAGAAGTTAAGTGACTTACCCAAGGCCACACAGCAGATTGGTGGTGGAGCTGAGAATAGAACGCTGGTTCTGCTGACTCCTATCACCCAGCAGGTGATGACGGGAGGCCTTACCCCCGGACTTGCGGAGGTTGAAAATATCA
Organism: Tachyglossus aculeatus; assembly: GCF_015852505.1. Classification (NCBI taxonomy): domain Eukaryota; kingdom Metazoa; phylum Chordata; class Mammalia; order Monotremata; family Tachyglossidae; genus Tachyglossus; species Tachyglossus aculeatus. The sequence continues at coordinate 53,604,002 of NC_052079.1, forward strand.
CTAAATTCAAGAGGAGTTTGGGTAAATTCTTGGCTCCGAGTTGCTAGACAAATTCAGGGAAATCTCAGGATGTAGGAGGAAGAGTGAAGGATGTGAGACAGCCACTAGACTGAAACACTTTGCAGGCAGGGACCACGTCTTCTAATTCCATTGTACTTTCCCAAGTGCTTAGTACAGTGCTCAGCACATAGTAGGTGTTCAATCAATACCTCCGACTGACGGGTGGCTATCAAGGACGGCCACCACATCACAAGTTTCCTCCAGGTGTCCTGTTGGCCGTCAGAGAGAGGCCACTGGTGTGACCCAATGATGACCTTGAGTATCTCCTTACATGACATCAGCAAGAGAAATATTCATTCAATCATATTTATTGAGCGCTTACTGTGTGCAGAGCACTGTACTAAGCGCTTGGGAAGTACAAGTTGGCAACATATAGAGATGGTCCCTACCCAACAGCGGGCTCACAGTCTAGAACGGGGAGACAGACAACAAAACAAAACATATTAAGAAAATAAAATAAATAGAACATATATGTACAAGTAAAATAGAGTAATAAATAGACTTGGATTCTATGGCCGGCCCTGCCACTTACCTGCTGTGTGACCTCGGATAAGTCACTTAACTTCTCTGGGTCTCAGTTCCCTCATCTGTACCTGTCCTCCCTTCCCCCTTAGACTTGAGCCCCATGAGAAGCAGCGTGACTCAGTGGAAAGAGCCCGGGCTTGGGAGCCAGAGGTCATAGGTTCTAATCCTGGCTTCGCCAACTGTCAGCTGCGTGACTTTGGGCAAGTCAATTAACTTCTCTGAGCCTCAGTTACCTCATCGGTAAAATGGAGATGAAGACTGTGAGCCCTATGTGGGACAACCTGATCACCTTGTATCCCCCCAGCGTTTAGAACAGTGTTTTGCACATAGTAAGCGCTTAACAAATTCATTCATTCATTCATTCGTATTTACTGAGCGCTTACTGTGTGCAGAGCACTGGACAAAGCGCTTGGGAAGTCCAAGTTGGCAACATATAGAGATGGTCCCTACCCAACAGCGGGCTCACAGTCTAGATGGGGGAGACAGACAACAAAACATATTAACAAAATAAATGCCATCATTATGTGGGGCAGGGACTTGTCTGATTATATTGTAATAATAATAATAATAATAATGGCATTTATTAAGCGCTATGTGCAAAGCACTGTTCTAAGCACTGGGGAGGATACAAGCTGATCAGGTTGTCCCACGTGGGGCTCACAGTCTTCATCCCCATTTGACAGATGAGGGAACTGAGGCCCAGAGAAGTGAAGTGACTTACCCAAAGTCACCCAGCTGACAAGTGGCGGAGCCGGGGTTTGAACCCTTGACCTCTGACTCCAAAGCCTGGGCTCTTTCCACTGAGCCACGCTGCTTGTAACTACCCTGGTGCTTAGTACGGAACATGGCAAATAGTAGAACTTAATAAATATCACAGGGATTATCACTAATTATTCTACAAATGAAAAAGACCCCAAACCCTTCCACCTCCGGCGGATTGTTCGGTGAGGGAAAACAAGTAGGGGAAAATCCCCGCTTCGCTCACCTCTCTCTCCACCCCAACCCCCTCTTGAGAGGCTGCTTATGTAAACTAAGCACATCCAGTTTTGGATTGATTCAACATCTTTTCTCCACCGAGCTAACCTGGAGTTAAGACAGCCCCACAAGACAAAGCCAAGTACCACCAGTTAATTTATTTCCTCTATTCCTGTCTCTACTCTCCCCACATAATATATTCTGCCTTGAAGATCGGCCTTATAAACAGCCACTCACCTAAGGCCGATAATGACTTGAACTGAGAGAGAAATAAAGACTGCCACGGTGTTTTTTTTTAACGTTCCTTTTGAACGGCAGCGGCAGGCTGGCAACACCTCTGTGCGGGCTGGTAAATTGTGAACTTACTTGCAAGGATTCAGTACACACCTTCCTACCCTTTTTCCAAGCAGCTTTTGTTCGAAACTGTCTTTGGGGGGTTATGATAATCGCAGTAGTAGTAGAAATAGTAGTAGTAGTAGTGGTGATGGTATTTATTAGATAATTAATCATACTTATTGAGTGCTTACTGTGTTCAGGACATGATGGTAAGTGCTTGGGTGAGTACAATTATGAAGGAAAAATGCCTCACTGTTGGCTTCAGGGCTGTCCATCACCTCGCCCATTCCTACCTCACCTCCCTTCTCTCCTTCTCCGGCCCAGCCCGCACCCTCCGCTCCTCTGCCGCCGCTAACCTCCTCACCGGGCCTCGTCCTCGCCCGTCCCGCCGTCGACCCCCGGCCCACGTCCTTCCCCTGGCCTGGAATGCCCTCCCTCCTCACATCTGCCAAACTAATGAACGTCCCCCCTTCAAAGCCCTACTGAAAGCTCACCTCATCATCGTCAATCATCGTCATCATCATCATCAATCGTATTTATTGAGCGCTTACTGTGTGCAGAGCACTGTACTAAGCGCTTGGGAAGTACAAGTTGGCAACATATAGAGACAGTCCCTACCCAACAGTGGGCTCACAGTCTAAAAGGGGGAGACAGAGAACAAAACCAAACATACTAACAAAATAAAATAAATAGAATAGATATGTACAAGTAAAATAAATAAATAAATAAATAAATAGAGTAATAAATATGTACAAACATATATACAGGATACACATATATCCATCAGGAGGCCTTTCCAGACTAAGCCCCCTTTTCCTCCGCTCGCCCTCCGCTCATCACCCTGACTCCTTCCCTCTGCTCTACCCCCTCCCCGCCCCACAGTATTCGTGCATGAATGTACATATTTACGATTCTTTTTATTTTATTAATGAGCCCACTGTTGGGTAGGGACTGTCTCTATATGTTGCCAACTTGTACTTCCCAAGCGCTTAGTACAGTGCTCTGCACACAGTAAGCGCTCAATACGATTGATGATGATGATAATGATGTGTACATATCTATAATTCTGTTTATATCGATGCTATTGATGCCTACCTGTTTTGTTTTGTTGTCTGTCTCCCCCCTTCTAGACTATGAGCCCCTTGCTGGGCAGGGATTGTCTTTATTTGTTGCTGAATTGTACTTTTCAAGAGCTTAGTACAGTGCTCTGCACACAGTAAGCGGTCAATAAATACGATTGAATGAATGAATACAATACAATAAAGGAGTAGCGTGGCTCCGTGGAAAGAGCCCGGGCTTGGGCGTCAGAGGTCATGGGTTCAAATCCTGGCTCCGCCGCTTGTCAGCTGTGTGACTTTGGGCAAGTCCCTTAACGTCTCTGGGCCTCAGTTCCCTCATCTGTAAAATGGGGATTAAGATCGTGAGCCCCACGATCTATCAAAGCTATCAGCTTTGGGGGACCACAAGGAGGGGGAAAACCCCTACAAAAGCAGTGTGGCCTAGTGGAAAGAACACGGAGCCGGGAGTCTACTTCCGGCTCTACCGCTGGTCTGCTGCATGTCCTTGGGCAAGTCACTTCACTTCTCTGTGCCTCGGTTCCCTCACCTGCAAAATGGGGATTCTCCTTCCTATTTAGACTGTGAGCCCCCATGTGAACTTTTAGACCTTTTAGACCTTTTAACTTTTAGACCTTTAGAACTTTTAGACCTTTTAGACTGTGAGCCCACTGTTGGGTAGGGACTGTCTCTATATGTTGCCAACTTGGACTTCCCAAGCGCTTAGTACAGTGCTTTGCACACAGTAAGCACTCAATAAATACGATTGATTGATTGATTGAACTTGTATGATCACATGTATGATCTTGTATGACCTGATGATCTTGTATCTACCCCTGTGCTTAGCACAAGTGCTTGCCACATACTAAGTGCTTATTACCCGTTCTGAGCAGGGATTGTCTCTGTTGTACTTCCCAAGTGCTTAGTACAGTGCTCTGCACACAGTAAGCGCTCAATAAATACGATCGAATGTTGCCGAACTGTACTTTCCAAGCGCTTGGTACAGAGCTCTGCACACAGTAAGCGCTCAATAAGTACAATTGAATGAATCAAATACCAAAATCATTATTATCATTTCCCCAGGGACCCAGAATGGGAGGAAGTGAAAATGGCTGAGGATGTAAACAGAAAAACCAAGGTTCTCCAGAGAGACCCCCATAGGCACCGTTGGATTTAGCCACTAATGCGCCACAAAGCTCATTAATCAATCAATCAATCAATTTATTGAGCATTTACTGTGTGCAGAGCACTGTACTAAGCGCTTGGGAAGTACAAGTTGGCAACATATAGAGACAGTCCCTCCTCAACAGTGGGCTCACAGTCTAGATTAAGGGCAGGGAATGTGTTTGCTAATTCTGTGGTACTGTCCTCTCGCAAGTGCTTAGTACAGTGCTCTGCACATAGTAAGCGCTCAATAAATCCCACTGATCGATTGATTGATTGACGAACGGCGGTAACTAGCGCTTCTCCGCGGCAGCCGGGTGGCGTCGGGTAGTGGCCTCTGGTCCCACGGAGTAAGGGTGAGGACGGAGAAATCTCGGACTCAATCGCCCTGGCGGGACCGTGCCATCCCCGGGGCCTGTCCGGGGCTGCCCGACATCCCTGGGGGGACCCGGTGGGCGTTCTGGCAGCCCCCGAGGCAACCCCTTGCCCCTTTTCAGCGCCCGCTGCCCAAGGCGGAGAGCTGCTTTTGATAAAACACGCGAAAAGCAGGAGCCTGGACCGACTCCAGACGCTGCTTCTGAATAGCATCTCCCCAGGGAGCCCAAATCATGCAGCTGAAGGAAACCAAACTGCAAAAATAATTACCGCCCGGATCCTCTGATTCTTCTCCCCAAAGTGGCTCGCGGGGGGATGGGGCTCTCTCCTTCTCTATCCCTCTCTCCAGAGAGCGGCTCCAGGAGGAAGGGGCTGATAGGGGACAGGTGAGGCAGATGGGATCAGAGGGGCGGGAATGGCCCCCTCCTGACCCTGTCCAGCCCAAAAGTCGGATCCAGGGCAGGAGCATTGCCAGGGAAGGCTCCAGAGGGTAGTGGGTGGCTCTAGACTGTGAGCCCGTTGTTGGGTAGGGACCATCTCTACATGTTGCCAACTTGTACTTCCCAAGCGCTTAGTACAGTGCTCTACTGAGAGCTCGCCTCCTCCAGAAGGCCTTCCCATAATAATAATAATAATAATGGCATTTATTAAGCGCTTACTACGTGCAAAGCACTGTTCTAAGCACTGGGGAGTTTACAAGGTGATCAGGTTGTCCCATGGGGGGCTCACAGTCTTAATCCCCATTTTACAGACGAGGGAACTGAGGCCCAGAGAAGTGAAGTGACTTGCCCAAAGTCACACAGCTGACAATTGGCAGAGCCGGGATTTGAACCCATGAACTCTGACTCCAAAGCCCATGCTCTTTCCAGTGAGCCACGCTGCTTCTCCTGCTCCATACTGAGCCCCCCCTTCCTCTCCCCCTCCTCCCCCTCCCCTTCCCCCCCGCCTTACCTCCTTCCCCTCCCCACCGCACCTGTATATATGTATACATGTTTGTATGGATTTATTACTCTTTATTTTATTTGTACATATTTGGCCTATTTATTTTATTTTGTTAATAGGTTTTGTTTTGTTCTCTGTCTCCCCCCTTCTAGACTGTGAGCCCACTGTTGGGTAGGGACCACCTCTAGATGTTGCCAACTTGGACTTCCCAACCACTTAGTACAGTGCTCTGCACACAGTAAGCGCTCAATAAATACGATTGAATGAATTGAATGAATAAATACGATTGAATGGATGAATGGAGGGCAAGCCAGAAGCAGCATGGTGTACGGGCCTGGGCCTGGGATTCAACTCGTTCTAATCCCAGCTCCACCGCTTGTCTGCTGCGTGACCTAGGGCAAGTCACCTCACTTCTCAGCGTGGCTCAGGGGAAAGAGCCCGGGCTTTGGAGTCAGAGGTCATGGGTTCAAATCCCAGCTCCGCCAATTGCCAGCTGTGTGACTTTGGGCAAGTCACTTGCCACATGGACAAGATAACCCCCAGTGGCCTCCAACAACCCTCGGAAACTGGGGGAAGAAGGATTTTCTGCAGCAAATCAATCAGTCGTATTTATTGAGCGCTTACTGTGTGCAGAGCACCGTACTAAGCGCTCGGGAAGTACAAGTTAGCAACATATAGAGACAGTCCCTACCCAACAGTGGGCTCACAGTCTAAAAGGCAAACTTTGATTTACACAAAGGGCACTGCAAAAAGTCTTTCGCGAGCATTTTTTCCGAAGCCCTCAAGGGCGTGAGAAGCAGTGTGGTCTAGTGGAAAGAGCACGGGCCTGGGAATCGGAGGACCTGGGTTCTGATCCTGGCTCTGCCGTCAGCCTGTTGTGGGACCTTGGGCAAGTCCCTTAAACTCCTCAGTTTTTTCATCTGTAAAATGGAAATTCGAAGCAGCGTGGCTCAGTGCAAAGAGCCCGGGCTTTGGAGTCAGAGGTCACGGGTTCAAATCCCGGCTCTGCCAGCTGTCGGCTGTGTGACTTTGGGCACGTCACTTCACTTCTCTGTGCCTCAGTTCCCTCATCTGTAAAATAGGGATTAAAACTGTGAGCCCCCCGTGGGACAACCTGATCACCTTGTAACCGCCCCAGAGCTTAGAACAGTGCTTTGCACATAGTAAGTGCTTAACAAATACCATCATTATTATTATTATTATTATTATTAATCCCTGTTCTCCCTCCTACTCAGACTGCAAGCCCCATGCGGGACAGGGAATGGGCCTGATCTGATTAACTTGTATCTTACCCCAGTGCTTAGAACAGTGCTTGGCACACAGTAAGCGCTTAAGTACCATAATCATTATTATGTGAGAAGCAGCATGGCTCAGTGGAAAGAGCATGGGCTTTGGAGTCAGAGGTCATGGGTTCAAATCCCAGCTCTGCCAATTGTCAGCTGTGTGACTTTGGGCAAGTCACTTCACTTCTCTGTGCCTCAGTTACCTCATCTGTAAAATGGGGATGAAGACTGTGAGCCCCACGTGGGACAAACTGATCACCTTGTATCCTTCCCAGTGCTTAGAACAGTGCTTTGCACATAGTAAGTGCTTAATAAATGCCATTATTATTATTATTAATATTAATATTGGATTATTATTACTACTGAATCAACAGCCAGAGGCACCAACTCACCAATGCTTTCTCCAGCCTGCCGTCACATGGGAAGGAAAGAGGAGTAACAAAAACATCAACCATAAAAACACCCCATCACAGAGAAAGGGCTTAACAAAGGCTACAACAGCATGGCTCAGTGGAAAGAGCACGGGCTTTGGAGTCAGGGGTCATGGGTTCGAATCCCGGCTCTGCCAGTTATCAGCTGTGGGACCTTGGGCAAGCCACTTAACTTCTCTGTGCCTCAGTTACCTCATCTGTAAAATGGGATTAAGACTGTGAGCCCCATGTGGGACAACCTGATCACCTTGTATCCCCCCAGCGCTTAGAACAGTGCTTTGCACATAGTGAGCACTTAATAAATGCCATTATTATTATTATTATTACAACAAACTGTCCATAATTAACAAAATCCAATGGACCCCAGTCACTTCCCCAGCTTCCCGGGGGGTGGGGGGGCAGTCAGATTTCTCTCCCGGCCCCCCTGCCCCCTGACTTGCCTGGCACAGACCCTCTCTAAATTCATTCATTCATTCATTCAATCGTATTTATTGAGCACGTACTGTGTGCAGAGCACTGTACTAAGCACTTGGGAAGTACAAGTGGGCAACACAGAAATGTCTGCCTTACTGAGGGAGGCTGGGGTCTGGGGGAGGTGGTGTAAACCTGCTGACTCTAACTACTGAGTTCCTTTCCGGCAAAACGCTGGTTCGTGGCTCAAGCTCGTGGCTCAAGTGCTTAGTACAGTGCTCTGCACATAGTAAGCACTCAATAAATACGATTGATGAAGTTTGCTATGTGCCTGTAGGCGTTAAGTTCTCCATCGCGGGTCCCTCTGCTGTTCCCACTGCCATTACAGGGTCTCTGGTTCGGACTGGAAACCTCCCTCAGGCCTAGCCCGCTCAGCCACTGTTGGAGTGGGAAGAGAGAGGTCAAAAGTGGCTTAGAAAATTCCCCTGTAGACTATATGCTCTTTTCTTTTAATGGTTCTTGATGAGCGCTTACTATGTCCTCTAGACTGTAAGGTCGCTGTGGGCAAAGAATGTGTCTGCTCATTGTTGTATTGTACCTCCCCAGGCTTAGTACAGTGCTCTGCACAGCATAAGCGCTCAATAAATGACTGAATGAATGAATGAATGTACAAAGCACTGGGTAGATCTAAGATAATAATAATGTTGGTATTTGTTAAGCGCTTACTATGTGCAAGGCACTGTTCTCAGCGCTGGGGAGGATACAAGGAGATCAGGTTGTCCCATATGGGGCTCACGATCTTAATCCTCATTTTACAGATGAGGTCACTGAGGCCCAGAGAAGGGAAGTGACTTGCCCAAAGTCCCACAGCTGACAAGCGGCGGAGCTGGGATTTGAACCCATGACTTCTGACTCCCCAGCTTGTGCTCTTTCCACTGAGCCATGCTGTTGGACACAGTCCCTGTCCTATATGGGGCTCACAGTCTAAGTAGGAGACTAGGAGGGAGTAGGATTTAATCCCCAGTTTACAGATGGGGTAACTGAGGCACAGAGAAGTTAAGTAACTTGCCCACGGTCAAACAGCAGACAAGCCACGTGGTCAGAGGTGTCAGTTTCCCTGGCCCACGACCCCCCACTGATCCCATCCCGGATCCAAGCCCAGCTCCTATTTTTCACCTCCATCGAAAAATAGCCAACGTGGGGACACTACAGATCGGAAATTAAGAGCAGGAAGAGGGGGCTGGGGGAATGACTCTCTGCCCCCTTCAAAGCCTTAATGAAGGCCCATCTCCTCCAAGAGGCCTTCCCTGACTGTGCCCTCCTTTCCTCTTCTCCCACTCCCTCCTGCGTCGCCCTGACTTGCTCCCTTTATTCATCCTTTGTGCCTCAGATTACCTCATCTGTAAAATGGGGATTAAGACTGTGAGCCCCCCGTGGGACAACCTGATCACCTTGTAACCTCCCCAGCACTTAAAACAGTGCTTTGCACATAGTAACCGCTTAATAAATGCCATTATTATTATTATCCCCCCATCCTATCCCCCAAAACTTATGTCCATACCTGTCATTTCTTTCTTTCTATTCATGTCTATCTCCCCCTCTAGATTGAGAGCTCACTGTGGGCAGGGAATGTGTCTGTTTATAATAATAATAATAATTATGGCATTTGTTAAGCGCTTACTATGTGCCAGGCACTGTACTAAGCACTGGGGTGAATACAAGCAAATCGAGTTGGACACAGTCCCTGTCCCACATGAGGCTCCCAGTCTCAATGCCCATTTTACAGATGAGGTAACTGAGGCATGGACAACCAAAGTGACTTTCCCAAAGACACACAGCAGATAAGTGGCGGAGCCAGAATCAGAACCCATGATTCATTCATTCAATCGTATTTATTGAGCGCTTACTGTGTGCAGAGCACTGTACTAAACGCTTGGGAAGTACAAGTTGGCAACATATAGAGATGGTCCCTACCCAACAATGGGCTCACTCTATCCACTCTACTATGCTGCTTCTCATTACTGTTGTATTAATAATAATAATGACGACATTTATTACATGTTTACTATGTGCAAAGTACTGATCTAAGCGTATTGTACTCTCCCAAGCGCTTAGTATTCATTCATTCATTCAATTGTATTTTTTGAGCACTTACTGTATGCAGAGCACTGTACTAAGCGCTTGGGAAGTACAAGTCGGCAACATATAGAGACGGTCCTTACCCAACAATGGGCTCACAGTCTAGAAGGGGGAGACACTTAACTTCTCTGTGCCTCAGTTGCCTCATCTGTGGAATGGGGGTTAAGACTGTGAGCCCCCCCGGGACAACCCGATCACCTTGTAACCTCTCCAGCGCTTGGAACAGTGCTTTGCACATAGTAAGCGCTTAATAAATGCCATGAAAAAAAATCCCCACAGTCAATTGTATATATATATATATATATATATATATGTTTGTACATATTTTTTACTCCATTTATTTATTTTACTTGTACTTTACTTCTCCCCCTTCTAGACTGTGAGCCCACTGTTGGGTAGGGACTGTCTCTATATGTTGCCAACTTCTCCCACTCCCTTCTTCGCCACTCATACTTGCTCCTTCACTCATCCTCCTTCCCTTCCCCACAGCACATATGTATAGATCTGTAGAGAGCTGGAATTAATTCATGAGAAGCAGCGTGGCTCAGTGGAAAAAGCACGGGCTTTGGAGTCAGAGGTCATGGGTTCAAATCCCGGCTCCACCACTTGTCAGCTGTGTGACTTTGGGCACGTCACTTAACTTCCCTGAGCCTCAGTTACCTCATCTGTAAAATGGGGATTAAGACTGTGAGCCCCCAGGGGGATAACCTGATCACCTTGTAACCTCCCCAGTGCTTAGAACAGTGCTTTGCACATAGAAAGCACTTAATAAATGCCGTTATTATTAATTTATTTACTTATCTATTTATTTATATTAATGTCTGTCTCCCCCTCTAGACTGCGAGCTCGTTGTGGGCAGGGAACGTGTCTGATCTATTTTATTCTCCCAAGCGCTTCCTACAGTTCTTGGCACACAGTAAGCTCTCGATAAATATGATTACTAATAATAAGAATAATAATAAAGCATCAGTGTCGGTGGAATGTGAAAGGACCCTCGGGCAGGGAATGAAATTGAAGAGGGTCTCGTGCCGGGTAGCTAAGCTGTATATGTCGGGCCCCGGGAGGCCGTCTCTTTGGGCCGACGGGCTCCTGGCGCGAAGACTGTGAGCCCTTTTAGACTGCGAGCCCACTGTTGGGTAGGGACTGTCTCTATATGTTGCCAACTTGTACTTCCCAAGCGCTTAGTCCAGTGCTCTGCACACAGTAAGCGCTCAATAAATACGATTGATGATGATGATGATGTTGCCAACTTGTACTTCCCAAGCGCTTAGTCCAGTGCTCTGCACACAGTAAGCGCTCAATAAATACGACTGATTGATTGATTGAGACAGACAACGAAACAAAACAGGTAAACAGGTGTCAAAATCGTCAGAATAGAATTAAAGCTAGATGCCCATCATTAACAAAATAAATGCTCTGCACACATTAAGCACTCAATAAATGCAACTGAATGAAGGAAGGAGGGAAGGAAGAAAGGCAGCCACGAAGGAATCGAGAGGCCTGGCGTCCACCGGCTGGCCACCGGCCCGCATGGGGAGGCTGGCTCACATCAGCCTTGGCCAGTTTGTTCGCTGCCCTATTTCTCAGGCACGTTTCAATCTGAAATCTGGATCCGAGCCACCCTTGGCCGGCCAGGTTTTCCCAGCCGGCCCTGTGTCTTGGCATACAAGCCCAGTGCAGGCCATCAGGCTTGGAAGGGTTTCAGGCCACAGTTCCCGGCATCATCATCATCATCATCATCAATCGTATTTATTGAGCGCTTACTGTGTGCAGAGCACTGTACTAAGTGCTTGGGAAGTACAAGTTGGCAACATAACTGCCCCCGGCAGCTCCCGGGGCATCCTTGTGGGCAAACCTGCTGCTCACGCGGGTCCGGAGGAGGCGGAGGATGTGGGAAGAGAGGCAGAGGGAACGAGGTGTGAGGATTGTGGAGGCCTTGGCCAACGCAACCCTTCCTGAGCGGGCAAGGGGCGACCCAGCCCAACCACGGGCCAGCCTGGCTTGAGATCTTCAGGCCAAACTTGCCCTGCCCGGGACTCTCCCAGAACACATTTTCTCAATCAATCGTATTTATTAATCAATCAATCAATCGTATTTATTGAGCGCTTACTGTGTGCAGAGCACTGTACTAAGCGCTTGGGAATTACAAGTTGGCAACATCTAGAGACAGTCCCTACCCAACAATCAATCAATCAATCAATCGAATTTATTGAGTGCTTACTATGTGCAGAGCACTGTACTAAGCGCTTGGGAAGTACAAATTGGCAACACATAGAGACAGTCCCTACCCAACAGTGGGCTCACAGTCTAAAAGGGGGAGACGGAGAACAAAACCAAACATACTAACAAAATAAAATAAATAGAATAGATATGTACAAGTAAAATAAATAGAGTAATAAATATGTACAAACATATATACATATATACAGGTGCTGTGGGGAAGGGAAGGAGGTAAGATGGGGGGGATGGAGAGGGGGATGAGGGGGAGAGGAAGGAAGGGGCTCAGTCTGGGAAGGCCTCCTGGAGGAGGTGAGCTCTCAGTAGGGCCTTATTTATTGAGCGCTTACTGTGTGCACAGCACTGTACTAAGCTCTTGGGAAGTCCAAGTTGGCAACATCTAGAGACGGTCCCTACCCAACAGTGGGCTCACAGTCTAGAAGGGGGAGACAGACAACAAAACAAAACATATTAACAAAATAAAATAAATAGAATAGATATGTACAAGTAAAATAGAGTAATAAATACATACGAACATATATACATATATACAGGTGATATACATATATACAGGTGTATATATATATATATATATATATTAATATATATTAATGAATGCTTACTGTGTGCAGAGATCTCGGGAAGTACAAATTTGTAACATATAGAGATGGTCCCTACCCAGCAACGGGCTCACAGTCTAGAAGCAGCGTGGCTCAGTGGAAAGAGGTAGGGCTTTGGAGTCAGAGGACACGGTTTCAAATCCCGGCTCCGCCAATTTTAACTTCTCTGTGCCTCAGTTACCTCATCTGTAAAACGGGGATTAAGACTTGTGAGCCCCCCGTGGGACAACCTGATCACCTTGTAACCTCCCCAGCACTTAGAACAGTGCTTTGCACATAGTAAGCGCTTAATAAATGCCATCATTATCATTATTATTAGAAATATATGTACACTTAGTAAGCACTTAGCAACTCTCTCTCTCTCACTCTCTCTCTCTCTTTCTCCATTGAGCACTTACTATGTGCCAAGCACTGTACTAAGCACTGGGATACATACAAGACAATCAGGTCAGTCGCAATCATTGTCCCCATGGGGCTCACAGTCAAGCAGGAGGGAGAACAGCTATTGAATTCTTATTTCATAGATGAGGACATCTGTACATCTCCTCCAGGAACATCTCCTCCAAGAGGCCTTCACTGACTAAGCCCTCATTTCCTCTTCTCCTACTCCCTTCTATGTCACCCCTGCAATTGGATTTGCTCCCTTTCGTCTCCCCTCCCTCAGCCCCACAGCACTTTTTATATATATATATATATAAAATTGACGTTTGTTAAGCACTTACTATGTGCAAAGCACTGTTCTAAGCACTAGGGAGGATACAGGGTGATCAGGTTGTCCCACGTGGGGCTCACAGTCTTAATCCCCATTGTACAGATGAGGAAACTGAGGCCCAGAAGTTAAGTGACTTGCCCAAGATCACACAGCAGACATGTGGTGGAGTAGGGATTCGAACCCATGACCTCTGACTCCAAAGCCCGGGCTCTTTCCACTGAGCCACGCTGCTTCTTCTTCACTTATGTACACAGAGAAGCAGTGTGGCTCAGTGGAAAGAGCCCGGGCTTTGGAGTCAGAAGTCATGGGTTCAAATCCCAGCTCCGCCACTTGTCAGCTTGCCCAAAGTCAAGTCACTTAACACTTCTGTGCCTCAGTTCCCTCATCTGTAAAATGGGGATGAAGACTGTGAGCCCCCCGTGGGTCAGCCTGATCGCCTTGTAACCTCCCCAGCACTTAGTGCTTTGCACATAGTAAGCGCTTAATAAATGCCATTATTATTATATCTGTAATTTTCTTTATTTATATTAATGCCTGTCTCTCCCTTTAGCCTGTAAACTCACTGTGGGCAGGGAATGTGTCTACCAACTATGTTATACTGTATGTTCCTTAGTACTTAGAGAAGCAGCGTGGCTCAGTGGAAAGAGCCTGGGCTTTGGAGTCAAAGGTCACGGGTTCGAACGCGGCTCCACCACTCATCAGCTGTGTGACTTTGGGCGAGTCACTTCACTTCTCTGGGCCTCAGTTCCCTCATCTGTAAAATGGGGGATAAAGACTGTGAGCCCCCCGTGGGACAACCTGATCACCTTGTAACCTCCCCAGTGCTTAGAACAGTGCTTTGCACATAGTAAGCGCTTAATAAATGCCATCATCATTATTATTATTATTACTTAGTACAGTGCTCTGCACACAGTAGAGGCTCAATATATACGGTTGACTGATTGATTGATGAGGAAGCTGAGGCTTAGAGAATTGAAGTGACTTGCCCAAGTCCACATGGCAGGCAAGGGGCAGAGCCAGGATTAGCACCGTGGTCCTCTTACTCTCAGGCCTGCGCTCTTTCCACTAGACCACACTACCACTTGTGACGTCTGAAAATGGGAAATGAAATGGCACAAAATGCTTTGGCCAACTCGTCCAGGGGAAGAAGCCCGGGGACCAGCAGTCAGGACGTCTGGGCCCCAGCTCGTCCTGCTGACCGCGTGACCCTGGGCAAGTCACTTCACCTCTCGGGGCTGTCCGCCCCACCCTCACTCCTCCACAATGACCGTGATAAAACCTCCCAGCTCTCTGGCTCACAGGAAGGATCTGGAGAATAAAACGAGATAATAGCTGTGAAAGCACACCGAGTTCTCAGGAAGAAAGACGCTATGGAAACCGAAGTATTATTATCACAAACCCTACCCCGCTCTCTCCCGAATACAGACTTTGCAGGCCATACTTGAGAGCCAACGCGATTTGCTAATACACCATTTCTCCAGTCATCATCATCATCAATCGTATTTATTGAGCACTTACTCTGTGCAGAGCACTGTACTAAGCGCTTGGGAAGTACAAGTTGGCAACATATAGAGACAGTCCCTACCCAACAGTGGGCTCGCAGTCTAAAAGGGCTCACAGTCTTCGCGCCAGGAGCCCGTCGGCCCAAAGAGACGGCCTCCTGCGGCCCGGCATATACAGCTTAGCTACCCGGCACGAGACCCTCTTCAATTTCATTCCCTGCCCGAGGGTCCTTTCACATTCCACCGACACTGATGCTTTATTATTATTCTTATTATTAGTAATCATATTTATCGAGAGCTTACTGTGTGCCAAGAACTGTACGAAGCGCTTGGGAGAATAAAATAGATCAGACACGTTCCCTGCCCACAACGAGCTCGCAGTCTAGAGGGGGAGACAGACATTAATATAAATAAATAGATAAGTAAATAAATTAATAATAACGGCATTTATTAAGTGCTTACTATGTGCAAAGCACTGTTCTAAGCACTGGGGAGGTTACAAGGTGATCAGGTTATCCCCCTGGGGGCTCACAGTCTTAATCCCCATTTTACAGATGAGGTAACTGAGGCTCAGGGAAGTTAAGTGACGTGCCCAAAGTCACACAGCTGACAAGTGGTGGAGCCGGGATTCGAACCCATGAGCCCTGACTCCAAAGCCCGTGCTCTTTCCACTGAGTCACGCTGCTTCTCATGAATTAATTACAGCTCTCTACAGATCTATACATATGTGCTGTGGGGAAGGGAAGGAGGATGAGTGAAGGTGCAAGTATGAGTGGCGAAGAAGGGAGCGGGAGAAGAGGAGAGGAGGGCTCAGTCAGGGAAGGCTTCCTGGATGAGATCAATCAATCAATCAATCGTATTTATTGAGCGCTTACTGTGTGCAGAGCACTGTACTAAGCGCTTGGGAAGTACAAGTTGGCAACATATAGAGACGGTCCCTACCCAACAGTGGGCTCACAGTCTAGAAGGGGGAGACAGAGAACAAAACCAAACATATTAACAAAATAAAATAAATAGAATAGATATGTATAAGTAACATAAATAAATAGAGTAATAAATATGTACAAACATATATACATATATACAGGTGCTGTGGGGAAGGGAAGGAGGTAAGACGGGGTGGGGAGATGTGCCTTCAATAAGGCTTTGAAGTTGGGGAGAGCAATTATTTGTCTGAATACTACTACTACTAATAATCGTGGTATTTGTTAAGTACTTCCTATGTGCCAAGCACTGTTCCAAGCACTGGGCTAGGTACAAGCTAATGAGGTTGGACACAGTCCCTTTCCCGCATGGGGCTCACACTCTTATCCCCATTTTACAGAGAGGTAACTGAGGCACGGAGCTGTAAAGTGACTTGCCCAAGGTCACACAGCAGACATGAGGCGGAACTGAGATTAGAGCCTATGTCCTCTGACTTCCAGGACCGTGGTCTCTCCGCTAGACCAGGCTGCTTTAACCGCCCTTCACGACTCGGGTCCCTTCCCATCCAGCCCTCCCTGCCCCCTGCCTGCCCCCGCCTCCAATAATAATAATAATAATAATAATAATAATAATAATAATAATAATAATGATAATGGCATTTATTAAGTGCTTACTATGTGAAAAGCACTGTTCTAAGCGCTAGGGAGGTTATAAAGTGATCCGGTTGTCCCACGGGGGCTAACAGTCCTAATCCCCATTTTAATAATAATAATAATGATAATGATAGCATTTATTAAGCCCTTACTATGTGCAAAGCACTGTTCTGAGCGCTGGAGAGGCTACAAGGTGATTGGGTTGTCCCACGGGGGGCTCACAGTCTTAATCCCCATTTTACAGATGAGGTAACTGAGGCCCAGAGAAGTGAAGTGACTTGCCCAAAGTCACACAGCTGACAATTGGCAGAGCCAGGATTTGAACCCATGACCTCTGACTCCAAAGCCTGCGCTCTTTCCACTGAGCCACGCTGCTTCTCTAATGAGCTTTCTCCACACCTCCCTCTGCCTGGTGTCTCTCTGCCCAAGCCCTTGTCCTAGGAGGCTGCATGAGTGACTTTGGGCAAGTCACTTCACTTCTCTGTGCCTCAGTTACCTCATCTGTAAAATGGAGATTAAGACTGTGAGCCCCCTGTGGGACAACCTGATCACCCTGTAACCTCCCCAGCGCTTAGAACAGTGCTTTGCACATAGTAGGCCCTTAATAAATGCCATTATTACTATTATTATGACCTGCTGGAAAGAGCCCAGCCCCGGTCCTGGCTCTGGCCTTAGTCTTGCCTCTGTCTCCGTCTCCGCGATTAAAACGTTCATTAGCATTTTGGCTTCAGAAGTGGAAGGGGCACCATGTGGTATTTGTTAAGTACTTCCTATGTGCCAAGCTCTGTTCTAAGCACTGGGCTAGGGACAAGCTAATGAGGTTGGACACAGCCCCTGTCCCGCATGGGGCTCACGCTCTTATCCCCATTTTACAGAAGAGGTAACTGAGGCATGGAGCAGCCCCTATGGCATTGGCAGGATGCGGGCAGCTGCAGTGAAGGAATCTGCCCGACGGGACTCTGGGGCAAACACACCGAAGCGATGGCAATCAATCAACCCGGGGCATCAGCCCCGGCCTGGCCTCTTCTGGACCACTTTGGCCCAGATGTTTTTCACTGTTTTGGGGGATTCCCCTATTGCTATTTTTACATCTGTCTCTTCATTAAGGTGGAAGCTCCTTGGGGACAGGGAATGGATCACTTCTCTGGCCTGAATTTCCCAATTTTAGTAGAGAACACAACACCCAGTGGGGAGCTCAATAGATAACTGAACTACTGCCTTACTAAAATCGCATCTCCACCAAGAGGCCTTCCCCAACTAAACCCTTATTATCCCTACTCACTCTCCTTTCTGCATCATCTGTGCACTTGGATATGTAATAATGATAGCATTTATTAAGCACTTACTACATGCAAAGCACTGTTCTAAGCGCTGGGGAGGTTACAAGGTGATGAGGTTGTCCCACAGGGGGCTCACAGTCTTAATCCCCATTTTACAGATGAGGTAACTGAGGCACAGAGAATAATAATAATAATAATAATAATAATAATGGCATTTATTAAGCGCTTACTATGTGCAAAGCACTGTTCTAAGTGCTGGGGAGGTTACAAGGTGATGAGGTTGTCCCACAGGGGGCTCACAGTCTTAATCCCCATTTGACAGATGAGGTAACTGAGGCACAGAGAAGTGAAGTGACTTGCCCAAAGTCACACAGCTGACAAGTGGTAGGGCCGGGATTTGAACCCATGACCTCTGACTCCAAAGCCCGGGCTCTTTCCACTGAGCCACGGTGCTTCTTCACATGTACCCTTTGAGCACTTGATAATAATCATAACTGTGGCTTTTGTTAAGTGCTTACTATGTGCCAGACACTGTACTAAGCGCTAGGGTGGATACCTGCACATCAGGCTGGGCACAGTCCCTGTCCCACCTGTGGCTCACTGTCTCAATCCCCCTTTTACAGATGAGGTGACTGAGGCACAGAGAAGTGAAGTGATTTGCCCAGGGTCTCACAGCAGACAAGTGGCGGAGCCAGGATTAGAACCCATGACCTTCTGACTCTCAAATCCGTGTTCTAGTCACTATGCCATGAGTCTCCCCACCCTCAGCCCCCACCCCAGCACTCATCCAGTGCTTAGAATAACAATAATAATAATAATAATGACATTTATTAAGCGCTTACTATGTGCAAAGCTCTGTTCTAAGCGCTGGGGTAGATACAAGGTAATCAAGTTGTCCCACGTGGCGCTCACAGACTTAATCCCCATTTTACAGATGAGGTAACTGAGGCACAGAGAAGTCAAGTGACTTGCCCGAAGTCACACAGCTCACAAGTGGCGGAGCCGGGATTCAAACCCATGACCTCTGACTCCAAAGCCCGAGCTCTTTCCACTGAGCCACGTTGCTTAGAACAGTGCCCAGCGCTTAGAACAGTGCTTTGCACATAGTAAGCACTTTATAAATGCCATTATTATTACTATTATTATTATGTCCATGGCTGTAATTTATTTTAATGTCCGTCTCCTTCTGGGCAGGCAACATGTCAGGGACTGTGTCCAACCTGATAAACGTGAATCTACCCCCGCGCTTAGTACAGTGCCTGGCACGTAGCGTTTCCCAAACACCACTATTATTATTATTATTACTGTACTCTCCCAAGCGCAGAGTCCAGGTCTCAGCACTCAGTAAGTACTCAATACACACCACTGACTGATCAACCAAGGAGCCTCCACATACGGGGGGAGGCGGAATGAAAAAGGAGGAAGAAGGAGTCTGCTTAGCGGCGAGGAGTCTAACAAGCCACCGATTTCCCATGAGTTCCCGTGGACGGCCTAGGGGAGAGGGGAGGGGCGGATTTTGGTTCCAAATTCTCAGGGAAATAGCAGGGGTGTGGGAGAGAGCAGAGCTGGGGAATGGCGTAGAAGGGGTCTGGAGGGTTAATCGCCCCCCTCTCTGGAGAATGTCCAGGAGGGAAGCACTCCGCTCCTCTCTGGTTAACGGAAAAAAACCCTCTATAATAAAGGTTCACCGAACGCAATTACTGCTGCTTGTTAAGCATGGCGGGACATCGCCTTGCCACTGGGCCAGCATTGCTCTGCTCCCAATTAGCCTGCCAACCACTCCATCCAACGGCTTACTCACGCGGGCGCCGCTGGAGCAGGGGCAGGCTACGCGGCCACCCCTTCTGCCAATCAGGAGGCGACCCGAGCTGGGCCTCGACATTTTCCCCCTCTCCACCTGCTCTCCCCTTTACCCTTCCCTCGGGGGGGAGGTGAAAGGGGAAGCGGGGAGGGAAAGGCTCCTCTTGCCTCCCCCTCACCCCCCGTTTCCAATCAGCCTGTCTCATTCGCAACGAGTGGCAGGCTCCCTAGGACCGCGGGGACCCGCTAATGAAGATGGCCAACATTAATCTCTTCCTTCTCCCGACAGGTCAATTTATAGTTCCGCGGGGAACCCTGGCTCCAGGCCAGAGGGTCCGACACCACCGCTCTCCTCGTTCCCCGGGAGGAGAGGCGGCCACAGGCTCGCAGCGGGCTCGCGGGTGGCGACTGGGTCCCGGAGGTCTCATCTGTTGGAGAAACAAGGCGCTCGGCCTCCCGTGTGCCCGAGTCTCTCCCTATGGGGCTACCGGCCCCGGCTTCCGGGAAAAGCAGCATCTCCACCCCGGGCTCACGCCCGGAGAGCCGTGAAGGGGACATTCTCCGGCCAATGATGTCGGAGGAGCCGCGAAGAGGACATTCTCCGACCAGCTGGGTCGGAGGAGCTGCGAAGAGGACATTTTCTGGCCAATGAGGTCAGAGGAGCTGCGAAGAGGACATTCTCCGGCCAGTGAGGTCGGAAGAGTCGCAAAAAAGACATTCTCTGGTCAATGAGTTCGGAAGAGTCACAAACATTCTCTGGCCAATGAGGTCAGAAGAGTCGCAAAGAGGACATTCTCAGGCCAATGAGGTCAGAGGAGTCGCAAAGAGGACATTCTCGGGCCAATGAGGTTGGAGGAGCTGCGGAAAGGACATTCTCCAGCCAGTGGGGTCGGAAGAGAAGCGAAGAGGACATTCTCCGGCCAGTGAGGTCAGAGGAGCCGCGAAGAGGACGTTCTCCAGCCAATGATGTCGGAGGAGTCGCAAAGAGGACATTCTCCGGCCAATGAGGTCGGAAGAGTCACAAAGAGGACATTCTCCAGCCAATGAGGTCAGAAGAGCTGTGGAAAGGACATTCTCCAGCCAGTGGGGTCGGAAGAGAAGCAAAGAGGACATTCTCTGGCCAATGAGGTCAGAGGAGCCGCGAAGAGGACATTCTCCGGCCAATTGGGTCAGAGGAGCCGTGAAGAGGACATTCTCCGGCCAGTGAGGTCGGAAGAGTCGAAAAGAGGACATTCTCCGGCCAATGAGGTTGGAAGAGTCGCAAAGAGGACATTCTCCGGCCAATGAGGTTGGAGGAGCTGCGGAAAGGACATTCTCCAGCCAGTGGGGTCGGAAGAGAAACAAAGAGGACATTCTCTGGCCAATGAGGTCAGAGGAGCCACGAAGAAGACATTCTCTGGCCAATGAGATCAGAGGAGCCGCTAAGAGGACATTCTCCGGCCAATGAGGTCGGAAGAGTCGCAAAGAGGACATTCTCCGGCCAATGAGGTCGGAGGAGCTGCAGAAAGGACATTCTCCAGCCAGTCGGGTTGGAAGAGAAGCAAAGAGGACATTCTCCGGCCAATGAGGTCAGAGGAGCCACGAAGAGGACGTTCTCCAGCCAATGAGGTCGGAGGAGTCGCAAAGAGGACATTCTCCGGCAGGCGAAGAGGACATTCTCCAGCCTGTGAGGTCAGAGGAGCCGCAAGAAGGATATTCTCCAGCCAATGATTTTGGAAGGAGTCCTGGGAGCCAGATTCCCAAATGGGCGAATCCGGTCTCTGGAAGGGTTGCGAATGGCCCCACCATCATCACCACTACTGGATGTGTTTTGTTTTGCTTTTTTACGGTACTTAAGTCCTTACTATATACCAAACACTGTACTGAGCGCTGGGGTAGACACAAGACAATCAGGTTGGACACTGCCTCTGTCCCACATGAGGCTCACAGTCTAAAGGGGAGGGAATCGGATTTAATCCCCATTTTACAGAGGAGGTAACTGAGGCCCAGAGAGGTTAATTGACTTGCCCAAAGTGGAAAAAAGCAGACAAGTGGCAGAGCTGGGGTTAGAAACCAGCTCCTCTGAGGCCCAGGCTCTTTCCACTGGGCATTGCTTTGCACATAGTAAGCGCTTAATAAATGCCATCATTATTATTATTATTCCACAACTCAGTGAACCGGCAGGCAGCGTGGCCTAATAGAGAGAGCACAGAACTGGGATTTAGGAGACTTGGGTTCTAGCTCCGTCTACGTCCCTGGCTTGCTCTGTGACCTCCGGGAAGTGGCTCCACCTCTCTGGCCTTCAGTTTCCTCATCTATAAAATGAGGATAAAGTAGACTGTGAGCCCCACTGGGGAAAGGGGATTGTGTTGGGCGCGATGAACTTGTATCTACCCCAGTGCTTAGTAGCTTGTAAGCACTCAGAGAAGCAGCGTGGTTCAGTGAGAAGAGCACGGGCTTGGGAGTCAGAGGTCATGGGTTCTAATCCCGGCCCCGCCACTTAGCTGTGTGACTTTGGGCAAGTCACTTCACTTCCCTGTGCCTCAGTTACCTCATCTGGAAAATGGCGATTAAAAGTGTGAGCCTCACATGGGACAACCTGACTACCTTGTACCCCTCCAGCACTTAGAATGGTGCTTGGCACATAGTAAGCGCTTAACAAATGCCATTATTATTATTATTATTATTATTAAATGCACTGGGGGTTACTGTAATTATCATCACCTCAGGCAACTGCCATACTATCCATTTTGGTGGACCTTCATTTCGCTGGGGATTAAGGCCCAGTCATCACTCATTCATTCATTCAATTGTATTTACTGAGTGCTTACTGTGTGCAGAGCACTGTACTAAGCGCTTGGGAAGCACAAGTTGGCAACACATAGAGACTCAGAGGATAGGCTCCCTCTGGTACCAATGTGAAGCAGCGTGACCTGGCCTAGGGGAAAGAGCCCGGGCCTGTGATGTCAGAGGACCTGGGTTCTAATCCCACCCTCTGCATTTTACCTGTTGTGCGACCTTGGGCCAGTCACTTGGCTTCTCTGGGCCTCAGTCTTCTCTTCCGTACAATGGGGATTCGATTCCGGCTCCCTCCCCCTTAGACCGCGAGTGGGGCAGGGACCGTGTCTGGCCTGATGATAAGAAGCAGTGTGGCTCAGTGGAAAGAGCATGGGCTTTGGAGTCAGAGGTCATGGGTTCAAATTCTGGCTCCGCCAACTATCAGCTGTGTGACTTTGGGCAAGTCACTTAACTTCTCTGTGCCTCAGTTCCCTCATCTGTAAAATGGGGATTAAAACTGTGAGCCCCCCGTGGGACAACTTGATCAACCTTGTAACCTCCCCGGCGCTTAGAACAGTGCTTTGCACATAGTAAGTGCTTAACAAATGTCATCATTATTATTATCTGGTACCTACCCCAGCACTTAGCACAGCACTTGGCACATAGTGGGCGCTGAGCAAACCCCACAGTGCCGATCCTGATGATGCTGACGATTATGGCGTGGGTCAGTGGAAAGAGCACGGGTTTGGGAGTCAGAGGTCATGGGTTCTAATCCCGGCTCCCCCACATGTCTGATGTGACCTTGGGCAAGTCACTTAACTTCTTTGAGCCTGTTACCTCGTTTGTAAAATGGGGATTAAGACCGTGAGCCCCACGTGGGACAACGTGATCACCTTAAGCGCTTAGTACAGTGCTCTGCACACAGTAAACGCTCAATAAATGATTACGGCAGCAGCCTCCCCTCCCCACACTGCTGGTTCGGAGAGAAAAGCGTCGGCCACGCCGCTGCCCACGGCATCTGGATTTTGTTCCCACTGAGATGGCAGCGAGGAGCGTTTTGACTGAATGGTGATCATATTCCATGCTCTCAATTCCTTCAGATGGGGCTCTGGCTAAATGCTGGGGGGCTGGGGGGAGGGAAGCCAGACCCTCACTCAGCTGAAGTAACCACAAGTTAAAGACCCTCACTGAGGGAGAAGGTGAGGAGAGGTAGGGAGGAAAGGGTCTGCTATAACCCCACCCCTCTAATACAGACCTTCCTCAATCTTCATTACCTCCCTACAGACCCCTGGTCCACATCCTCCCTCGGGCCTGGAACCCCCTTCACATCGGACAGACCACGGCTCTCCCCACCCTCAAAACCCTCCTAAAATCATACCACACATCCGCCAAGGTAGCTCTCTTCCTCCCTTCAAAGCCCTACTGAGAGCTCACCTCCTCCAAGAGGCCTTCCCAGACTGAGCCCGTTTGTCCTCTCCTCCTCCCCATCCCCCCCGCCCTACTTCCTTCCCCTCCCCACAGCACCTGTATATATGTTTGTACAGATGTTTGTATATATGTTTGTATATGTTGCCAATTTGTACTTCCCAAGCGCTTACTACAGTGCTCTGCACACAGTAAGCGCTCAATAAATACGATTGATTGATTACAGATTTATTACTCTATTTTACATGTACATATTTACTATTCTATTTATTTTGTTCAGGATGTGCATCTAGCTTTATTTCTATTTGTTCTGATGACTTGACACCTGTCCACATGTTTTGTGTTGTTGTCTGTCTCCCCCTTCTAGACTGTGAGCCCGTTGTTGGGTAGGGCCCATTTCTATATGTTGCCAACTTGTACTTCCCAAGTGCTTAGTCCAGTGCTCTGCACATGGTAAGCGCTCAATAAATACGACTGAATGAATGAATGGATGAATACCTCTTCCAAGAGGCCTTCCCAAACTCACCCTCTCATTTCCCCCACTTGCCATCCCTCCTGTGTCACCTGTGCACTAAGATCTGTACCTACTAATCATCATCATCATCATCATGGCATTTGTTAAGCAGCACTTACTAGGTACCAGGCACTGTACTAAGCGCTGGGGTAGACACAAGCAAATCGAGCTAAACAAGCGCTTAGTACAGTGCTCTGCACACAGTAAGCGCTCAATAAATACAATTGAATGAATGAGTTGGAAACAGTCCCGGTCCCATGTGGGACTCACAGTCTTAATCCCCATTTTACAGATGAGGCCCAGAAAAGTGAAGTGACTTACCCAAGGTCACGCGGCAGACAAGGGGCGGAGCCGGGACAAGAACCTCGATATTCACCCCCACAGCACTTCGGTCCATACCCTTATATTCTGTCTTTTTCCCTGTCTGCAATTTATTTTAACGTCTGTCTCCCCGCTAGACTATAACGTCCATGCGGGAAGGAAACGTGACTACCAACTCCTGCATTGTACTCTTTCAAGCGCTTTGTACAGTGTTCTGCACGTAGAAAGCGCTCAATAACGAGCACTGATCGATGGACCCAACGCCCCTCTGACCCCAGGAGGTTAGAGTAGAACAATGAGCAAAGCAAGGCCTCCCGATCGATCAATCAATCAATCAATCAATCAATGGTATTTACTGAGGGTGGGGAATGCCTTCACCCTGCAGAGCCAGGGATGCAATCCTGACGGGGGGGCGAGTCCCTGCACCCACGGAGGAAAGGCTGCTGGGAAGACATCTCTATGCCCAGCAGCTAACGTCTTTCCCAAAGAAAGGCTGGATTTATCTTGGAAAGCGCGGAATGCCACCCCCGTGCCCCAAACAGGGTAGTGCCAGTGCCCCTTTCCCGACCCAGAAGTAGCATCAGTAGTATTTATCGAGCACCTGCTTGATGCAGGGCACGGGACTGAATGCTAAGGAAGCAACAAACCATCATTCTGTGATGTGAGGGCGCCCGAAGAGCACGCGGAAATGATACTGGTTGAAATCCACAGAACCCCAAGCGTCTCCCTCTGGGGACGGAGGGGGTGCCCCAGAACTCCCCCCCGACTCGCTCCAGAGCCGTGACATCTCCTTCCCGGGTACCCGAGAGCATGGACGCCGCATCCGAGCCGTGGAACTCAACGACGGGAGGATGGGGCTGGACGATGAAAGTAAAATTACCAGGCATGAAGGTGTACCGACCGGACCGGCCCGGAAAGGGCCACAGAAACCCGGATCGTCCAGTGTAACCCCAGATGAGCATCCCCCCAGCCGCGAAGACCACCAGTCAGCCGCTTCTCTCCGCCACCCATCACAGTCACACTTGCCGCGTTCTCCCCGGAGCCTCTGGGGAAGGGCAAAAATGCTACCTCTTCCTCCGAGGAGCCTCCCCTCGCTTAACCTTGAGGTCCCCACCTAGCCAACGGGGTGGAGGGAGGGGAGGCCCGGCTCTACGAACCCTTCCCCCCCAATTCCGAAGAGTCCCCTGAACTCGGCTGACTTACCTCAGTGTCCAGGAGGGCTGCATGGGTCCTGCTGGAGAAGAAAAATAATAATAATAAAAAAAAAAATCAAACGTCCAAACTCCAGAGAGACCCAAGGTCTCCAACCTTCGGCTCTAGGGGCAGGTCGTTTACTCCGATCACTGAAAAGTCAACTAGGCTGTAGTAGAGGACTGGGTCCTGGTGGGAGGGTGGGTGCGGAGTTGTGGGGGGGGGACTGGGGACCCCTCTTTCTCTCTCTCTCTCTCTCCAAGAGGGGATTTTTTGGGTCTTGGGCTGGGGTCTCCCCCCTACACGGCCACCGTCGGCTCCCTCGGCCGGCAGGCAGGCCAAGGGGGGCTCGGATGGCTGATTTAGCAGGGGCATCCAGCAGCCCTGAGTGGCTGGATGCGATTTACAGACTGCAATTCCCTACGCCCCTCGATAGCACTTAAGAGAGACACAGGGAGGCAGAAGGGATAATGTGTGGGAAGGAGGGAGGGGAAAGGAAAGGGAGACCGGGAAGGGGCCAAGGGAGGAGGATTAGGAGCAGGAGAAGGAGCAGGAGGAGGTGGAGAAGGAGCGGGAGGAGGAGGATGGAAACAAGAGCAAGGAGGATGGATGGAAACCATGCGGGGAGGAAAAGAAAACCGTGCAGAGGAGGAGAAGGGAGGAGATAGGGAGGAGAGGGAGACGATGCGGGAAGGAGAGGAGAAGGGAGGAGAAGAAGGGGGAAGAAGGGAGGAGATTGAAACCGTGCGGGGAGGAGGGAGGAGACGAAGGGAGGAGATGGAAGGAGAAGGAAGCCGGGCGGCGGGGGAGAAGACGATGCAGGGATTAGGGGGAGGAGGAGGAAAGGGAAAGGATGCGGAGAGGGGGAAGGAGAAAAAGTGCGGGGAGAAGGGGGAGGGTGGGAGCTCATTGGTGGCAGGGAATAGGTCAGTTATTTTGTTATACTGGACCTTCCCAAGCGCTTAGTTCAGTGCTCTTACACGGTAAACACTTGATCAATAGGGGGAATGCTGTGGGCAGGGAATATCCCTTTTTTTCGCCCAGTGTGGGTCTGGGACTGCGTCCAACCCAACAACGCATAGTACAGTGCCTGGCACATAGTAAGGGCTCAACAAATACCACTATCATTATTACTGTTGTTATCATTATTATTATTATTATTACATTAAAATCAATTACAGATGAAGGAAGTAGAGTATAAGGATAGGGACATACGTACAGAGACCTGAGCTGATTTTCCCAGAGGCAGGGCCAGACAGCCTCCGGAGATTCCTTCCCGCTCCCTGATTATCCTGTGATCTCAGAAAAGAAACCTCAGCCTTTTGGGCAAGTCCCGACACCACTTTCAGAAATAACTTAAGAAGCAACATCTCTAAGCGGCCGAGTTTTATCAGTGGGGGCGGGGACGGAGCGGGGCTCGCCCGTCATACGAGGAGCAGCGTGGCCTAGTGGTGAGAGCACAGGCTCGGGAGTCAGGGAATGTGGGTTCTAATCCCGGCTGCAACACTTGTGTGCTGTGTGACCTTGGACAAGTCACTTCACTTCTCTGGGCCTCGGTTATCTCATCGATCAAATGGGGATTAAGGCTGCAAACCCCATGAGGGGCAGGGACTGTGTCCAACCTGATTACGTTGTATCTACCCCAGTACTTAGAACAGTGCTCGGCACATAGCAAGCACTTAACAAATACCCTCATTATTATAGGAATTAGGGATTCCTAATCTCAAATTGTTTGAGGAATCTCAAACAATCAACCATTGGGGTGGGGAGAGACTGAGCATGTGAGCTTCTGCTAGACCGGAAACTCCTTGGGTGCAAGTCGTATTTATTGAACGCTTACTGTGTGCAGAGCACTGTACTAAGCCCTCGGGAGAGTCCAATATAAAAATATAACAGTTCAGTGCTCTGTATGTGGTAAGCACACAAACTGGTTGTTGGCAGGGATTGTGACTGTTTATTGTTGCACTGTCCCTCCCAAGAGCTCAGTACAGTGCTCTGCACACAGTAAGCGCTCAATAAATACGATTGAGTGAGAGTGAGTGCAAAGATCAGGACTTCTATCTCTATCATACTCTTCTAAGGGCTTAGAACACTTTTTTGTCACTGGTATTTTTGTCCTGCTATTTGTTAAGTGCCTGCTAGGTGTTAAGCACTGTTCTGAGTGCTGCCATAGACTGAGGTAACTGAGGCCCAGAGAAGTTAAGTGACTCACTCGTGGTCACACAGACGACAAGTGCGTGTGAAGCAGCTTATGAAGAAGCAGCGTGGCTCAGTGGAAAGAGCCCGGGCTTTGGAGTCAGAGGTCACGGGTTCAAATCCCGGCTCCGCCATTTGTCAGCCGTGTGACTTTGGGCAAGTCACTTAACTTCTCTGTGCCTCAGTTATCTCATCTGTAAAATAGGGATGAAGACTGTGAGCCCCATGTCGGACAACCTCATCACCTTATAACCTCTCCAGCGCTTAGGACAGTGCTTTGCACATAGTAAGTGCTTAATGAAAGCTATCATTATTATTATTATTATTATTAAGTGGCAGAACCTGGATTAGAACCCAGCTCCTCTGACTCCCAGGTACGGGCTCTTTCCATTAGGCCATAAACCTTTTTCAAATCTTCCAAGTTTTCTTTTTAGCAGACTCCTTCAATGGTCCCTAGGGATCAAGTCCCTAGTAAAACTGATAGAAAATCTGGAATTATGCAGAACGTGACATCCTGACATACTTTCCTAATATTAGCTTATTTGCAGAGGACTCCGGAGGACAAGGTGATAGTCTCCTCATTTGACAGCGAGGAAGGCAGTGTTGCTCAGTGGAAAGAGCAAGGGACTGAGAGTCGAGTTCCAGATTCGAGTCCCAGCTGGGTCACCTGCCTGCTGTGTGACCTCGGGCAAGTCGGGCAAGTGGGCCTCAGTTTCCCCACCCGAAAATAGGGATAAGATCACTAACTCGCTCTCCCTCCCTCTCTGAGTGGTTGTACATATTTATTACTCTATTTATTTATTTATTTATTTTGCTTGTACATTTCTATCCTATTTATTTTATTTTGTTGGTATGTTTGGTTCTGTTCTCTGTCTCCCCCTTTTAGACTGTGAGCCCACTGTTGGGTAGGGACTGTCTCTATGTGTTGCCAATTTGTACTTCCCAAGCGCTTAGTACAGTGCTCTGCACATAGTAAGTGCTCAATAAATACGATTGATTGATTGATTGATTGACAGGGACCAGGTCCGACCTGATAATAATAATAATAATGATGATGGCATTTATTAAGTGCTTACTATGTGCAAAGCACTTTTCTAAGCGCTGGGGAGCTTACACGGTGATCAGGTTGTCCCACGGGGGGCTCACAGTCTTAATCCCCATTTTCCAGATGAGGTAACTGAGGCAGGGAGAAGTGAAGTGACTTGCCCAGAGTCACACAGCTGACAATTGGCAGAGCTGGGATTTGAACCCATGACCTCTGACTCCAAAGCTCGGGCTCTTTCCACTGAGCCATGCTGCTTCTCAGTGCTTGGCACAGAGTAAGTGCTTAATAAATGCCACCGTTCTCATTCCAGTTCAAAAGGAGGAGGAAGCCGAGGTAGAAAGAGGCTAACAGATCAGGAATTCCTGGAAATCTCCTCTCGCACAGTCTTGATTCTCCCAGCCTGCTCCTCCTTCAGCATCGCCAACCCTTTCCCCTCGTGACACTAATTAGCCTTCTGGCTGGCAGGATTTGCAGAGCATGGAAAGAGAGGCGGAAGGGAAGATCGCTCAATCAATCGATGGTATTTTTTGGTTGCTTACTGTGTGTGGAGCACTGTACTAAGTACTTGGCAGAGTATAATAAATAAGATTGAATAATAATAATAATGGCATTTGTTAAGCGCTTACTATATGCAAAGCATGTTCTAAGTGCTAGGGGGGATACAAGATGATCAGGTTGTCCCACGTGGGGCTCACAGTCTTCATCCCCATTTTACAGATGAGGGAACTGAGGCACAGAGAAGCGAAGTGACTTGCCCAAAGTCACACAGCTGACAATTGGCGGAGCTGGGATTTGAACCCATAACCTCAGACTCCCAAGCCCGGGCTCTTTACACTGAGCCACGCTGCTTCTCTGAGTTGAATGAATGACATAATGTGCCATGGCTCAACTGCCATTTAGAAGCCTGAATAAACCTTCTTGGGAGGAGGGCAAGGCCCAAAGCCTGTTTCCCCAATCCAGGGAACGTTCTCCTGGAGGAATCAGGAGTCCGAGGGAGGTGAAAACCTGGGGAGGATCCTATCGGGAAGCAGGATAGAGGTGAAAACCTGGGGAGGATCCTATCGGGAAGCAGGAAAGAGCCGGCTGGTCCAGGGGCCAAGCAGGGGAACTGAGGGAGGGAAGCTGTACTTGTAATAAGATCCGAGTCTCTCCCCGCAACCACTTTCTCTTTTTCTTGTTTAAAGGAGAAACTGGAGTCTTGCCTGGGGTCAGGAAATCTCCAGGTGGTCCAGCCTGGCCCTCGGGGAAAGCTACTTATTTATTTTTTTATTTTACTTGTACATATCTATTTTATTTTGTAGTATGTTTGGTTTTGTCTCCCCCTTTGAGACTGTGAGCCCACTGTTGGGTAGGGACTGTCTCTATATGTTGCCAATTTGTACTTCCCAAGCACTTAGCGCAGTGCTCTGCACACAGTAAGCGCTCAATAAATACGATTGATGACGATGATGATGAAAGCGGTAACTGGGCTTCGGCCTGGGGGACAGTCAAGTGAGCAAAGCAGCTGCCTTTCAAGAGAGCAGCCTGTGGGCACTGCAGTGACCTCTTCATTCTCCAAGAGCCAGGGTCTACACAGAAGCACTCCTGGGGAAATGGGGTGAGAGGTGGAGGGAGAGGGTTCCTTCAGTTGTTCTTCAAATTCTTCAAAACTGGGAGGCCAAGGGGCCTAGGGAATCTTTTCCAGGCAGAGTTGGTATAGCTGATAGAGCACAGGCTTTGCACATAGTAAGCGCTTAATAAATGCCATCATTATTATTATTATTATTATTGGGAGTCAGAAGACCATGGGTTCTAATCCCAGCTCTGCCACTTGTCTGCTGTGTGGCTTTGGACAAGTCGCTTCACTTCTCTGAAGCAGCGTGGAAGCAGCGTGGCTCAGTGGAAAGAGCCTGGGCTTTGGAGTCAGAGGTCATGGGTTCAAATCCCGGCTCTGCCACTTGTCAGCTGTGCGACTCTGGGCAAGTCACTTAACTTCTCTGGGCCTCAGTTCCCTCATCTGTAAAATGGGGATGAAGACTGTGAGTCCCACGTGGGACAACCTGATTACCTTGTATCTACCCCAGTGCTTAGAATGGTGCTTTGCACATAGTAAGCGCTTAATACCAACATTATTATTATTATTATTATTCTCTGGACCTCAGTTACCTTATTCATTCATTCATTCTGGACTGCGAGCCCACTGTTGGGTGGGGACCATCTCTATATGGTGCCAACTTGTACTTCCCAAGCACTTAGTACAGTGCTCTGCACACAGTAAGCGCTCAATAAATATGATTGATTGATTGATGCAATCACTAAGTGAGGTGACTTGCTCAAAGACACCCAGCCAACAAGTGATGGAACTGGGATTAGAACCCAGGTCCTTCTGACTTTCGGGCCACGCTAACATCACGATGATGAGGATGATGATGGTGAGTTTAGGGCTCTGACAGACAGCTGGGAGTGACGGTGGTTCTGGGGGTTTGGGGGAGGAGGGGAAAGGGTTCACGAGGAGCGGCAGCAGGAGCAGCAAGACTCTACCGGCCGTCTAAAAATAATATTAAGACTCGCAGTGTTTGCTGAGCATCTACTATGCGCCAAGCACTGTCTAAGGCACTGGGGGAGATACAACACATCAGATTGGATACAGTCTCTGTCCCACAGTAAGCGCTCAATAAATACGATTGAGTGAATAAATTCTATTACTACTTAACATCTCTGGGCCTCAATTTTATCTGTGAGCCCTCACAGTCTAAGAGGAAGGGAAAAGAAGTATTTAATCTCCATTTTACAGATAAAATTGAGGCCCAGAGATGTTAAGTAGTAATAGAATTTATTCACTCAATCGTATTTATTGAGCGCTTACTGTGTGCAGAGCACTGTACTAAGCGCACGGGAAGGTACAATACAACAATAAACACTCACATTCCCTGCCCACAACCAGTTTGTGTGCTTACCATATACAGAGCACTGAACAGTTATATTCATTCATTCATTCAATCGTATTTATTGAGCGCTTACTGTGTGCAGAGGACTGTACTAAGCACTTGGGAAGTACAAGTTGGCAACATATAGAGATGGTCCCTACCCAACAGTGGGCTCACAGTCTAGAAGGGGGAGACAGACAACAATTATATTGTTATATTGTACTCTCCCGAGGGCTTAATACAGTGCTCTGCACACAGTAAGCGTGCAATAAATATGACTGATTGACTGTTGGGAGAGAACACACAGGTGGGAATTCAGACACAGTGGCTGCCTCAGTTACCTCGTCTGTAAAATGGGGATTAAGACTGCAATCTCCATGTAAACTCGTTGTGCGCACGGAATGTGTCCTTTCATTGTTTCCTTTCATTCCCTTCTAGACTGTGAGCCCGTTGTCGGGTAGGGACCGTCTCTATATGTTGCCAACTTGTACTTCCCAAGCGCTTAGTACAGTGCTCTGCACACAGTAAGCGCTCAATAAATACGATTGAATGAATGGTTATATAATAATGATAATAATAATAATGGCATTTGTTAAGCGCTTACTACGTGCAAAGCACTGGCACTGTTCTAAGTTATACTGTTGCTTAGTACAGTGCTTTGCATGCAGTAAGCACTCGATAAATACAACTGAATGAATAAATGAATGAAGGTGGGACAGGGACCAATAAATACGATTGATTGATTGATTCCTTCCTCTCCCCCTCGTCCCCCTCTCCATCCCCATCTTACCTCCTTCCCTTCCCCACAGCACCTGTATATATGTATAGATGTTTGTACATATTTATTACTCTATTTATTTATTTCACTTGTACATATCTATTCTATTTACTTGTACTTCCCAAGCACTTAGTACAGTGCTCTGCACACAGTAAGCGCTCAATAAATACGATTAATTGACCTGTGTCCAACCTGATTAGCTTGTACCTATCCCAGTGCTTAGGAGAGTGCCTGGCACATAGTAAACGTTTAATACCGTGAAAAAATGATGGGATCAAACTGCATCTGTTTGGAAATTTTCTAATTCCATAAAAACATAAGCACATGCCACTTTTATTAATATTTCCTTGTTGACTATTATCCGCCAGCCCTCCCCCCGCCCCCACTCCGCAATTAATGCTTTATTGAGAGGTGAGATCATCATAGGATTAGAGCAAATTACAAGGCTACTGGGTTTCAAGAGACAGGCAAGAGTCCACTGGGAGATTCGCCGAGGTGGGGAAGCATCCACAAGACAGGAGAAGCAGCGGGGGCTCAGAGGAAAGAGCCTGGACCTCAGAGTCACAGGCCCTGGATTCTAATCCCGGTTCTTCCACCTACCTCCGGCGGGACCACGGCCCTTAATCCCTTAATTTCTCTGCGCCTCAGTTTCCTCATCTGTAAAACGGGGATAAAAAGCCTGTTCTCCCTTCCCCCAGACCGTGTGCTGTGTTTCTTAGTGGACAGAGCACGGGCCTGGGATTCAGAAGGACCTGGGTTCTAATCTCAGCTCCACCACGTCTGCTGTGTGACCTTGGGCGAGTCACTTCACTTCTCTGTGCCTTAGTCTTTTAGACTGTGAGCCCACTGTTGGGTAGGGACCGTCTCTATATGTTGCCAACTTGTACTTCCCAAGTGCTTAGTACAGTGCTCTGCACACAGTAAGCACTCAATAAATACGATTGATTGATTAGTTATCTCATCCGTAAAATGGGGATAAGAGTGTGAGCCCCATGCGGGACAGGGACTGTGTCCAACCTCATTAACTTGCATAATAATAATAATAATGATTCTGGTATTTGTTCAGCGCTTACTATGTGCCATGCACTGTACTAAGCGCTTGGGGTGGATACAAGCAAATTGGGTTGGACACGACCCCTGCCTCACGTGGGGCTCACGGTCTCATCCCCATTTTACAGATGAGGTAACTACAGCACAGAGAAGTGAAGTGACTTGCCCAAGGCCACACAGCAGACAAGTGGCGGAGTCGGGATTCGTCTACCCCAGTGTTTAGACACACACATAGTAAACGTTTAATGAGTACTATCATTATTATTATTCCGGAGCACAAAGTAATAATAATAGTAATGATGATGGCATTTATTAAGCACTTACTATGTGCAAAGCACTGTTCTAAGAGCTGGGGAGGCTACAAGGTGATCAGGTTGTCCCATGTGGGGCTCACAGTCTTCATCCCCACTTTACAGATGAGGTAACTGAGGCCCAGAGAAGTGAAGTGACTTGTCCAAAGTCACACAGCTGGCAATTGGCAGAGCCGGAATTTGAACCCGTGACCTCTGACTCCAAAGCCCGGGCTCTTTTCTACTGAGCCACGCTGCTTCTCTTGAAAGTACACACCTAAGCACGCATAGTAAGCGCTTTAAAACAGAAACCACCATTGTCATCTTGTATCCCAACACCTAGCACAGTGCTTGGCACATAGGAAGCACTGAAGAAATACTACATATTATTATTATTTTTCAATCAATCAATCAATCAATCAATCAATCGTATTTATTGAGCGCTTACTGTGTGCAGAGCACTGTACTAAGCGCTTGGGAAGTACAAGTTGGCAACATATAGAGACGGTCCCTACCCAACAGTGGGCTCACAGTCTAAAAGGGGGAGACAGAGAACAAAACCAAACATACTAACAAAATAAAATAAATAGAATAGATATGTACAGGTGAAATTAATAAATAACCCGGCCTTTTCCCAGCCTCCCAACGCACCGGGAAGTCTTGGTGGCCAAACCCTGCTCATTAGCTGGCTAACAAGTTAAGGCTCGTTAGCCCCGTTAAAGAAACAGGCAGAACCGTTGACCTCTCTCTAACCTGGCGTCAGTTTACCTGGCATTGAGGAGTTCCATTTTCCTTTGGCATCCTAATAGATCTTCCGTTTTCAGGAAAGGATTCCTCCTCAGCAGAAATTAGGAGCGAGGACTTTTTTCTCTCCTTGCCGACGGGGTGTTTAAGCGTTTGGCAGAAGCAGCCCGGCTCAATGAAAAAGGCCCGGGCTTGGGAGTCAGAGGTCATGGGTTCAAATCCCGGTTCTGCCACTTGTCAGCTGTGTGACTTGGAGCAAGTCACTTCACTTCTCTTAGACTTCTTCACTTCTTTTAGACTGTGAGCCCACTGTTGGGTAGGGACTGTCTCTATATGTTGCCAACTTGGACTTCCCAAGCGCTTAGTAATAATAATAATAATAATGGCATTTGTTAAGTGCTTACTATGCGCAAAGCACTGTTCTAAGCGCTGGGGAGGTGACAAGGTGATCAGGTTGTCCCACAGGAGGCCTCGCAATTTTAATCCCCATTTTCCAGATGAGGGAACTGAAGCCCAGAGATTGAATGAATGAATAACTATGATTGAATTTTACAGATGAGGTCACTGAGGCTCAGAGAAGTGAAGTGACTTGCCCAAAGTCACCCAGCTGACGGTTGGCAGAGGCGGGATTTGAACCCAGGACCTCCGACTCCAAAGCCCGTGCTCTTTCCACTGAGCCACGCTGCTTCTCTTTTTAATAATAATAATGATGATGGTATTTGCAAAGCAAGTGCAAAGCACTTGTTCTAAGAGTACCGTGCTCTGCACACAGTAAGCGCTCAATAAATACGACTGATTGATTGATTCTCTGTGCCTCAGTTCCCTCACCTGTAAAATGGGGATGAAGACTGTGAGCCCCACGTGGGACAATTTGATAACCTTGTATCCTCCCAAGTGCTTAGAACAGTGCTTTGCACACAGTAAGTGCTTGACAAATACCATTGTTATTTGGCCATCGACCCTATGCCCCATAACAATCATTCACTCATTCATTCAATTGTATTTATTGAGCGCTTACTGTGTGCAGAGCACTGTACTAAGCGCTTGGGAAGTACAAGTTGGCAACATATAGAGACGGTCCCTACCCAACAGTGGGCTCACAGTCTAGAAGGGGGAGACAGAGAACAAAACAAAACATATTAATGAAATGAAATAAATAGAATAAATATGTACAAATAAAAGTCATTCACTCATTCATTCAATCGTATTTATGGAACGCTTACTGTGTGCAAGGCACTGTACTATATAACAACGAACAGACCCAGTCCCTGCCCCCAACGAGCTTACGGTCATGGTATTTATCCCGCACTCACCGTGGGCCAAGCGCTGGGACCATGCCGGGCTCCCTCCTGATGGAAGACTAAAAGGAGAGCGGGTATCTTCTCCCCATTTTACAGAGGAGGAAACTGAGGCCCAGAGAGGTTACTATTATTAGTGATAGTAATAACAACAACAATAATAGCATTTAGTAAGTACTATATTTAAACACTAGAAGGGAAACATGATAATCAGGTCAGACACAGTTTCAGTCCCACTTGAGGCTCACAATAATAATAATAATGGCATTTTTTAAGCGCTTACTATGTGCAAAGCACTGTTCTGAGCGCTGGGGAGGTTACAAGGTGATCAGGTTGTCCCACGGGAGGCTCACAGTCTTAATCCCCATTTTACAGATGAGGTAACTGAGGCACAGAGAAGTGAAGTGACTTGCCCTAAGTCACACAGCTGACAATTGGTGGAGCCAGGATTTGAACCCATGACCTCTGACTCCAAAGCCCGGGCTCTTTCCACTGAGCCATGCTGCCTCTCTGACCCGGTCCCTGCCCCCAGTCTACGTTGGAGAGAGAAGGGGTACTGAATCCCCATTTTTCAGATGAGGAAACCGAGACACAGAGTAGCACTTGCCCAGGGTCACACAGCAGACAAGTGGCAGAGGAGGGATCAGAGCCCAGGTCCTCGACTTGCACGTCCGCAGACCCAGGCCCGGTTCAGTCGGTTCATTTCTTCATTCAGTTGTATTTATTGAGCGCTTACTGGGTGAAGAGCACTGTACTAAGCATTTGAGAGAGGACAATATACAACAGACGGATACATTCTGTGCACACGATGAGCTCCGAGTTCTCCGAGCCTCAAGAGGGTTGACAGATCACAGCTTCCCAGTGGACTTCGGGCCTTGCCCAAAGTCACCTAGAAAGCCAAGGGGCAGAGCGGGCATTACAACAGGCGTTTCCCGCTTCCGCAGGCCCATGCGCGATCCACGCGAGGGAGAACAATGGTGCATGGGGTGATTTGGGACTCTTGGAACAACGCTTGGCACATAGTAAGCGCTTAACAAACACCTTGGTTATTATCATAGGAAGCAGCGTGGCTCAGTGGGAACAGCCCGGGCTTTGGAGTCAGAGGTCATGGGTTCGAATCCCAAGTCTGCCACATGTCTGCTGTGTGACCTGGGGCAAGTCACTTAACTTCTCGGGGCCTCAGTTACCTCATCTGTAAAATGGGGATTACGACTGTGAGCCCCACGTGGGACAACCTGATCACCTTGTATCCCCCCCAGCGCTTAGAACAGTGCTTTGCATGTAGTAAGCGCTTAAACAATGCCATCATTATTATTATTATCATTAGAGAAGCAGTGTGCATCATCATTATTATTATTAGAGAAGCAGTGTGGCTCAGTGGAAAGAGCCTGGGCTTGGGAGTCAGAGGTCATGGGTTCTAATCCCGGCTCCACCACTACTTATCAGCTGTGTGACTTGGGGCAGATCACTTTACGTCTCTGTGCCTCAGTTCCCTCATCTGTAAAATGGGGATTAAGACTGTGAGCTCAATGATCACTTTGTATCCTCTCCAGCGCTTAGGACGGTGCTTTGCACATAGTAAGCGCTTAACAGATACCGAAATTATTATTATTATTTCTGTCTCCAACATCCGGGGGCGGGGGTGATGTGTGGGGCTCGGCGGGGGGAGCCGGTCTTTGTCTCTAAGAAAGGAGGAGGCAGGGCTCCGGGGAAGATGTGAACAATGAGCCTCGTCATCAGGGCCCCCTCTCCATCACCCTACCGCTCGGAGAAGGAATCCGGCCTCGGTGCCAAGAGCTTTAGCCAGCTCTCATCACCTCAGGAGCAGCTGAGCAGCCGAGCACCTCGGCCCCTGCCGGGATGAACTCCAGTCTCCCGGCCGTTCCGGAAATGGAGAGATTAAACAAAAAGTCAGAGCCGTGCGAACACGCGGCTGGGACTCGTGAGGCGAGCCGGGGTCGACGTGTGAAGGGGGACGCGCCGGGGGAGAACCCGAGCGGTGAGGAGAGGAAGGCCCCTGTGCCCCCACATCCCCTCCGGCTGACAATCAATCAATCAATCGTATTAATGGAGCGCTTACTGTGTGCAGAGCTCTGTACTGAGCGCCTGGGAAGTACAAGTTGGCAAAAGTTGACAGCTCGGCAAAGGCCGCTCAGGTTGACGAACGAGCTTCCAGGCCCCCCCCAAAATAATAATAATAACGATGGCATTTATTAAGCGCTTACTTTGTGCCAAGTACTGCTCTAAGCGCTGGGGAGGTTACAAGGTGATCAGGTTGTCAATCAATCAATCAATCAATCGTATTTATTGAGCGCTTACTGTGTGCAGAGCACTGTACTAAGCACTTGGGAAGTACGAGTTGGCAACATATAGAGACAGTGCCTACCCAACAGTGGGCTCACAGTCTAAAAGGGGGAGACAGAGAACAAAACCAAACATACTAACAAAATAAAAAAAATAGGATATGTACAGGTAAAATAAATGAACAAATAAATAAATAGAGTAATAAAAATGTACAAACATATATACATATATATGTCCCCCGGGGAGCTCACAGTCTTCATCCCCATTTTACAGATGAAGGAACTGAGGTCCACAGAAGTTAAGTGACTTGTCCAGAGTCACACAGCTGATAATTGGCGGAGCTGGGATTTGAACCCGTGACTTCTGACTCCA
This sequence comes from Tachyglossus aculeatus, assembly GCF_015852505.1. Taxonomy (NCBI): domain Eukaryota; kingdom Metazoa; phylum Chordata; class Mammalia; order Monotremata; family Tachyglossidae; genus Tachyglossus; species Tachyglossus aculeatus. Next base: position 53,642,597 of record NC_052079.1, read on the forward strand.
AAGCCCAGGCCCTTTCCACTGAGCCACGCCGCTTCTCTGTAAAAAAAAGGATTTACACGTTTCCACATCCGCAGAGCCGGGCACTGAGAAGCAGCGTGGTGTAGTGGAAAAGAGCCTGGGCCTGGGAATCAGAAGATCATGGGTTCTAATCCCGGCTCTGCCACTTGTCTGCTGCGTGACCTTGGGCAAGTCACTTCACTTCTCTGACCTCAGTTCCCTCATCTGGAAAATGGGGATGGAGACAGTGAGCCCCACGTGGAACAGGGACTGTGTCCAACTCGCTTTACATGTATCCACCCCAGCGCTTAGTGCGGTGCCTGACACCTAGTTAGCGCTTAACAAATAACAAAATCCTTATTATTATTGGTTCATTCCTTCTTTCATTTGTATTTACTGAGCACTTACTGTGTGCAGGGCACTGTACTAAGCGCTCAGGAGAGGACAATGTAACAATAGACAGACATATGACGAGTTCAGAGTTGGCCGAGAGGCTGCCAGAAGGTGAAGATTGCCAAGAGTCAGGCGCCCGAACGATCCCTCAGCTTCACTCAACCAGCAACTGGGCAAGTCACTTAACTTCTCTGTGCCTCAGTTACCTCATCTGTATAATGGGGATTAAGACTGTGAGCCCCCCGTGGGACAACCTGATCACCTTGTTACCTCCCCAGCTCCCCAGAAAAGTGCTTTGCACATAGTAAGCACTTAATAAAATGCCTTCTAGACTGTGAGCCCGCTGTTGGGTAGGGACTGTCTCTATGTGTTGCCGACTTGTACTTCCCAAGCGCTTAGTACAGTGCTCTGCACACAGTAAGCGCTTAATAAATATGATTGATTGATTGATTGATTGCCATTATTATTATTATTTGGGACTGAGGGAGGGAGGGGGCGGAGGAAGGGGCAACTCGGGGCAGCTGTCCCTCATGGGACTCACAGTCTTAATTCCCATTTTACCGATGAGGTAACTGAGGCCCAGAGAAGTGAAATGACTTCCCAAGATCACAAAGCAGCCAAGTGGCAGAGCTAGGATTAGAACCCAGGTCCTTCTGATTCAGTTTCCTCGCCTGCATCATGAGGATTAAGCATCCACTCCCTCTCTTACACTGTGAGCCCCAGGTGGGACATAGGCTGGGTCTGATCCAGTTGAATTGGATCTACCTTGGCATTTAGCACAGTGCTTGCTTGGCACATAGCAAATGCCATAATAATAATAATAACAATAATAATAATAACAACCCTCAGCAAAGGGCTGATCCCCGGGGACCTATATACTGATGGAGTCATCATCATCATCAATCGTATTTATTGAGCGCTTACTGTGTGGAGAGCACACGCACACACACACACACACACACACACACACACACACACACACACACACTTTGGAAGCAGAAGCTCTTTATAAACCAAATTCTCATCCAAACACAGAACTCTCCCACTCCCCCTCCCCCAGTTCCCCACACCCTCACCCTGGTGGTCCTTGGGTCTTACAAGCGCTTAGTACAGCGCTCTGCACACGCAAAGCACTCAACAGAATACCATCGACTTGGAAAAGGAGGGGGGAAACCGGTCCCTACGATGCCGAGGGGATTACAGGGTTACTGTGCAGCCAGGTCCTCGGATTAAGGGTGTTCAATCCCCCCTGCTCTGGTTTTTATTTTAGTTAATTGACTAATGGCTTTCCCAATCCCGCCTCAGTCGGAGCCCTTTGTCAGCACATCAAAGTGGTCCTGCCCAAACAGCCATTTTGTGACGTTCCAGTAACTCATCACACTCTGTCTCGCTGACAGCGCCAGGGAAACGCTAAGCAGCCTCAGCCCTGTGCGCTCTCTCCCTCGCTCTCCCTCCTTCCCACCGCCTTCTGGTGGTTCGGGAAAAGTTTCCGCCTTTTCGGTTCCATCCCGGGGGCTCGGACTCCCGAGGAAGGGCGATGGAGGGGTCACCACCTCCAGGCTGCTTGGCGGCTTGGAAGCAGTGTGGCCTAGTTCAAAGCGCTGGGGTGGATACAGGTTCATCAGATTGGGCACCATCCCTGTCCCCCATGGGGCTCACACTCTTAGCCCCCATTTCACAGATGAGGGCACTGACGCCCAGAGAAGTCAAGTGACTTACCCAAGGTCACGCAGCAGACACGTGGCAGAGTAAGAACCCAGGGCCTTCTCATTCCCAAGCCCGTGCTCTCTCCACTACGCCATGCTGCTTCCCCCATGCTATGGTCGCTGGAAGATCATTCATTCATTCAATCGTATTTATTGAGCGCTTACTGTGTGCAGGGCACTGTACTAAGCGCTTGCGAAGCACAAGTCGGCAACATATAGAGACGGTCCCTACCCAACAACGGGCTCACAGTCTTGAAGGGGGAGACAGACAACAAAACATGTAGACAGGTGTCAGAATCGTCTCACGTGGGGCAGCGTGGCTCAGTGGAAAGAGCCCGGGCTTTGGAGTCAGAGTTCATGGGTTCAAATCCCGGCTCCGCCAACTGTCAGCTGTGTGACTTTGGGCAAGTCACTTCACTTCTCTGGGCCTCAGTTCCCTCATCTGGAAAATGGGGATTAAGACTGTCAGCCCCATGCGGGACAACCCGATCACCTTGTAACCTCCCCAGCGCTTAGAACAGTGCTTTGCACACAGTAAGCGCTTAATAAATGCCATTATTATTATTAAATAGAATTATAGCTTTATGCACATCAATTAACAAAATAAATAGAATAGTAAATCTGTACGAGTGAAATAGAGTAATAAACTTGTACAAATATATACAAGTGCCGTATATAAGGGGAAGGAAGCAGGGCGGCGGGGGAGGATGGGGAGTAGAAGAGGAAAAAGGGGGCTCAGTCTGGGAAGGCCTCCCGGAGGAAGTGAGCTCTCAGTAGGGCTTTGAAGGGAGGAAGAGAGCGAGCTTGGCGGATGTGTGGAGGGAGGGAATTCCGGGCCAGGGGAAGGATGTGGGCCGGGGGTCGATCATCAGATCAGACCACCCTGTCCCACACAAGGCTCAGTAAGGGTCCCCCTCAAAAAACACCCCACAGCTCTGCGACCTTCTGCCCATCATTAGCATCCCATTTCCACGACGGCAAAACACACGTGATGTCACGTGTGTCCGTTACTCCTGGGCTGACTGAGTGGGGTCCGGTTTCCGTGACCTGCTCGGAATCACTGTGGATATGTTGTCTAAGAACTTCATGCTATGGGAAAACCGTGTCCTAGTAAAACCACCGAATCGCTGGGAATACACGGGTTGGGGTGGGGGCGGGAGAAGGGGTCTGAAGATACCCCCAGATGGACAATTTTTGATTCCAAGTCCTGTACTATTGTTTATTGGCCTATTAGCAGAATGCTCAGTGCCGTGGCCCCTCTTATTTTACTGTATTAAATATTGAAAATTTGCAAAGACACAGAGAAACAAATAGTTTAGAACTGCACAGAAAGGCTGAGGCAGAGGCTGGGAACAGTAGCAGCATATGCATAACCGTTCCTTCCTGCACTGATGTGGGGGTTTTCTGTTTGTGCTGGTGGCATTTTTAAGCACTTACTATGTGCCAAGCACTCTTCTAAGCGCTAAAGTAGATTCAAGTTTCATCAAGTTAGACACAGTCCCTGTCCCACATGGGGCTCACAGGCTTAATCCCCATTTTGCAGATAATTTAGGGATAGCGAAGTGCGATTTGCCCAAGGTCACACAACAGACAGGTGGTAGAGCCAGGATTAGAACTCAGGTCCTTCTGGCTCTCAGGCCTGTGCTCTATCCACTAAGCCATGGTGCTTCTCTGTACTAAGGGGGTACATACAAGCTAATCAGGAGGGTCCCACAGAGGGTTTACAGTCTAAGGGGAAAAGAGAACAGCCTAGGTGTCAGAAGGACCTGGGTTCTAATCTTGCCTCTGTCACTTGTCTGCTGTGTGACCGTGGGCCAGTCGCTTCACTTCTCTGGGCTTCAGTTCCCTCATCTGCAAAATGGGGCTTAAGATTAGCCCCATGTGGGACTGGGACTGTGTCCAACCCGATTACCTTGTATTTGTACTTTCCCAGTGCTTAGTACAGTGCTCTGCACACAGTAAGCGCTCAATAAATACGATTGAATGAATCTACCCCTGTGCTTAATACAGTGCATGGTACATAGCAAGCTCTTAAATACCATCAAATAACATAAAGTAAAATGGTACTAAATTCCCATTTTACAAAGGGGCAAACTGAGATCCAAAGAAGTAAAGTGACTCGCCCAAGATCATCATTCATTCATTCATTTCATTCAATCGTATTTATTGAGCGCTTACTATGTGCAAAGCACTGTACTAAGTGCTTGGGAAGTACAAGTTGGAAACATATAGAGACAGTCCCTACCCAAAAACGAGCTCACGGTCTAGAGGGGGAAACAGACATTAATACAAATAGATAAAGCAATAAATTACAGATCAATCAATCAAATTTATTGAGCGCTTACTGTGTGCAGAGCACTGTACTAAGTGCTTGGGAAGTACAAGCTGGCAACATATAGAGACAGTCCCTACCCAACAGTGGGCTCACAGTCTAGAAGGGAAGACAGAGACCAAAACCAAACATACTAACAAAATAAAATAAATGGAATAGATAGGTACAAGTAAAATAAATAAATAAATAGAGTAATAAATATGTATAAACATATTTATATATATATATATATATATATACACAGGTGCTGTGGGGAAGGGAAGGAGATACATATACAGATAGATACATATGTGCTGTGGGGAGTCATGCCATCCTCATTGTTGGGTAGGGACCGTCTCTACATGTTTCCAACTTGTACTTCCCAAGCGCTCAGTACAGTGCCCTGCACACAGCAAGCGCTCAACAAATATGACTGAATAGATGAATGGATCATCAAGCAGGCAGGTGGCAGAGCTGGGATTTAGAACCTAGGTGAGGCCTGGGCTCTTTCTACTAAGTCACACTGCTTCTCCTGTGGATTGTTTTATTGCCAGAGCAGACTTATGTCCCTATGTTCCCTATCCTCCCGCTTGGCTCGGACAGAAATGACCGTATCCTCCACTGCTGGCCAGTCTAGCCCTGCCCCGTTTCCGTGCGGCGGGCCTCTCCGGGGCTTCTTGACCAGACGGGCCTGGTCCCTGGCCCCTCCCCTGAAAGGAGAAAGCGGTAGAGCGGGCGGCGCGGAGACCGGGGGTGATGCCATGGGATCCAGGAGAGGTTTGAAACGTGTGGGGGGAGCCCTGGACTGCATTAGCCGAAGTGAGGCGAGGAGGAGCCGGAGGGCAGAGAAATCTAAACCTGCTGCTGATTTAGGAGGAGCGAGGCACAGCTCTGCTGTTTGCCATTAGCCTTAGAGATCAATCAATCAATCAATCGCATTTATTGAGCGCTGACTGTGTGCAGAGCACTGTACTAAGCGCTTGGGAAGTACAATGAGACCACCCTGCCCCTGCTCTAGACCCACTGGGCGGCACGTTCCCCGCCCGCCCGCCCGCTCGCTGCCTGTGAGGGCCAAGGCCTGGCTGCTCTTTTCTTAGGCCACACTTTCATTCATTCATTCATTCAATCGTACTGATTGAGCGCTTACTGCGTGCAGAGCACTGGACTAAGCGCTTGGGAAGTCCAAGTTGGCAACATATAGAGACGGTCCCTACCCAACAGTGGGCTCACAGTCTACAAGGGGGAGACAGCGAACAAAACAAAACATATTAACAAAATAAAATAAATAGAATAAATATGTACAAATAGAGTAACAAATACGTACAAACATCAATCAATCAATCAATCGTATTTATTGAGCGCTTACTGTGTGCAGAGCACTGTACTAAGCGCTTGGGAAGTACAAGTTGGCAACATATAAAGACAGTCCCTACCCAACAGTGGGCTCACAGTCTAAAAGGGGGAGACAGAGAACAAAACCAAACATACTAACAAAATAAAATAAATAGAATAGATATGTACAGGTAAAATAAATAAATAAATAAATAAATAGAGTTTGCCAGGTGCTGTGGGGAGGGGAAGGAGGTAAGGTGGCGGGGATGGGGAGGGGGAGGAAGGGGACAGGAAGGAGGGGGCTCAGTCTGGGAAGGCCTCCTGGAGGAGGTGAGCTCTCAGTAGGGCTTTGAAGGGAGGAAGAGAGGTCACACTTATCCCCTTCCCTTCACGCATACCCTCACACACACAATTTCCTCCTCCTCCGGCCACACTCACCCTCCACCCGGGGCCACAAGTACCAGCCCTCCTCTACCCTCACTGACCATGCTTACCTTCCACCCCCAATACCACCTCTAGGCATATATCACCCCTGGCCACACTTACAGCCCCCCACCCCAACACCCCCTCCCCTCCAGCCACACGTACCACCCCTCCTCTGCCCTCACGGACCCCCAGCACTTCTTCCAGTCACATGTACCCCCTTCCAGCCCCCTCCATCCTCTTCCCCGCCTCCACTCCACCCCCTTTCCATTTCTCAGGATCCCCTCCACACTGAGACCCACCCGATGACCAACGAAACTGTCCCCTCCCCACTCTCCCCCCAACCCCTCTCAGGTCACAAGCTTCAGGCCGGATGTTTAGAGCGGGGGCAAGGAATCGTTCAGCCTCAGTTACTCGTCTTTGGCGTCAGAGATCCAGCTGTGTCACCTGGGGTACTGGGTTAGTTACCGCCAACCGTCACCTCGCCAGGGTGGAGAGGATTGGGGCAGTGTCCACTAGGAGGGACAGGGACTGTGTCCAACCCGATTAGCTTGTAACTACCCCAGGGCTTAGAACAGTGCTGGGCACACAGTAAGCACTTAACCAATACCATCATTCGGAAGGTCTTTCTAGACATCCATTCCAAGATCATTTAAAACATACCGAGATACAAAAATTATCTGCTTCTCCAATTGGATCTTCTTTGGAACAGGTGCCATCTGTTTATTGTTACACTGTACTCTCCCAAGCACTTAGTACAGTGCTTTGCACACAGTAAGCACTCAAGAAATCCAACTGAATGAATGAATGAATGAATGAATGAAAGCATCCTACAGCGTGGCTCGGCGCTTAACAAATATCACAATTATTGTTCTTGTTTCTTCAGGTGTCTCCCACTAGGCCTCTGTGTCAGTTTCTTCACGGACTTTTACCTCATAGGGTGGCCACTCGTCGGGTTTTGTTCTGGACAGTCTGGATTTTCAGCTGCCTCCCGGCCTGGTACTCTGGAAGCCCACCCAGGGGGGCCCCGTATTATTCCGGGGCCACCAGTGGCAACCCTACTTCTTTCCCCAGTCCCCACACTTCAATTCCCCATGTAAAATCAATTTACGAGAGGCACGGGGAGGGAGTCACGCTCATCCCTGTCCTTCTGTGCTGGGAATGGGAATCCATCAGTCGATCAAGCAATGGTATTTACTGACTATTTATGGTGTCAGAGCAATCAATCAATCAATGGCATTTGTTGAGCGCTTACTATGTGCAGAGCACTGTACTAAGCACTTGGGAGAGTACAATACAACAGAGTCACCAGACACGTTACCTTCCCATAACGACCTTACGGTCTAGAGGGATAGAAATAATTGGACTGGACACAGTCCCTGTCCCACCTGGGGCTCGCAGTCTCAATAGGAAGCAAGGATGAGTATTTCATCCCCATTTTAGAGATGAAAAAGTTGAGGCACAGAAATGCCCCGAAAGTAGGCGCCTGGTGGAGCAGGGACTAGAAATCGGGTTTCCTGTCTTCCATCATTCATTCATTCAATTGTATTTACTGAGCACTCTGTGCAGAGCACTGTACTAAGCTCTTGGGAAGCGCTATTCTACTTATTTTGTATTCTCCTTGTTATTCTACTATTCTATTTATTTTGTACTGTACTAAGTGCTCTGGAGAGTACAATATAATAGAGTTGGCAACCCCATTCCCTGCCCGCAACGACCTTACAGTCTTGCGAAGGGGTGGACAGACATCTCTTCCAAGAAGCCTTCCCTGACTAAACCCTCCTCTCCTCTTCTCCCACTCCCCTCTTACTTGCTCCTTCATTCATCCTCCCTCCCATCCCCACAGCATATATGTATACATCAACGTATATGTATATATACGTATATCTCTAATTTATTTATCTATTTATATTAGTGTGGGTCTCCCCCTCTAGACTGTGAGCTTGTTGTGGGCAGGGAATGTGCTTGCTGTTACATTTTACTCTCCCAAGCACTTAGGACGGTGCTATGCACACAGTAAGCGCTCAATAAATACGATTGAATGAATGAATGTAAATAAATAATTTACAGATATGCAACAATAATTATGGTATCTCTTAAGCACTTACTAAGTGCTATGTGCCAAGCACTGTTCTAAGCGCTGGGGTAGATACAAGCTGATTAGGTTGCACGCAGTCCCTGTCCCACCTGGGGCTCATAGCGGGTGTGATTTAATCCTCATTGTACAGATAAGGAAACTGAGGGTCAGAGAAGTGAAATCATCATCATCATCAATCGTATTTATTGAGCGCTTACTGTGTGCAGAGCACTGTACTAAGCGCTTGGGAAGTACAAGTTGGCAACATATAGAGACAGTCCCTACCCAACAGTGGGCTCACAGTCTAAAAGGGGAAATGACCTGCCAAGGGTCACACAGCAGACAAGCGGCGGAGCCAGGATTAGAACCCAGGTCCTTGGACTCACGGGCTCTTTCCACCAGGCCACATCGCTTCTCAAGGACTGAGGGGCTGAGGGCATGGCGGTTGCCAAGCGCCCAAAGGGCAGAGGTCCAAGGGGAATCAATCAATCGTATTTATTGAGCGCTTACTGTGTGCAGAGCACTGTACTAAGCGCTTGAATGTTGGTGACCCCGCTGTTGAGGCCCAACCAGTGTACACCAGGGTCGACGCCAGCCCCGACCAACGAAAGGGGGTGATGGCAGTGGACTGGGAGGGAGCCCCCGGTTGACCCTTGCCCCCGCCAGGGATCTCGCTGCAGCCAACCTAAGAAGAAATTTTCTCGCTCAATTCCACTTGGCTCTGCCTTTCTCTTTCCGTCTCCTCCCTGCTCCCGACTGGGCACTGAAGTCATCTCCCAAAGTTGATGACATCACGGCTAATTGACATGGAAAATTAACCACGAACCAATGAACCCTCAGAGACTCCACCTTGTGACTTCATTGGAAGATCAAGCAGGAGAGGCAGATGGGAAGGGAGGAACAACTCTAATTAAAACAGGGCTCGCCAATAATTAGCAAAATGGTGGTAAAGGGAACTTATTAAATCGCCAGGAATGGGGAGATGGGGTCCAAGTTTTCAGGCTGGGTTGCGAATCTTATGTAAATATTTAAAATGTATATTTCAAAGGCTCCAAATCACGAAAAGGAGAGAAGCACAAATTAATCTTTAAATAACACTGACTGGGAAAAAGAATTTCTTTTTTTTCTTTTTTTTTTTTTGCCTTTTTCTGCCAAGGCCAGAACTGCAAATTTGCAATTTTCTCTGCCAGCTTTATGGTGGAATTTCAATCCCCTAAAGCGGTAGTACTCAACGCTTTGTTAGAGCATTTGTGAAATTATCTGTTGTGGGAGAATTTTCTTTCTCTCTCTCCCTCTCTCTTTCTCTCTGCCTCCTCCGTGATCTCACTGGGCCAGGGAAAGGGAAAACGGATTCTGAAATTCTGAAAACCGCTATCGAATGGCGCTCGCATCTCCTCCATTCTTTGGGGACCCTTTTGCCATTCTGCGGCTCCCCGGGGGGACAGTTGTGTTTGAGTCTGACGGCTGTTCCTGGCTCCATCCCAGCTCGGATTCAGTCGGGGCAGGAGCTGACTGGGATTCGGTTCAGGACAGCGGGACGAGCATTCACAGGAGACCACAGGGGTAGCCAGACCCTGAGAAGGGGGGAAGCAGCGTGGCCTAGTGCCGAGACCCCGGGCCTGGGCGTCAGAGGATCTGGGTTCTAATCCTGGCTCTATCCCCTTGCCTGCTGTGTTACCTGGGGCACGTCACTTCGCTCCTCTGGGCCTCAGTTCCCTCATCTTGAAAATGGGGATTAAGACTGTGAGCCTCATGTGGGACAGGGACTGTGTCCGATCCGATTTGCTTGTATAATAATAATAATAATGGTATTTGTTAAGCGCTTACTATGTGCAAAGCACTGTCCTAAGCGCTAGGGGGGAAACAAGGTGATCAGGTTGTCCCACAGGGGGCTCAGTCTTAATTCCCATTTTACAGATGAGGTAACTGAGGCGCAGAGAAGTTAAGTGACTTGCCCAAGGTCACACAGCAGACATGTGGCAGAGTCGGGATTCGAACCCATGACCTCTGACTCCAAAGCCCATGCTCTTTCCACTGAGTCATGATGCTTCACTTGTCTGCTGTGTGACCGTGGGCAAATCACGGATTAGAACCCACAACCTCTGACTCCTAAGCCCGGGCTCTTTCCACTGAGCCACGTTCCAGCGCTTAGAATAGTGCTTTGCACATAGTAAGCGCTTAATAAATGCCATTATCATCATCACTCCAACACTTAGTATAGTGCCTGGCACACAGTAAGTGCTTAACAAAAACCACAGTCATATATCCCAGCTCTGCCACTTGCTTGCTGCCTGACCTAGGTCAAGTCACTTCACTCCTCTGGGCCTCAATTACCTCATCTGTAAAACGGGGATTCAAAATTTGTTCATCCCGACCCTCAGACTGTGAGCCCTATGTAAAAAAGGGACTGGGTCTGTTCGCACAGCGTAGTGGATAGAGTACAGGCCTGGGAATCAGAAGGTTGCGGGTTCTAATTCCGGCTCCGCCACTTGCCTGCTGTGTCACCTTGGGCAAGTCATTTCACTTCTTCTGTGCCTCAGTTACCTCACCTGGAAAATGGGATTAAGACTGTGAGCCCCATGTGGGATAGGAACTGTGCCCCACCCCATTTGCCTGTATCCACCCCAGTGCTTACTACAGTGCCTGGCACACAGTAAGCGCTTAACAAATACCAGAATTATTATGATCTGCTTATATTGTATAAGTCCCAGTGTTTAGTACAGTGATTTGCACATAAGTGCTTAATATAAATAATATTAATATTAATAATGCTCTACCATAATGACTGTGATTAGTAAGTGCTTAATACTGTTATTATTATTATTATTGTTATATTGGGCCTTCCAGGGCCAAGTCCAGGGCAGGGGGAATGCAGCTATGCAAAAAGGACTCCAGCAGGGCCTACTTTTAATAACTATGATTCCCTTATCCGAAGAATATCAGCCCCTTACCTCTTCCCCGGGGCTAAACTCAAGGAAACAAAGGTTTTTCTCCCCGGACAGTGGAGGAAAAAAAAAATCCATACTCCAATGGATTTAGAAATCACCATTCAAGGTGTCAACCAACTCTGCCATATTCATTCATTCATTCAATTGTATTTATTGAGCGCTTACTGTGTGCAGAGCACTGTACTAAGCGCTTGGGAAGTACAAGTTGGCAACATACAGAGACGGTCCCTACCCAACAACAGGCTCACAGTCTAGAAGGGGGAACTGATTGCTTGAGTGTCAGCATTAGAACCTAGACCTCCTGACTCACCTCCCCTTCTGGTCCTTGCTCATTCCACTGGAGGAAATAATAATAATAATAATGGCATTTATTAAGCGCTTACTATGTGCAAAGCACTGTTCTAAGCGCTAGGGAGGTTACAAGGTGATCAGGTTGTCCCATGGGGGGCTCACAGTCTTAATCCCCATTTTACAGATGAGGTAACTGAGGCACAGAGAAGTGACTTGCCCAAAGTCACACAGCTGACAATTGGCAGAGCCGGCATTTGAACCCATGACCTCTGACTCCAAAGCTCGGGCTCTTTCCACTGAGCCACGCTGCTTCTTTAAACATCAGGAAACATCAGGGGCTAGTGGAAAGAGCACAGGCCTAGGAGACAGAAGATTTGGGTTCTAATCCCAACTGACACTTGTCTATTGTGTGATCTTAGGCAAGTCACAACTTCTCTGTGCCTCAGTCACCTCGCCTGTAAAATGGAAATTAAATTCCTCTCTCTCTGATTTAAACCATGAGTCCCATGTGGGACATGGACTATGTCCAACCTGATTACCTTGTATCTTCCCCAGTGCTTAGAACAGTGCACGGCACACAGTAAGCATTTAACAAGTACCAGTATTATTATTATTAGGCCAAGCTGCTTCATCCTCATCCCAAGGACCCCCAGACCCCCCAACATCCCGGGTAAACCCCGCTTAACCCAAAAGGCAACACAACCCCTTAAGCACTTGATATTCATCATGTCCCACATCACCCATGTCCATATCCTTATATTCATTCATATATTCATTCAATCACATTTATTGAGCCCTTACTCTGCAGAGAACTGAACTAAGCACTTGGGAGGGTATTATACAATAACAGACACATTCCCTGCCTACAGGGAACTTACAGACTCGGGGGTGGGGGGAAACAGACATTAATACAAATAAATAAATTACAGACATATATGCAAGTGCTGTGGGGCTGGGAGGGGGGAAGAAACCAGGGACCAAATCAGGGTGACGCAGAAGGGAGTGGGAGAAGAGGAAGAGAGGGGCTCAGTCTGGGAAGGCCTCATGGAGGAGATGGGCCTTCAATAAAGGGCAGGGGAGAGTCATTGTCTGTCAGATTTCAGGAGGGAGGGTGATCCAGGTGAAGGGAGCAGGGGCTTTGGAGTCGGAGGTCATGGGTTCAAATCCCGGCTCTGCCAATTGTCGGCTGTGTGACTTTGGGCAAGTCATTTCACTTCTCTGTGCCTCAGTTCCCTCATCTGTAAAATGGGGATAAAGACTGTGAGCCCCGCGTGGGACAACCTGATCACCTTGTAACCTCCCCAGCACTTAGAACAGTGCTTTGCACATAGTAAGCGCTTAATAAATGCCATCATCATCCTCATCTGGGTCAGAGGCAGGATGTGGGCTAGGGGTCGGTGGTAAAATAGCTGAGATCCAAGTACACTGATACTCTCCCAAATCCCCAATTTGTCTTTTATCTCCCCCATAGACTAAAATCTCCCTGTGGGAAGGGGATCTTGTCTACCACCTCTACCTCACCATACTCTCCCAAGCCCTTAGTACAGTGCTGTGCACACAGTTAAGCACTCAATAAATACTGAGGATTGATAGAAACGGCAGGTCCCGGGACACTCTGCCAGGTCCAGACAGCATAAATGCTTTAGAGATGCCATGAATGGGGCATTTCTAGCCATCACCAAAAGGGACCCCAAAAATACTGGCTCCAGAGAGTGGGAAAGGAAAAGTGGCAGGAATACTGCTGGTGGGAGAAACAGAGAAGGGAAAAACGGACAGGAACAGTAGCATTTTGGCAACTTTCTCGAACTTGGCTTTTTTGGGGGGGAGAGGGGGTGTCCCCCAAAAAACTGTAAATCTTGGTGGCGATCTCTGGTAGCACCCCACTTGAGCAGGCCTGGGAGTGAGGAGGAAAGCCACCGGGAGCCTATATAGGGGAGATGTAGCCATATGGAAAAGATCAAGAGGTGGAAAGAAAAATTTCCCCAGATTTTCTGATATCTTCCAGCAATCCATTTCTTCCCCCCTGTCTTTCTGCGGCAGACGTGGACCAGAAATGGTACAGATATGGGCCAGAAATGGTACAGATATGGGCCAGAACTGGACCCGAATTGGGCCAGAACTGGGGCAGATCTGGGCCAGAACTGGGCCAGAACTGGACCAACCCTGCAGGCTCCATGTTCGGGGTCACTCCTTGCCCGAGCAGAGTTGGGGGGTCTCAAATGCAAGGAGGGGAATTTGAGGGGGGCGTTTCTGAAATCATGAGCGAATAGAATACACAAATTCCCAAACCTGACTGCCCTGGGGCCTGGATGGGTGAATTTTTTTTTTAAAAAAAAAACCCTGTTAATGTGTAAGAGGGCGTCTCACCCTTTGAAGAAGAATGTGAAACGTGAGACCTACCGCTTCTAACTCTCCTCCGCCTCCTCTTAATAATACATTTCGCCCGTCTTCAAGCCCCCTTCCCGGGGGAGGGGAGGAGAGCTCGGGTTCCACTTAAATAGGGGGGAGGGAAGAAATCCCAGAACAATAAAAGGAAAACATCAAAAAAAAAAATCCAAACCGAGGGGGTGGGGGAGTGGCTCAGAGTTCCCAGCCCCAGGAGCACGCCTGACCAGGCGACAACACTGCCTCCTGTTTCCTCTTTTCCCTGCCCTTTCCCCGGACTTAAAAACAAACTTTCCAGGGAAAAAGGCTCTGAAGCCGCCTCACCTGCCATCCACCTCCTTTCTTTTTTATCATTATTATTATTATTTCCCATTTTTCCCAACTGGACTCTACTTCTGCAGCTTTTTCCTCCCTGCTCACCCGGATCCCCTTCATTTTCTCCAGGGCCACTTCCAATCAATCAATCAATCAATCGCATTTATTGAGCGCTTACTGTGTGCAGAGCACTGTACTAAGCGCTTGGGAAGTACAAGTTGGCAACATATAGAGACAGTCCCTACCCAACAATCAATCAATCAATCAATCGTATTTATTGAGCGCTTACTGTGTGCAGAGCACTGTACTAAGCGCTTGGGAAGTACAAGTTGGCAACATATAGAGACAGTCCCTACCCAACAATCAATCATATTTATTGAGCGCTTACTGTGTGCACAGCACTGTACTAAGCGCTTGGTAAGTACAAGTTGGCAACATATAGATACAGTCCCTACCCAACAGTGGGCCCACAGTCTAAAGTCAGCACTTGCGGGAGGCGGATCAATCAATCAATCGTATTTATTAAGCGCTTACTGTGTGCACAGCACTGTACTAAGCGCTTGGGAAGTCCAAGCTGGCAACCTATAGAGACAGTCCCTACCCAACAGTGGGCTCACAGTCTAGAAGGGGGAGACAGAGAACAAAACAAAACATATTAACAAAATAAAATAGAATAGATATGTACAAGTAAAATAGAGTAATAAATATGTACAAACATATATACATATATACATCTGTATATATATATTACGGATGTAATAAGAATAATGATAATAATGGCATTTATTAAGGGTTTACTATATGCAAAGCACTGTTCTGAGCGCTGGAAGCACTGTTCTAAGCGCTGGGCTGCTTTGTCAAATCTTTGCCTCCTTTGAGTTCCCCCCAACTCTTCATTCATTCATTCGTCTTTATTGAGCGCTCACTGTGTCCAGAGCACTGTACTAAGCGCTTGGGAAGTACAACTCTTCAATGAGCATCACGGGTGGTTCCCTCTGAGGCTGCCAAATCGGGGTTGCTCCCTCCCACCAGGGCCTCCCCAAACCTAAATGCAGTTCGGAGGGGAAAGGAGGAGAAGGGGAAAGAGCCATCTGCAAAAGGTACGTTGCCAACTTGTAGTCCAGTGCTCTGCACACAGTAAGCGCTCAATAAATACGATTGAATCATCATCATCATCATCAATCGTATTTATTGAGCGCTTACTATGTGCAGAGTACTGTACTAAGCGCTTGGGAAGTCCAAACTGGCAACATATAGAGACAGTCCCTACCCAACAGTGGGCTCTCAGTCTAAAAGGGGGAGACAGAGAACAAAACCAAACATACTAACAAAATAAAATAAATAGAATAGATATGTACAAGTAAAATAAATAAATACATAGAGTAATAAATATGTACAAACAAATATACATATATACAAACATATATACATATATAACAAACATATATACTTATTTATTTTAAAACATATTTCATTTTGTTAGTATGTTTGGTTTTGTTCTCTGCCTCCCCCTTTTAGACTGTGAGCCCACTGTTGGGTAGGGACTGTCTTTATGTGTTGCCAATTTCTACTTCCGAAGCGCTTAGCACAGTGCTCTGCACATAGTAAGCGCTCAATAAATACGATTGATGATGATGATGATATACATATATAACAAACATATGTATCAATTGAATGAATGAATGATGGGAAAGAAAGGGGTGCGTTAAAGGGGGACCAGAAGTCTTCTCCCAGCAGAGTGGTCATCCTGCTTCTGGCCCCCGGGACAAACCCTCCAGGCGAATCCCACCCTCCCTAGTGCCACTGAGGCAGCCAGGCCAGGCCAGGCCAGTCCCAGGCCCCCAGAAGGGAAGAAACCGGCACCCAAGGAGGGGCTCTTACCTTGCCAGACTCTCTCACTGTCCCATCTCAGCTGCAGGGTCTCTTAATACACATGGCAAAATTCTTTGTTGCCCCCAAAACAAAAAAAAACTGTTATAAATCCTCTCGGGTCACGTGACTCCCCTCCTTATAGATACACACACAAACACACAATCCTTTTTTCTCCCCCCCACCCCACCCCTTCCCTTTTTTTTTCTTTTCCTTTTTTCTTTTAGGACAATACTCAGCTGCCGGGCTTAATGTGTCAGGCCACAGTGGCCCAGAGTAGAGAGGAGGAGGGAGAGGGGAAAAGGAGGGAGAAGGAGGAGGGAGAAGAGAGGAGGGAGGAGGGAAAAAGGGCGGAGCCGTTCCGGTAGGGGAGGCGGCCTCTGATTGGCCCGCTGGCATCCGATACTCACACCTGATTGGACGAGGGAGGAGATTCGGGCCGCTGATTGGCGGGTTGTTGTTTCTTTTTTTTGCGCGGGGAGGAACAGGCTGGGGGGGCGCCCTTGGGGGGGATGGAGGCTGTTAATAATAACGATGGCTTTTATTAAGCGCTTACTATGTGCAAAGCACTGTTCTAAGCGCTCGGGGGGATACAAGGTGATCAGTTTGATCACCTTGAGAAGCAGCGTGGCTCAGTGGAAAGAGCCCGGGCTTTGGAGTCTGAGGTCATGGGTTCGAATTCCGGTTCCACCACATAATAATAATAATAATAATGATAGCGTTTATTAAGCGCTTACTATGTGCAAGGCACTGTTCTAAGCGCTGGGGAGGTTACAAGGTGATCAGGTTGTCCCACATGGGGCTCACAGTCTTAATCCCCATTTTACAGATGAGGGAACTGAGGTACAGAGAAGTTAAGTGACTTGCCCAAAGTCACATAGCTGGCAGTTGGCGGAGCCAGGATTTGAACCCATGACCTCTGACCACCACATGTCTGCTGTGTGGCCTTGGGCAAGTCACTTAACTTCTCGGAGCCTCAGTTACCTCATCTGCAAAATGGGGATGATGACTGTGAGCCCCACGCAGGGCAACCTGATCACCTTGTATCCCCCCAGTGCTTAGAACAGTGCTTTGCACATAGTAAGCGCTTAAATGCCATCATTATTATTATTTATTATCAGTTTGTCCCACATGGGGCTCACAGTCTCAATCCCCATTTTACAGATGAGGTCACTGAGGCCCAGAGAAGTGAAGTGACTTGCCCAAAGTCACATAGCTGACAATTGGGAGAGCCGAGATTTGAACCCACGACCTCTGACTCCAAAGCCCAGGCTCTTTCCACTGAGCCGCGTTGCTTCATTCATTCATTTAATGGTATTTATTGAGCGCTTACTGTGTGCAGAGCACTGGACTAAGCGCTTGGGAAGTCCAAGTTGGCAACATGTAGAGACAATCCCTACCCAACAGTGGGCTCACAGTCTAGAAGGCTGTTGGGAAGTGGGGACCTGGGGGGGGGACACAGGGTATTTTATTATTATTATCATTATATTATAAGTATATATTATATATTATATTAATAATAATTTATTAGTAGTAGTAATATAATATATACTTATAATATAATGATAATAATAATGGTATTTGTTAAGCACTTCTAAGACTGTGAGCCTGTTGTTGGGTAGGGACCGTCTCTATATAATAATAATGATGGCATTTGTTAAGCGCTTACTATGTGCAAAGCGCTGTTCTAAGCGCTGGGGGGATATAAGGTGATTCATTCATAAATTCAATCGTATTTATTGAGCACTTACTGTGTGCCGAGCACTGTACTAAGCTCTTGGGAAGTACAAGTTGGGACTTGTTCAAGTTGTCCCACGTGGGGCTCACAGTCTTCATCCCCATTTTACAGATGAGGTCACTGAGGCTCCGAGAAGTTAAGTGACTTGCCCCAGGTCACACAGCAGACATGTGGTGGAGCCGGAATTCGAACCCATGACCTCCATCTCCAAAGCCCATGCTCTTTCCACTGAGCCACGCTGTTGCCGACTTGTTCTTCCCAAGCGCGTAGTGCAGTGCTCTGCACACATTAAGTGCTCAATAAATATGATTGAATGCATGAATGAATACTATATGCCAAGCACTGTGCTAAGCGCCGGATCATAATAACGATGGTGTTTGTTACGCGCTTACTGTGTGCCAAGCACTGTTCAAAGTGCTGGATCATAATAACAATGGTATTTGTTAAGCACTTACTATGTGCCAAGCCCTGTTCTAAGCGCTGAATCATAATAACGATGGTATTTGTTAAGCGCTTACTATGTGCCAAGCACTGTTCTAAGTGCTGAGGTAGCTACAAGGTGATTGGGTTGTCCCACATGTGGCTCACAGTCTTAATCCCTATTTTACAGATGAGGGAACTGAGGCACAGAGAAGTGAAGTGACATGCCCAAAGTCACACAGCTGACAAGTGGTGGTGGCGGGATTAGAACCCACGACCTCTGACACCCAAGCCCGGGATCTTGCCCCTAAGCCACGCTGGGGAGGGGGCAGAGGGCACGTATTCTCTTTCTCCCCCCCCCACCCCCCACCCCCACCAACTGTGAGCTCTTTGTGTGCAGGGATTGTCACTCTTTATTACTATATTGTACATTCCCAAGCGCTTAGTACAGTGCTGTGCACACAGTAAACGCTTAATAAATATGATTGAAAGAATGAGTAAATGAAAATTTGAATCCGGAGAGGAGGCTGGCTGGAGCTGGGGTTGGGGCTGGCTCCAGTTCCTCCTCAGCTTGGTTTAGTGGAAAGAGCCCCAAAGGTCATGAGTTCTAATTCCGTTCTTCCACTTAATAATAATAATAATGATGATGGCATTTATTAAGTGCTTACTATGTGCAAAGCATTATTCTAAGCGCTGGGGAGGTTACAAGGTGAACAGGTTGTCCCACGGGGGGCTCACAGTCTTCATCCCCATTTTTCAGTTGAGGGGGCTGAGGCCCAGAGAAGTTGTGACTTGCCCAAAGTCACACAGCAGACAATTGGCGGAATCGGGATTTGAACCCATGGCCTCTGACTCCAAAGCCCGGGCTCTTTCCACTGAGCCACGCTGCTTCTCATCTCTCAATCAATCAATCAATCGTATTTATTGAGCGCTTACTGTGTGCAGAGCACTGTACTAAGCGCTTGGGAAGTACAAGTTGGCAACATAACATAAGTTGGCAACATCTCTCCTTCTGAGGGGGGAGAAATCAAGTAATCGACCACCACTGGAGTTCCCAGTTCCACACTGAGAGGAAGTTAGTCGAAGTTTCAATAATAATTATGGTACTAGAGAAGCAGCGTGGCTCAGTGGAAAGAGCCTGGGCTTTGGAGTCAGAGGACAGGGGTTCGAATCCCAGCTCCGCCACATGTCTGCTGTGTGACCTTGGGCAAGTCACTTAACTTCTCTGAGCCTCAGTTGCCTCATCTGTAAAATGGGGATTCAGACTGTGAGCCCCACGTGGGACAACCTGATCCCTTTGTATCCCCCCCAGCGCTTAGAACAGTGCTTTGCACATAGTAAGCGCTTAACAAATGCCAACATTATTATTATTATTATTATTATTACTTACTATGTGCCACTGTTCTAAGCGCTGGGGGAGATAGAAGTTAATCAGGTTGGACACAGTCCCTGTCCCATATGGGGCTCACACTCAATCAATCAATCAATCAATCATATTTATTGAGCGCTTACTGTGTGCAGAGCACTGTACTAAGCGCTTGGGAAGTACAAGTTGGCAATATATAGAGACAGTCCCTACCCAACAGTGGGCTCACAGTCATTATCCCCATTTTGCAGATGAGGTAACTGAGGCTTAGAGAGGTGAACTGACTTGCCCACCACACCACAGACAAATGACACGGATTAGAACCCAGGTCCTTTGGACTCCCAGCTGATTGTCGGGGGAGGGAAATGAGCACGCATCAAAAAATCATCCAGCTTCCCAGGACTTCTGCGCCTATCTTTATACTCCGTCATTTCTTCTGTAATTAATCATAATGTCTGCCTCCCCCTCTAGACTGTAAGACCCTGGTACGACGCGTCTACCAACTCGCACTACTTTAGTAAAGTGCTCTGGACGCAATAAGTGGTCAATAAATACCACTAATTGACTCACTGATTGTGAGCAGAGTCTGAAAGAGAGACTTCACATCAAGAGGCCAGAAGAATCGGACACCATTTAGACAAACAGTTCTGAAGACGTGAGAACAAACTACCAGAGCACAGGAAGAATGGAAAGTTAGCGGGATGCCAAATGGGCTAAATCCAGGACTCCAGCAATTCCTACAAGCAAACATAAAAACCACTCGCGGCGGAAATCGAGCCAGTTCTCTAAGGCTACAAAGAGACGGTCAGATTGTGCGGCACCTAAATCAGGAAAGCTAAATCCAGGGAGGAGAGGGAATGTTTAAGGTACAAGGCAAAAAGAAAATATTCTCCATTATAGAAGGCCCCGAAAGGAAGGTCACAGCCATACCGCATACGCTAAAGATAGGAAGGGAAAATGGTTACCAGATGACAGGGAGGGAAGACACTTTTTTTGTTCTCCGACTTTATGAATAATAACTGTGGCATTTGTTAAGCACTTCCTACACGCCAAGCGCTGTACTAAGTGCCGAAGTAGATATACACTGTTAATTGAATCCCCATTTGACAGCTGAGGAAACCAAGGCACAGAGAAGTTAAATGACTTGCCCAAGGTCACCCAGCAAGCAAGCAGCGGAGTTAGGACTCGAATTCAGGTCTTCTGACACCTGGCCTCGGGATCGTTCGCATTCAGCCTCGTCACGTCTCTAAATGTTAATAATAATGATAATAATGGCATTTATTAAGCGCTTACTATGTGCAAAGCTCTGTTCTAAGCGCTGGAGAGGTTACAGGGTGATCAGGTTGCCCCACGCGGGGTTCACAGTCTTAATCCCCATTTTACAGATGAGGAAACTGAGGCCCAGAGAAGTGAAGTGACTTGCCCAAAGTCACACAGCTGACGATTGAGGGAGGCGGCATTCGAACCCATGACCTTTGGCTCCAAAGCCCGGGCTCTTTCCGTTGAGCCACACTGCTTCTCCTGTTAGAGAGAAACTGTTAGAGAGAAACTGTTAAACGGTTAGAAACCGTTTAATGGCGATTAGATCATTGAAGAAAGTATACCCTGAGATTAATCGATCAATAAATGGTATTTATTGAGTGCTTACTGGGTGCAGAGCACTGACCTAAGCATTTGGGAGAGTATGATATAACTGAGTTGATAGACTCACAACCAACGTGTGTGTTCCCTGCCCACAAGAAGCTTACAGTCTAAGAGAATGGGAGATGGGTTGGGAGGTGGGACAGTGGGAAAATTGAGGTAGAATAGCCTCTAGATCGTAAGCTTGTTGTGGTCAGGGAATGTGTCTGTTCTATTGTTATATTAAGCTCTCCCAAGTGTTTAGTACAGTACTCTGCACACAGAGTATATATACACAGAGTTGTATATATCTGCATATATCTGTAATTTATTTATTTATATTAATGTCTGTCTCCCCCTCTAGACTTTGAGCTCGCTGTGGGCAGGAATGTGTCTGTTCTTAATTGTACTCTCCCAAGGGCTTAGTACAGCGCTTTGCACCCAGTAATGGCTCAATAAATACCAGTGATTGATAAGTTAAGCGCTTAGTACAGTGCTCTGCACACCGTAAGCGCTCAGTAAATATGATTGAATGAATAAGTAGCTTAAAAAGATAACTTTATCAATAATAATAATAATGGCCTTTGTTAAGCGCTGACTATGTGCCAAGCACTGTTCTAAGCACTGGGATAGATACAAAGTAATCAGGTTGCCCCACATGGGGCTTACAGTCTTATCCCCATTTTACAGATGAGGTAACTGAGGCACAGAGAATTTAAGTGATTTGCCCAAGGTCACACAGCTGATAGGTGGCAGATGGGATTCAGATCCATCAATGGCATGAAGGTCTGAACAGAGCACTGTTCTGGATGTTTGGAAGGCTATGTCCCTGCCCTCAAAGAGCTTACCTTTCAGTGGAAGAAAAAAAATTGCCTAATAAATAGGTTTTCAGGGTTCCTGTCTGAGCACTCTAGAATACTTGTGGAGGTGGTGAGTAATCCTGCAGTTGCTGGATTTTATTTTCAAAAATTTCTAGAGGGCAGAACCGTCCAGGATTTTGCCCTAGAGCCTTTGCTTGCAAAGTTGCAGCGTGGCCTAATAATAATAATGGTGGTACTTGTTAAGTGTTTACTGCGTGCCAGGCACTGTACTAAGCGCTGGGGTGGTTACGAGCAAATCAGGTTGGACATAGTCCCTCTCCCACCTGGGGGTCACAATCTCAATCCCCATTTGACAGATGAGGGAACTGAGGCACAAAGAAATGAAGTGACGTGCCCGAGATCACACAACAGAAAAGTGGCAGAGGTGGGATTAGAACCCATGGCCTTTTGACTCCCCAGGCCTGTGCTCTATCCACTGAGCCATGTATTTACTATTCTATTCATTTTATTTTGTTAATATGTTTTGTTTTGTTGTCTGTCTCCCCCTTCTAGACTGTGAGCCCGTTGTTGGGTAGGGACCGTCTCTATATGTTGCCAACTTGTACTTCCCAAGTGCTTAGTACAGTGCTCTGCACACAGTAAGCGCTCAATAAATGCAATTGAATGAATGAATTAATTAATGCTCCTTCTCACCTCATACCTTTTGGGGAGAAGGTGTGTGTATCCTTAGTCTTTCCCCAAACCTTTCCCTCTGCCTGACCGTAGCAGGGCTATGAATGAAAGAAAGAAAGAAAGAAAGAAAGGGAGGAAGGAAGGAAGGAAGGAAGGAAGGAAGGAAGGAAGGAAGGAAGGAAGGAAGGAAGGAAGGAAGGAAGGAAGGAGGAAGGAAGGAAGGAAGGAAGGAAGGAAGGAAGGAAGGAAGGAAGGAAGGAAGGAAGGAAGGAAGGAAGGAAGGAAGGGAGGAAGGAAGGAAGGAAGGAAGGAAGGAAGGAAGGAAGGAAGGAAGGAAGGAAAGAAGGAAAGAAAGAAAGAAAGAAAGAAAGAAAGAAAAAGAGGGAAGGAAGGAAGAAAGAAAAAGAAGGAAGGAAGAAAAGAAGGAAAGAAGGAAAGAAAAAGAAAGAAAGAGAGAAAGAGAGAGAGAGAGAGAGAAAGGAAGAAAGAAAGAAAGAAAGGAAGGAAGGAAGGAAGGAAGGAAGAAATGAAGAAAGAAAGAAAGAAAAAGAAAGGAAGGAAGGTAAGAAAGAAAGAAGGAAAGAAAGAAAGAAAGAAAGAAAGAAAGAAAGAAAGAAAGAAAGAAAAAGAAGGAAAGAAAAAGAAAGAAAGAGAGAAAGGAAGGAAGGAAGAAAGAAAGAAAGAAAGAAAGGAAGAAAGAAAGAAAGAAAGAAAGAAAGAAAGAAAGGAAGGAAGGAAGGAAGGAAGGAAGGAAGGAAGGAAGGAAGGAAGGAAGAAAGAAAGAAAGAAAGGAAGGAAGGAAGGAAGAAAGAAAGAAAGAAAGAAAGAAAGAAAGAAAGAAAGGAAGGAAGGAAGGAAGGAAGGAAGGAAGGAAGGAAGGAAGGAAGGAAGGAAGAAAAAAAGAAAGGAAGGAAGGAAGGAAGGAAGGAAGGAAGGAAGAAAGAAAGAAAGAAAGAAAGAAAGAAAGAAAGAAAGAAAGAAAAAGAAAGAAAGAAAGAAAGAAAGAAAGAAAGAAAAAGAAAGAAAGAAAGAAAAAGTGAGAGCTTAGCTTCTTGGTTCTACTCTCAGCGAAGAAGCTAACTACTCTAGTGATAAACGCCTGTGTCTCCACATATAGCCTTGGGCTGATATAATCTTATTAGGCCCTCAAAGTTAACCTGCACTTTGTCTAACTCTTTCTGGGAAGGGATTCTTATAGAGAGCACCCAAAAAGTAAATGAAATTTTTCTGGGGATTCCACACTCCTTCCCAGCAGGGACAGAGAAATGCTATATGACGCTGTCTCTTGGATGAGATACAAAAGTGAGTCTTGGGTCATCAGCGCTTAGAACAGTGCTTTGCATTCATTCATTCATTCAATCGTATTTATTGAGAGCTTACTGTGTGCAGAGCACCGTACTAAGAGCTTGGGAAGTACAAGGTGGCAACATATGGAGACCGCCCCTACCCAACAGCGGGCTCACAGTCATCATCATCATCATCAATCGCATTTATTGAGCGCTTACTATGTGCAGAGCACTGTACTAAGCGCTTGGGAAGTACAAATTGGCAACATACAGAGACAGTCCCTACCCAGCAGTGGGCTCACAGTCTAAAAGGGGGAGACAGAGAACAAAACCGAACACACTAACAAAATAAAATAAATAGAATAGCTATGTACAAGTAAAATAAATAGAGTAATAAATCTGTACAAACATATATACATATATACAGGTGCTGTGGGGAAGGGAAGGAGGTAAGAAGGGGGGGATCACCTTGGAACCTCCCCAGCGCTTAGAACAGTGCGCTGCACATAGTAAGCGCTTAATAAATGTCATTATTATTATTCAATCGTATTTATTGAGCACTTACTGTGTGCAGACACTGTACTAAGCACTTGAGTCTCAATCCACATGAGACCAGACTGTATGTGGGGCTCTCAATCTAAATGGGAAGGAGAACAGGTATTAAATCTCCATTTTACAGATGAGGAGATTGAGGCCCAGAGAAAAGAAGTGACTCTTTATTGGTGGTGGGAGAAGGGGAGGGGGCTTCATGGGGGTGGATAGGAGCGGTTCGGTTCTGGATAGCCTAAAGACTATGATCCCGTTGTGGGGTAGGGACTGTCTCCGTCTGTTGTTGAATTGTACTTTCCGAGCGCTTAGTACAGTGCTCTGCACACAATAAGCGCCCAATAAATACGATTGAATGAATGAATGAATAAAGACAACAAGCAAGGACACCGTAAAGGCCCGATATCGCCACCTGGTGGTGCAGAAGGCATCGCCTTTGAAACGTGTGTCCAGGCAAATACCATTTCATAATAATAATAATAATAATAACAACAATAATAATAATAATAATAATAATAATAATTAAGCGCTTACTATGTGCTAAGCACTGTTCTAAACGCTGGGTTAAATACAAAGTAATGAGGTTGCCAACTTGGCCACTCTGATGATCTGTAGGGGCCCTTGGTAGCTGAATTAAAACACTAATTTGGGGTCCAATCCCCCAAACCATCGTTATTAATCAATCAGTCAATCAATCAATCGTATTCATTCCGTACATTCAACTCCCTTCTCAGGCCCCCGGTTCCTCCCCCTCCTCCTTCCCTCACCCCCAACGACCAATAAATACGATTGATGATGATGATGATGATGATTTATTGAGCGCTTACTGTGTGCAGAACACTGTACTAAGCGCTTGGGGAGTACGAGCTGGCAACATCTAGAGACAGTCCCTACCCAACAGCGGGCTCACAGTCTAGAAGCGGGAGACAGAGAATAAAACCAAACATACTAACAAAATAAAATAAATAGAATAGACAGGTACTAGTAAAATAAATAAATAGAGTAATAAATATGCACAAACATATATACATATATACAGGTGCTGTGGGGAAGGGAAGGAGGTAAGATGGGGGGATGGAGAGGGGGACGAGGGGGGGAGGAAGGATTATTATTATTAATACCCAGTCAGGTTAAGAGGTAATAATAATGATAATAATAATGATGGTATTTGTTAAGCGCTTACTGTGTGCCAAGCACTGTTCTAAGCCCTGAGGTATATGCAAGGCAATCAGGTTGTCCCACGTGGTGCTCACAGTCTTCATCCCCATTTTACAGACGAGGGAACTGAGGCACAGAGAAGTGAAGTGACTTGCTCAAAGTCACACAGCTCACAAGTGGCGGAGGAGGGATTAGAACCCACGACCTCTGACTCCCAAGCCCGGGCTCTTTCGGAGGACTCAGAGAAAGTGCTCAATAAATGATGATGATGATGATGGTATTTGTTAAGCACTTACTATGTGCTAAGCACTGGAGGGGATACAAGGTAGTCGGGTTGTCCCACGTGGGACTCACAGTCTTAATCCTCGTTTTACAGATGAGGTAACTGAGGCCCAGAGAAGTTAAGTGACTTGCCCAAAGTCACACAGTTCACAAGTGGAGGAGCCAGGATTAGAACCCATGACCTCTGACTCCCAAGCCCGGGCTCTTTCCATCGAGCCACGCTGCTTTTCTAATACGATTGACTGACTTGACTGTATATTTATATTGATGCCTGCTTACTTGTATTGATATCTGTCTCCCCCCGCTCTGTACTGTGAGCTCGTCGTGGGCAGGGATTGTCTCTCTTTATTGCAGTACTGTACTTTCCCAAGCGCTTAGTACAGTGCTCTGCCGGATTTATTTTCTTGAGGCTTTTGAAGTTTGAAGTCGAAGCTTTGAAACATTTAATATGTTTCACGAGGCTGCGGATCTTTTGAGAGAGAGCAAGAGTTAGATGGGGATTTGGCGGAGATGGGAACTTTAGCCCTCTGGTCCCCTTTGTTCAATCTGAGAAAGCTTCTGCTTAAATTGAGAATATTTACAGGAGTGTCTCAAGGAGGGGTGGGAGCTGGCTTGGGATATGGAAAGCAAGCAGCTTAATTAGAAGAGTCCGCCCTGGGAGTCAGAGGACCTGAGTTCTAATTCAGCTCTGCCACATGTCTGCTGTGTGACTTTGGACAAGTCACTTTACTTTTCTGAGCCTCAGTTTGGACTTTCAAACTTTTTTTTAAAAAAATGGTATTTGTGAAGCGCTTACTAGGTACCAGGCATTGTACTAAGTGCTGGGGTGGATACGAGATAGCAGGTTGGACACAGTCCCTCTCCTACATGGGGCTCACAGTCTTAATCTCCATTTTACGGGTGAGGGAACTGAGACTCAGAGAAGGAAGTGACTTGCTCAAGGTCACACAGCAGACAAGTGGCGGAGCTGGGATTAGGACCCAGGTCTCTCTGACTCCCGAGCTCTATCCACTGAGCCACGCTGCTTCTCAAAGATTTCCAATGTCATTCATTCATTCATTCGATCGTATTTATTGAGCTCTTACTGTGTGCAGAGCACTGTACTAAGCGCTTGGGAAGTACAAGTTGGCAACATCTAGAGACGGTCCCTATCCAACAGCGGGCTCAGTCTAGAAGGGGGAGACGGACAACAAAACAAAACATGGAGACGGGTGTCAAAGTCAGACCAAATAGAATTAAAGCTCTATGCACATTCATTCATTCATTCATTCAATCGTATTTATTGAACGCTTACTGTGTGCAGAGCACTGTACTAAGCGCTTGGGAAGTACAAGTTGGCAACATCTAGAGACGGTCGCTATCCAACAGCGGGCTCACAGTCTAGAAGGGGGAGACGGACAACAAAACAAAACGTGGAGACGGGTGTCAAAGTCAGAACAAATAGAATTAAAGCTCTATGCACATTCATTCATTCATTCATTCAGTCGTATTTATTGAGCGCTTCTTGTGTGCAGAGCACTGTACTAAGCGCTTGGGAAGTACAAGTTGGCAACATATAGAGACAGTCCCTACCCAACAGCGGGCTCACAGTCTAAAAGGGGGAGACAGAGAACAAAACAAAACATGAAGACGGGTGTCAAAGTCGTCAGAACAAATAGAATTAAAGCTCTATGCACATTCATTCATTCATTCATTCATTCAATTGTGTTTATTGAGCGCTTACTGTGTGCAGAGCACTGTACTAAGCGCCTGGGAAGTACAAGTTGGCAACATATAGAGACAGTCTCTACCCAACAGCGGGCTCACAGTCTAGAAGGGGGAGACAGACAACAAAACAAAACATGAAGACGGGTGTCAAAGTCGTCAGAACAAATAGAATTAAAGCTCTATGCACATTCATTCATTCATTCAATCGTGTTTATTGAGCGCTTACTGTGTGCAGAGCACTGTACTAAGCACTTGGGAAGTACAAGTTGGCAACATCTAGAGACAGTCCCTACCCAACAGCAGGCTCACAGTCTAAAAGGGGGAGACGGAAACAAAACAAAACATGGAGACGGGTGTCAAAGGCGCCAGAACAAATAGAATTAAAGCCCTATGCACATTCATTCATTCATTCGATCGTATTTATTGAGTGCTTACTGTGTGCAGAGCACTGTACTAAGCCAGTGTCAACTCGGAACTGGATGAGGTGATATTGTTTTCTCGGGGCAGACAAGCCGTGGGTTCGGGGATGCCCCAGAAAGAGCCGGAAGGTGGGAGAGAGAGAAACAATCTAGGGGTTGGGAGTGGGGAGGGCGGTAAAGGAAGTTGAGGTCATTTTACTTGCACCACTTGAATTAAAATCCACCTACCTAATGACTGTGAAACTCTCCAGGACCCTTTCAGCTAGCCAGGAACAGCTTAAAAATTGGGTAGGAACTGTATATGTTGCCAACTTGTACTTCCCAAGCACTTAGTACAGTGCTCTGCACACAGTCAGCGCTCAATAAATACGATTGATGATGATGATAAAAACAGAAATTGAGAAGCAGGCTGGTATAGTGGATGGAGCACGGGCCCGGGATTCAGAAGGGCCTGGGTTCTAATCCTGGCTCTGCCGCTTGTCTGCCCTGTGACCTCCGGCAAGTCACTTCACTTCCCTGTGCCTCAGTTACCTCCTCTGTAAAATGGGAGTCTGAGACCGCGAGCCCTACGCGGGACGAGGGTTGTGTCCAACTTGATTTGCTTGTCTCCACCCCAGCGCTTAGTACAGTGCCTGGCACATAGTAAGTGATGAACAAATACCATCATTATTATTATTAAATTGGAAGGCTGCTGCTCATGGGGCAGCGAAGAAAGACACTGCCCTTTTTTTGTTTGTTTTTGTCTGTTTTTAAGGTATTTGTTAAGTGCTTACTGTTTGTCAAGCAGTGTTTAGTGTGCTGGGATAGACACTAGTCAATAAGACCATATTCAGTGCCCACTGTTGGGTAGGGACTGTCTCTATATGTTGCCAATTTGTACTTCCCAAGCGCTTAGTACAGTGCTCTACACATAGTAAGCGCTCAATAAATACGATTGGTGATGATTGATGATGTCCCACACGAGGTCACAATCTAAGTAGGAGGGAGAACAGGTGTTGAAGCAGTGTGGCTTAGTGGAAAGAGCCCAGGCTTGAGAGTCAGAGGTCACGGGTTCATGCATTCATTCAATCATATTTATTGAGCGCTTACTGTGTGCAGAGCACTGTACTAAGCGCTTGGGAAGTACAAGTCGGCAACACAATCGGCATTAGAACCTGGGTTCTAATCCCGGCTCCGCTGCTTGTCAGATGTGCGACTTTGGGCAAGTCACCTAACTTCCCTGTGCCTCATTTACCTCATCTGTAAAATGGGGATTAAGATGGTAAGCCCCACGTGGGACAACCTAATTACCTTGTATCTACCCCAGCACTTAGAACAGTGCTTGGCTCATAGTAAGCGCTTAACAAATACCAACATTATTATTATTATTTGTCAGTTGAAGAAACCAAGGCACGGAGACATGAAGCGAACTTGCCCAAGATCACTCAGCGGTCAAGAGGCGGAGCCGGGATTAGAACCCAGGTCCTCTGGCTCCCAGGCCTGGGCTCTAGCCATTAGGCTGCACTGCTTCCCGTGCCTGCTTCTTTTGCAGCAGAGATCATCAATCGCATTTATTGAGCGCTTACTATGTGCAGAGATGCTTAGACTAAGTCAATCAGCATTTATTCATCAGAAATTTTCATAGACGGAATTACACTCCAAGTCTGCTTCCACTTTCAGCTGCTGTTCCTGTAGAATGAACAAAAAAAAAACCACATAAGAAAGTGAACGCTAACTATAAACATTGCCCATAAATATATTTATTGAGCGCTTACTGTGTGCAGAGCACTGTACCAAGTGCTTGGGAGATTATAATTAGCCAGCCCACACACTCTGCTCCGCCAATTGTCAGCTGTGTGACTTTGGGCAAGTCACTTCACTTCCCTGTGCCTCAGTTACCTCATCTGTAAAATGGGGATTAAGACTGTGAGCCCCACGTGGGACAACCTGATGACCTTGTAACCTCCCCAGCACTTAGAACTGTGCCTTGGGTAGGGACCGTCTCTATATGTTGCCAACTTGTACTTCCCAAGCGCCTAGTACAGTGCTCTGCACACAGTGAGTGCTCAGTAAATACGATTGATTGATTGATTGATTCCCAAGCGCTTAGTAGAGTGCTCTGCACATAGTAAGCGCTCAATAAATATGATTGAATGAATGAATGAATGAATGCTTTGCACATAGTAAGCACTTAATAAATGTCATCATTATTATTATTATTATAACAGACTGTGAGCCCATTGTGGACAGGGAGTGTCTCTCTTTATTGCTGAATTGTACTTTCCAAGTGTTTAGGACAGTGCTCTGTGCATACAGTACAGACTAGACTGTGAGCCCATTGTTGAGTAGGGACCGTCACTACATGTTGCCAACTTGTACTTCCCAAGCGCTTAGTACAGTACTCTGCACACAGTAAGCGCTCAATATGATTGAATGAATGAATGAATACAGTAAGCGCTCAATAAATACGATCGAATGAATGAGTGAATCATCATCATCATCATCATCAGTCGTATTTATTGAGCGCTTACTATGTGCAGAGCACTGTACTAAGCGCTTGGGAAGTACAAATTGGCAACATAGAGAGACAGTCCCTACCCAACAGTGGGCTCACAGTCTAAAAGGGGGAGACAGAGAACAAAACCAAACATACTAACAAAATAAAATAAATAGAATAGATATGTATAAATAAAATAAACAAATAAATAAATAAATAGAGTAATAAATATGTACAAACATATATACATATATACAGGTGCTGTGGGGAGGGGAAGGAGGGAAGATGGGGGGATGGAGAGGGGGACGAGGGGGAGAGGAAGGAAGGGGCTCAGTCTGGGAAGGCCTCCTGGAGGAGGTGAGCTCTCAGTAGGGCCTTGAAGGGAGGAAGAGAGAAGTGAGAGAGAGAAGTGAGAAGAGAGAGAAAGGAGGAAGACCGAAGAGAGAGTCAGCGGCTGGCCAGCTTCGGGCTACTTTACCTGAGGCAGGTGGCCACACTCCTGTAGTGGACTACTAGGGTCTTGCTCAATGATAGAATAAACTTCCGGCTGAATGTGCTCCAGAGACTGGACGGGGAAGGAAAAGATCAGGAACAACATCAATGTATAATCAGTACAAGCGGAACCGGCCTATTCATTCTTTCATTCGTTCATTCACTCAATTCATTCAATTGAGAGCTTACTGTGTGCAGAGCACTGTACTAAGCGCTTGGGAAGTACAAGTCGGCAACATATAGAGACGGTCCCTACCCAACAACGGGCTCACAGTCTAGAAGGGGGAGTCCTGTCAGTCCTGGGTCCCCTTCTAGTCTCCATCTCCACCATTCCCTTGAAGAACTGTCAAAATTAATCATGCTTGTCAAGAAACTAGTCATCATCATCATCAATCGTATTTATTGAGCGCTTACTGTGTGCAGAGCTCTGTACTAAGCGCTTGGGAAGTCCAAGTTGGCAACATATAGAGACAGTCCCTACCCAACAGTGGGCTGACAGTCTAAAAGGGGGAGACGGAGAACAAAACCAAACATACTAACAAAATAAAATAAATAGAATAGATATGTACAAGTAAAATAAATAAATAAATAAATAAATAGAGTAATAAATATGTACAAGCATATATACATATATATATATATATATATAGTCATTTTGTAGTGCATGGCATTGGACTTTAGCCCAGTTTTTTCAATACATTTTGGGTCTGAGTGAGCATGGAGCTTCTGAGCATAAACTGTCTTCCACTTGCCTACCATTTGTTCATTCAATCGTATTTATTGAGCGCTTGCTGAATAATGATAACAATAATAATGATGGCATTTATTAAGCACTGGGGAGGTTATAAGATGATCAGGTGGTCCCACGGGGGGCTCACAGTCTTAATCCCCATTTTACCGATGAGGTAACTGAGGCACAGGGAAGTTAAGTGACTTGCCCCCTTCTAGACTGTGAGCCCACTGTTGGGTAAGGACCGTCTCTATATGTCACCAACTTGTACTTCCCAAGTGCTTAGTACAGTGCTCTGCACACAGTAAGTGCTCAATAAATATGATTGATTGATTGATTGCCCAAAGTCACACAGCTGACAATTAGCACTGTATGCAAAGCACTGTACTAAATGCTTGGGAGAGTACAATATAACAGCAAATAGACACATTCCTGCCCACAACGAGCTCACAGTCTAGAGGGGCAGACAGGCCCCTCTAAATAAATAGATAATAAATAAATTAATAAATTACAGTTATAATAATAATAATAATTATGGTATTTGTTAAGCACTTAATATGTGCCAAGAACTGTTCTAAGCGCTGGGGTAGATACAGGGTAATCAGGTTGTCCCATGTGGGGCTCACACTTTTAGTCCCCATTTTACAGATGAGGTAACTGAGGCACAGAGAAGTGAAGTGACTTGCCCAAGGTCACAGGGCAGACAAGGGATTAGAACCCATGACCTCTGACTCCCAAACCCGTGCTCTTTCCACTAAGCCATGCTGCTTCTCTATATATAGATCTATACATAAGTGTTGTGGGGATCGGAGGGAGGATGAATGAAGGAGCAAGTGAGAGCAGAGCAGAGCAGGAGTGGGAAGAGAGAAGGGCTTAGACAGGGAAGGCTTCTTGGAGGAGGTGGGTCTTCAAT
Source organism: Tachyglossus aculeatus (assembly GCF_015852505.1). Taxonomy (NCBI): domain Eukaryota; kingdom Metazoa; phylum Chordata; class Mammalia; order Monotremata; family Tachyglossidae; genus Tachyglossus; species Tachyglossus aculeatus. The sequence continues at coordinate 53,675,290 of NC_052079.1, forward strand.
AAGGTTTTGAAATGGGAGAGAGCAATCGTCCGTCTGATATGAGGAGGGAGGGCATCCCAGGCCGGAGGTAGGATGTGGGCGAGAGGTCGGCAGCGAGACAGACAAGATCGAGGTACGGTGAGAAGGTTAGCGTATTCATTCAATCATATTTATTGAGCGCTTACTGTGTGCAGAGCACTGTAGTCACAAAGCATAGCCTATCACCACCCTCACCTCCAAATCCAGGTAGGATTACTCTAGACCGAGTGACATTGGTTCCCTGTCCAGTAATAATCAATAATAATTATTATGGTACTTGTTAAGTGCTAAATTGGTGGGATAGATATAATAATGGCATGTATTAAGCACTTACTATGTGCAAAGCACTGTTCTAAGCGCTGGGGAGGTTACAACGTGATCAGGTTGTCCCACGGGGGGCTCACAATCTTCATCCCCATTTTACAGATGAGGTAACGGAGGCCCAGAGAAGTGAAGTGACTTGCCCAAAGTCACACAGCTGACAATTGGCAGAGCCGGGATTTGAACCCATGACCTCTGACTCCAAAGTCCGTGCTCTTTTCCACTGAGCTACGCTGCGCTTCTCTGTTATCTGGTCCCAGGTAGGCTCCAGTCCCAAAAAGCTTTGGGAGGCTAAATCCATTCTAGGACCTCCCCAGGAAGTCCCTTGAACTTGACTCAGGTGGGAACCCCTAAACTCAACCTCTAGACTGTAAGCTTGTTGTGGGCAGGGAATGTGCCTGTTTATTGTGCTCTCCCAAGCGCTTAGTACAGTGCTGTGCTTAGAGAGGTGCTTGGCACATAGGAAGTCCTTAACAAGTACCATTACCATTATACTATATTATTGTTTATCCTACTATTATATTGTACTCTCCCAAGCACTTAGTAGAGTGCTCTGAACACAGTAAGCGCTCAATTAATACGATTGATTGATTGATTCTACTAATTCGGGTCCCCTTTTCTGGTGAGCACAGAGAAAAGGGACCTGGAAAACTATCCTCGGATAGCGTGGTGAGTGTTTAGGGTTTTTCTGTTAAGTTTGTAGAGAAGCAGCGTGGCACAGTGGAAAGAGCCTGGGCTTGGGAGTCGGAGGTCGTGGATTCTATCCTGGCTCCGCCACTTGTCAGCTGTGTGACTTTGGGCAAGTCACTTAACTTCCCTGGACCTGAATTCCCTCATCTTCTAGACTGTGAGCCCGTTGTTGGGTAGGGTCCATCTCTATATGTTGCCAACTTGTACTTCCCAAGTGCTTAGTCCAGTGCTCTGCACACAGTAAGTGCTCAATAAATACGATTGAATGAACAAACTTGTACTTCCCAAGCGCTTAATACAGTGCTCTGCATAGAGTAAGTGCTCAATAAATATGATTGAATGAATGAATGAATGAATAAATGAAATGGGGATTAAGACTGTGAGCCCCACGTGGGACAACCTTGATAACCTGGAATGCCCTCCCTCAGCCCATCCGCCAAGCTAGCTCTCTTCCTCCCTTCAAGGCCCTGCTGAGAGCTCACCTCCTCCAGGAGGCCTTCCCACACTGAGCCCTTTCCTTCCTCTCCTCCTCGTCCCCCTCTCCATCCCCACATCTTACCTCCTTCCCTTCCCCACAGCACCTGTATATATGTATATATGGTTGTACATATTTATTACTCTATTTATTTTTTTATTTATTTTACTTGTACATATCTATCCTATTTATTTTATTTTGTTGGTATGTTTGGTTTTGTTCTCTGTCTCCCCCTTTTAGACTGTGAGCCCACTGTTGGGTAGGGACTGTCTCTATGTGTTGCCAATTTGTACTTCCCAAGCGCTTAGTACAGTGCTCTGCACATAGTAAGCACTCAATAAATACGACTGATGATGATGATGATGATAACCTTGTAGCCCCCCAGTGCTTAGAACAGTGCTTGGCACATAGTAAGCACTAAACAAATACCATTATTATTATTATTATTTACAAGTCATTAAAATGATCAGGCCCTGAGCCCTTTCAGGCTTTCAGACACTTCACCTGCTCAGTCACTCTGGCTTAAACAGAACATAAGCAGGGATGTAACTCATTAATGCCATCCTCATTAGTGTTGATTTAGCAGTGGCCCAGATCTGTTGGAGTTGAGAGATCCTACGTCATCGAGACTTTTCCAAGCCTGTCTCCCGGATGACAGCAGGTTGTCAAGAAGGCTGTTTCTCTGGCAACAAGAAAGCAGGAGTTGCTGAAGCAGCCTGGAGGGACGGGGGGGTGTTAATAGAAAACGGAAAGAGGCTGAGGAGACGGAGAGTCGGAGAGAAAGCGAGACCCTAAGCCTATGTAATAAAAACACCGAGCGCTTAGGAAATCCTTAGAACAAAGGCAGGATGTCAGACAAATGAAAGGGATGGGGGCGAGGTCAAAGGGCAACTTGGAGGACGGGATGAAGAGAAAGATGGGAAGATGTGCGGGCTTTGGGAAAGGAAGGGAAGCGACGAGATGCTTGAAATGAACATCGCCCCTGAAGGGAGTCAAGCCTCCATTAGCACTGAAGAAACCCCCTCAAGGATAATGTTCTCATCTCCATATCTTTCATCCACGCGGCCCGGAGTCTCGTTAGGCCTATTTTTCAGATAACGGTTAGAGACATTAATCCCTCTAATAGGCGCTGGGGATCTGGCTTGAGGGTGAGTCCAGTGGACTGAAAAAGGTCACCCTCCATCGTCATTAGGGCTGTCATCGCTTCATAGCTAAGAGGGCTTCGATTACTTGTGGTATTCGTTAAGCGCTTACTACGTGCCAGGCACTGTACTAAGCACGGGAGTAGATACAAGCTAATCGGGTTGGACACAGTCCCTGCCCACCTGGGGCCCACAGCATCCCCATTTTACAACAAATAGACACATTCCTGCCCACAATGAGCTCATAGTCTAGAGGGGCAGACAGGCATTAATTAAATAAATAGATAAACAAATAAATAAATTACAGCTATAATAATAATAATAATTATAGTATTTGTTAAGCTCTTAATATGTGTCAAGCACTGTTCTAAGCACTGGGGTAGATACAGGGTAATCAGGTTGTCCCACGAGGGGCTCACACTTTTAATCCCCATTTTACAGATGAGGTAACTGAGGCAGAGAAGAGTGAAGTGACTTGCCCGAGGTCACACAGCAGACAAGTGGTGGAGTCAGGATTAGAACCCAGATCCTTCTGATTCCCAGGCCTGGGCTTTTTCCACCAGGCCACACTGCTTCCGCTGGACCAGCCCTCTAGACATGTAAGCTTGTTATAGGCAGGGAATGTGTCTGTTTATTGTTCTACTGTACTCTCCTAAGCGCTTAGTACAGAGCTTTGCAAACAGTAAGCGCTCAATAAATATGATTCAGTGAATCAATGAACCTCAAGCTCGGTGCCTCTTGGAAGCAGGGCTCAGGCCAAAAAAGCTTTCAAATACCCCGTTGATAACAATAATAATGATGGCATTTATTAAGTGCTTACTATGTGCAAAGCACTGTTCTAAGCGCTGGGGAGGTTACAAGGTGATCAGGTTGTCCCACGGGGGGCTCACACTATTAATCCCCATTTTACAGATGAGGTAGCTGAGGCACGGAGAAGTTAAGTGACTTGCCCAAAGTCACACAGCTGACAAGTGGCCATTAGGCACGGCTGGCTTCAGGCCTTTGGCCACCGTGAGGCCAGAAAATATTTGCCATCCCTTCCTGTTCCGGATGATGCCACACATGCCGTTTTACAGAAGTGTGGCTTGTTCTACCCAAACTAGACCATTTCTCCAGGGGGGTCCCCACCCTCCCCACCCCCTACCCCGCTTTTTCTTCACAACGTCCCCGTTAACAAAGGCATCATTTCCAACTCAGGCAGAAGGAGGGGATGTGCATTCAAATTTCAACCCCTGCCCCCCTCTTGACAAAGTGCCCTTGGACGTCTGTTTCTCTTGCTTACCGTCGGAAACCGGCCCCGTCCTCAAGGATGCTGGAGGAGAGGGGCACCCAGTTCCTTAGACCTCTTCCCAGCAGAAGTTCTCATGGGAATTAGTCTCTGTTAGACACGGAGAGGGCCCATGTCGCCACTGGCTCGCCTCAACCTTTTGGCCTGTTCTTTAAAACGGATTCCTTAATGGATGGCTGTTTTGAAAATGGTCTCCCGATTCCCTCAGACTGGGAGGCTGGAAAAGCATTCCCTTAATCCTAGTAGGGTGGTGAGCAGAGGCTTAGCTATTCTGATGGACTGTGGTTGGGCCCACAATGGATTAGTGGGCTGACAGGTTGGAGCTGAAGATGGTACATCCCTGATGGAGAGGACAGGTTGTCCATAAGGGCAGTCACCGCACGGTTCTTCTGGACATCCCTGGGTTCCGTCGACAGCTAGAGAATCTGAGCTTGGTTGGACCACTGGCCTAACCCGTAGTGTCATATCTGACAGATAATTGTCATATAATACTTCAATGTACCTCGTTCTCTCCTGTCCCGCTGTCGACCCCCGGCCCACGTCCTTCCCCTGGCCTGGAATGCCCTCCCTCTGCCCATCCGCCAAGCTAGCTCTCTTCCTCCCTTCAAGGCCCTACTGAGAGCTCACCTCCTCCAGGAGGCCTTCCCACACTGAGCCCCCTTTTTCCTCTCCTCCTTCCCATCCCCCCCACCCTACCTCCTTCCCCTCCCCACAGCACCTGTATATATATTTGTACAAATGTATTACTCTATTTATTTTACTTTTTATTTTGTTAATGATGTGCAAATAGCTTTAATTCTATTTGTTCTGACGATTTTGACACCTGTCTACATGTTTCGTTTTGTTGTCTGTCTCCTTCTTCTAGACTGTGAGCCCATTGTTGGGTAGGGACCGTCTCTATATGTTGCCGACTTGTACTTCCCAAGCACTTAATACGGTGCTCTGCACACAGTAAGCGCTCAATCAATAGGACTGACTGACTGACTGACTGAATAATAATTATTATTATTATTACGGCATTTGTTAAGCATTTACTATGTACCCGGCAGTGTACTAAGCGCTACGGTAATTACTAGCAAATCAGGTTGCTCTGCTCACATGGGGCTCACAGTCTCAATTCCCATTTTACAGATGAGGTAACTGAGGCACAGAGAAGCAAAGTGACTTGCCTAAGGTCACACAGCAGACAAGTGGTGGAGCCTGGAGTAGAGCCCATGATCTTCCGACTTCCAAGACGGTTCTCTGTACACTACGCCATGCTGCTTTGACAGACAATTAACTGACAATTACTCTCCCTCCCTTCAAACCCTTATTGAAGGCACTTCTCCTCCAAGAGTGCTTCCCTGACTAAGCCCTTCTTTCCTCTTTTTCCATTCCCTTCTGCGTCATCCTGACTTGTTCCCTTTATTCCTCCCCCATCCCAGCCCCCACATCCCTTATGTCCATATCTGTCATTTATTTATTTATATTAATATCTGTCTTCCCCTCTGACCTCTAAGATCGTTGTGGGCAGGGAATGTGTCTGTTTATTGTTGTATTGTACTCTCCCTAGCACTTAATACAGAGAAGCAGCATGGCTCAGTGGAAAGAGCCCGGGCTTTGGTGTCAGAGGTCATGGGTTCAAATCTCGGCTCTGCCAATTGTCAGCTGTGTGACTTTGGGCAAGTCACTTCTCTGGGCCTCAGTGACCTCATCTGGAAAATGAGGATTAAGACTGTGAGCCCCCAGTGGGACAACCTGATCACCTTGTAACCTCCCCAGTGCTTTGCACATAATAAGCGCTTAATAAATGCCATTATTATTCAGCACTTAGAACAGTGCTTTACACATAGTAAGCGCTTAATAAATGCCATCATTATTTTTACAGTGCTCTGCACACAGTAACCACTCGATAAATGACTGTGTGGGTACTCACACTCCTGTGGAGGCCTCATTTTTCCTTGGTTTTTGTTTCATGCTGTCACCTCATCTCAATCTCTCTTTTCACTACCTTTCATACCAGTCTCCTGCTAGGGCCATTATCAAAGAATGAGCTTCCTCTTGGATTAGTAAAACACCACCCACTGAGGAATCGGGAGCAGGGAAATAGTTAGTTGCTCCTGTTTCTTTACCGTGAGCTGGGAAAAAGTCACAGCCAGGGCATATTTGGGAAGCGGTGTGACCTACGGGAAAAGTCCAGCCGTAAGAGTCAGAGGACGGGATCTAATCCCAACTCTGACACTTACCTGCTACGTGAACTGGGGCAAGTCACTTGGCTTTCCTGTGCCTCTGTTTCCTCAACTGTAAAATGGGGATTCAATACCTGTTCTTCCTCCTACTTAGATTGTGAGCCCCATGTGCTCTATATGTTGCCAACTTGTACTTCCCAAGCGCTTAGTACAGTGCTCTGCACACAGTAAGCGCTCAATAAATACGATTGATGGTGATGATGATGTGCTACAGGGACTGTATCCAACTTAACTCGTCTCTACCACAGCGTTTAGAACGGGGTTTGGTATACAGAAAGCACTTTATCAAAAATAGTAATAATAATAGTGGTATATGTCAAGTACTTCCTATATGCCAAGAACTGCACTAAGAGCTGAGGTAATTACATAATAATAATAATGATGAAGATAATAATAATAATACTGATGGGTTCTCCTCCTTTTTCTTTTCTCCATCCCTCAAAACATCACTTCCTTATCCTCTAAGACAGGCACACAAATTAGCATAAGCCCACCAGGCATGAAAGAAATCGGAGCACTCCTTAAAGAAAAATGGCTGTGTATGTAAAATGCTTTGCTACTGTGACTGGTAAGTGTGGGAAGGATGGTTGAATCTTTAGCCCTCTGGTAAAAGTTTGGGGTGAGGAGAAGACAGGAATACGCACGTTTGTACAGATGATTAAGGCTTTTCCACGGCCCCGCCTACACAATAGCATCAGCAGCATCATCAATCGTATTTATTGAGCGCTTACTATATGCAGAGCACTGTACTAAGCGCTTGGGAAGTACAAATTGGCAACATATAGAGACAGTCCCTACCCAACAGTGGGCTCACAGTCTAAAAGGGGGAGACAGAGAACAAACCAAACATACTAACAAAATAAAATAAATAAAATAGATATGTACAAATAAAATAAATAAATAAATAAATAGAGTAATAAATATGTACAAACATATATACATATATACAGGTGCTGTGGGGCAGGGAATGAGGTAAGATGGGGGGATGGAGAGAGGAACGAGGGGGAGATAGCAAAAATGTTTCCTGGGCAATAAATCCGTGCATGTGATTTAAGAGGTAGTGTGGCCCAGTGGAAAGGACACAAGCCTGGGAATCAGGAGATCTGAGTTCTAATCCTAGCCCTGCTACTTCCCCACTGTGTTACCGTGGACAACTCCCTCGACTTCTCTGGGCCTCAGTTTCCTCAACTGTAAAATGGGGATATGGTAGAGTGTGAACCCCGTTATCATAATAATAATAGAGGTATTTGTTTAGTATGTGCCAAGCAATGTACTAAACACCCGGGTAGATAAAAGACAATCAGGTCAGACACAGGCCTTATTCCAAGTGAAGTTCACAGTCTAAGGGGGAGGGAGAATAAATATTGATCCCTATTTAACAGATGAGGAAACTGAGGCTCAGAGAAGTTAAGTGATTTGCCCAAATCAGACAGCAGCCAAGCAGCTTAGTCAGGATTAGAACCCAGCCCCATGTGGGACAGGGATTGTGTCCAATCTCATCACTTTGTATCTACCCCATCAAGTATCTCTTAGTGAGTACTTAATAACTGCATTATCATCATTATTATTATTACAGCAGCGTGGTTTAATGGAAAGAGCCCGGGATTGGGAGTCTGAGGTCATGGGTTCTAATCCCACCTCCGCCACTTAGCTGTGTGACTTTGGGCAAGTCACTTAACTTCTCTGTGCCTCAGTTACTTCATCTGTCCCCCCCATCTTACCTCCTTCCCTTCCCCACAGCACATGCATATATGTTTGTACATATTTATTACTCTATTTATTTATTTTACTTGTACATATCTATTCTATTTATTTTATTTTGTTAGTATGTTTGGTTTTGTTCTCTGCCTCCCCCTTTTAGACTGTGAGCCCACTGTTGGGTAGGGACAGTCTCTATATGTTGCCAACTTGTACTTCCCAAGCGCTTAGTACAGTGCTCTGCACAGAGTAAGCACTCAATAAATACGATTGATTGATTGATTGATTGATCTGTAAAATGGGGATTAAGACTGTGAGCCCCACGTGGGACAACCTGATTATCTTGTATTTACCCCAGCACTTAGAACAGTGCTTGGCACATAGTAAGCGCTTAACAAAAACTACCATTATTATTATTATTAGGCTCACAGTCTATTTTATCACTGTTTTACAAATGGGGGAAACAAGGTCCAGAGAGGTCAGGTGACTTGCCCAAGATCCCACAGCAGGGGAAGATGCTGTTTAATCGTTCTCCACAGACAAATGCCATATTCACTCATTCATTCAATTGTATTTATTGAGGGCTTACTGTATGCAAAGCAGTGTACTAAGCGCTCAGCACTGTACTAAGCTCTTAGATTTCCATAGAGCAGTCCTGCACCCGCTCTACTCCTGGGGGAAGGGGGGCAGTTATCCAGTTAGTACAGGGCAGTTTCGGTCCCATTTTGCCCAATCCCCTAACCAGTTGTGCCAGTATGGTACTGGCTGGTTTTCTGGGGGCTTTTTGTCCCCATAATAATAATGGTGCTTATTAAGCGCTTACTATGTGCAAAGCACTGTTCTAAGCGCTGGGGAGGTTGCAAGGTGTTCAGGTTGTCCCACGGGGGGCTCTCAGTCTTAATCCCCATTTTACAGATGAGGGAACTGAGGCACAGAGAAGTGAAGTGACTTGCCCAAAGTCACCCAGCTGACAAGTGGTGGAGCCGGGATTTGAACCCATGACCTCTGATTCCAAAGCCTGGGCTCTTTCCACGCTGCTTCTCTGTGGTGCCAACCCTTTCTCGGCCGTGATTCAGAAGCTGTTCCAGACTTCCCGGTGGCTTGAGAATGGGGGGCATAGGGCCCCTGGGCAAGTAGGGGGCTCACAGCTCTCCCTTACAGGAAACACTCTAGGATCCCCCAAAATCCCGTGGCCTTCTGCTAAATTGCGCCCTTGGTGTCATCACATTCCACGGTGTGCCTAGCTGATCCATGAGAAGCAGCGTGGCTCCATGGAAAAAACAAGGGCTCGGGAGGTAGGGGTTGTGGATTCTAATCCCGGCTCCGACACCTGTCTGCTGTGTGACTTTGGGCAAGTCACTTCATCATCATCAATTGTATTTATTGAGCGCTTACTATGTGCAGAGCACTGTACTAAGCGCTTGGGAAGTACAAATTGGCAACACATAGAGACAGTCCCTACCCAACAGTGGGCTCACAGTCTAAAAGGGGGAGACAGAGAACAAAACCAAACATACCAACAAAATAAAATAAATAGGATAGATATGTACAAGTAAAATAAATAAATAAATAAATAGAGTAATGAATATGTAACCTGATTACCTTGTATCTACCCCAGTACTTAGGACAGGGCTAGGCAACTAGTAAGTGCTTAACAAATAACATTATTATTATTATTATTACCCATATGACTTCCCCCGCCTCTCCTTGTCAGTCTACAAGAGGTCTGTCAGTGCCCACCCTGCCTGCTCCCCGGTGGAAGGTTAGAGGGCTGAAGAAGATCAATCAATCAATCAATCGTATTTATTGAGCGCTTACTGTGTGCAGAGCACTGCACTAAGCGCTTGGGAAGTACAAGTTGGCAACATAGAAGATGTAAAGAATACAGGGCTGGTGCCCAGCGAAAGAGACCTAAGCCAGAGTGACTCACGGTGTAAACAGATCCGGAACGAGCTGGCTCTTGGATTCCCGTCTCTTGAACTGGGTCCTTCCGAGAGAGGAGCTTCCTCAAAGGCAACACCTGATTTGGGGAGAAGAAAGGACGGCATGGGTTTGGTGATCAGATCCCTAAATCGAAGCACAAGGAGAAAAATGAACATCGCTAAAATCCGCCGCCCTTTCCTCTCCATCCAAACTGCTACCGTGTCCATCCAAGAATTTATCCTATCTCGCTTTGATTAGTGGATCAGCCTCCTGGCTGACCTTCCTGACTCTCTTCTCTCATTCATTCATTCATTCAATCGTATTTATTGAGCGCTTACTGTGTGCAGAGCACTGTACTAAGAGCTTGGGAAGTACAAGTTGGCAACATATAGAGACGGTCCCTACCCAAGAACGGGCTCACAGTCTAGAAGGGGGAGACAGACAACAAAACAAAACATGTAGAGAGGTGTCAAAGTTGTCAGAACAAATAGAATTAAAGCTAAATGCACATCATTAACAAAATTAATAGAATAGTAAATATGTACAAGTAAAATAGAGTAATAAATCTGTACAAATATATATTTATATATCCCCACTCAAGTCCATACTTCACTCTGCCGCCCGGATAATTTTTTTACAAATATGTTCAGGCCACATTTCCCCTCTCTTCAAGAACCTCCAGTGGTTACCCATCCACCTCTGCTTCAAACAGAAACTCCTCGCCATCGGCTTTAAAGCAATCGCCTTGCCGCCTCCTAATCAATCAATCGTATTTATTGAGCGCTTACCGTATTTATTGAGCCCGCTGTTAGGTAGGGACCGTCTCTATATGTCGCCAACTTTTACTTCCCAAGCATTTAGTACAGTGCTCTGCACACAGTAAGCCCTCAATAAGTACGATTGAATGAATGAATGAACGAACCTGGTGGAATTTTAAATTAAACTAAATTAAATTAAATTAAATTTAAAATTACATTTAAATTAAATTAAACTAAATTAAATTAAACTAAAATAAGCGCTTAGTACAGTGCTCTGCACACAATAAGCGCTCAATAAATATGATTGAATGAAAGAATTTCCAGGCTGTAGGCTGAACATGAATCAGTCACTCGCTCTCTCAACCACCTACCCTTTCGGCTGGAACTCGGCAGCGGCCAGGAAGACTCACACCTGGGCAGCCCATCAGGATGGGACCGGAAGTGGGAATAATAACTAATAATAATTATGGTACTTGTTAAGCGCTTACTATATGCCAAGCACTGTTTTAGATACAGTTAAGCAGGTTGGACACAGTTCCTGTCCCACATGGGGCTCACAGTCTTAATCCCTAATTTTCAGATGAGGTAACTGAGGCCCACTGAAGTGAAGTGACTTGTCCAAGGTCACACAACAGACACGCTGCAGAGCCGGGATTAGAACCCAGGTCCTTCTGACTCCGAGACCCGTACTCTATCCTCTAAGCCACGCTGCTTTTCATGCCTGAGGTGCAGGTAGGATCTGGGAAGACCTGGGGACAGAGTCGGGGTACAGTCCCACCAAGGTTGGCAAAAAGGGACCACAGAAATGGTTGAAACTGAAAAAGAAGAAGGTTCTGGACCTCAGGCCTTCCTGAGAGGACCCCCACATCTAGGCCTGCCATAGAAATTTTTAGACTGTGAGCCCACTGCTGGGTAGGGATGTCTCTATATGTTGCCAACTTGTACTTCCCAAGCGCTTAGAACAGTGCTATGCACACAGTAAGCGCTCAATAAATACGATTGATGATGATAGAAATGTCAGACCTCAAAGAGATCCCAGCCCTCCAGAATCTTAATCAGCCCCCAATCTGTAATTCGTAGAATCTTAATCAGCCCCCAATCTGCAATTCGAGGTGTCGATTTTTGCCTCCACAAGTCTGCCCGGTTTGTGCTCTGGCTAACTTAGGGATCCTCTGTTTCCCCCTGTTTCCTCTCTGGTGACCGCTGAGATCAGTTGGTGTAGCTCTGCTCCATTCCTCCATTCCCATATCAAGATCCTGGAGGTAAGGAATTTTCCACTGAGAGCTCACATTCCTGGGATATCCTCTCTGTTCTGATGGAACAGATCCTCTTCCTTTCAATCCACAGGGAGCATTGTAAACCCACCTTTTAACCTGGGCTCCCTTATGGGATGGGGGTAGGAGAACGTTATTTCAAAACTATTCTGTGCCACTTGTTTTTATTTCTGTGCATAACTGTCACTATACGACTTGCTGTAATTGGTTTAATTAACACCCCTTTATCCCACTTGCTCCCCGTGGCTTTTTCAAGCGGAAGGTGTAGCTTTAAAAATGGACTAAATAAATAAAAGTACTTAAAGGCTATGTCTGTTCTGTGGTATTTTCTCCCTGAGTGAAGAGACTCTGACATTTTCTAGGATTTTCAGAAACGTTAACCAGCTAATATCTCACTAATGCCCTTGGAAGGGGAGACAGGCAGTAAATAAAATTGAATGTGATGAAGAGTTCTGTTAGGATAGAGGCCTGATGTCCCCTTAGACAGTGAGGCTTACATGGGGCAGAAGCGGTGTCTGTCTGACCTGACAGTATTGTAGCTATCCTGGCACTTAGCACAGAGTAATAATAATTACAATATTTGTTAAGCGCCAAGGACTGAACTAAGTGCTGGGGTAAATACAAGATCATCAGGGTCCCACCTGGGGCTCCCAGTCGCAGGAGGAAGGACAACAGGTATTGAACCCCCATTTTGTAGATGAGGGAACTGAGGCACAGAGAAGTTAAGCGACTTGGCCTCAGCATCACACAGCAGGCAAGTGGCAGAGCCACTAACTCCTAGGTGCATGTTCCTTCCATGCTAGGGTCTCTCCCCTCTCCCCTCCCTTCCCAAACCCCTTCACCATCTGGCTAAGGCCAGGAAATTAATTTTTTGAAGGAAAAATGACCTGCACTGAGCAGAAGTAATGTAGACATGGCAGCAAAAACAGAAAAAAAGACATAATAATAATAATAATGGCATTTATTAAGCACTTACTAGGTGCCAAGCACCGTTCTAGATACTGGAGAGTTTACAAGGTGATCAGGTTGTCCCACGTGGGGCTCACAGTCTTAATCCCCATTTTACAGATGAGGTAATTGATATAAAATGTCAAATAGACCGTGACATTTCACAGTCTTCTAGACTGTGAACCCACTGTTGAGTAGGGACCGTCTCTATATGTTGCCAACTTATACTTCCCAAGTGCTTAATACAGTGCTCTGCACACAGTAAGTGCTCAATAAATACGAATGAATGAATGAATGAAAATGGGCAAATCCGTTTATCTTAGGCAAACAGCAGACACGAGGACATCACTCTCAGACTGCAAGCTCGTTGTGGACAGGGAACATGTCTTGTATGGTACTCTCCCAAGAGCTTAGTACAGTGCTCCGCACACAGTAAGTGCTCGATAAATGCGACTGAATGAATGAATGAATGTATGAAAGCAAATAACATGAATACGACCTCCCCACAGAAAATATAAAGTGGAAAAATTCATGGATTGAAAATAAGAGAGGGGAAAGAGATCACCAGTACCGGAGTGAGATTTCAGACCCATTTCCCAGATGAAAGGGAGGACGTTCCCTCTCTCCAGGATAGTTAAGCTGCCAATTGGCACCGGGCAAAATAGAGGTGCCAGCCTGCCCGGGGTTGGTGTCTAACCCTTTCCCAAGTCAGTGCCAATCTTTATTCTCCTTCTGCCAAACCATAGCCCTGTGATGGCACCTTCCATTCTGCCTCTTCCCATGTGTCAAACACATCCAACCTATTGGACTCCTTCTCTTCTCAAGTCCCTGTTCCCCTAGGCACCTCTTTCCCAGTGCTTAGAACAGTGCTCCAGCACTTAGAACAGTGCTTTGCACATAGTAAGCGCTTAACAAATACCGTCATTATTATTATTAATTCAGTGAATTAGTCAATCGTATTTACTGAGTGCTTACTATGTGCAGAGCAAACACTGTAATAGTAATAATAATTCCAGCATTTATTAAGCACTTACGATGTTCCCGGCACTGTACTAAGCGCTGGGGTGGGTACAAGGAAATCGGGTTGGACACAGTCCCTGTCCTGTATAGGTCTCACAGTCTTAACCCCCATTTTACAGATGGGGTAACTGTACTAAGCACTTGGCCGAGTGTGGCTCAGTGGAAAGAGCCCGGGCTTTGGAGTCCGAGGTCATGGGTTCAAGTCCCGGCTCCACCAGTTGTCAGCTGTGTGACTTTGGGCAAGTCGCTTCACTTCTCTGAGCCTCAGTTACCTCATCTGTAAAATGGGGATTAAGACTGTGAGCCCTCCATGCGACAACCTGATCACCTTGTAACCTCCCCAGCGCTTAGAACAGTGCTTTGCACAGAGTAAGCACTTAATAAATGCCATTATTATTATTATTATTATTATTATTATTACAATTGAGTAGACATATTCCCTGCCCGTAGTGAGCTTACAGCCTAGAGGGAGAGACAGACATTAATAGGAATAAATGAATTATGGATATGGACATAAGTGCTGAGGGGCTGGGAGGGGAAGGGATGAATAAAGGAGACATGCTTTCCAATTTCCGGCAGCCCCTTGACAGATTTTCCTGATGCAGTAGCCCCACTCGCTCATTCATTCAATCATATTTATTGAGCGCTTACTGTGTGCCAAGCACTGTACTAAGCGCTTGGGAAGTTCAAGTTGGCAACATATAGAGACGGTCCCTACCCAACAATAGGCTCAAGCTTGCTGACCACCTGCCCCTACTCCCTGAGACTGACCAGGCCAGAGACACAGAATCTCGTATGAGTCTCTTCGTGCCTCTTTGGTTAAAAAAATAAATAAATAATGGGGCTAATGTATCTATCTTCCTGGGTTCTGTTATCAGTCGGCGTCTGCATGATTAAAAAAAATTAACTGGGTCATTAATTACATAAGCAAATTCCTTGGCTGCCCTGGGATGCATGTCATGTAGAATTGCTGATTTATTTAAGTTCGGATTTGCCCAGTATTCTCATGCCTCCGTTTTCTAAAGAGCTATTTTTTAAAAAGCCTTCACTAGTGGCAAGAGCCCGGGCTTGGGAATCAGAGGATGTGGGTTCTAATCCTGGCTCTGCCACTTGTCACTTGTGTGACCTTGGGCAAGTTCACTTAACTTCTCTGTGCCTCAGTTACCTCATCTGTAAAATGGGGATTAAGACTGTGAGCCTCATGTGGGACAACCTGATTACCCTGTATTTACCCCAGTGCCTACCTTAGTGCTTTGCACATAGTAGGCACCTAACAAATACCATTATTATTATTATTATTATTATTCTACTAATAGGGGAATGCCCCCAATTCCCCACCTTCCCCATTTATAATCAATCAATCAATCATATTTATTGAGGGCTTACTGTGTGCAGAGCACTGTACTAAGCGCTTGGGAAGTACAAGTTGGCAACATATAGAGACAGTCCCTACCCAACAGTGGGCTCACAGTCTAAAAGGGGGAGACAGAGAACAAAACCAAACGTACTAACAAAATAAAATAAATAGAATAGATATGTACAAGTAAAATAAATAATTGATCACTCTGATTTCTTCCCCTTTAAGCCATGCCTACAAGCACCTTTCAAGTATTAATCTGAGAAATTCTTTCAAATTTCAAAAACTCTACCAGAGCATTGCAAATCGTCCCCCTAATAATAATCGTTTTGCAAGCTCTACATTTAGCTCTCCTCCCACCCACCCCATCATCTCTCCACCTGCTAGAAGTCAGGTCCTCCAGCCCTCTAATCATTTTTACTTCCCAAGCGCTTAGTACAGTGTTCTGCACACAGTAAGCGCTCAATAAATACGATTGAATGAATTTTTCTTCTCTGACTTCCCGCCAATGAGTCTCCATTTCTGCCTCACTTCACCCAGTAGGGTTGAGTTGAGGATCCCAGCTGCTTGAGAGCAGTACATTTCCTGTCCCTTTCATTCCAGAGCAGCTCTCCTGGTTCACTCATTCATTCAATCGGATTTATTGAGCGCTTACTGTGTGCAGAGCACTGTACTAAGTGCTTGGGAGAGTACATCACGACCATAGACTGATACATTTCCTGCCCACAATGAGCTTACAGTCTAGAGGGAGGAGACAGATATTAATAGAAATAAATAAAGGGCAGGTATGGGTTCAAATCCTGGCTCCGCCAATTGTCAGCTGTGTGACTTTGGGCAAGTCACTTAACTTCTCTGGGCCTCAGTTACCTCATTTGTAAAATGGGGATTAAGACGGTGAGTTCCCTGTGGGACAACCTGATCACCTCGTAACTTCCCCAGAGCTTAGAACAGTGCTTTGCACATAGTAAGCCCTTAATAAATGCAATTATTATTATTATTATTATAGGGATGTAAGTGCCATGGGGCTGGAAGGGGGTTTCAAGTGCTTTCTTCCCACACCCTTTCTCACTTTCTTGAAACTTGGCTGCTCCTGGGGATTCATTCTGTGCCCATCACAGCCCCTCTCCCTCCCGTGAAAAAAGGGATGAGAGTAGTCCCCTCCCCTTTTTTTAATGGTGTTTGTTAAGCGCTTCCTATGTGCCAGACACTGCACTAAGCGTTGAGATGTAGATACAAGTTAGGTTGGACCCAGTCCCTATCCCACATAGGGCTTATAGTCTTAATCCCCATTTTATAGATGAGGGTAACTGAGGTCCAAAGAAGTGAAGTGAGTTGCTCAAGGTAATAATAATAATAATAATGGCATTTATTAAGCTCTTACTATGTGCAAAGCATTGTTCTAAGCGCTGGGGAGGTTACGAGGTGATCAGGTTGTCCCACGGGGGGCTCACAGTCTTCATCCCCATTTTACACATGAGGTAACTGAGGCCCAGAGAAGTGAAGTGACTTGTCCAAAGTCACACAGCTGACAATTGGCAGAGCCGGGATTTGAACCCATGACCTCTGACTCCAAAACCCGTGCTCTTTCCACTGAGTCACGCTAGTAAGCGCTTAACAAATGCCATCATTATTATTATTAATAATAATTAAAGAAAACAGAATGGTTGAGGAAAGGGAAGCATTTGGAGGCAGTGGAGAGGAAGAAAACCCCACGTCACAACCTCTCTGGACTTCACTTTCCTCCCCCGTAAAATGGGAATCTTCCCCCACTCCTGCTTTGACTGTGAGCTCCAGCACTTAGCACAGAGCTTGGCATGTGGTAAGTGTCTAATAAATACCATTAATAAGTAAAAATAATGAGAGGAGAGAAGAGAGGGGCAACTAATGGCCTCTTGGATTAAGTCCAGTGGCTAAGCGCTTAGTACAGTGCTTGGCCCTCATATGATTTAATAAAAGTCATTGATTGATTGGCTGGTAGTGGTCTCAAGTTTCGTTCTTTACCCACCACAAGCTTCCAGTCTAGAGGGAACGGCTGTAGATGAAGCAGCATGAAGTACGAAGCAGTGTGGCTCAGTGGAAAGAGCACGGGCTTGGGAGCCAGAGGTCATGGGTTCTAGTCCCGGCTCCACCACTTGTCAGCTGTGTGACTTTGGGCAAGACACTTCACTTCTCTGGGCCTCAGTTACCTCATCTGTAAAATGGGGATTAAGACCATGAGCCCCCCGTGGGACAACCTGATTACCTTGTATATCCCACGGTGCTTCGCACATAGTAAGCGTTTAACAAATGCCATCATTATTATCATTATTACTACGAGAAGCAACATGACCTAGTAATAATAATAGTGATGGCTTTTGTTAAGTGCTTACTATGTGCAAAGCACTGTTCTAAGCGCTGGGGGATATACAAGGTAATCTGGTCATCCCACGTGGGGCTCACAGTCTTAATCCCCATTTTACAGATGAGGTAACTGAGGCCCAGAGAAGTGAAGTGACTTGCCCAAAGTCACACAGCTGACAAGTGGTGGAGCCGGGATTCGAACCCATCACCTCTGACTCCCAAGCCCGGGCTCTTTCCACTGAGCCACGCTGCTTCTCATGTAGTAGATAGAGCCCGGGCCTGGATGTCAAAAGGATCTGGGTTCTAATCCTGACTCCGCCACCTGTCTGCCCTCCCCCTCCAATCCCTCCCGCCTTACCTCCTTCCCCTCCCCACAGCACCTGTATATATGTATATATGTTTGTACGTATTTATTACTCTATTTATTTTTTTTTATTTGTACATATTTATTCTATTTATTTTATTTTGTCAATATGTTTTGTTTTGTTCTCTGTCTCCCCCCTTCTAGACTGTGAGCCCACTGTTGGGTAGGGACCGTCTCTATATGTTGCCAACTTGTACTTCCCAAGTGCTTAGTACAGTGCTCTGCACACAGTAAGCACTCAATAAATTCGATTGAATGAATGAATGCTGCGTGACCTTGGGCAATTCAGTTCACTTCTCTGTGCCTCAGTTCCCTCATCTGTAAAATGGGGATTAAGTGTGAGCCCCACGTGGGACAACCAGATTACCTTGTATATCCCCCAACGTCTCTATGGGCGTTGAGACTGGGAGCCCCATGTGGGACAGGGATTGTGCCTGACCCGATTAGCTAGTTTCTACCCCAGTGACTGACTCATAGTAAGTGCTTAACACATACCATAAAAAAAATAGATGACAAGCACCTCTAAAGCGTTCAACCAATTAAGATTTTTGTTTTAGTTCATTTTTACGTGACTTGGTTTATCGGCAGAGTTATTACCCTCGAAGAGATGGGCCTTAGAGTGAAGGGGGACCTAAAGGGATAATTTGTTGAAGCATCTGGCTTTGATTCCCTTTGCTGAGAGCCCGGGCAACAGGGATCAGTAGCCTCGTGCTAAGCAGCGGATTTTAAAAGAGGGTTCAAATGGTTGGTATTCCTAGGGGGTCTTCTCGATCCCCCCAGGATCCAGCTGTCATGCCCGACTTCCCGATACTCCTCTCCCGCCCTCTGGCTCTGACTGCCAGCCGGAGGTAGCCAGAAGGTACCTTTCTTCCGAGAAGCAGCGTGGCTCAGTGGAAAGAGCCCGGGCTTTGGAGTCAGAGGGCATGGGTTCGAATCCCGACTCTGCCACATCCGCTGTGTGACCTTGGGCAAGTCACTTAACTTCCCTGAGCCTCAGTGACCTCATCTGTAAAATGGGGGTTAAGACTGTGAGCCCCACATCATCAATCGTATTTATTGAGCGCTTACTATGTGCAGAGCACTGTACTAAGCGCTTGGGAAGTACAAATTGGCAACATATAGAGACAGTCCCTACCCAACAGTGGGCCACATGGGACAACCTGATCACCTTGTAACCTCCCCAGCGCTTAGAACAGTGCTCTGCACATAGTAAGCGCTTAATAAATCATCATCAATCCCCTGGCCTGGAATGCCCTCCCTCTGCCCATCCTCCAAGCTAGCTCTTTTCCTCCCTTCAAGGCCCTGCTGAGAGCTCACCTCCTCCAGGAGGCCTTCCCAGACTGAGCCCCTTCCTTCCTCTCCCCCTCGTCCCCCTCTCCATCCCCCCATCTTATCTCCCTCCCTTCCCCACAGCACCTGTATATATGTATATATGTTTGTACATATTTTTTAACTCTATTTATTTATTTAATTTATTTGTACATATCTATTCTATTTATTTTATTTTGTTAGTAAGTTTGGTTTTGTTCTCTGTCTCCCCTTTTTAGACTGTGAGCCCACTGTTGGGTAGGGACTGTCTCTATATGTTGCCAATTTGTACTTCCCAAGCGCTTAGTACAGTGCTCTGCACATAGTGAGCGCTCAATAAATACGATTGATGATGATGATGATGCAGAGCACTGTACTAAGCGCTTGGGAATTACAAGTTGGCAACATACAGAAACAGTCCCTTATTATTATTATTATTTCTAGGGCAGGGAAGTCACCCAGCTGGTTGCTCTACCCTACTCTCTGCATTTCGATGAATGCGCCAGTGAGGTCAGAGATGCGAACCAGGTTAGCATACCATTTATCCATCCAACCTTTTAACCCTCCTTAAACAGGGGCTCCAGAAACCCGCTAATAAATTTAATCCATTTGACGGACTGAAGACCCGGAGCTGTTGGGAAGAGCTCCTTGTGAGATTTAGATCCCCTGATTTGGCCTCAAAGCCTCAGAGCGTGCCCCAGTGATCAGGGAGCCCGGCTAGCAAAAGGCAGCGGGTGGGCGAACGGGAGTTCAACCCTGGTCTTCAGTCAATCAATCAATCAATCAATCAATCGTATTTATTGAGCGCTTACTATGTGCAGAGCACTGTACTAAGCGCTTGGGAAGTACAAATTGGCAACATATAGAGACAGTCCCTACCCAACAGTGGGCTCACAGTCGCCGTGGTCGTTCAATAAGGAAGCGCTGACCTGTCCCTGGGGAGAGTCAGAAATGTGTGTGGGAGCCAAGCCGGCCTGGAGCGAGAGGAAAGAGACCCAAGGGAAATGATTGGATCTTGGTTAAGAAAAAGCTACCTCTCTTCCTCTCTTCAAAGCCCTACTGAGAGCTCACCTCCTCCAGGAGGCCTTCCCACCTCTCCAAAGAGAGCCCCCTTTTTCCTCTCCTCCTCCCCATCCCCTCGCCCTACCTCCTTCCCCTCCCCACAGCACTTATATATATGTTTGTACGGATTTATTACTCTATTTTTTACCGGTACATATTTACTATTCTATTTATTTTGTTCTATTTATAGCTATAATTCTATTTGTTCTGACAATTTTGACACCTGTCTACATGTTTTGTTTTGTTGTCTGTCTCCGCCTTCTAGACGGTGAGCCAGTTGTTGGGTAGGGGCCGTCTCTATAACTTGTACTTCCCAAGCGCTTCGTACAGTGCTCTGCACACAGTAAGCGCTCAATAAATATGATTGAACGAATGAATGCTGGTGGCAAGCAGCTCTGCTTTGGGAGTTCCTGATAGTGGGATAGAGCATGAACCTAGGAGTCAAAAGGTCATGGGTTCTAATCCCAGCTTTTCCACCTGTCTTCCATATGGCCTTGGGTAAGTCTCTTTACTTCCATAGAGAAGCAGCGTGGCTCAGTGGAAAGAGCCCGGGCTTCGGAGTCAGAGGTCATGGGTTCAAATTCCGCCTCTGCCAACTGTCAGCTGTGTGACTTTGGGCAAGTCACTTAACTTCTCTGTGCCTCGGTTACCTCATCTGTAAAATGGGGATGAAGACTGTGAGCCCCCCATAGGATAACCTGATCACCTTGTAACCTCCCCAGCGCTTAGAACAGTGCTTTGCACCTAGTAAGCACTTAATAAATGCCATTATTATTATTATTATTATTATTATTATTATTCCCTGGGCCTCAGTTACCTCATGGGTAAAATGGGGATTAAGATTGTGAGCCCTACGCAAGACAGGGCCTGTGTCCAAACCGATTTGCTTGTATAATAATAATTATGGTATTTGTTAAGTGCTTACTATGTGCAAAGCACTGTTCTAAGCGCTGAAGCACTGTTCTAAGCGCTGAGCTTGTATCCACTCCAGTGTTAAGTACCTGCCATATAGTAAGCGCTGAACAAATACCATAATTATTATTATTACCACCTTTCCAATTTTGGCACTAAATCAATCAATCCATGGTATTTACTGAGCACTTACTGTGTGCAGAGCACTGTACTGTCTGGGAGAGAACACTATCACTAACAGAATTGATAGACATGTTTCCTGCCCACAATGAGTTTACAGTCTAGTGGAAGTGCTTACACTTAGGGTGTGATGACTCATTAGATTGAAACACGGAAGCAGTGTGACCTAGTGGAAAAAGCCTGGGGCCCGAGAGTCAGAGGACCTGGGTTCGAAACCCGGCTCTGCCACTTGTCAGCTGTGTGACCTTGGGCAAGCCACTTAACTTCTCTGTGCTTCAGTTACCTCATCTGTAAAATGGGGATTAAGACTGTGAGCCCCAAGTGGGACAACCTGATCACCTTGTAACCACCCCAGCGCTTAGAATAGTGCTTTGCACATAGTAAGCACCTAACAAATACCATATTATTATTATTATTATTATTTCTGTGTGACTTTGGGCAAGTCACTTAACTTCTCTGTGCCTCAGTTACCTCATCGGTAAAATGGGGATTAAAACTGTGAGCCCCCCGTGGGACAACCTGATCACCTTGTAACCTCCCCAGCGCTTAGAACAGTGCTTTGCACATTGTAAGTGCTTAACAAATACCATTATTATTATTTCACTTCTCTGGGCCTTAGTGACCTCACCTGTAAAATGAGGATTAAGAGTGTGAGCTCCATGTGGGACAGGAACTGTGTCCAACCCTATTACCAGTGCTTTATTGCTGCATCGTACTCCCCCAAGCATTTAGTACAGTGCTCTGGACACAGTAAGCGCTCAATAAATACGATTGAATGAATAACTGAACAATGCTTGGCACATAGTAAGCATTTAATAAATACCATTATTATTATACAAGACAATCAGATCAACTCTCAGGAGTCTTACAATCTAAGAAGCTAACAACCCCACTTTACAGATAAGGAAATTGAGGCCCAAGAGGGGGGTCAAATGACTTGCTCAGGATCAAGCAGCATGGCTTAGTGGAAGGAGCAGGGGCTTAGGAGTCGGAGGACGTGGGTTCTAATCAATCAATCAATCAATCGTATTTATTTAGCGCTTACTGTGTGCAGAGCACTGTACTAAGCGCTTGGGAAGTCCAAGTTGCTAACATATAGAGACAGTCCCTACCCAACAGTGGGCTCACAGTCTAAAAGGGGGAGACGGAGAACAAAACCAAACATACTAACAAAATAAAATAAATAGAATAGATATGTACAAGTAAAATAAATAGAGTAATAAATATGTACAAACATATATACATATATTCAGGTATATATCCCCACTCCGCCACTCGTCTGCTGTGTGACTGTGGGCAAGTCACTTCTCTGTGCCTCAGTTAACTCATCTGTAAAATGGGGATTAAGACTGTGGGCCCCAGGTGGGACAACCTGATTACCTTGGATCTAAGCCAGCGCCTAGAACAATGCCTGGCATATAGTAAGCGCATAACAAATAACATAATTATTATTAATTATTTTTATCCAGGAGTCCAGGAGGCCTTCCCAGACTGAGCCCCTTCCTTCCTCTCCCCCTCGTCCCCCCTCCATCCCCGCATCTTACCTCTTTCCCTTCCCCACAGCACCTGTATATATGTTTGTACATATTTATTACTCTTTATTTATTTATTTATTTTACTTGTACATATCTATTCTATTTATTTTATTTTGTTAGTACGTTTGGTTTTGTTCTCTGTCTCCCCCTTTTAGACCGTGAGCCCACTGTTGGGTAGGGACTGTCTCTATATGTTGCCAACTTGTACTTCCCAAGCTCTTAGTACAGTGGTCTGCACACAAGTAAGCACTCAATAAATATGATTGATGATGATGATGATGATCAGAACC
The DNA here is from genome assembly GCF_015852505.1 of Tachyglossus aculeatus. Classification (NCBI taxonomy): domain Eukaryota; kingdom Metazoa; phylum Chordata; class Mammalia; order Monotremata; family Tachyglossidae; genus Tachyglossus; species Tachyglossus aculeatus. The sequence continues at coordinate 53,698,421 of NC_052079.1, forward strand.
CCAGTCCCTTCATTCCCAGTCTTGTGCTCTTTCCACTGAGCCACGCTGCCTCCCTGCCGGAGTCACTGTGTTCCGAAGTCCAGTTGTGGACTCTCCGTTGCCTCCTGGGCCGGGTGAGTTGGCCAGTGTGGTCCTAGCCTTGCTAGCCCACTGCCTTTCATTCCGAGGGCCTCCTTCTCCCGCCTTGCCTTTTGAACGCCTTGGGATTGCCCAAGCCGACACCACATTACAGAGAGTAATTGGTGTCGTGACCCAAGGCTTCATGCACACTAATGAGCATGCATGTACACACACACGCACTCTCACTCACCACAAACACACACACACACACTCTACCTCGGTCTTCCACAGCAGCAGAGCCGTACCAACGATGCTTAGGATGGCCAGGAGGGAGGTAGAGGTGATGAGTAGGAATTTTCTTGCACTCATGGGGGGTTCTTTGTACCCGGAATCTATGAGGAGAGAGAGCAACGGGGAGACAGAGGATTTAGGAAAGATGATCTTCACTCCCACTTGGTTCTCAAGTCAGCAGCCGGGCAGGGAATGCCGCCCACTCCCTTCCCTTTGAACGCCGACACTTGCTCGTTCTTTTATTCATTCATTCGTATTTATTGAGCACTTACTGTGTGCAGAGCACAGTACTATGAGTGAGTTGAAGTGGTCCCGAGGTGAAGAGTCTAAAAGCACCAGCTAACAGCCGTCCTAGTCGTCGTAACAGTAGCCACGGCATTTATTGTTAGTCTGGTATGTGTGAAGTGCTTACTGTATGCCAGGCACTGCACTAAGTGCTGGGGTAGACACAATAATACGCTCAATAAATACGATTGATTGATTGATTGATTGATACAAGATAATTGGATCAGACATCGTCCCTGTCCCACATACGGCTCACCGGCTCACAGAGCTCACCGTCTCTGTGAGCCACAGAGAAGCAGCGTGGCTCAGTGGGAAGAGCCCGGGCTTTGGAGTCAGAGGTCATGGGTTCAAATCCCAGCTCCACCAATTGTCAGCTGTGTGACTTTGGGCAAGCCACTTCACTTCTCTGGGCCTCAGTTACCTCATCTGTAAAATGGGGATTAAAACTGTGGGTCCCCCGTGGGACAACCTGATCACCTTGTAACCTCTCCAGCGCTTAGAACAGTGCCTTGCACATAGTAAGTGCTTAATAAATGCTATCATTTTTTTAAATTCCCATTTTAGAGGTGAGGGAACTGAGGCACAGAGAAGTGAAGGGACTAGCCCGAGGTCACATGGCAGGCCAGTGGCAGAGCTGGGATCTGGAACCACGTCTTTCTGATTCCCAGGTCCACGCTCTCTCCACTAGGTCACAACGCTTCTCATTCATTTCTTGCACACTCATTTAATAACAATAATGAGGGGGAGAAGGTGGGAGAAGAGAAGGAAGAGGAGGAAGAAGAAGAAGAGGACAAGGAAGGAGAATAATAATAACAATAATAATTGGGATATTTGTTAAGCACTTATTATGTACCCAGCACTGTACTAAACACTAGGGTAATTACAAGTTAATCAGGTCGGATACAGTATGTTGCCAACTTGTATATGTTGCACTTCCCAAGTGCTTAGTACAGTGCTCTGCACACAGTAAGCACTCAATAAATACGATTGAATGAATACAGTCCCTGTCCCACATGGGGCTCACGGTCTAAGCGGGAGGGAGACAGGTATTTAATTCGCATTGTACAGATGACGAGGCCCAGAGAAGTGAAGTGATTCGTCCAGGGTCACAGAGCAGGCAAGTGGTGGAACCTGGATTAGAGCCCAGATCCTCTGACAACCATTAATTAATTAATTAATTCATTCATTCATTCAATCATATTTATTGAGCGCTTACTGTGTGCAGAGCACTGTACTAAGCACTCCCAGGCCTGGACTCTTTCCTCTAGACCACACTGCTTCTCATTTGGTGTTGTGCACCGTACTAGATGCTTTGAAAGAACCAAATAAAGAAGTGACACATTCCCTGCCCATGTAGTGTTTATAAATTCATGGGGGTGGCTAACATAAAAAATATTTACAGCTGGAATGGCTGAAATAAATGACTGAGTACACATCCATACATGAGGTCTAAGGAGGGAGAAAAGAATGCCGTTATTGGGTAAGGGCAATGGTCTACCCAATCCAGTATTCTGCTTCTGACAGTGATATTATTGTCTCAGTTAAGCACTTACTATGTGTCAAACACTATTCTAAGTACCAGGGTCGATACAAGATATTCAGATCAGGCTCCATCCCTGTCCCTCATGGGGCTCACAGTCTGAGCAGGAGGGAGAACAGTTATGGAATCGCCATTTTACAGATGAGGACAGTGAGGCACTGAGAAGCTAAGTGACATGCCTAAGGTCACACAGAATACAAATGGCGGAGCCGGGATTAGAACCCAGATCCTATGACACCCAGGCTCAAGCTCTTTCCATTAGACCATGCAGATTTTCTCACAAATGCTGGTAATAATAATAATAATAATAATAATAGTATTTATTAAGTGCTTACTATGTGCCAAGCACTGTTCTAAGCACTGGGGGGAATACAAGTTAATCAGGCTGTCCCATGTGGGGCTCACAGTCTTAATCCCCATTTTACAGATGAGGGAACTGAAGCACAGAGAAGTGAAGTGACTTGTGAAGTCACACAGCTAAGCGGCGGAGTCGGGCTTAGAACCCATGACCTCTGACTCCCAAGCCTGTGCTCTTCAATCAATCAATTAATCAATCGTATTTATTGAGCACTTACTGTGTGCAGAGCACTGTACTAAGCGCTTGGGAAGTACAAGTTGGCAACATATAGAGACAGTCCCTACCCAACAGTGGGCTCACAGTCTAGAAGGAGGAGACAGAGAACAAAACCAAACATATTAACATTCTTCCCACTGAGCCATGCTGCTTCTCTGTAAGCAAATGTTCCCCACCAGTTTTAATCCCGCTCCTACCTTGTGTGAACTTGGGCAAGTCACTTCACTTCTCTTTGCTTCAGTTACCTTAACTGTAAAATGGGGATTAAATATCCGTTCTCCCTCCTAACCTGACTGTGAACCCTGTGTGAGACAGGGACTCTGTCTGACCTGATTAATTTGTATCTACCCCAGTCCGTAGAGCAGTGATTGATACACGGGAAGTGCTTAACAAATTCCATTACAAAAAATAAAAAAGGAGGGAGGGTGAAACCTGTCCCACCTTAGGGAATTGGTAGGTTCATTCATTTCAGTCAATCATATTTATTGAGCGCTTACTGTGCGCTCTTGGGAAGTACAAGTCGGCAACATATAGACACGGTCCCTTCCCAACAAAGGGTTCACAGTCTAGAAGGGGGAGACAGACAACAAAATCAACCATCTACGCAGGTGTCAAAACCGTCAGAATAGATAGAATTATATCTATATGCACATCATTAACAAAATAAATAGTGTAGTAAATATGTACAAGTAAAATAAATAGAGTAATAAATCTGTACAAATATATACAAGTGCTGTGGGGAGGGGAAGGAGGTAGGGCCGAGGTCCCACTTGACCTTGGGAAATCTCCTTGACGTTGGCCAAGGCAGGGTGAGGGGAGCGAAACTCACCTCTGACGAGGATGAAGATGCCATTTCCTTTCCGTTTGGTTCCAGACCACTTCACCTGGCAGTAGTAAGTCCCAGTGGCGGAGGCGTTACGGAATGGGCCAGCGGAAAACGAGCAGTCCGTCGTAAGGGTCTGGTTCTCGGGCCCGGGGCCCGCTCTGCAGGGGAAGTACACCTCTTGGATTCGCTGGCCTCGGTGGTCTGTTTGATAGTAGCCGACTTGGAAGTTCTTGTACGCGTCGGTGTTGGGATAGGTGACCGCACACTGGAATTCCACATGGGAGGGAGCCGATTTAACCAGGATAGGGGGCATCTTCTCCACCACGGACTGCCCTCCTGTAGGTGAGAAGGTACAGGATGGCTGTCTGCATCTACAACGGCCCGCCCGTATTTATGATTCGTGTTTATTGTGCGCTTTCTGCATCTACAACGGCCCGCTCGTATTTATCATCTGAGTTTATTGAGCGCTTACTGTGTGCGGAGCACTGTAATAATAATAATAATGGCATTTATTAAGCGCTTACTATGAGCAAAGCAGTATTCTAAGCGCTGGGGAAGTTACAAGGTGATCAGGTCGTCCAACTGGGGGCTGCCAGTCTTAATCCCCATTTTCCAGATGAGGTCACCGAGTCCCAGAGAAGTGAAGTGACTTGCCCAAAGTTACACAGCTGACAAGTGGTGGAGCCGGGATTTGAACCCATGACCTGTGACTCTAAAGCCCGGGCTCTTTCCACTGAGCCACACTGCTTCTCTAACTTCTCTGTACTTCTCTGTGCTTCTCTGTACTAAGCAACATGGCCTAATAGAAAGAGCGTGGACCTGGGAATCGGAAGGACCTGGGTTCTAATCCTGACTCCGCCACGTGATGATGATGATGATGATGGTATTTGTTCATTCATTCATTCATTCAATTGTATTTATTGAGCGCTTACTGTGTGCAGAGCACTATACTAAGCACTTGGGAAGTACAAGTTGGCAATATATAAAGACGGTCCCTACCCAACAATGGGCTCACAGTCGAGAAGGGGGAGACAGATGACAAAACAAAACATGTGGACAGGTGTCAAATCGTCAGAACAAAGAGAATTAAAGCTATGTGCCAGGCACTGTACTAAGCGCTGGGGTGGATACGAGCAATTCAAGTTGGACACCGTCCCTGTACTGTGTGGGGTTCACAGTCTCAGTCTTCATTTTACAGATGAGGGAACTGAGGCACAGAGAAGTGAATTGACTTGCCTGAGGTGACACAGCAGACAGGAGGTTGAGTCGGGATCAGAACCCATGACCTTCTCGCTCCCAGACCCATGCTCTATCCATCACGCCATGCTGCTTCTCACTTGCCTGCTGTGTGACCTTGGGCAAGTCACTTCACATCTCTGGGCCTCAGTTCCCTCATCTGTAAAATGGAGACTGAGCCCTATGTGGGACAGGGACTGTGTCCAACCTGATTTGCTTGTATCCACCCCAGCACTTAGTACAGCGCCTGGCACACAGTAAGTACTCAACAAAGACCACAATTATTATCAAGAAGCAGCGTGGCTTAGTGGAAAGAGCATGGACCTGGGGAGTCAGAGGTCGTGGGTTCAAATCCCGGCTCTGCCACTTGTCAGCTGTGTGACTTTGGAAAAGTCACTTCATTTCTCTGTGCCTCAGTTACCCCATCCGTAAAATGGAGATTAAGACGGTGAGCCCCTCGTGGGACAACGTGATCTTGTCTTCTCCCCAGTGCTAAGAACAGTGCTTGGCACATAGTAAGCGCTTAACAAAAACTACCATTATTATTACTATAATATGTATTATTAGTTGTAAATATTTCCATGCCCATCTCCTCACATTAGAGTGAAAACTCCTTGTGGGCAGGGAGACATGTCTTCTGCTTCTGTTGTATCTCTGAAGTGTCTGGTACAGTACCTGGCCGTGGGTGCTCAATAGATACCATTACTATTACTACTACAGAAAGGCCAGTTTAGAAATGACTCTAATAACTGAACTGATCTTTTGGTCATATTACAAGTCATATTACCAAAAGGGATATTGCTGACTGTCCTGGGTATTTTTTGTGTTTATTGCAAGAGATAGGATCATCAACATGTGTGACATGGTAATTCCAGATCCAGTCTCTGGGAAAATCTAGGGGAAATGACTTGCACTTTGATGATATCTCTGGACCCCTTTCCCCAGATTCTTCCCCCAGCCACCCCCCAAAAAATCTCCAGGAAAAAAACAAATTAAGGCTAGTTGTTTGGCTATATATTTAGAGCACCTGGATCGAATATAATTAATATTTTTAGATTTATATACTAAAATACCTTTCCTCTAAATAACTCTAAAATCATCGATCGATATCTTTCTTCAAGAAGCTCAAAATGCCTTTTTACATCACTATCTTGTTCCTCCTCCAACCTTATTATTGAAGGAAAAGCATGGTTGCTTCTGCCTGAATTCTCCGAATAAGTGCCTCAATTATCTACTTCCCTGGGCTTGGGTAGACGCAGTCATAGAACCGGCAGACGAACCCGGAGTTCCCGATTTATTATTCTCCCATCTTCTTCCCACAAGAGCTCTTAAAGCTATTTACAACCCCCCCGATTCGTTCTAATTGATGAGGAAGAATAAAATATTGCCAACAGCGTCTGAATGGGGGCCCTGGCTCAAACCTCAGCCAGCTGAAAGTTACAGGAAGGTGAAGAAAAACCCCACCGCAAGCCCATCAAAACCTTCTTCTGCTCAAAAACACATCCACCGCTTAATGGTATTTTTGAAGTGCTTATTACATGTCTTTCACTGTACTAAGCACTGGGGTAGATAAAAGATAATCAGGTTGGACACGATCCCTGTCCCACATAGGACTCCCAGTGTTAATCCCTATTTAACAGATGAGGTAACTGAGACAAAGGGAAGTGAAGTGACTTGTCCAAGGTCACATAGCATGTCTTCCCAGTGTCTCATCCATTTAGAAGCATCAAGGCCTAGTGGATAGAGCAAGGACTTGGGAGTCAGAAGGACCTGGGTTCTAAACCCGGCTCTGCCACATGTCTGTTGTGTGACCTTAGCTTCTCCGTCCCTCAATTACCTCATCTGTAAAATGGGGATTCAATACCTGTTCTCCCTCCTACTCAAACTGTGAGCCCCACGTGGGACAGGGACTGTGTCCAACCCAATTAACTTGTGTCGACCCCAGCGTTTAAGAACAGTGATTGGCATATAGTAAGCGCTTATTATAACAGGTTTTATTATAATTATTATTATTATTTTAATTGGCTTTGTCCACCAGGTTCTGGACCTGATGTAGCCCTGGGCCCAGTCCTTAGCGCTCTGCTTCTCTTTCTAGAAAGTACGCCAATTTGATATTTTCTTTGGAAAATTTCTCTCCCCACTTAGCCTGATCTTGGATAGGTAAATGCATTCAGGGAGTGCGATCTGGACACCAGCTTAAAAACAGGGATAGTTCATACAAAATATGTCTGCTTTCCCTGGAGGCAAGAGAAAATGCTACAGTAAACAAAAAGCGTCCATCATTTTTTTTTTTTTCTAATGTTGAGGGAAGGGAAATGATATCAAATGAACGCAAAGCTAACCAGCTGCATTTTTAAAAAGCAGCAGCCCCGGCGATTTCAGCTCCTGGCTGCCTTCCAAAGGCAACAGAATAAGTTTCATTTCTGGTGCATCCCTTTGCCAAGGTATTTGGAGATGTGGCATTTTCTGCTATAAAATCTCTCACGAAGCCTATCAACTCTCACTCATTCAACCCAAACTAATAAAACTCCAGACGACAAATTTTTCAAATCTAAAAGTATCGTTCTTATTTTTTTTCTTAAATTATAAATTCATAGTCATCCTGTATAGGATGAGTGGGAAGAAACGTTTTCCCTAAAAAGAAAAAAAGTGACTAGATTGTCCATTTGGAAAGGGGGTAAAAGTAATTATGGTATTTTTAAGTATTTCTCTAAGTTGGGGGTGTCTAAATTAAGGGGTCTCCTTCTAGATTTGTAAGTTCATTACTTGCAGGAAACGTGTCTACTAGAGAAGCAGCGTGGCTCAGTGTCAAGAGCCTGGGCTTGGGAGTCAGAGGTCATGGGTTCTAATCCCGGCTCCACCGCTTTTCAGCTGTGTTACTTTGGGCAAGTCACTTACCTTCTCTTCACTTACCTTGTCCCCCTGTGGGACAACCTGATCACCTTGTAACCTCCATAGCACTTAGAACAGTGCTTTGCACATAGTAAGCGCTTAATAAATGCTATCATTATTATTATTCTCTGTGCCTCAGTTACCTCATCCGTAAAATGGGGATTAAGACTGCGAGCCCCACGTGGGACAGCCTTGATTACCTTGTATCCCCCCCAGCGCTTACAACAGTGCTTGGCACATGGTAAGCGCCATACCAACATTATTATTATTATTATTATTACTAATTCTGTTGTAGGGTACTCTCTCAAGCTCTCAGTACAGTGCTGAGCATCTAGTAAGCCTTCAATAAATTTATAGATTTGTTTAATCCCAAATTTTGAGAAATTATAAACACTTTAACCCTCAAACAATGTTCTTACTGGATCAGACCAACCGTAGTACTTTTGTATACATTAATTTGTGAACTCCATTCATTCACTGATGTACATGTTTTTCTCTACTCTTACAATTAGCAGTTGTATCTATATCTTTCCCTCCGCTCCCATTGGGTGGGTTTAATTTATGTCTGCCTGATTCCCCTATTAACTTGAGGAGTAGCATAGACTAGTGGGTAGCTCACCAGTCTGGAAATCAGAAGGGCCCGAGTTTTAATCCCCTTGTCGGCCATGTGACCTGGGGTAAATCACTTAACTTCTCTGCACCTCAGTTACCCCATCTGTAAAATGGGGATTAAGACTATGAGCCCTATGTGGGACAAGGACTGTGTCCAACCCAATATCTACCCCAGCACGTAGTATATGGCCTGGCACATAGTAAGTGCTTAACAAACACCATTAAAAGAAAAAAAAAACCTCAAGGACAAGTCTGGGTCTTTTTCTTTAATTGTTCTCTCCCAAACATTTACTATCGTGATCTGTTCATCGGTGATGCTCAATAAATTCTATTGAATTAATTGCTGGATATTTTAATCCCAGCTCCTTCCCTTGTCCTCTGTGTGACCTTGGGCAAGTCACTTAACTTTTCCTTGCCTCAGTTACCTCATCTGTAAAATGGGGATTAAGACTGAGCCCCATGTGAGACAGGGACTGTGTCCAACCCAATTGCCTTGTATTTACCCCAGTGCTTAGTACAATAACCGGCCCATTGTACGTGCTTAATAAATACCATTAAAAGAAAGAAAGAAAGCTGAGGTGTTCAGTCTGGGTGATTAGTTGGGTGGAAGGGGATTGGAGGGGGATCTGTCCAGGATAAAACTCCTCTCCTCGCCATCTCATTAGCAGGGAAGTCCAACAAACTGATAACGAAGCAAAAGTAGTCTCGCTTCTAACTAGGTATTTCAAAGGTGTCCGCTTCCTGTTCCGCTACTCTAGTTTCCTGTCCATTGCTGAAATGAAGGAACTTGATAGTGAAACAGCTGGGTACTTTCTCCAGTTTGATGATTACCCAGCTTTATCTTCCCAGCATGGTCAGTCAAACGAAGCGCCGACAGGGATGTGAGAAAATCATGGGCAGGCCCAAATTGCAGCGACACAAACAGGGTTCGGAGATGGGTGGTGGGCGGACTTTGGGAGCTGCAGACAGCTTCCCCACTATAAAAGGGGAAAACCAATTTCCAGGCTCATCTAACTGATGTTGCAAGAATGGAAGAAAATAGCCGTTGTCATTTGCAGGCTGAGAGGGTTTCGAAAGACCTTTTTCACAGAGGATGCAAAAGCACCGGCTTGGCAGAAGAAAGCAGAACAGGAGCTGGGTCCCAGCCCGGCTGAATTATTGTCTTTAGAGCCTGGGCTCACGGATTCCCCGTGTCCCGGCTTGCCTACTGCTGGGAGGGTTAAGCTAGAGGGAATTCGATCAGAGACTGAAAGCACTTGTGGGCAGGGATCATGTCTACCAACTCTGTTCATTCATTCATTCGTATTTATTGAGCACATACTGTGTGCAGAGCACTGTACTAAGCGCTTGGGAAGTCCAAGTCGGCAACATATAGAGACAGTCCCTACCCAACAACAGGCTCATTCATTCATTCATTCGATCGTATTTATTGAGCGCTTACTGTGTGCAGAGCACTGTACTAAGCGCTTGGGAAGTCCAAGTTGGCAACATATAAAGATGGTCCCTACCCAACAACACGCTCACAGTCTAGAAGGGGGAGACAGACAACAAAACAAAACATGGAGACAGGATTCAAGCTCTGTTTGCCCTCCTATTTTAGACCATGAGCCCCATGAGGGGTAGTAATAATAATAATAATAATAATAATGGTATTTGTTAAGCGCTTTAACTATATGCCAGGCACTGTACTAAGCGCTGGCATGGATGCAAGAAGAGGGATGGGGACAGTGTTTACTTAATCCCCATTAAGTAAATGGGGATTAAGATGGGGACACCTGTTTACTTGTTTTGTTTCCCATTGTTTCCCCATTCTAGACTGTGAGTCCGTTGTTGGGAAGGGACCATATCTGTATGTTGCCAATTTGTACTTTCCAAGCACTTAGTACAGTGCTCTGCACACAGTAACACTCACGTGATCATCTGGTTTCTACTCCAGGACTTAGTGCAGTGCTTAGCTAACTCCAGCTCCTCCACTCTTCTGTTGTGTGGCTTTGGTCAAGTCACTTAACTGCTCTATGCCTCAGTGACCTCATCTGTAAAATGGGGATTAAGACTGTGAGCCCCACATGGGACGGGGACTGTGACCAACCCAATTTACTCATATCCACCCCAGCGCTTAGTATAGGGCCTGACACATGGTAAGTGCTTAACAAATACCACAGTTATCGTTATTTCATTACCACCATCGGACAGCACCTTTTCCCTCTGAAGGATGGAGCGAATGGCATCCGTGTCATTCATCTGTAAGAAGTAGTGCAGTTTAGTAGGTAGAGCACGGATCTGGGAATCAGAAGGACCTGAGTCCTAATCCCCGCTCCACCCCGTGTCTGCTGTGGGACCTTGGGGAAGTCACTTCACTTCTCTGGGCCTCAGTTTTCTCATCTGCCAATTGGGGATTAAGACGGTGAGACCCACGTGGGACAGGGACTGTGTCCAACCTAATTAACTCGTGTCTACCCCAGCACTTAGAACAGTGCCGGGACCATAATAAGCATTTAACAAATACAACAATTATCATTATTATTAGTGGGATAGCTTCTTTTCCCTCTGGAGGCTGAAGCGACTGGAATTCGAGCCATTCATCTACCCGGCAAAGGGATCCTAGTGGACTTAGATGAAGATGCATCTCTATATTATATTATTTTATTAATGATGTGTATGTAGCTATAATTCTATTTATTCTGATGGTATTGACACCTGTTTACTTGTTTTGTTTCCCCATTGTTTCCCCATTCTAGACTGTGAGCCCGTTGTTGGGAAAAGGGACCATCTCTATATGTTGCCAATTTGTACTTCCCAAGCACTTAGTACAGTGCTCTGCACACAGTAAGTGCTCGCCTGTCCCGCTGTCGACCCCCAGTCCATGTCCTTCCCCTGTCCTGGAGTCCTCCACTCATCTGCCAAGCTAGCTCTCTTCCTCCCTTCAAAGCCCTGCTGAGAGCTCACCTCCTCCAGGAGGCCTTCCCAGACTGAGCCCCCTTTTTTCCTCTGCTCCTCCCCATCACCTTCTTCCCCTCCCCACAGCACTTGTATATATTTGTACAGATTTATTACTCTATTTATTTTACTTGTACATATTTACTATTCTCTTTATTTTGTTCATGATGTGCATATAGCTATAATTCTATTTGTTCTGACTATTTTGACACCTGTCTACATGTTTTGTTTTGTTGTCTGTCTCCCCCTTCTAGACTGTGAGCCCGTTGTTGGGTAGGGGCCGTCTCGATCTGTTGTTGACTTGTACTTCCCAAGCGCTTAGTACAGTGATCTGCACACAGTAAGGGCTCAATAAATACGATTGAATGAATGAATCTCTGGTTCCTGGAAAGCCTCTCACAGCAGTGAGGTAAAATCCCCAGAGTGGCGGCGCGGTCACTACTGAACTAATAAAAGAATACATTCTTCATCACCTTCTGAACGGGGGGGGTCACCAGGCTGACCTAAAAGCTGAAAGGTTAGAACAGTGCTTTGCACACAGTAAGCGCTTAATAAATGCCATTTAAAAAAGAGTAGCAGCATGGCATAGTGGCTAGAACAGAATAATAATGGCGTTTATTAAGTACTTACTATTCATTCATTCATTCAATCGTATTTATTGAGCGCTTACTGTGTGCAGAGCACTGTACTAAGCACTTGGGAAGTACAAGCTGGGAACATATAGAGACGGTCCCTACCCAACAGTGGGCTTATAGTCTAGAAGGGGGAGACAGAGAATAAAACAAAACATATTAACAAAATAAAATAAATAGAATAAATATGTACAAGTAAAATAAATAGATAGAGTAATAAATATGTACAAACATATATACATATATACAGGTGCTGTGGGGAGGGGAAGGAGGTAAGGCGGGGAGGATAGGGAGGAGGAGGAGGGGGAAAGGAAGGAGGGGGCTCAGTCTATGTGCAAAGCACTGTCCTAAGAGCTGGGGAGGTGACAAGCCCGGGCTCTTTCCGCTGAGCCACGCTGCTTCCCTGGGAGTCAGAAGGTCATGAGTCCTAATCCCGGTTCCTCCATATGTCTGCTGTGTGACTTTGGGCAAGTCACTTCACTTCTCCGGGCCTCAGTGACCTCAGCTGGAAAATGGGGATTGAGACAGTGAGCCCCATGTGAGGCAGGAATTGTGTCCAACCTGATCTGCTTGTATCCACCCCAGCACTTTGTACAGTACCTGGTAATAATAATAATAATAATGGCATTTATTAAGCACTTACTATGTGCAAAGCACTGTTCTAAATGCTGGGGAAGTTACAAGGTGATCAGGTTGCCCCATGGGGGGCTCACAGTCAATCCCCATTGTACAGGTGAGGTAACTGTAAGCGCTTAACAAATACCACAATTATTATTATTATCATAATTATTATTATTATTATGGAGTAGATTGGAAGCAAGACCAAGTAGATAAACCATGGCCTAGTGGATAAAGCTTTAAATTCTATTTGTTCTGACGACTTTGACACCTGTCTACATGTTTTGTTTTGTTGTCTGTCTCCCCCTTCTAGACTGTAAGCCCGTTGTTGGGTAGGGACCGTCTCTATCGGTTGTCGACTTGTACTTCCCAAGCGCTTAGTACAGTGCTCTGCACACAGTAAGTGCTCAATAAATATGATTGAATGAATGAATAGAGCATGGGCACGGGAGTCAGAAGGACCTGGGTTCTCACTGTGAGCCAGGAAAGTGTCTATCAACCCTGTTAAACTGTTATATTGTACTCTCCCAAGCACTTAGTACAGTGCTCTGCACCCAGTAAGCACTCAATAAACACCACCGATTGATTGATTCTAATCCCAGCTCCGCCACTTGTCTGCTGTGTGACTCTAGGCAATTAGCTTGGTTTTGTTCTCTGTCTCCCCCTTCTAGACTGTGAGCCCACTGTTGGGTAGGGACTGTCTCTATATGTTGCCAACTTGTACTTCCCAAGCGCTTAGTACAGTGCTCTGCACTCAGTAAGTGCTCAATAAATACGATTGATTGATTGATTGATTGATTCTCTGGGCCTCATACCTGATCCGTCAAAATGAGGATGGAGGTTGTGAGCCCCATGTGGGACATGGACTGCATCCAACCTGATTATCTTGTATATCCCCCGCCTCTTAGTACAGTGCCTGGAACATAGTGAGCACCTAACCAATACCATTTAAAAAAAAAGACACTCCACTCTAGGAGAGCTCCGATCCAGAGAACGGTGCAGGGAACTTTTACCTCCTCTCTGAAGCAGCCACGGGAGCAGAGCCAAGAAGATGAGCCTGGAGACCATGGTGGGCTTAAGGGGTAGGCCGAAGCCTGAGGCTGGAAGGAAGCATCTGTCCCCAAAGGAAGCCGCCCAGCAGTTCCCCCGCGGCCAAGGGCTTCGGGTCCTCTCCTTCCTCTTCAGTTCTTCCTCCTCAGGTCACAAGAGGGGGAAGAGAGAACAGCTGTTTCATTTGGGCCCAATTTCCCTTCACTTTCCAGTTAAGTGCCTCCCCCTTCCGCAGGTCCGTTTTCTCCCCGCCTCTGTCTTCCTGTCTCCCTGCCTGTCCGCCCAGTGCTCCTCCTCCTCCTCCCATCCCCTTACTGTAGGGGTTCCTCAAGGGTCAGTTCTTGGTCCTCTTCTGTTCTCTATCTACACTCACTCCCTTGATGACCTCATTCGCTCCCACGGCTTCAACTATCATCTCTCCGCTGATGACCCCCAAATCTCCATCTCTGCCCCTGCTCTCTCTCCCTCCCTTCAGGCTCGTGTCTCCTCCTGCCTTTAGGACATCTCCATCTGGATGTCTGCCCTCCATCTAAAACTCAATATGTAGCTTGAGCTTAGTACAGTGCTCTGCACACAATAAAGCGCTCAATAAATACAATCGAATGAATGAATGAATGTCCCAATTCATTCCTCTATTTATTTGACTTGTACATATTGACGATTCTATTGATTTTCTTTTGTTAATATGTGTTGTTTTGTTGCCCGTCTTCCCCTTCTAGACTGTGAGCCCGCTGTCAGGTAGGGACTGGCTCTATATGTTGCCGACTTGGACTTCCCAAGCGCTTAATACAGTGTTCTGCACACAGTAAGCGCTCAATAAATATGATCGAATGAATATGTCCAAGACTGAACTCCTTATCTTCCCTCCCAAACCCTGACTTTCCCATCATTGTAGACGGAACTACCATCCTTTTGTTAGTATGTCTGGTTTTGTTCTCTGTCTCCCCCTTTTAGACTGTGAGCCCACTGTTGGGTAGGGACTGTTTTAGTCCTTAAGCGCTTAGTACAGTGCTCTGCACACAGTAAGTGCTCAATAAATACGATTGATGATGACTGTCTCTATATGTTGCCAAGTTGTACTTCCCAAGCGCTTAGTACAGTGCTCTGCACACAGTAAGCACTCAATAAATACGATTGATTGATTGATTGATTGATTGATCGATTGATCCTTCCCGTCTCACTCCTTCTCCCCATCCCCCCCGCCCTACCTCCTTCCCCCCCCACAGCACCTTCATATTCATTCATTCAATCGTATTTATTGAACGCTTACTGTGTGCAGAGCACTGTACTAAGGCTTGGGAAGTACAAGTTGGCAACATCTAGAGACGGTCCCTACCCAACAACGGTCTCGCAGTCTAGAAGGGGGAGACAGACAACAAAACAAAACAAATAAACTAGTGTCAATACCATCAGAATAAATAGAATTATAGCTATATACACTTAATTAAATTATATATTATATACACTAAATAATCACCCCACCTTCAGCCCCCCAAGCATTTATGTCCACATGCGTAATTGATGTTAACATCTGTCTCCCCCTCTAGACTGTCAGCTCCTTGTGGGCAGGGAATGTGCCTGCCAACTCTATTGTATTGTACTCTCCCAAGAGCTTAGTTTATTCATTCAGTCGTATTTATTGAGCGCTTACTGTGTGCAGAGCACTGTACTAAGCGCTTGGGAAGTACAAGGTGGCAACATATAGAGACGGTCCCTACCCAACAGTGGGCTCACAGTCTACAAGTCTAGTTTGTGCTCTGCACACAGTAAGTGCTCAATAAGAGCTCAATAAGTGCTCAATGAGAAGCAGCGTTGCTTAGTGGAAAGAGCCCGGGCTTGGGAGTCAGAGGTCATGGGTTCTAATCCCGGTCTGCTGTGAGACCTTGGGCAGGCTGCTTCACTTCTCTGGGCCTCAGTTACCTCATCTGTAAAATGGGGATTAAGACCGTGAGCCCCACGTGGGACAACCTGATTACCTTGTGTCTACAGCACTTAGCACATAGTAAGTGCTTAACAAATACCGTCATTATTATTATTATCATTATCATTATTATTATCAATAAATGCCATTGACTGATTGACTGATTGCCTGCCAGCCAACCCCTGTTAGGGGATTTGGAGCTGAGAAGCTGGAAGCAGAGAAGGAGAGAAGCAGTGTTGCCTAGTGGATAGAACTGGGGCTTGGGAGTCTGAAGGACCTGGGTTCTAATCCTGACTCCACTATTTGCTCTGTGACTTGAACAAGTCACTTCACTTCTCTGTGCCTCAGTTATCTCATCTGTAAAATGGGAACTGTGAGCCTGTTTGATTGTGAGACTGTGAGCCCACCTTCTGGACTGTGAGCCCACTGTTGGATAGGGACCGTCTCTATATGTTGCCAACTTGTATTTCCCAAGCGCTTAGTACAGTGCTCTGCACACAGTAAGTGCTCAATAAGTACGATTGAATGACTGAATGAATGAATGAGTGAATTAAGACTGTGAGCCCCATGTGGGACGGGGACTGTGTCCAACTGCTTTGCTTGTATCCACCCCAGTGCTTAGTACAGTGCCTGGCACATAGTAAGCACTTAACACATACCATTATTATTATTATCGCATCTGTAATTCATTTAGTTATCTTAATGTCTGTCTCCTCGCACCTAGACTGTAAGCTCATTGTGGGAAGGGTGTGTGTGTGTTTATTGTTGGATTGTTCTCTCCCAACCTCTTAGTACAGTGCTCTGCACACAGTAAGCGCTTGGCTCAATGGAAAGAGCCCGGGCTTTGGAGTCAGAGGTCATGGGTTTAAATCCCAGCTCCGCCACTTGTCAGCTGTGTGACTTTGGGCAAGTCACTTCACTTCTCTGGGCCTCAGTTCCCTCATCTGGAAAATGGGGATCATCATCATCAATCGTATTTATTGAGCGCTTACTATGTGCAGAGCACTGTACTAAGCGCTTGGGAAGTACAAATTGGCAACATCTAGAGACAGTCCCTACCCAACAGTGGGCTCACAGTCTTAAAGGGGGAGACAGAGAACAAAACCAAACATACTAACAAAATAAAATAAATAGAATAGATATGTACGAGTAAAATAAATAAATAAATAGAGTAATAAATATGCACAAACATATATACATATATACAGGTGCTGTGGGGAAGGGAAGGAGGGAAGATGGGGCGGATGGAGAGGGGGACGAGGGGGAGAGGAAGGAAGGGGCTCAATCTGGGAAGGCCTCCAGGGGATGAACCCTGTGAGCGCCTGTGGGACAACCTGATTACCTTGTACCCCCTCCCAGCGCTTAGAACAGTGCTTTGCACATAGTAAGTGTTAATAAATGCCATTATTATTATTATTATTAATATAATAAATACGACTGAGAGGGGCTCAACTGGTCCAGGAAGGGGCCGGTGGCTGGCGGAGATCAATCACTACAAAGACCTGCTCCCTTCCAGCTCTGCCTGTATTTCTGCCCGCGTTTATTCTTTTCTCTTGGCCAGCTGCTCCTCTGCCCCACCGCAACTCTCTGTCATTCCCCAGTGAAAACAGCGCGTTGTGCAACACAGCTACACAATTGCCTCACGGGAAGTGAGGCCCAGGCTGCGGCGGGAGGGAAGCAGCTGGCCTATAAGACGGGCAGGCATCCAGGCGGGCCGCCCCACCAAGATGATTTATGAAGCCGGAAAGTTTTTTGTTGTTGTTTTTAATTTTTTTTCACGGGGACGTGTAGGGGAAATCACGATGCTATTTATTGTTGATCCCCCACGGTGCTGTATGATTGTGTGTATCACAGATCACCCATGTTATGGCGTTGTCGCAATCCTAACGGAAATAGCGAGGTGCTTAGGCACCCGATCAATCAATCAATCGTATTTATTGAGCGCTTACTGTGTGCAGAGCACTGGACTAAGCGCTTGGGAAGTACAAGTTGGCAACATATAGAGACAGTCCCTACCCAACAGTGTGAGGTGAAAGACACCATATAAAGGCCGAGATAAGTAGAATGAGGATTTTCTCCCATCTGTAATTGATTTTAACGGTTGCCTGCCTCTACTAGACTGGAAGCTCTGTGAAGGCAGGGAGTGGATCTATTTGTTGCTGAATTGTACTTCCCAAGCGCTTAGTACAGTGCTGTGCACACAGTAAAGGCTCAATAAATACAAATGAGTTAATGAATAACTCTATTGTACTCCCCCAAGTGCTTAGTACAGTACAGCGGAGAAGCAGGCACTGTTCTAAGCGCTGGGGTAGATACAATGTAATCATTCAATCATTTAATCGTATCTATTGAGCACTTTATGCAGAGCACTGTACTGAGCGCTTGGAAAGTACAATTCAGTTTGGAATCAGGTTGGATACAATCCATGTCCCACAAAGGGTTCACAGTCCTAAACCCTATTTTACAGATGAGGTGACCGAGGCACAGAGAAATGAAGTGACTTGCCCAAGGTCACACAGTAATGTGTGGTATTTGTTAGGCCCTTACTGTGTGCCAGGCACTGTACTAAGCGCTGGGGTGGTTACAAGTAAATAGGGTTGGACACAGTCCCCGTCCCACATGGGGCTTACAGTCTCAATAGACAAGTAGAAGAGCTGGGATTAGAACCCAGTTCCTTCTGATTCCCAGGCCTGTGCTCTATCCACTAGGCTAGGCTGCTTCTCTATTTATTGAGCACTTACTGTACTAAACTCCCCGGAGAGTACAGTACGACAGTGTGGGAAGACACGTTTCCTGCCTAAGAAAAGCTTCCAGTCTAACTGGGGAGACAGACCAGAGAAGGGAAGTGACTTGTCCGAGGTCACACAGCAGACAAGTACAGTGCTCTGCGTACAGTAAGCGCTCAATAAATAAGATTGAATGAATGAATGAATGAATGGAAGAGCTGGAATTAGAACCCATGACCGGTTGAGGGGGGAAAATCAATCAATCAATCAATCGTATTTATTGAGCGCTTACTGTGGGCAGAGCACTGTACTAAGCACTTGGGATATACAAGTTGGCAACATATACAGTCCCTACCCAACAGTGGGCTCACAGTCTACAAGAGGGGTGAGAAGCAGCGTGGCTCAGTGGAAAGAGCACGGGCTTGGGAGTCACAGGTCATGGGTTCGAATCCCGCCTCCCCCACATGTCTGCTGTGTGACCTTGGGCAAGTCACTTCACTTCTCTGTGCCTCAGTTCCCTCATCTGTAAAATGGGGATTAAGACTGTGAGCCCCACATGGGACAACCTCATCTCCTTGTATTCCCCCCAGCGCTTTGAACAGTGCTTTGCACATAGTAAGCGCTTAACAAATACCAACATTATTATTATTATTATTATATTTTCTGAATGAGTAGGCTATTTCCAACTGGTTCAGGCATCTGGCTAGCACGCTCAAGCTCTTTCGAAGTGGCCTGAGTTTTTGTTCAGCCAGAAATCTGAGCCCCCATTCTCCTTCCTGGGGGAAACCCCATAAACCCTCCTCGTGAGAAAAAGAAGCTATATTCTGGGCTTTTTTTTTCAATTTAAAGAATTTAGGTCCGGTGAAAGTTTTAATGAGCAGCAGCAGCCCAGACAGCGGCCTGCTCCGCTCTGCTCCGTTCGGCTTTGCTCTGCTAATGATTAAGGAACTCTGACTCACCAATCTCGCTGAGTGATTTATTATTTTTCTTCCCAGAGCCTGCTGACCTCAGCACCGGCACCTTAGACAACACCGAGAAAGAAAACAGGACGCGGTTGTTTCCCTGAGCTCTCCCTCCCGTGGGCTGGACCCTGTGAAAGTGCAGGCCGTAACACTCTTAGTAGAAACTGTATCACCTGGTGATGGTGGAGACCTGTTCGACCCAGCAAAGACCCTTCCCCAGGATCAGGACCCTCAGTTCCCTCATCTGTAAAGTGGGGATTAAGACTGTGAGCCCCATGTGGGACATGGGCTACGTCCAACCGGATTAGTTAATAATAATAATGATGGCATTTATTAAGTGCTTACTATGTGCAAAGCACTGTTCTAAGCACTGGGGAGGTTACAAGGTGATCAGATTGTCCCACGGGGGGCTCACAGTCTTACTCTCCATTTTACAGATGAGGGAACTGAGGCCCAGAGAAGTGAAGTGACTTGCCCAAAGTCACCCAGCTGACAATTGGCCGAGCCGGGATTTGAACCCGTGACCTCTGACTCCAAAGCCCGGGCTCTTTCCACTGAGCCACGCTGCTTCTCTAGTTTGTATCCACCCCAGCGCTTAGTGCCTGTCTCATAGTAAGTGCTCAACAAATACCATTAAAAAAAACACAAAAGTGGCAGAGATGGGAATAGAATCCAGGTTTTCCGATTCCCAGGCCTGTGACCTTTCCACTAGGCCATTATAGTATTAAACATATACTATGTGCCAGACACTGTAGGAAGCGCTGGGGTAGATAGAGAAGCAGCGTGGCTCAGTGGAAAGTGCCCGGGCTTTGGAGCCAGAGGTCATGGGTTCAAATTCTGGCTCTGCCAACTGTCAGCTGTGTGTCTTTCGGCAAGTCACTTAACTTCTCTGTGCCCCAGTTACCTAATCTGTAAAAGGGGGATTAAGACTGAGAGCCCCCCGTGGAACAACCTGATTACCTTGCTACCTCCCCAGCGCTTAGAACAGTGCTTTGCACATAGTAAGTGCTTAATAAATGCCATCATTATTATACAAGATAATCAGGTTGGATACAGTCCCTGCCCCACATAGTGCTCACTTTCTCTTTACAGATGAGGTAACTGAGGCCCGGAGAAGTGAGGTGGTGGCTTGCCCAAGGTCACACAGCAGACATGTGGAGGAGTCAGGATTAGAACCCAGGTCCTTCTGACTCCCAATCCCATGCTCTACCCACTAAACCACTCTACAGCCCCTGCTGACATGGCATGCCCTGTCTTGTGGGTTTATTATACCCATTGTACAGTTGGGTGAAGTGAGGCTAGGGAGCCAAGGCCTCTTGCCCATCCTCAACCTCCTGTCGGCACTGCATAGGTGGAATCAGGGCAATAATAATAATGATGATGGCATTTATTAAGCACTTACTTTGTGCCAAGCACCGTTCTAAGCACTGGGGAGGTTACAAGGTGATCACGATGTCCCCTGGGGGGCTCACAGTCCTAATCCCCATTTTACAGATGAGGGAACTGAGGCACAGAGAAGCTAAGTGACTTGCCCAAAGTCACACAGCTAAGTGCCAGCGCTTAGAACAGTGCTTTGCACGTAGTAAGCGCTTAATAAACGCCATTATTGTTATTATTAAGTGACGGAGCAGGGATTTGAACCCATGACCTCTGACTCCAAAGCCCGGGCTCTTTCTACTAAGCCACGCTGCTTCTCTAGTCAATAGAGAGAAGCAGTTTTAGGGCGTGAAAACAGCAAGCAGTGTGCCTGCAGCTGTATTTGAGATACACATTTTGGCCAGGGAATGAGTCTGATTATCGTTATATTGTCCTTTCCCAAGTGCTTAGTACAGTGCTCTGCATACAGTAAGCACTCAATAAATATGACTTGTTGCCAACTTGTACTTCCCAAGTGCTTAGTACAGTGCTCTGCACACAGTAAGCGCTCAATAAATACAACTGAATGAAATAACGACTGAATAAATGAATCAATGAATGAATGAAAAGAAGCAGCACGGCCTAGTGGATACAACTGATTAGCTTGTATCTACACCAGTGCTTAGAGCAGTGCTTGGCACACAGTAAGTGCTTAACAAGTAATCAATCAATCATATTTATTGAGTGCTTACTGTGTGCAGGGCACTGTACTAAGCGCTTGGGAAGTACAAGTTGGCAACACATAGAGACGGTCCCTACCCAACAGTGGGCTCACAGTCTAGAAGGGGGAGACAGAGAACAAAACCAAACATATTAACAAAATAAAATAAATAGAATAGATATGTTCAAGTAAAATACATAAATATAGTAGTAAATATGTACAAACATATTGAGAAGCAGTGTGGCTCAGTGGAAAGGGCTTTGGAGTCAGAGGTCATGGGTTCAAATCCAGGCTCCTCCACTTGTCAGCTGTGTGAGTCTGGGCAAGTCACTTAACTTCTCTGGGCCTCAGTTCCCTCATCTGTAAAATGGGGATTAAGACTGTGAGCCCCCCGTGGGACAACCTGATCACCTTGTAACCTCCCCAACACTTAGAACAGTGCTTTGCACATAGTGAGCGCTTAATAAATGCCATTATTATTATTATTATATATACATATATACAGGATCCTCATCAAAATGCCTTTTTTCCTGATTATCCCCAAGCATCCAGTGTAGTGTGCATCCTGCAGGTGTTCCATAAATCATTCCAATGATGGAACTCAACCCTCCTCCCCTCCCGGGGATACCGAGAAGATAAATGGGGTCTTGTCTGCCAAGGATCTCCCAAACAGGCCCCTCCACCATCCAGGTGTGGTTATTCTTCCTCGGTCGATCGCGGTGCAGAAACCCTCCGGCTTTCCGCTCCTCTGAGTGCCAACTGGCTCCCATCCCCTGGGTTCGAGTTGACGGGCGGGAGAGCCGTGAGGGCAGGCTGGGAGACCCAGACCAGCCCTGGTCATCAATCAATCAATCAATCAATCAATCAATCGTATTTATTGAGCGCTTCCTGTGTGCAGAACACTGTACTAAGCGCTTGGGAAGTCCAAGTTGGCAACATATAGAGACAGTCCCTACCCAACAGTGGGCTCACACGACCCAGCCTCGGCCCATGGCGGTGGACGGGTCCCCGGGTCCGCCTCGACTTTCCCGCGTCCGCCGGAGGAAGACTTGTCTCACCCTTGATTTTTTCTGAAAACTATTTTTCATCACTGTTGGCTGCCCTGCTCCGACTCCCACTTCATCATCATCATCATCATCATCAATCGTATTTATTGAGCGCTTACTGTGTGCAGAGCACTGTACTAAGCGCTTGGGGAGTACAAGTTGGCAACATATAGAGACGGTCCCTGCCCAACAGTGGGCTCGCAGTCTAAAAGGGGGAGACAGAGAACAAAACCAAACATACTAACAAAATAAAATAAATAGAATAGATATGTGCAAATAAAATAAATAAATAAATAAATAGAGTAATAAATACATACAAGCATATATACATATATACAGGGGCTGTGGGGAAGGGAAGGAGGTAAGATGGGGGGATGGAGAGGGGGACGAGGGGGAGAGGAAGGAAGGGGCTCCCCTACTCCCATCTGCGGCAAGGGCCCGAGGCATCTCCGGGGAGGGAAACTGAACCTCCTTGTTCGTGGCTCAGTGGAAAGAGCCCGGGCTTTGGAGTCAGAGGTCACGGGTTCAAATCCCGGCTCCACCACTTATCAGCTGGGTGACTTTGGGCAAGTCACTTCCCTTCTCTGGGCCTCAGTTCCCTCATCTGTCAAATGGGGATGAAGACTGTGAGCCCCCCGTGGGACAACCTGCTCATCATGTAACCTCCCCAGAGCTTAGAACAGTGCATTGCACATAGTAAGCGCTTAATAAATGCCATTATTATTATTATTATTATTATCTCTCCTCTCATCTGCCAGTCAGTCACTCTGCGGGCCGGTGTGTCTTTGGCCTCTTGGCGTAAACTCTTGGATTTGTTTCCCCGGAGCCTCTGCTTCCCCCAGGCCAACCCCGCTTGACACTTTTTTTGGGTTGTGAAGAGGAAGCTCGATCCGCAGCTTGTCTCCCACCTCTCCGACACTTAGGAAGCAGCATGGCCTAATCATCATCATCATCATCAATCGTATTTATTGAGCGCTTACTGTGTGCAGAGCACTGTACTAAGTGCTTGGGAAGTACAAATTGGCAACATCTAGAGACTGTCCCTACCCAACAGTGGGCTCACAGTCTAAAAGGGAGAGACAGAGAACAAAACCAAACATACTAACAAAATAAAATAAATAGAATAGATATGTACAAGTAAAATAAATAAATAGAGTAATAAATATGTACAAACATATATACATATTTGCAGGTGCTGTGGGGAAGGGAAGGAAGTAAGATGAGGGGGATGGAGAGGGGGACGAGGGGGAGAGGAAGGAAGGGGCTCAGTCTGGGAAGGCCTCCTGGAGGAGGTGAGCTCTCAGTAGGGCCTTGAAGGGAGGAAGAGAGCTAGCTTGGAAATGGAAAGAGCACAGGCCTGGGAAGAAGAGGACATGCCTTTTAATCCTGGCTCTGCCACATGTCTACCGGGTGACCTTGGGCAAGTCACTTCTCTGGGCCTCGGTTTCCCTCTCCTGGAAAATGGGGATTAAGGCTGTGAGCCCCACGTGGAACAGGGGTTGGGTCCCACCTGATTTGCTTCTATCTACCCCAGTGCTTAGAACAGTGCTTGGCACATAGTAAGTACTTAACAAATACCATCATTATTATTATTAGGCATCAAGGTCACAATCCTATTTATTTTTATTAATTTGTATATATAATAATAATGGCATTTGTTAAGCGCTTACTATGTGCAAAGCACTGTTCTAAGCGCTGGGTGATACAAGGTGATCAGGTTGGCCCACGTGGGGCTCACATACTTAGCAAATACCATCATTATTACTATTATTATTAGGCATCAAGGTCACAATTCTATTTATTTTTATTAATTTGTATATATAATAATAATAATGGCATTTGTTAAGTGCTTACTATGTGCAAAGCACTGTTCTAAGTGCTGGGTGATACAAGGTGATCAGGTTGGCCCACGTGAGGCTCACATACTTAACAAATACCATCATTATTATTATTATTATTAGGCATCAAGGTCACAATCCTATTCATTTTTATTAATTTGTATATATAATACTAATAAGAATAATGGCATTTGTTAAGCGCTTACTATGTGCAAAGCACTGTTCTAAGCGCTGGGTGATACAAGGTGATCAGGTTGGCCCACGTGGGGCTCACAGTCTTAATCCCCATTTCACAGATGAGGCAATTGAAGCACAGAGAAGTTAAGTGACTTGCCCAAAATCACACAGCTGACAAGTGGTGGAGCCGGGATTAGAACCCATGACCTCTGACTCCCAAGCCCAGGCTCTTTCCACTGAGCCACGCTGCTTCTCTATTATTGTATTCATGCCCACTGTTGGGTAGGGACCGTCTCTCTATGTTGCCAACTTGTACTTCCCAAGCGCTTAGGACAGTGCTCTGCACACAGTAAGCGTTCAATAAATACGATTGAATGAATGAATTTATAATGATGCTACTGATGCCTGCTTACTTGTTTTCATGTCTGTCTCCCCCCTTCTAGACTGTGAGCCCGTTGTGGGCAGGAATTGTCTCTATTGCTGAACTGTACTTTCCAAGCGCTTTGTACAGTGCTCTGCACACAGTAAGCGCTCGATAAATATGTTTGAATGAATGCTTAACAAGTCTTGTCATTCATTCATTCATTCAATCGTATTTATCAAGCATTTACTGTGTGCAGAGCACTGTACTAAGCTCTTGAGAAGTACAAGCTGGCAACATATAGAGACATCCCCCGGGCCTGGAATGCCCTCCCTCTGCCCATCCGCCAAGCTAGCTCTCTTCCTCCCTTCAAGGCCCTGCTGAGAGCTCACCTCCTCCAGGAGGCCTTCCCAGACTGAGCCCCTTCCTTCCTCTCCCCCTCGTCTCCCTCTCCATCCCCCCCATCTTACCTCCTTCCCTTCGCCACAGCACCTGTATATATGTATATATGTTGGTACATATTTATTACTCTATTTATTTATTTATTTATTTTACTTGTACATATCTATTCTATTTATTTTATTTTGTTAGTATGTTTGGTTTTGTTCTCTGTCTCCCCCTTTTAGACCGTGAGCCCACTGTTGGGTAGGGACTGTCTCTAGATGTTGCCAATTGTACTTCCCAAGCGCTTAGTACAGTGCTCTGCACACAGTAAGCGCTCAATAAATACGATTGATGATGGTCCCTACCCAACAACGGGCTCACATTCATTCATTCATTGTCGTATTTATTGAGCGCTTACTGTGCACAGAGCACTGTACTAAGCGCTTGGGAAGTACAAGTTGGCAACATATAGAGACGGTCCCTACCCAACAACAGGCTCACATTCATTCATTCATTCATTCAGTCGTATTTATTGAGCACTTACTGTGTGCAGAGCACTGTACCAAGCGCTTGGGAAGTCCAAGTTAGCAGCTTATAGAGACGGGCCCTACCCAACAGTGGGCTCACAGTCTAGAAGGGGGAGACAGACAACAAAACAAAGTACTTAACAAGGGCTTAACAAGTACTTCAGAGAAGCAGCGTGGCTCAGTGGAAAGAGCCCGGGCTTGGGAGTCAGAGGTCATGGGTTCGAATCCCGGCCCTGCCACATGTCTGCCGTGTGACCTTGGGCAAGTCACTTTTAGACTGTGAGCCCACTGTAGGGTAGGGACTGTCTCTATATGTTGCCAACTTGTACTTCCCAAGCGCTTAGTACAGTGCTCAGCACCCAGTAAGCGCTCAATAAATACGATTGATGATGATGAAGTCACTTAACTTCTCTGAGCCTCAGTTCCCTCATCTGTAAAATGGGGATTAAGACTGTGAGCCCCACGTGGGACAAGCTGATCACCTTGCATCCCCCCCAGCGCTTAGAACAGTGCTTTGCGCATAGTAAGCACTCAACAAATGCCATTATTACATTATTACTTAATGGGCAGAACCTGGTGTGAGGCCCACCCTTCAGCCCACCCAAAAGTTGACAAGGTGTCTGAGATTGAACCTGGACTTGGGTTGGGAGAGCCCATTCAGGCCCATCTCTCCCGTGGTGTGGTGAGCCACATCAAAAGGGGGCTTCTTAACCTCATTTAGTTCCTCATTTTAACCTCTTCCCCCAATCAATCAATCAATCAATCGTATTTATTGAGCGCTTACTATGTGCAGAGCACTGTACTAAGCGCTTGGGAAGTACAAATTGGCAACACATAGAGACAGTCCCTACCCAACAGTGGGCTCACAGTCTAAAAGGGGGAGACTGAGAACAAAACCAAACATACCAACAAAATAAAATAAATAGGATAGAGATGTACAAGTAAAATAAATAAATAAATAAATAGAGTAATAAATATGTACAACCATATATACATATGTACAGGTGCTGTGGGGAAGGGAAGGAGGTAAGATGGGGGAATGGAGAGGGGGACGAGGGGGAGAGGAAGGAAGGGGCTCAGTCTGGGAAGGCCTCCTGGAGGAGGTGAGCCCACCTCGTGTGTTACTACAGAGGGGAGCAAGTAGCAAAATGACTTCTTAAACTGCGCAGCCCCTGCTCACGGAGAACATGGAATCGTCCTTCTTCAAATCTCAAACCAGTTTAGACTGTGAGCCCACTGTTGGGTAGGGACTGTCTCTATATGTTGCCAACTTGTACTTCCCAAGCGCTTAGTCCAGTGCTCTGCACACGATAAGCGCTCAATAAATACGATTGATGAGGAGGAGGGCGAGGGGGCACCCCACTGAAGCCTCAAGACTCAAAACAAAGCAAAGAAAACCCTCCTACAGCAGGCCGTCGGGGTGGGGAATTCATGGTGGGAAATCATCGGCAGGATGGAGCGCTTAGTACAGTGCTCTGCACGCAGTAAGCGCTCAATAAATACGATTGATGATGATGGAGAAGGTTCTTGGAGGGCTTCCTGGTGGCGAGCCCTCCATTGCTGATAATGGATGGAATTGACACCTGTCTACTTGATTTGTTTTGTTGTCTGTCTCCCCCTTCTAGACTGTGAGCCCATCGTTGGGTAGGGATTCATTCATTCATTCAGTCGTATTTATTGAGCGCTTACTGTGTGCAGAGCACCGGACTAAGCGCTTGGGAAGGACAAGTTGGAAACATATAGAGACAGTCCCTACCCAACAACGGGCTCACAGTCTAGAAATTATTATTAGAAGGGGGGAGACAGAAAACAAAGCGAGCAGACAAGCGTCAATACCATCCAAATAGGTCCCAGAGCTTAGAACAGTGCTTTGCACATAGTAAACGCTTAATAAATGTCATTCATTCATTCATTCAATTGTATTTATTGAGCGCTTACTGTTTGCAGAGCACTGTACTAAGCGCTTGGGAAGAACAAGTTGGCAACATAGAGAGACGGTCCCTACCCAACCGCGGGCTCACAGTCTAGAAGGGGGAGGCAGACAACAAAACAAAACATATTAACAAAATAAAATAAATGGAATAAATATGTATTTTTTTCTTTGAAACAAAACATATTAACAAAATTAAAAAATAGAGTAATAAATATATACAAAATTTCAGTCCTTTATTCATTCGCATTCATTCATTCAATCGTATTTATTGAGCACTTACTGTGTGCGGAGCGCTGTGCTAAGCGCTTGGGAAGTCCAAGTTCGCAACATAGAGAGACGGTGCCTACCCAACAGCGGGCTCACAGTCTAGAAGGGGGAGGCAGACAACGAAACAAAATATATTAACAAAATAAAATAAATAGAATAAATATGTACAAGAAAAATAGAGTAATAAATATATACAAAATTTCAGTCATTCATTCATTCGTATTCATTCATTCAATCATATTGATTGAGCACTTACTGTGTGCAGAGCACTGTACTAAGCGCTCGGGAAGTACAAGTTGGCAACACATAGAGATGGTGCCTACCCAACAGCAGGCTCACAGTCTAGAAGGGGGAGACAGACAACGAAACAAAACATATTAACAAAATAAAATAAATGGAATAAATATATACAAGTAAAATAGAGTAATAAATATGTACAAAATTTGTCATTCATTTATTCATTCAATCGTAGTTATTGTGCGCTTACTGTGTGCAGAGCACTGTACTAAGCGCTTGGGAAGTACAAGTTGGCAACATATAGAGGCGGTCCCTACCCAACAACGGGCTCACCGTCTAGAAATTATTATTAGAAGGGGGGGGGACAGAAAACAAAACAAGGAGACAAGCGTCAATACCAACCAAATAGATCCCAGCGCTTAGAACAGTGCTTTGAGCATAGTAAACACTTAATAAACGTCATTATTATTATTCATTCATTCAGCCTAACTTTCCAAACGCTTAGTCCAGTGCTGTGCCTACAGTAAGTGCTCAAAAAATATGATTGAATGAATGAATGAATGGAGAAGTTCCAGGGCAACTGGTATCCCTCCCAGTGCTTAGGACAGTGCTTGACCTGTAGTAAGCACTTTACAAATTCCATAATTATCCCTCCCATTGCTGATCCACCTTTTCCCTGACACCAACTTTTTTTTAATGGTACTTGTTAAGCGCTTACAACGTACCAGACACTGTACTAAAGTCTGATCAGGTTGGATACACTCCCTGACCCACTTGAAGCTCCCAAAACCTTAAGCTCATTCTGGGCAGGGAACGTGCGTGTTTATTGTTGTATTGCATTCTCCCAAGCGCTCAGTACAGTGCCCTGCACACAGTAAGAGCTCAATGACTACGATTGAATGAATCTAATAATAATAATGGCATTTATTAAGTGCTCACTATGTGCAAAGCACTGTTCTGTTCTAAGCAAAGCACTGCTCTAAGCGCTGGGGAGGTTACAAGGTGATCAGGTGATCAGGTGTTGCCAATTTGTACTTCCCAAGCGCTTAGTACAGTGCTCTGCACATAGTAAGCGCTCAATAAATACGATTGATGATGATGATGATGAGCAGGTTGTCCCACGGGGGGCTCACAGTCTTCATCCCCATTTTCCAGATGAGGTCACTGAGGCCCAGAGAAGTGAAGTGACTTGCCCAGAGTCACACAGCTGACAATTGGCGGAGCCGGGATTTGAACTCATGACCTCTGTCTCCAAAGCCCGGGCTCTTTCCACTGAGCCACGCTGCTTCCCATAATGGCATTTATTAAGCACTTACTATGTGCAAAGCACTGTTCTAAGCGCTGGGGAGGTTACAAGGTGATCAGGTTGTCCCACGTGGGGTTCACAGTCTTAACCCACATTTTACAGATGAGGTAACTGAGGCACAGAGAAGTGAAGTGACTTGCCCAAGGTCACACGGCTGACAATTGGTGGGGCCGGGATTTGAACTCTGACTCCAAAGCCCGGGCTCTTTCCAGTGAGCCACGCAGCTTCTAAGGATGAAGACTGTGAGCCTCAAGCGGGACAACCTGATGACCTTGTATCAATCCCAGCGCTTAGAACAGTGCTTGGCACATAATAATAATGGCATTTATTAAGTGCTTACTACGTGCAAAGCACTGTTCTAAGCGCTGGGGCGGTTACAAGGTGATCAGATTGTCCCACGGGGGGTTTACAGTCTTAATCCCCATTTTACAGATGAGGGAACTGAGGCCCAGAGAAGTGAAGTGACTTGCCCAAAGTCACACAGCTGACCATTGGCAGAGCAGGGATTTGAACCCATGACCTCTGACTCCAAAGCCCGGGCTTTTTCCTCTGAGCCACGCTACTTCTCACAATAGTAAGCGCTCAACAAATACCATCATTATTATTGCAGCGCTCAGCACACAGCGAGCACTTTCATTCATTCATTCATTCAATCGTATTTATTGAGCGCTTACTGTGTGCAGAGCACTGGACTAAGCGCTTGGGAAGTACGAGTTGGCAACATCTAGAGACGGTCCCTACCCAACAGGGGGCTTACAGTCTAGAAGGGGGAGACAGAGAATAAAACAAAACATATTAACAAAATAAAATAAATAGAATGAATATGTACAAATTAAATAAATAAATAAAAATAATAATGATGGCAGTTGTTAAGCGCTTACTATGTGCAGAGCAATGTTCTAAGCGCTGGGGGGGGGGGGCACACAAGGTGATTGAGCTGTCCCACATGGGGCTCAGTCTTAATCCCCATTTTGCAGATGAGATAACAGGCTCAGAGAAGTTGTGACTTACCCAAGGTCACACAGCAGACATAATAAATATGTACAAACATATATACAGGTACATAACAAATACCACAGTATTTATTATTTTTATATCATTATTATTAATTATATTAATAATAACAATGACATTTATTAAGTGCTTACTATGTGCAAAGCACTGTTCTAAGCGCTGGGAAGGTAACAAGGTGATCAGGTGGTCCCACGGGGGGCTCACAGTCTTAATAGAATAGTGTTTTGCACATAGTAAGCTCTTAATAAATGCCATTACTATTATTATTATTATTATTAATCCCCATTTTACAGATGAGGGAACTGAGGCCCAGAGGAGCTAAGTGACTTGCCCAAAGTCACACAGCTGACAATTGGCAGAGCCGGGATTTGAACCCATGACCTCTGGCTCCAAAGCCCAGGCTCTTTCCACTGAGCCACGCTATTAATAATTATTTATTATTTATGGTATACAGCGCTTAACAAATACCACATTATTTTGTTTTCATTTGATTAATGATGTGTATATATTTATAATTCTATTTACCTATTTTGTTGCAACTGATGCCTGTCTCCTTGTTTTGTTTTGTTGTCTGGCTCCCCCCTTCTAGACTGCGAGCCCGCTGTTGGGTAGGGACTGTCTCTAGATGTTGCCAACTTGTACTTCCCAAGCGCTTAGTACAGTGCTCTGCACACAGTAGGCGCTCAGTAAATACAATTGAAAGAATGAATGACCTCAGCGTTGGGCCAACTTCTCCTCCCCAGTAGATGGAGCCAGGAATCTGTCACTGAGCCGAAGCGAGGCTTGGTGGCCACAGCCCGGCCTTGGGAGTCACAAGTCGTGGGTTCTAATCCCACTCCGCCACTTAATAATAATAATAATAATAATAATAATAATAATAATAATAATAATAGTATTTGTTAAGCGCTTACTATGTGCAAAGCACTGTTCTCAGCGCTGGGGGGGAAAACAATCAATCAATCGATCGTATTTATTGAGCGCTTACTGTGTGCAGAGCATTGTACTAAGCGCTTGGGAAGTCCAAGTTGGCAACACATAGAGACGGTCCCTACCCAACAGTGCGGTCACAGTCTAGGAGGGGGAGACAGACAACAAAACCAAACATATTAACAAAATAAAATAAATAGAATAGATATGTATATATGTTTGTACATATTTATTACTCTATTTATATATATATGTATATATGTTTGTACATATTTATTACTCTATTTATTTATTTATTTTACTTGTACATATCTATTCTATTTATTTTATTTTGTTAGTATGTTTGGTTTTGTCTCCCCTTTTTAGACTGTGAGCCCACTGTTGGGTAGGGACTGTCTCTATATGTTGCCAATTTGTACTTCCCAAGCGCTTAGTACAGTGCTCTGCACACAGTAAGCGCTCAATAAATGCGATTGATGATGATATATACAAGTAAAATAAATAAATAAATAGAGCAATAAATCCGTACAAACATGTATACATATATACAGGTGCTGTGGGGAAGGGAAGGAGGTAAGGCCGGGGGGATGGAGAGGGGAAGGAAACAAGGTGATCAGGTTGTTCCACGGGGGGCTCACAGCCTTAATTCCCATTTTACAGATGAGGTAACTGAGGCACAGAGAAGCCAAGTGATCTGCCCAAAGTCACACAGCTGCCAAGTGGAGGCCGTCCCAGACTGAGCCCCCTCCTTCCTCTCCCCCTCCTCCCCCTCTCCATTCCCCCCACCTTACCTCCTTCCCCTCCCCACAGCACCTGGATATATGTATATATGTTTGTACGGATTTATTACTCTATTTATTTATTTATTTTATTTGTACATATTTATTCTATTTATTTTATTTTGTTAATACGTTTTGTTTTGTTCTCTGTCTCCCCCTTCTAGACCGTGAGCCCACTGTTGGGTAGGGACCGTCTCTAGATGTTGCCAACTTGGACTTCCCAAGCACTTAGTCCAGTGCTCTGCACACAGTAAGCGCTCAATAAATACGATTGAATGAATGGATGAAGTGGCAGAGCCAGGATTAGAACCCACGACCTCTGACTCCAAAGCCCGGGCTCTTTCCACAGAGACACGTTCCACTCCAACACTTAGTATAGTGCCTGGCACATAGTAAGTGCTTAACAAACACCACAGTCACATATCCCAGCTCTGCCACTTGCTTGCTGCGTGACCCAGGGCAAGTCACTTGGCTCCTCTGGGCCTCAGTTACCTCATCTGTAAAATGGGGATTCAAAACCTGTTTTCTCCTACCTTTGTCTGCTGTGTGACCTTGGCCAAGCCACTTAACTTCTCTGGGCCTGTTACCTCCCCTGTAAAAATGGGGATTAAGACTGGGAGCCCCACGTGGGACAACCTGATTACCTTGTAATAATAGCAGTGGTATTTGTTAAGCGCTTACTATGTGCGAAGCAGGGCTCTAAGCGCCGGGATAGATAATAATGGCATTTATTAAGCACTTACTATGTGCTGAGCACTGTTCTAAGCGCTGGCACTGTTCTAAGCGCTGATACAACCTGTTCTGTTTTGTTGTCTGTCTCCCCCTTCTAGACTGTGAGCCCGTTGTTGGGTGGGGATTGTCTCTACCTGTTGCCGAATTGTACTTTCCAAGCGCTTAGTACAGTGCTCTGCACACAGTAAGCGCTCAATGAATACCACTCAATGAATGAATGAACTTTATCAGGTTGTCCCACGTGGGGCTTAAAGTCTTAATCCTCAGTGCTAGTACAGTGCCTGGCACATAGTACGTGCTTAACAAATACCATTATTATAATGATGCATATTATGGGGAAGCAGCGTGGCTCAGTGGAAAGAGCCCGGGCTTTGGAGTCAGAGGTCATGGGTTCGAATCCCGGCTCCGCCAACTGTCAGCTGTGTGACTTTGGCCAAGTCACTTCGCTACTCTGTGCCTCAGTGACCTCATCTGTAAAATGGGGATTAAAACTGTGAGCCACCTGTGGGACAACCTGATCACCTTGTAAGCTCCCCAGCGCTTAGAACAGTGCTTTGCACATAGGAAGCGCTTAACAAATACCATCATTATTATGATGATGATTATGATGTCAAAATGCTCCTCTATGGTGCGTTCAGTGATAATTTTGGACTCCTAACCTACTGTCCTTGGCTGGGCCTGAGTCTGAAAGAGCACGAGCTCTGGAGTCAGAGGTCAGGGGTTCAAATCCCGGCTCCGCCAATTGTCAGCTGTGTGACTTTGGGCAAGTCACTTAACTTCTCTGTGCCTCAGTTACCTTATCTGTAAAATGGGGATGAAGACTGTGAGCCCCCTGTGGGACAAACTCATCACCTTGTAACCTCCCCAGAGCTTAGAACAGTGCTTTGCGCATAGTAAGCGCTTAATAAATGCTATTATTATTATTCATTCGATCATATTTATTAAGTGCTTAATCTAATAATAATAGTAATTGTGATTTTTGTTAAGTGCTTACCATGTGACAGGCACCGTACTAAGTGCTGCGGTGGAAACAAGCAAATCGGGTTGGGTGCAGTCCCTGTCCCACACGGGGCTCACAGTCTTAATCCCCATTTTCCAGAGGAGGTAACTGAGGCACAGAGAAGTGGAGTGATTTGCCCAAGGCCACACAGCAGACAAGTGGTGGAGCCGGGATTAGAACCCATGACTTTCTGATTCCCAGGCCCGTGCCCTGCCCATTATGCCATGCTGTTTCCCCTATACTATGCATAGCACCACACTAGGCTCTTGGGAGGGTGCAATATAACAATAAACCAATGTATTCCCTGTCCACAATGAGCTTACGCTCTAGAGTAATAATAATTATGGTATTTGTTAAGCGCTTACTATGTGCCAAGCACTGTTCTAAGCGCTGGGGGAGATTCAAGGTGATCAGTTGGTCCCACTTGGGGCTCACAGTCTTCATCCCCATTTTACAGATGAGGTAACTGACGCACAGAGAAGTGAAGTGACTTACCCAAGGTCACACAGCAGACAAGTGATGGAGCCGGGATTCGAACCCACGACCTCTGACTCCCAAGCCCGGGCTCTTTCCACTAAGTCATGCTGCTTCTCAAGTAGCAGTAGAAGGATAATAATAATAATAAAATAATAATAATAATGGCATTTGTTAAGCGCTTACTGTGTGCTAAGCACTGTTCTAAGCGCTGGGGGAGATACAAGGTGACAAATTGGTCCCACTTGGGGCTCACAGTCTTAATCCCCATTTTCCAAAGGAGGTCACTGAGGCCCAGAGAAGTTAAGTGACTTACCCAAGGTCACACAGCAGACCAGTGATGGAGGCGGGATTAGAACCCACGACCTCTGACTCCCAAGCCCGGGCTCTTTCCACTAAGCCACGCTGCTTCTCAAGTAGCAGTAGAAGGATAACAATAATAATAATAAAATGATAATAATAATGGCATCTGTTAAGCGCTTACTGTGTGCCAAGCACTGTTCTAAGAGCTGGGCACTGATCTAGAGTATCCAGAATGCAGAATTTCAGAATGCAAAGTTTCAGAACGCGAAATTCAGCCTGCAGAACTGCAGACTGCAAACCCGCGGAGGGCAGGGCCCATCCGCAATTTTTTCTCTCCCTTTTCCGATCGCCTCCGCTTCCCGCTTCCTGCACTTCAAGTGCAAGACCACCCCCCGAAATGCCACGGAGCGCGACACCGGAGATGCTGGGTTTGATGGCTGAATTTTTTTCTACTGGAAATCTAGAATTGAATCATGGACATAACCGTCGATTTAAGTCAGAGATAAGCGTCGATCTGAGCCCGATCTCCGCCAAGTCAGGTATTTCTGAGATATCGATCTGGAAGGGAAATTCCGAGATATTCAAGTAGCAGCAAAAACCACACGTTTTGCACAAGCTGAAAGTGAGGGGACCCTGGGTGGAGGATTTGTGGGTTTTCCCTCTGCTAGTGTCTCAACCGGGCCGGGGCTCTTGGGGTGCGGAAGTGCTGTTGGAAGTCGGGGTGCCTGGTAGTAATAATAATAATAATAATAATGGTATTTGTTAAGCGTTTACTATGTGCCAAGCACTGTTCTAAACGCTGGGGGAGATTCAAGGTGATCAGTTGGTCCCACTTGGGGCTCACAGTCTTCATCCCCATTTTACAGATGAGGTAACTGAGGCACAGAGAAGTGAAGTGACTTACCCAAGGTCACACAGCAGACCAGTGATGGAGCCGGGATTAGAACCCACGACCTCTGACTCCCAAGCCTGGGCTCTTTCCACTAAGCCACGCTGCTCCTCAAGTAGCAGTAGAAGGATAATAATAATAATAAAATAAAAATAATAATGGCATTTGTTAAGCGCTTACCAAGCACTGTTCTAAGCGCTGGGGGAGATGCAAGGTGATAAATTGGTCCCACTTGGGGCTCACAGTCTTCATCCCCATTTTACAGATGAGGTCACTGAGGCACAGAGAAGTGAAGTGACTTACCCAAAGTCACACAGCAGACCAGTGATGGAGGTGGGATTAGAACCCACAACCTCTGACTCCCAAGCCCGGGCTCTTTCCACTAAGCCACGCTGCTTCTCAAGTAGCAGTAGAAGGATAATAATAATAATAAAATAATAATAATAATGATGGCATTTGTTAAGCGCTTACTGTGTGCCAAGCACGGTTCTAAGTGCTGGGGGAGATACAAGGAGATAAATTGGTCCCACCTGGGGCTCACAGTCTTCATCCCCATTTTACAGATGAGGTAACTGAGGCACAGAGAAGTGAAGTGACTTACCCAAAGTCACACAGCCGACCAGTGATGGAGGTGGGATTAGAACCCACGACCTCTGACTCCCAAGCCCGGGCTCTTTCCACTAAGCCACGCTGCTTCTCAAGTAGCAGTAGAAGGATAATAATAATAATAAAATAATAATAATAATGGCATTTGTTAAGTGTTTACTTGGTGCCAAACACTGTTCTAAGCGCTGGGGGAGATTCAACTTGATCAGTTGGTCCCACTTGGGGCTCACAGTCTTCATCCCCATTTTACAGATGAGGTAACTGACGCACAGAGAAGTGAAGTGACTTACCCAAGGTCACACAGCAGACCAGTGATGGAGGCGGGATTAGAACCCACGACCTCTGACTCCCAAGCCCGGGCTCTTTCCACTAAGCCACGCTGCTTCTCAAGTAGCAGTAGAAGGATAATAATAATAATAATAATAAAATAATAATGGCATTTGTTAAGCGCTTACTGTGTGCCAAGCACGGTTCTAAGTGCTGGGGGAGATACAAGGAGATAAATTGGTCCCACCTGGGGCTCACAGTCTTAATCCCCATTTTCCAGATGAGGTCACTGAGGCCCAGAGAAGATAAGTGACTTGCCCAGTCACACAGCTGACAAGTGGCAGAGCCAGGATTAGAGCCCATGACCTATGCCTCCCAAGCCCGGGCTCTTTCATTCATTCATTCATTCATTCATTCAATCGTATTTATTGAGCGCTTACTGTGTGCAGAGCACTGTACTAAGCGCTGGGGAAGTCCAAGTTGGCAACATGTAGAGACGGTCCCTACCCAACAGCGGGCTCACAGTCTAGAAGGGGGAGATAGACGACAAAACAAGACATAGTAACAAAAGAAAATCAATAGAATAAATATGTGGAAATAAAATAAATATAAATAAATAGAGTATTTAGTCTACTGAGTCTCTATTCACTGAGCCACGCTGCTTCTCTAAGCAGGATGCTCCTGGAGGGTGGGGAAAAGGTCAAGTGTCCCTCCCGTCATGGACCATGGCACAGTCCCAACCTGGTTCCTAAGAAAGTGGGAAGGGGAGGGGAGATAATAATAATAATAATAATAATGGCATTTATTAAGCGCTTACTATGAGCAAAGCACTGTTCTAAGCGCTGGGGAGGTTACAAGGTGATCAGGTTGTCCCACACGGGGCTCACAGTCTTAGTCCCCATTTTACAGATGAGGTAACTGAGGAGAAGGAGAACAGGGATTTGGGGACTGGGAGGGTGGAGAAGGTTGCCCCGTGTGAATGTGTGGGAATAGCTCAGCGCTTAGAACGGTGCTTGGCACATAGTAAATGCTTAACAAATACCATTATTATTAATAGTTGTACTCTCAATCCATCGATCAAATATTTACATACCTCTCTTCAAGGCCCTACTGAGAGCTCACCTCCTCCAGGAGGCCTTCCCAGACTGAGCCCCTTCCTTCCTCTCCCCCTCGTGCCCCTCTCCATCCCCCCTATCTTACCTCCTTCCCTTCCCCACAGCACCTATATATATGTATATATGTTTGTACGTATTTGTTACTCTATTTATTTATTTTACTTGTACATATCTATTCTATTTATTTTATTTCGTTAGTATGTTTGGTTTTGTTCTCCGTCTCCCCCTTTTAGACTGTGAGCCCACTGTTGGGTAGGGACTGTCTCTATATGTTGCCAACTTGGACTTCCCAAGCACTTAGTAAAGTGCTCTGCAATCGCTCAATAAATACGACTGATTGATTGATTAATATCTGCAATTTACTGCTTTTTATTAATGTCTGTCTCCCCCTGAAGACTGTAAGCTCATTGTGGGCAGGGGATGGGTCTTCTTATTGTTGGATTGTACTCTCCCAAGCGCTTAGTACAATGCTCTGCACACGGTAAGTGCCCAATAAATATGATTGAATGAATGAATGAATGTTACTTTGTATTCTCCCAATGCTTAGTACAGTGCTCTGCGCATAGTAAGCGCTCAATAAATATTATTGAATGAATGATTCCTTCACTGTATTCTCCCAAGCACTTAGTACAGTGCTCTGCACACAGTAAGTGCTCAATAAATACATTTCAATGAATGAATATTATATTGTACTCATCCAAGCACTTCGTAAAGTCCTCTGCACACACTAAATGCTCAATAAATACGATTGAATGAATGAATAATAATAATAATGATGGCATTTATTAAGCGCTTACTATGGGCAAAGCACTGTTCTAAGCGCTGGGGAGGTTACAAGGTGATCAGGTTGTCCCACAGGGGGCTCACAGTCTTAATCCCCATTTTACAGATGAGGTCACTGAGGTACAGAGAAGTGCCCAAAGTCAAGTGGCAGAGCCGGTATTTCAACCCATGAACTCTGACTCCAAAGCCTGGGCTCTTTCCACTGAGCCACGCTGCTTCTCTAATGAATAGTTATTGAGCACTTACTGTGTACAGAGCACTGCACGAAGCGCTTGGGAGAGCACACGGACCCGGGGGAGGAGTCGCAACGGCTCCAACCAGGTGTGGGGGCCACGGAGGAAATTCAGAGAAACCCAGAGGGAGAGTCTGGGTGGGGACAGATTGGGCTGGAGTTTGGCATCGGGTGACATCGTCATGATACCCCTCATGGAGGGTGAACCTCAGGGTCCCGCCGACCATCGCTGACCACCCTAACGTCGAGCAGAGGCCGGCTCCGGCCTGGGTGGCTGGATCGTACCCGCCACGGCCTGGAGGTCCTACGTGACCGTTCTCCATCGTCTGCAGCCTTCAGAAATCACGCGTTTCCTCTAAAATACCGAAGTAATTTCATCCTCTTCTCCTCAGACCTCGACCGGTTCCATGAATAGCTCGAGCTTGACTTCCTTTCACCATAAGGTCACAGGAAGTGAGCGCAGAGGAATAGGTAACCGAAGCCAAGTCAGCGTTCTCTTAATTCTCTGCTTAAAACCACAGCCTCGGCTGATTTCCCCGCCTCCTTCGGGCAGGAAGGGGCACGGAGGAGGCCAAGGTAGGAGAACCTGGTTCTCGATGCCCAGTTCAGATCGATCCGAGGGAAACAACTGATTTAGCCTGATCCTCTAGCAATCTTTTCGGTCCATTCGGTCACTCGCTACCATGTCTGCAGATGCATCCTCTCCATCATTCCAGCCTTTTCACGCCCTTCAGCTCCCGGAGCTTTATTTGCCAATAAAGCTGTCGCTTGGTATCGCTGAGAGGAGAAATCATTTTATCAATCAATCAATCAATCAATCAATCGTATTTATTGAGCGCTTACTATGTGCAGAGCACTGTACTAAGCGCTTGGGAAGTACAAATTGGCAACACATAGAGACAGTCCCTACCCAACAGAGGGCTCACAGTCTAAAAGGGGGCCGAACACTTATCTGCTGGCCGAACACTAATTGGCCTTTTCTCAGTTTCATCGCGGCTCAGGATTCCTGGATTTTTTCTCTTCCCCGCCTTGGGTCTACGTGATTATGAACAATCAACCAATGGCATTTCTTGAGTACCTACTGAGTGCCGGGCACTGTAGTACGCGCTTGGGAGAGTATGACAGCAGCGTGTTCCCCGCCCTCAGGGAGTTTACAGTCTAATGGAGCTGACGGTTAAAAATGATTTACAGACAGTGAAAGATAGAGGAAGGACCAGTATGAAGCAGGAAGCAGGAGGAATACATCAGGGGGAAATAGCTGAACGGATAATTGAATTGTCAGATGAAGAGACAAATAATCTTGGCAATGAGAGGGAAAGAGGGAAATCCAATCGGAGAAGGAGAGTGGTGGCCTAGTGGAAAGAGCGTGGGCCTGGGAATCAGAGGACCTGGGTTCTAATTCCAGTTCCACCTCTTGTCTGCAGTGTGACCTTGAACAAGTCACTTCACTTCTCTGGGCCTCAGTTACCTCATCTGTAGAGAAGCAGTGTGGCTCAATGGAAAGAGCCCGGGCTTTGGAGTCAGGGGTCACGGGTTCAAGTCCCGGCTCCGCCAATTGTGTGACTCTAGGCAAGTCACTTAACTTCTCTGTGCCTCAGTGACCTCATCTGTAAAATGGGAATTAAGACTGTGAGCCCCCGTGGGACAACCTGATCACCTTGTAACCTCCCGAGCGCTTAGAACAGTGCTTTGCACATAGTAAGCACTTAATAAATGCCCTTATTATTATTAGTCTTCTAGACTGTGAGCCCACTGTTGGGTAGGGACCGTCTCTATATGTTGCCAACTTGTACTTCCCAAGCGCTTAGTACAATACTCTGCACACAGTAAGCACTCAATAAATATGATTGAATGAATGAATGAATGAATTATTATTCTCTGGGCCTCACTTACCGCATCTGTAAAATGGGGATTAAGATTGTGACCCCATGTGGGACATGGACTAGGCCCACTCTGAGTGGTTGTGAGCCCACTGTTGGGTAGGGACTGTCTCTATGTGTTGCCAACTTGTACTTCCCAAGCGCTTAGTACAGTGCTCTGCACACAGTAAGCGCTCAATAAATACGATTGATTGATTGATTGTATCTAACCCAGTGCTTAGTACAGTGCTTAGCATATAGTAAGTGCTTAACGAATATCATAAAAAAATCAGAGACCTAAGATAGGAGGGAGTTAAGATATTGAGGGCTTTAAAGCCAATGGCAAGCAGTTTCTGTCTGATGCAGAGGTGGATGGGCAACCACTAGAGTTTCTTGAGGAGCGGGGAAAAATGGGCTGAATATTTTGTTAGAAAAATGATCCAGGCAGCAGAGCGAAGCATGGACTGGAGTGGGGAGAGACAGGAGGCTGGGAGGTCAGTGAGGAGGCTGATGCAATAATCAAGGCGGGATAGGATACATGCTTGGATCGGTGTGGTAGCAGTGTGAATGGAGAGGAAAAGGCGGATTTTAGCGATGCTGTGGAGATAGAACCGACGGGATTTTGTGCCAGGTGGAATATGTGGGTTGAATGAGAGAGACGAGTGGAGGATGATGCCACGTTTACGGGCTTGTGAAACAGGGAGGTTGGTGGTGTGGTCTACAGTGATGGGAAAGTCAAGGAGAGGACAGGGTTTGGGTGGGAAGATGAGGGGTTCTGTTTTGGATGTGTTGAGTTTTGAGGTGACAGCAGGACATTTAAACAGAGATATCCTGAAGGCAGGGGAAGATATGACACTATGGAGACAAAGCGAGATGGAGCACCTTAATAATAATAATAATAATAATAATGATGGCATTTGTTAAGTGCTTATTATGTGCAAAGCACTGTTCTAAGTGCTGGGGAGGTTACAAGGTGATCAGGTTGTCCCAGGGGGGTGGGTGGGTGCTCACAGTTTTAATCCTTAGTTTACAGATGAGGTAACTGAGGCCCAGAGAAGTTAAGTGACTTGCTCAAAGCCACACAGCTGATAATTGGCAAAACCAGGATTCGAACCCAGGACCTCTGACTCCAAAGCCCGGGCTCTTTCCACTAAGCCACGCTGCTTCTCTGCACCTTGAAGTGACCGCCTCACTCATTTGACATCTGGAGCTGCCCCTCTTACTACAGTGATCTGATGATCTTGTATCTACCCCAACGCTTAACACAGCACTCGGCACATAAGAAATGCTTAACAAATACCACAGTTGCAGTGTTTTGCTCTCAGAAGTTGCTCATTAAATACTACCGGTTGGGCGAGAAGCAGCATGACTTAGTGGAAAGAGCACGGGGCTTGGGAATCAGAGGACGTGGATTCTAATCCCAGCTCCACCACTTGTCTGCTGTGTGACCTTGGGCAAGCCACCTAACTTCTCTGTGCCCCAGTTTGTTCATCTGTAAAATGGGGATTGAGACTGTGAGCCCCACGTGGGACAACCTTGAATCTACCCCAGTGCTTAGGACAGTGCTTGGCTTAACAAATACAACAGTTATTATTATTATATTAACCCCTTCCTTCCTCTCCCCTTCGTCCCCCTCTCCTTCCCCCCCATTTTACCCCCTTCCCTTCCCCACAGCCCCTGTATATATGTATATATGTTTGTACATATTTATTACTCTATTTATTATTTATTTATTTTACTTGTACATACCTATTCTATTTATTTTATTTTGTTAGTGTGTTTGGTTTTGTTCTCTGTCTCCCCCTTTTAGACTGTGAGCCCACTGTTGGGTAGGGACTGTCTCTATATGTTGCCAATTTGTACTTCCCAAGCACTTAGTACAGTGCTCTGCACATAGTAAGCGCTCAATAAATACGATTGATGATGATGATGATGATGATTATTAAGAGGTCTCCTCTTGGTTCCGAGGTTGTGGTTTCAAGCAGGCACTGTGGGTCACCCCTCTCCCACCCTGCCCCGATTTCTTCTTCTTGGGGGATAGGGGACGGGGCCTTCATGGGGGACTTTGTCCAAGGTGCCTGGCAGAGGGATGGCGGCCAAAGTGGCCGCAGCTGTCACATTTATTAATGATAATAATAATAATGTTGGTATTTGTTAAGCGCTTACCATGTGCCAAGCACTGTCCTAAGCACTGGGGCGATTACAAGGTAATCAAGGTTGGCCCACGCAGGGATCACAGTCTTTATCCCCATTTTGCAGATGAGGGAACTGAGGCACAGAGAAGTTGATGGCTTGCCCAAAGTCACACAGCTGACAAGTGGCGGAGGTGGGATTAGAACCCATGACCTCTGACTCCCAAGCCTGGGCTCTTACCACTGAGCCATGCTGCCAAGCAAATGATGTGTCTATAACTATAATTCTATTTATTCTGATGGTAATGTCACCTGTCTTCTTGTTTTGTTGTCCGTCTCCCCCTTCTAGACTGTGAGCCCATTGTTGAGTAGGGACCATCTCTATATGTGGCTGACTTGTACTTCCCAAGTGCTTAGTACAGTGTTCTGCACACAGTAAGCGCTCAATAAATACGATTGAAGGAATGAATGAATGAATGAATGAATGTGTGAATGTTGTGGTCACCTGTCCGGCACCCCCGATTTCCTACCTTCCTGTGTCTGCCAGAGCAAATGATCGTCTTAACGCCTTGATGAAACAGTGTCCATACTCCAGTTTATTATTATTAATAATAATGAAAATAATAATAATAGTGGTATTTGTTAAGTGCTTACTCTATGCCAGGCACTGTACTAAGTGCCGGTGTGGATACAAGCAAGTCAGTTTGGACACAGTCCATGTTCCCCATGGGGCTCACAGTCTTCATCCCCATTTTATAGATGAGGGAACTGAGGCCCAGAGAAGTAAAGTGATGATGATGATGACTATGGTATTTGTTAAGTGCTTACTATGTGTCAAGCACTGTTCTAACTTCCGGGGTAGATACAAGCTAATCAGGTTGTCCCACACGGGGCTCACAGTCTTAATCCCCATTTTCCAGATGAGGGAGCTGAGGCCCAGAGAAGTGAAGTGATGATGATGATGACGATGGTATTTGTTAAGCGCTTACTATGTGCCAAGCACTGTTCTAAGTGCTGGGGTAGATACAAAATAATCAGATTGTCCCACGCAGGGCTCACAGTCTTAATCCCCATTTTCCAGATGAGGTAACTGAGGCTCAGAAAAGTGAAGAGACTTGCTCAAGGTCACACAACAGACAAGTGGTGGAGCAGGGATTAGAACCCATGACCGTCTGACTCCCAGGTGACAGGCATTCTCCCTCGCCCGGAGCCGGCCTCTGTCTAAGCCTGGCCTGATTTCTTTAATAACAATAATAATGGCATTTAGAGCAGTGCTTTGCACATAGTAAGCGCTTAATAAATGCCATCATTATTATTCATTCATTCAATCGCATTTATTGAGCGCTTACTGTGTGCAGAGCACTGTACTAAGCGCTTCACTGTACTATTATTATTATTTCTTTCCTACCCAGGGACGTCGGGCTAAGGGGGCTAGCTGATGAACGTCCCTCCTGGCCCGTCAGTCTCTCCGAGAGTGTGTGGGGCCTGCTTGGCTCACCTTGGCTCGGCTCTGAGTTCCTCCTCACGCCCGGTGCCTTTGGGGTCCCTGCCCGTTTGTGGTTTGACCATTGTTTGAGTCCTTTCTAGGAACAGATAAGGATCTCAGTTACCCAGAATCTAAAACCTCAAGTACAGAAGCTTGAAGTGTGGTCAGGGTCTGCCCTAATTTCATTGACTCAAAATGAAAGCGAAGCCCGGAGGAGTGGGATGCGAAGGAGAAGGTGGCAGGCCAGCAGGCTGAACGGCCCCCACCGAGGCCCTTCCTCAGACAGATGCCCAGCCCGTTCTCAGCCTGCCGCCGAACAGCACTTTCAATC
Source organism: Tachyglossus aculeatus (assembly GCF_015852505.1). NCBI lineage: Eukaryota > Metazoa > Chordata > Mammalia > Monotremata > Tachyglossidae > Tachyglossus > Tachyglossus aculeatus. The sequence goes on from NC_052079.1 coordinate 53,742,665, forward strand.
AATCAATCGTATTTATTGAGCGCTTACTGTGTGCAGAGCACTGTACTAAGTGCTTGGGACGTACAAGCTGGCAACATATAGAGACAGTCCCTACCCAACAGTGGGCTCACAGTCTAAAAGGGGGAGACAGAGAACAAAACCAAACATACTAACAAAATAAAATAAATAGAATAGATATGTACAAGTAAAATAAATAAATAAATAGAGTAATAAATACGTACAAACATATATACATGTATGCAGGTGCTGTGGGGAAGGGAAGGAGGTAAGATGAGGGGGATGGAGAGGGGGACGAGGGGGAGAGGAAGGAAGGGGCTGAGTGTGGGAAGGCCTCCTGGAAGAGGTGAGCTCTCAGTAGGGCCTTGAAGGGAGGAAGAGAGCTAGCTTGGCAGGTGGGCAGAGGGAGGGCATTCCGGGCCCGGGGGATGACGTGGGCCGGGGGTCGACGGCGGGACGGGTGAGAACAAGGCAGAGGAGCGGAGGGTGCGGGCTGGGCTGGAGAAGGAGAGAAGGGAGGTGAGGTAGGAGGGGGCGAGGTGATGGACAGCCTTTCAGTCGTATTTATTGAGCACTTACTGTGTGCGGAGCATTGCACTGAGCGCTTGGGAGAGTACAATATAGCGCTAACAATAACTGTGCCATTTGTTAAGCACTTACTATGTGCCAGGCACTATATTAAGGCGTTGGGAGAGTACAATACAACAATAATCACATATTCCCTGCCCACGACGAGTTTACGGTCTAGAGGGAGCTTGTCTGTTTTCCCGCCTACACTGGAAGGTCTTTGTGGGCAGGACTTGTGTCTACCACCTCTGTTGTATTGCACTTTCCCAACCGCTTAGTACAGTGCTCTGCACACAGTCGTTGCTCAATAAATGTCATTGATTGACTGATGAAAAGCTGCCTGCCGAATGGCACAGAAATCCCTTTAACTTTAGTTAAGCTGGGAATGAGATTCTAGAAAATGCAGCATGAATTTAAGGTTTGAGGACAGAGTATAAAATGGGAGGGCAGGGGATTAAGAGACCTAGTAAGACAGCCTCCTTCTCCCATCCCTTGCGAGCCAAGAACATCCAGGATTTGGGACTAAATCTTAAATTGTCTGCTCCATCTCTGGGCCCTTATGCTCGTTATGGGCAGGGAATGTTTCCACAAATCCTGTTGTAGCGTACTCTCCCAAACATTCAGTACAGAGTTCTGCACACAGTAAGCACTCAATAAATACCACTGATTGATTGACTGAGGGACTAATAATTCTGTTTTCCACAGCCATCCTTTTATGATTTTGTAGATTTCAACTGTGTTCCCTCTCAGCCTTTGCCTTTCTAGAATGAAAGATGGACTCTTTTAAGTCCATCCTTATTCAAGGACTTCTCTGTCCCCTGATCATCATCCCTAGCTTCAGGAGACAGTGTTTTAGGACAACTGGCTACCTTGCAATCTTTTTTGGGCAGCATGTGGCAGCAGGAGCAGTAGTGGTAGTAGTAGTGATAATGATGGCATTTGTTAAGCGCTTACTACATGCCAAGCACTGTTCTAAGCACTGGGGTAGATACAAGTTAAGCAAGCCGGACACAATCATCTGGGTCTCACAGTCTAAAGAGGAGGGAGACCAGGTATTGGATCCTCATTTTCCAATTGAGGAAACTGAGGCACTGAGAAGTGACTTGACCAAGGTCACACAGCAGACCAGTGGTAGAGCTGGGATTGGAACCCAGGTCCACTGATTCCCAGGCCCAGACTCTTTCCACTAGGCCAGGTTGCTTCTCTAGCAGTAGCACTACTAGTAATGAGAGTTCACTGAGTACGTATGCCTGTACTAAATGCTTAGGAAAGTTTAACAGAGGCACAAATTCCCTACCCACAAGGACCTTGTAGTCTAACGGGAGAGGCGGCTGTAATAATATTTGCAAACAGTAGAACCGGACTAATTGTATGTCAAAGTGCTACTGAATAGACCTAGCATTCTCTCTAGAGAACAAGTACTGAAGACAGATCTTGATGAATGTGTTGCTTCTATCTGGGGCTGGTAGGTTGTTACAACTGGGAATGTTGGGAATGAATTAGGAAAGGCTTGTTGGAGCAAGGCGGGATTTTAGGAAGGCTTTGAAGGAGGAGAGGGGCTGAGGTCCGGCAGATCTGGGGGCAGGGGAGCAGTTCAGAACTGGGGGGAATCGTGGGAACGAGGGGTCGGAGGCGGCTGAGACAACGGCTGTCTCCCCCTCTAGACTGGAAGCTCACTGAGGGCTGGGGATGTGTCTGTTTATTGTTCTGTTGTACTCTCCCAAGCGCTTAGTACAATGCTCTGCACACGGTAAACGATCCAGAAATACAACTGAGTGAATGAATGAATTGAATGAGATCTGGGTCCGTGAAGAGGTGAGTTCGGGAGGAGTGGGTGGAATCTGCAAAATGGAGGGAGCAGGTGAAGAGTGAGTAAGTCAGCTGCATAAAGAATTCATACCTCCATGTATAAGTCACTAATTTCCTTAGTAGGCGGGTGGAAACCTAGAGTATTCAACCCTCGCCAGAAGCATGATTTTCTCCTCCCCACGAATGTGGTGCCTCAAGAGTAGGAGGGAAGGAAACGGATTTGACAAGCACCAGCCATGCGAGAGGCCCTTGGGAGCATTCTGGGAAAGGCCTCTCCCTCCCCACAGGGCCGGTGAAGTATGTTCAAAATGTCTCTGGTTTCCCATCACGCTTCCACTGAAAAGTGGTAAAGAGAAGTCCCTTTGCCGAGGGCAGAAAAGAAAGTCATCACACTTCTAGCCCCAGAACCCCACGCCCTTTCATTTCATTTCACAGCTTAGCCAGTATGCAAAGTTTGCTTTCTGCTGAAGGAGAGAGAAAGAAAGTGCTCATGTTCAAATGATATCCTAAAAGGCGGTGTGGCCTTAGTGGAAAGAGCACTGACTTCGGAGTCAGAGGAGCTGGATTCTCATTCTGGCTCTGCCAATTGTTTGGGCAAGTCACTTCACTTCTCTGTGCCTCTGTTTCCTCAACTGAAAATGGGGATTCAATCCCATTCCCTCCTATGAAGACTATGAGCCCTATGTGGGACAGGGACCGAATCTACCCCAGTGCTTAGAACAGTGCTTGACACACAGTGAGTGGTTAACAAGTATAATGAAAATAATAATAATAATAATAATAATGATGATCTCTCCTACTTAGAGTGAGAGTCCCATGTGGGACAGGGACTGTGTCCAACTTGATAAAACTTGTATCTACCCCAGTGTACAGAACAGTGCCTTGAGATAGCAAGTGCTCAACAAAATTTCATGAATAAAAAAACCTCAAGGCCATTTTCACGATAAATCGTGCCTATCTCTGTTCTTTGGAAAGGCCTGAGACCCTCCTTAGACACCCAAAGTGAGGCAGGAGGGCATCGGGATTGGGGGTTGTTTTCCTTGGGGAAAACCTCGACTGTTCCACTCTGACCCAGGAGCTGCAGACCGGCTGGGTCGGAATGCCGAACCAAGTCCGCCGGTGGCAGTCCTGGATCTGTTTGTCTCCCTGGTTTACAAACTCACCACCGGTAATAAAGCCAGGGAGTCCAGGAACGATGCCTGCTTCTGTCCAAGCCTTAGGATAACTCCTTATGATGTTTACTATGCTTATTAAGCACTTCCTACTGGCGCAAGCACTGTGTTGAGCGCTGGGGTAGATACAGATATTCAGATCGGACGCAGTCCCTGCTCCATTCGGGGCTTACAGTCTATGAGGCTGGAAGAATAGGTATCTTAGCTCCATTATCCAGATGAGGAATCTGAAGCTCAGAGAGGTTAATTGACTTACCCAGGGTCATGCGGCAGGTCGGTGAGAGCTGCGATTTGAACCCAGGTCTCCTGACTCTCAGGCCTGTATTCTTTCCTTTAGGCCTCCCCGCCTCCCCAGATGGAGAATCAATCAATCAAGAGTATGGATTGAACGCTTACTCCATGCACAACACTGTTCTACGAGCTAGGGAGAGTACAACAGAGGTGTTAGACCAACATAGAAGACACTTATTTGTTTTAAACAAAGGCCTGACACGCAGCTACAAGAATTATTTTTATTGAAATCCAGCGTCTTTCCTTCTTTCTATCAGAATGATTTCCAAAATATGACAGTACGAGGAAGATCAGAATGAAATTAGTGCCAACACTTTAGGGAGGAGTGGGGGAGTTTTGTTGCAGGGAACCTGGCTTTTCTCCCACTGCCCGGGCTGGTCGGGGGTGCGGGAGGCAGGGAGGATGTTTTCCCCCAATTTTTGCTCTGAGCTTTTCCCATCCCCGTTGCCCACCCACCCCGTTTCTGGAGGGTGGGCTGACCAGGGATGGTGGGCAGAGGAGAGGAGCATGTGCCAAGTACCAAGTGCTAAGTGCGGTCCTCCCCGGATGGGAGGATGGAGAAATGGGAAACAGGTTGGGAGGATGGGGAGACCAGCTCCCGCTGAAGGAAGACCCTGTTTTTCTCGGTTTCATAGCCGGGAAAATGAAAAAGAAGCGGGTGTGACAAAGAGTGCAGGGAAGGGGGCTCTGGAAACAAGAGTGCCCTTTTCCAGCCGGAAAAACTGAGTCCTCTTTTTCATCAAAGCCCTCTCGGGTTGGGGCTTTCGGTCTGTGCCTCCGAGAGGAGCTGGGCAGCACCGTTTTGCTGATGCAAAATTAACCTTCCACCCCCGGGCTGGCCCTCACCAAAACCCAGGGGCGCCCCAGGGCTCCCCACTATGAATACCGTGCAAAATGTATCTGCTAACCACAGCTGAGGGAAAATCCCAAATCCCCAGGCACATTGAGTCAGAAACAAACAACCTATTCTGTACACGTGGGCTTTAAATACTCACTCACACTCACTCACTCCCTCTCTTTCTCACACACACACTCAAACACACATGTGCACATTTGTACACACGCCCAACCCCACATGAGTGCATATGCATGTGTGCACATACATACACTCACAAACGTCCCATTCCCCTCTCCCCACAGAACACACACATTTTCCAAAGTTCATTTCCTCTCTGTCATGACAAGGCAGGGTTGTGGCCTGACAGCTTTCAACAGCATAAGAGTCTAGGCTAGAGCTGGGCCTGAGCTTCCATAGTCAACTGAAACTCTGGCTTAATAATGAAGGGATGGTTCTTGCCCCACTGAGCTTAGCAGGGTTACAGGCTGGATGTGCGGAGCTTGGAAAATAGGTATCCACCCTCCCAGGAGTCCTGAAATGCTCCTGCTAACCAAGGGGGGAAGGAAGAGGGGCAGATGGACACTGAAGCCCCACCCCACGCAGGCCTTGGGAGCGCCCAGATCAGGACCTGTGAGCTCTTTCTTCCCTGCCCCCAGCCTTGGGGTCAGTGGGTCAATCGTATTTATGGAGCACTTACTGTGTGCAGAGCACTGTACCAAGCGCTTGGGAGAATACAGTAAACAGACATATCCCTTTCCCACAATGAACTTGCAAGCTCACTACCTCCCTGGGTACCCACGCACCTGACTTCGAGGTGCAAATGCTTTCAATCCCCCCCTACACACATACATGTTCTCCTGACACCGTCCTTCTCCCCATCTAGACCAGGAGCTTGCTGTGGGCAGGGAATGTGTCTACCAACTCTGTTACGCTGTCCTCTCCCGAGTGCTTAGTATGTGCTCTGCACCCAGTAAGCGCTCATTAAGTACCCCCGACTGAATGAACGCGGCGAGATGTCGGAGTAAGCTCCTTGTGGGCAGGGAATGTGTTTGTTTATTGTGCACTGCACTGGACTCCCCCAAGCTCTCGGTCCAGTGCTTTGTGCACAGTAAGCGCTCAATAAATACGACAGAATGAATGAAAGAGTCGGCTGTGCATGCCCAGGGTTGGCTGGGTTTAGCCACGTGGACTGTCACCACAAAGGGCATCCCGGGCATAAACCTCGAGGCCCAAGAGGGCCGGGTGTCACCAACGACGGCAGCTTCTTCTGGGGGGAAGTAGCAAAACTGAAATGCGATGGAAAGGAAAATTGCCCTTTTTCCCCCGACCCGATGACTGTCTGGTTTGTTTACATCGGGCATTTCTGTCGGTGAAACCAACCGCACCGGTTTCGCTTTTGGTTTGCCGGAAGCCTCGTCTCGCGGGATTCTGCTGGCAGCGGCGTCCCCAGGCCCGGCCTTGCTGTGGTTGGCACCTCTCCAGCGGGTGAGGGGGGTTTGGGGGAAGGGGGCTGTTGAGTGCATTCAAAGCTACAATCTGAGCTCGCTTTTGCTCGCCTTCCATGTGCTTTCCCCACCTTTCCTGAGCTGTTCGTCCTGGCTGTCAATTCCTCTGGGGGCCCGATGGTCTCTCGCAGAGGCCGCTCAGCTTGGCCAGAGATGGAGGGAAGGAGGGAGAGGGTGAGAGAGAGATTGAGATGGAGAGTGAGAGGGCTGGGAGCAGCTGTAGTGCTAGCTAAGCCGGAGAGGGATGGCCCCACTTCAGTCGGTCAGTCAGTCCATCATATTTATTGAGCGCTCACTGTGGGCAGGGCACTGTACTAAGTGCTTGGCCTCCGCTGACCCCACAGGACCAATGGAAAACTGATGCTCTGGCAAAGAGCCGGCCGTCGAGCCATCACCTGGTTTGTTCTGGTTACCCAGACAAGCGTAAAGTGGTAGCTGAATGCCTCGAGAAGCTGTCTTTATTCCTGGCGCGGGTGACCGACGGTCACCCGTGTCTTGGGGTGGTGGGAATCTCCCAATTCATTTAGCGATACCCCTATTGGTGGGGTGGGGAGGGGGCGGTAGGGTGGGCTGGAAACGGGCTCCCACCCACGGAAATCTCAAACGCTATCTCCCCCGTGCCGCCACCGCTCGAGTTGGGTGGGCTGGACAAAGCCCACCCTCCGACTACACACAAGCGATTTACCCAAGGTCATAGGGCAGGCAAAGTGGAGGAGCCAGAATTAGAAACCAGGTCCTTCTGATTCCCAGGCCCCTGCTCTCTCCCCTCTGCCACGTGTGGAACCGGAATCCATTTCCGAAAATGGCCTTTCAGAAGGCCCCCTGTCCACCTGGGGCCTTCGGGGTGGGGCTGGACAGGAAGGGCAGAAATGGGGGGGTGTCTTCTCCTCTGCTTTCCCAAACACTGCAGTGGTCACCACCCTACACCCCGGGACCCAGAAGCCCAGGGCGAGATGGCAAGCCACGGCCCAGGGTCCGAGGGGGAACGGCCAGGCCTGGGGGGAAGAGGGGGCGGCGAGGCTGTGCGGTCTCGGGTCCGGGACGGCTCAAGCTGTCGGTGGGGAAGCGAGTCCTGGGCAGGGGGAGGCGGTCCCCCTCCCTGCTCTGGCCGAAAGACAACTCTGCTGTCCTCGGTTGGGTCCTCGACCCTGAGCCCCGTCCCCGGCCTAGCACCCTGGGGCCAGTCCAGGCCCGGCAGGCGAGGCGGGTGGCCACCGGTCCTCCTGAGGGGCGAGGAGAAGACCAGGGCGAAGCCTCCATCGCAGCGGAAGGAGCCGGCCCGGGTGGCCTCCACCACCATGTCCAGCAGGCCGACCACACAGTCCGAGCACCAACTCCCCAGCCAGAAGCGGCCCTTCTGGAAGGCGATCCGGAGGCTGACGGGGCCCGGGGGGGCCCGGACGCTCAGGCTGAACAGGCAGTTGACCTGGCAGCTGTCGCGCAGCAGGTAGGTGCCCACGGGCTCGGCCTCCAGCCGGGCGTGCGCCTCGCCAACGGGCAGAGGGCCCCAGTAGAAGTCGACGGTCCGCAGGAGGCTCAGCGACCGCTCCACCGCCTTCCACTCGCGGGACCGGAAGGCCCGGTAGTGAGTCGGGGCCGAGCGGGGGGCTGGCTGCCGTGGAGGAAGAGGAGGAGGAGGAAGAGGAGGAAGAGGAGGAGGAGGGAGGCTCTCGGGGACGTGATGAGGTGCCTCACCTGCCCTCCCTCCGACCATCTCTCACAGGGCCCATGAGTCCGAAAAAGAAGCCATCCTCAGCCCATGGCCTTGCTGACCCTTGACCTGCGGGAGAGATGGAGGGACAGACCTAGCTCAATAACTCATTCATTCATTAGGTCGTACTTATTGAGCGTTTACTGTGTGCAGAGCACTGTACGATGTGTTTGGAAAGTACAATTCAGCAATAAAGAGAGACAATCCCTGCCCACAACAGACTTACGGCCTAGAAGAGGCAGCAGCCTAGTCCCGGCACCACCGCTTGTCTGCTGGGTCACCTTGGGCAAGTCACTTCGCTTCTCTGGGCCTCAGTTCCCTCATCTGGAAAATGGGGATTGAGACCCGGAGCCCCACGTGGGACAGGGGCTGTGTTCGACCGGATTAGCTTATATCTACCCCACTGCTTAGATCAGTGCTTGGCACACAGTAAATGCTCAACAAGTACCATAATAACAATTATTATTATTATTACTATTTTCACTCAGACTCTACCGCTTGCAGCTCCGAGCAGGGAACACAAAGCAAGTGTTAGATAAGGCCCATTCATTCATTCAATCATATTTATTGAGCGCTTACTGTGTGCAGAGCACTGGACTAAGCGTTTGGGAAGTACAGGTCGGCAACATATAGAGACGGTCCCTATCCAACAAAGGGCTCACCGTCTAGAAGGGGAAGATGGACAACAAAACAAAACATGTGGACAGGTGTTAAAATCGTCAGAACAAATAGAATTAAAGCCATATGCATATCATTAATAAAATAAATAGTAAATATGTACAAGTAAAATAGAGTAATAAATCTGTACAAATATATATACGGGTGCTGTGGGGAGGGAAAGGAGGTAGGGAGGAGTGGGTGGGGAGGAGGAGAGGAAAAAGGGGGCTGAGTGTGGGAAGGCCTCCTGGAGGAGGTGAGGTCTCAGTAGGGTTTTGAAGGGAGGAAGAGAGCTAGCTTGGCGGGTGTGTGGAGGGAGGGCATTCCAGGCCAGGGGAAGGACGTGGGCCCATTCATTCACTGAGTGATTTCAGCCCTTCCCACTCACCCTGGTTCTACCTACGCTCCTCAGAAAACATCACCCGTCCTGGCCCCACCACCCCCAATGTTCACTCCCTGCAACTCCTCCCACAACACCCCCATCCCGGCCCTGGAGCCGTGGGGGGAGGGTGGGAAAAGGGGGTGGTCACCATCTCAGCAACCAAAAATAAAACCTACTTAACCGGGGTTCAACCACTTTAGTGATCCCTGTAGGAGAGGAGGCCCCAAGCCAGAGAGAGGGAATAATAATAATGTTGGTACATGTTAAGCGCTTACTATATGCCAAGCAATGTTCTAAGCACTGGTGTAGATACAAGGTAATCAGATTGTTCCACGTAGGGCTCACAGTCTTTATCCCCGTTTTACAGATGAGGTAACTGAGGCCAAGGGAAGTTAAGTGATTTGCCTAAAGTCACACAGCTGATAAGCAGCAGAGTTGGGATTCGAACCCATGGCTTCTAACTCCCAAGCCTGTGCTCTTTCCACTAAGCCATGCTGCTTCCCAAGCTTCCCTTCCCAGGGAAGGGGAGGAAGGGATGGGAAAGAGTTTTTTTTAAATCTCCCTTACCACTACTGTCCTGCACCTGGGCTTTGGGGTTCCCCTTCTTAACAATAATAATAATAATGGTATTTGTTAAGAGCTTAACTATGTGCTAGGCACTGTACTAAGTGCTATAGTGGATACAAGCAGATCAGGTTGGACATAGTCCCTGTCCCCCATAGGGCTCACAGTCTCAATCCCCATTTTGCAGATGAGGTAACTGAGGCCCAGAGAAGTGAAGTGACTTGCCCAAGGTCACACAGCAGACAAGTGGTGGAGGCAGAATTAGAATCCGTGACCTTCTAACTCCCAGGCTTGTGATCTATCCACTAGGCCATGTTGATCTGTCAAGTCCTGGTCCACCACTGGCTAGTCAACCTCTCATTTTCTAGCCAGAGTGACTATCCAGTGGCTTCCAAATTCCTCCCACCACTGACTGTCTATGGTAACGGGAAGAGTCGCCAACAATGCGGCCCCGACGCCGGATACAAAGTCAAGCTGGGCTACGACCAGTAACCGCTTGGACAGACATTGTGATTTGGGATGGTGGGTAGATGGCGGAGGAGGAACTGGCGGGGTGGAGCGACGGACTGGATGTGGGAGTTGAAAGAGAGGGAGAAGTCAAGACTGATGCCAAGGTTATGAGCTTGGGAGACGTCGGCGGCGGCGAGCGTAGCAGCAAAGTTCGGCAGAGGGAGAGATTTGGGAGGGAAGATGAGGGGATCCGTTTGGGATGCGGTGAACTGGAGGTGCTGGCGGGGCATCCACGTAAATATGCCCCGGACGCAGGAGGAAATGGGAGATTGCGGAGAAAGAGAGAGACGGAGGTCGTTGGAGCAATGTACGTGGGGAGAGTCGTCCTCCCCCTCTAGACTGGAAGCTTGTTATGGGCAGGGAATGGTTCTGCTAATTCTGTTGGATTGGAGTCTCCCGAGTGCTTAGTACAGTGCTCTGTGCAGAGTAAGCGCTCAATAAATACGATCGAGTGTTAGAGGGGCTAGTTAAAGCCAGGGACAAGGGTAGGCTCCCCGAGGGAGTTACTGTAAACTTAGAAGGGAAGAGGTCTCCTAAAAGAGTCCTGAGGGTTAACCTGATGACTTTGTAAATTCCCCAGCACTTAGAACAGTGCTTTGCTCATAGTAACCGCTTAATAAATGCCATCATCATCATCATCATCACCACTGCAGACTGAAAGGCAGCAGAAGAGCCAGGGCAGATGAAGGGTAAATTCCCGCTGCCCACGTTCTGCCTCTGGCCTAGACTACACACTCTCTCCTAGTCCTGGCTCCACCACTTGTCTGCTGTGGGACCTCGGGCAAGTCACTTAACTTCTCTGTGCCTCAATTCCTTATCTGTAAAATAGAGATTAAGACTGTGGGCCCTACACGGGATGGGACTGTGTCCAAACTGATTTGCTTGTATTCACCCCAGGGCTTCGAACAGTGTCTGGCAAATAGTAAGCGCCTAACAAATTCCACAATTATTATTATTATTATATCCTACAGACCACTGCTGTCCTCCACCTTCGAAGTTTTATTAAAATCCCATCCCCTTCTAGAGTCCTTCCCCGACTAAGCCCTTATTTCCCCTACTCCCTCTCCCTTCTGCATTGCCAATGTACTTGTATCTGTACAATATAAGCAACTGATATTCACCGCACTCTCAGCCCCACAGCCTACATGTACATACCCATAAATGATTTAAATGTCTGTCTCCCCCTCTAGACTGTTAGCTCCTGGAGGACAGGGAATGTATCTACCAACTCTGCTGCATTGCACTCTCCCAAGCGCTTAGTTCAGTGCTCTGTACAAAGAAAACATTCCAAAAATTTCATCGAATGACTGATGGATTCCCAGGAAACAGTATTCTTTTGGCAGGAATTCTGAGGATAAGCAGTCAGAAAGCAACATGCCCTAGTGGGAAAGAACCCAGGACTGGGAAACAGGAGACCTGGATCTAGTCCAGCTCTTCAGGGGCCTGTTTGCCAGAGAAGCAGCGTGGCTCAGTGAAAAGAGCACGGGCTTTGGAGTCAGAGGTCATGGGCTTGAATCCCGCTCTGCCAATTGTCAGCTGGGTGACTTTGGGCAAGTCACTTCACTTCTCTGGGCCTCAGTTCCCTCATCGGTAAAATGGGGATTAAGACTGTGAGCCCCACGTTGGGCAACCTGATCACCTTGTAACCTCCCCAGTGCTTAGAACAGTGCTTTGCACATAGTAAGTACTTAATAAATGCCATCATTATTTTTATTATTATTTTTTTATTTGTGACTTTGGGCAAGTCACTTAACCACTCTGGAAAATGGCGATAAGATACCCGCCTCTTCCTTATCAATCCTGGCCCCACCACTTGTCTGCTGTGTGACCTTGGGCAAGTCTCTTTGCTTCTCTGGGCCGCAGCTACCTCATCCGTCAAATGGGGATTAAGACTGTGAGCTCCACGTGGGACATGGCCTGTGTCCAACTTTGTATTTACCTCAGCGCTTGGTACAGTGCCTGGCACAAAGTAACCACTTAACAAATGCCATAAAAAAAATGGAGCAATCCTCAATACAGAGGAAGACAAGGATCTGGGACACCTATATTGTCATGGGGTTCGAATCCTGGCTCAGCCACTTGTCAGCTGTGTGACCTATTTTACTTCTCTGTGCCTCAGTTACCTCATCTGTAAAATGGGGATTAAGACTGTGAGCCCCACGTGGAACAACCTGATCATCTTGTATTCCCCCCAGTGCTTAGAACAGTGCTTCACACATAGTAAGCGCTTAACAAATTCCAACACTATTATTATTATTATATTCTTGGATTGGTGAGGACTGCCAAGCAAGCCCCTGCTCTCTCCTCGCCCTCCCTGCCAGAGGGGTGGCTGGGATGGCCCTTTAGAAAGGCAGTGTGGCCAAATGGCGAGAGCATGGGCCGGGAGTTAGAAAGACCTGGGTTCTAACCCTGGCTCTGCCACCTGTCTGCTGTGTGACCTTCGGCAATTCACTTCACTTCTCTAGGCCTCCATGATCTCATCTGTAAAATGGGGATTAAGACTGTGAGCCTTATGTGGGACAGGACTGTGTCCGATCTGACCAACATGTATCTACTGTAGCGCCTGCCACATAGTAAGTGCTTAACAAATATCATTTTTTAAAAAATTGGTGGGCCACTCTTGTTCACAGCCAACTGGACAGGCCAGTAGAACCCTAGCCTTGGGCCCTCGTGGCCTTTAGGAATCCCAGCTGGGCAGCAGCGCCCTGCTGACCCTCCTGGAAATTACCTGATCGAGAATCCTCTCTCACTGAGAAAAGATGATCAAGGTCTTCGGGGAAGCCTAGTTCAGAGGGTTGGAGCAGGTGAGAATCTCCCCGTCAGTGGCCTTTTGCGGTCTGGCTCTCTCCCCCGAGCCCCCGCCGGGCCGGCCTGGAGTTCTGTTGGCAAAAGGAAACAAAGACCCCCACTTAGACGGGATGTCTGACCCCCGGAAGATCCCCAAAAAATCCCACGGCATGGGACGCGTTCCCTGACCCTTACACCCCCAGATTGGATGAAGGCGGTTGCTTCTAGAGAAGAAGGAGGCAGCTACCAGAAAGCTTCCCAGCCCCATAGCTGGCCAGGATTACCAGGAGCAGATCCCAGAACAGCCCTTCTGCACAAGGGGGGCTGGCGTGGGGTTAGCCCACCCCCTAAGAAAACAGCTTGAAATGCAAATTGGCAGTGGATCGGGTCACCTTATCCGCATCTATGAAAAGGCCGGGTCGATGTATCCCGGGGGGTTCACTTTCTTTCCTTCGAGCGACAGAAGAGGATGAATACACAGTGCTGAGAGAAGCCAACTTTATAAAAGAAGCCAATGCTCTGAGCTCTGGCAAAACTCTGGCTCGTCCCGCCTCGGCTAGAAGCCCGGACCTTGGAGCGTGGTGGTTGACAGAGAAAAAAGGGAAAGAAAGGAAAGGCGAAAGCTTTCTCGTTTGGGTTTATCTCTACTTATGTGTGGATGTAAATTATGCGTGCGTCAGTGAAAGAGTGAGAGCCAGAGAGACTAGAGAGGCTAGAAGCAGGGGGAGGGAGACTAGAGAGGCTAGAAGCAGGGGCAGGTGAGCGAGACCCATTTATGTGACCAAAATATCTTGAGAACAGTTCTTGGAAATGTGCAGTCTGCGCCCTTGTATTAAACACTAACTTCCTGTGAAGTACATAAAGACCGTTTCATCTCCTCGCCCAGAGGAAGGAAAATTTACTCACATAAGTCTCAAACTTCTGGGGACAGAATCGATTTTGCTTTTAAAATAAACGCGCCCAATATTTTTTGTTATCAAATGGGCCTCTCGCTCACTGTCAGGATACTTTGCAGGTGAAAAAAACCCATCATAATCCTGACCCAAAACTGGCCATCACTTCAGCCTCATCAGAGTTAATACACTGTGCATCCTGGCAGGGACCTCTGAAAAGTTTGGAGTCAAACCTGCTTGAATTTTCAAGGATAAATACTTCTAAAGGTATATAGACGTCATCCAACTTAGTCACTCCTGAACTAATGCAGAACACAGAACTAGTAGGAAAAAAAATGACCCAGCTGAAAGTTTCAAATCAAGCAGAACCCGATCTCAGAAGAGACTGAAAACAAATCCAGATGGCCATCTTGTCTGAGCCAAGCCGCGGCCCATCTTCTAGAAAGAGACAAGATTTTCCCTCTCTGTCCGGGACCCTGCTTAAATCAGTGGCAGGGACATAAATAGACTAAGGAGAACTTAGTGACTGTCTTCTAGGTTAGAATGCAAGCTGTTTGTGGGCAGGGAGCATGTCTTGCTAGTGTTTCACTATAGACAATCAATCAGTGGTATTTACGGAACGCCTACTGTGTGTAGACTACTTCGCTAAGCGCTAGGGAGAGAAGCAGCGTGGCTCAGTGGAAAGAGCCCGGGCTTTGGAGTCAGAGGTCATGGGTTCAAACCCCGGCTCGGCCACTTGTCAGCTGGGTGACTTTGGGCAAGTCACTTAACTTCCCTGTGCCTCAGTTCCCTCATCCGTAAAATGGGGATTAAGACTGTGAGCCCTCCGTGGGACAACCTGATCTCCTTGTAACTTCCCCAGTGCAGTGCTTTGAACATAGTAAGCGCTTAATAAATGCCATCCTTACAATACAGCAGAGTGGATCGACGTGTTCCCTGCCCCCAGCAAGCATACAGTCTGGAGAAGGAGTCAGGCATTGTTTCAACTACCATTAGTGCTACTCAAATTCAGCAATATAGGAAGCGGGTAGGCAGGTCTTTCCACTGCAAGTTGTATCTTAAGAAATGATCTCTCAGAAACGATAGCAACCAGACAATCTGCCGACCTTTACAGGAGTTTGCAAAAAATCATGCACCTAATTTCAACGGACTCTTCATCCAAATAAACCTAGCAGCAAGAGAGAATTCAGTTAGGCAGCAGGAAGAACATCCTGACACGTAGGGTGATTAAGTTCTGCAATGTCACTCTTTATTGTTGTACGGTACTTTCCCAAGCATTTAGTACAGTGTTCCGCACACAGTAAGCGCTCAATAAATATGGCTGAATGAATGAATGTTGGAGAGATTAGAATTTCCATCCCTGGAGAGCGTTATAAAGAGAAGTGGCAGACAGCAGGGGGGTTGGTCAGTTGGCCTCTTGTGAGGCTGAACTAATAGTAATAGTGATATTAATTAACTAGTGATATTAATCATGGTAGTTTGTTAAACATTATGTGCCAAGCGTTGTTCTCAACACTAGGTAGATATAAGAGCCCACATGGGGCTCACACTTGAAGTAGGAGGAAGAACTGGCACTGAATCCACATTTGGCAGATGAGGGAACTGAGGCCCAGAGAAGTGAAGCGACTTGCCCAAGGTCACCCAGCAGACAGCTGGCGAGTCCAGGATCGGAACCCAGGTCCTTCTGACTCCTGGGCCTGTGCTCTTTCCACTCTTTCCAGGTGATTCTGTAAAAGGTTCGTAAAGTTAAAAGGATTTGTGAGCCCACTGTTGGGTAGGGACCGTCTCTATATGTTGCCAACTTGTACTTCCCAAGCGCTTAGTACAGTGGTCTGCACACAGTAAGCACTCAATAAATATGATTGAATGAATTTAATGCCAAGATTTGGAGATTAAATTTTAAACCAGGAAATTCCTAATTAGTGGTAGCAATAGTATTTATTGAGCACTGACTAGATGCAGCAAGGGTTTGGGAAGTACCAAACAAAGAATAATAATAATAATAATGATGGCATTTGTTAAGTGCTTACTATGTGCAAAGCACTGTTCTAAGTGCTGGGGAGGTTACAAGGTGATCAGGTTGTCCCACGGGGGGCTCACAGCTTTAATCCCCATTTTACAGATGAGGTAACTGAGGCACAGAGAAGTTAAGTGGCTGGCCCAAAGTCACACAGCTGAAAGTGGGCAGAGCCGGGATTTGAACCCATGACCTCTGACTCCAAAGCTCGGGCTCTTTCCACTGAGCCACACTGCTTCTCGAAGTCACCTGTTTTCCTGCCCAGCCGGAGCTTACACTGTAGCAGGGGAGACTGCCCCAAAAACATTTATATTTTGCGTCTGGCAGAAGAATTTGTGTACACAAATCCCCCCAAGTAAGACATCTGTGAAATCAATGTGAAGTGATGGCATTACAAGAATAATCCTAACAATGATGTTTATAAATCACTTACTGTGTGTCAAAGCACTGGGCCAAGCTAAATCAGATGGGACACAGACCCTGACCCATACTGGGCTCATGATCCCTACTCACCCTCCCCTCTGCATCAACTAGGCACTTTTTTAAAAATGGTATTTGTTAAACGCTTACTTAACAGGCACTGTACGAAGTGTTGGGGTAGATACAGGATAATCATGTTGAACCCCATCTCTGTCCCACGTGGGGCTCACCGTCTTAATCCTCATTTTCTCCTATCTATAATTTATTTCAATGTTCGTCTCCCCTCGTACACTGGAAGTTCCTTGTGGGCAGGAATCACCTCTACCAACTCTCTTACAGTGTAACTTTCCCAACGACTTAATAATAATAATAATAATAATCTTGGCATTTGTTAAGCGCTTACTATGTGCAAAGCACTGTTCTAAGCACTGGGGGGGATACAAAGTGATCAGGTTGTCCCATGTGGGGTTCACAGTCTTAATCCCCATTTTACAGATGAGGTAACTGGCTCAGAGAAGTTAAGTGACTTGCCCAAGGTCACACAGCAGACATGTGGCGGAGCTAGGATTCGAACCCATGACCTCTGACTCCAAAGCCCGTGCTCTTTCCACTGAGCCACGCTGCTTCTCTAATACTTAATACAGCGTGGCCTAGTGGATAGTGCACAGGCCCGGGAGTCCAGAGGACCTAAGTTCTAATTCTGGCTCCTCCATTTATCTGCTGTGTGACCTTGGCCATGTCACTTCACTTCTCTGTGTCTCATTTGCCTCATCTGTAAAATGGGGATTAAGACTACGAGCCCCACGTGGGACAGAGACTCTGTCTCATCTGACTAACCTTAGAACGTAGAACGGTGCTTGGCATATAGTAAGAACTTAACAAGTACCATTATTATTATTATTATTTATAGTGCACTGCACACAGTAAGTGCTTAATAAATGCCATTGATTGATTGACTGCTCTATCTTATCCCTATTTTACAGATGAGGAAACTAAGACCCACTGAATAGTAAGTAGCCTGCCCAGAGTCACCCAAAAGGCCTGAGAAAGAGAGAGTCAGTGAGTCAATTGTATTTACTGGCTGCTTACTGTGTGCAGAGCAGCATGCTAAGTGCTTGGGAGAGTACATTATAACAATAAACAGACACAATCCCTGCCCACAATGAGCTCACAATCTAGATAAGCAGCGTGGCTCAGTGGAAAGAGCACAGGCTTTGGAGTCAGAGGTCATGGGTTCAAACCCCGGCTCCGCCAATCATCAGCTGTGTGACTTTGGGGAAGTCACTTAACTTCTCTGGGCCTCAGTTACCTCATCTGTAAAATGGAGATTAAGACTGTGAGCCCCCCGCATGGGACAACCTGATCACCTTGTAACCTCCCCAGCCTTTAGAATAGTGCTTTGTACATAGTAAGCACTTAATAAATGCCATCATTATTTATTATTATTATTAGAGGGGTAGAGGGGATTAGAACCCAGGTCGTTTGCCTTTACATATTGACAGAAGTTTTTCGGTTGTTTTCATTTTGGGGTTTTTTTGCAGAGCGGCGTGGTGGGGGTTGTTTTTTTGTTTGTAACCATGAGCAGAGAAGAGATTTAGCAGATGGGAACAATTCTGAAGTTTAACTGGGTTCCCAGTCTATACCTAGTTTCTCAACTCACTTTGGAACAAACTGTGCTCTAACCGCCCCGAAACCTCCCTCTCCTGAAATCTGCTTCATTTCAGAACGCTTCTGGGAAAGAAACGCATTCTTCCGAATTATAAACAGCTGAGACCACCCCCGCCCCCTAATCAGGCCGATACCCAATTTGATCAGCCAGGACCTGGCGGAGGAGGTGGTTTCAAGAAATGATTTCATTCCAGCCAGGAGAGTTCCAGAGAGTGACTGCTGGAAAAGGAATGGAGAGGTTCATTCAATCGTATTTATTATGCGCTTACTGGAGCGCTGTATTAAGCGCTTGGGAAAATGCAAGGCAACAATAAAGAGTGACAATCCCTGCCCACCACGAGCTCACAGTCAGAGAACCCCTACCCCCATCCCCGAAAGAGGAAAATGACCCATCACCCTGTTTACTTGAGGCTGTCAATAGTAAGTTCAAGCTATCTATGATTCATTGCATTTTAAATATCAAATCAAAATGATCAATTGCTAGCACAATTAGCCCATCCCTCGGGATCACCGTCTAAGTAATAGTAATAAAATAATGATGGTGTTTTTTAAGCACTTACTATGTGTCAAGCACCGTTCTAAGCGCTGGGGTAGGTATAAGCTAATCGGGTTGCACACAGCCCCGTCCCACATGGGGCTCACAGTTTTAGTCCCATTTTACAGATGAGGCAATTGAAGCACGGAGCAGCTTGTCCAAGATCGCACAGCAGGCAATGGGCGGAGCCAGGATTAGAACCCAGGTCCCTCTGACTCCCAGTTCTGGGCTCTATCCACTAGGCCACACCGCCTCTTTAAAGCGGAAAAGGCTGGTCATTATTCCAGCGGAGACCTCAGCCCGTCCCGCCGGTTAAGGAGATGAACTTTTACTTGTACATATCTATTCTATTTATTTTATTTTGTCAGTATGTTTGGTTTTGTTCTCTGTCTCCCCCTTTTAGACTGTGAGCCCACTATTGGGTAGGGACTGTCTCTGTATGTTGCCAACTTGTACTTCCCAAGCACTTAGTACAGTGCTCTGCACACAGTAAGCGCTCAATAAATACGATTGATGATGATGATGTACAAAATGAACACAACCACCTGGGAACACTTTAACTTCACAAACGCTATATGGAAAAGCATCCCCAGGGATGGTTATAAACACGCTAACTTGGGAATCTAAGGGCTCAGGCGTTTCTGAGTAACTGACTGCCGGCAAACGGCAAGAAGTGTTTGAAGGGAAGTACTGCTCCCGGCCTCACACCTTGGTGCCTTTCCCATAACTGGCATGGAGAGAGGCATTTTCCTCTGATTTACTCCTAAAAGGGCAGCGCTTGGCTGATGCGAAGCATGGAAAACCTTATCCAAAGAGGAGATCGCGAGCAAGTTATGATAAAAAGGCTATCTGTTCAGCCACCCGTCTGTGACTTGCGGCAGACAGGGAAGAGGAGACACCCTGTGAGAGGCTTCCCACACCATCATCATCATAGCATTTGTTAAGCTCTCGCTATGTGCCAGGCACTGTTCTAAGCGCTGGGATGAATGCAAGAAAATCGTGTTGGACACCGTCCATGCCCCCCATGGGGGTCATTCATTCATCTATTCAATCATATTTATTGAGCACAGAGCACTGTACTAAGCACTTGGGAGGTACAAGTCGGCAACATGTGGAGACTGTCCCTCTCCAACAACGGGCTCACAGTCTTAAGACACGGTCTTAACCCGCATTTTACAGCTGCGGTAACTGAGGCAGAGGATCAAAGTGATTCGTCCAAAATCGCACAGCAGACATGAGGCAGAGCTGGGATTCGAACCTAGGTCCTTCTGATTCCCAGGCCTGTGGTTTTATCCACTAGGCCGCACAGCTTCTCGTTATGTTTACATGTGTATATGCTGGGCTCCAGGCTGTGATTGAGATTTGGGCCCCGGTGGCCCCCCTGACACTGAAAAACCACTTCAGCCTGGCCCTACTTTGAGAAAATCCAAGGTTCCTTACAGTCTGCCAGTTTGGGAATTTTTTTTTATGGTATTTTGTTAAGTGTTTACTATGTGCCAGCCACTGTACTAAGCATTGAGGTAGATAATTGAGTTGGACACAGTCCCTGTCCCACAGTTATAATGATTATTATTATCATATTATTATTAATTATTCTAATATACAAGCTTACATAATTGATATTATATATTTATGTATTGATAAGTAATTCTATAATTGTATATTAATATCGTGGTCATTATTATTAATAATGATAATAATAATGGTATTTGTTAAGCAATTACTATGTGCCAAGCACTGTTCTAAGCACTGAGGTGGGTGCAAGATAATCAGGTTGTCTCACGTGGGGCTCACAGTGTTCATCCCCATTTTACAGATGAGGGAACTGAGGCGCAGAGAAGCTAAGTGACTTGCCCAGAGTCACACGGCTGACAGTGGCGGAGGCGGGATTAGAACCCACAACCTCAGACTCCCAAGCCCGGGCTCTTTCCACTAAACCATGCTGCTTCTCTATCCCCATTTTACAGATGAGGGAACTGAGATCCAGAGAAGTGACTGGTCCAAGGTCCCACAGCAGGCAAGTATAGGAGTCAGGATTAGAACCCAGGTCCTCTGTCTCCTAAGCCCATACTCTTTCCAGGAGGCCATGCTGCTTCATTCCAGGTATTACAAAGCATCCAAAACCCCAACTGACAACCTTGCCAGAGCCAAATGGGGCTCTGAGTTCTTACATGAGGAAAATAACAATAATAATAATAATAAGTATGGTATTTGTTAAGCGCTTTCTATGTGTCAGGCACTGTTCTAAGCGCTGAGGTGGGGCCCCAGATGGGGAAAACAGTAAAACCAGGGGGGCCAGAGGGAATCAGGGAGGAACTGGAGGACCCCAGTCACGCCTCAATTAATCAATCAATCAATCAGTGGTATTTACTAAGCCTGGGTTGTTTTTGGAGCACTATACTAAGCGCTTGGGAGAGTACAACAGAGTCATTTGACAGGATTCCTTCCCATAAGGAGTTTACCATCCTGCTACCTCCCTCTGTATTCCCCAGGACCCACACCTGAGAGACCCAGAGACAATCACCTGGCCTACCCTCCTACCATTTCCGCAGTGAACAGCGCAACTTGAAAGCAGAGTGGCCTAGTGGATACAGCCCAGGTTCTAATCCCAGCTCCGCCACTTGTCTGCTGTGTGACCTTGGGCCAGTCACTTCACTTCTCTGGGCCTCGGTTGCCTCACCTGTAAAATGGGGATTAAGACTGGGAGCCCCACGTGGGCCAGGGGCTGTGTCCAATCCGATTAACTCGAATCTACCCCAGTGCTTAGAACAGGGCTTGGCACATAGTAAGCATTAATGAGAACCATAAGTATTATTATTATTATGGCATTTGTTAAGCGCTTACTATTCTTCTAGACTGTGAGCCCGCTGTTGGGTAGGGACCGTCTCTATATGTTGCCAACTTGTACTTCCCAAGCACTTAGTACAGTGCTCTGCACACAGTAAGCGCTCAATAAATATGATTAAATGAATGAATGAATATGTGCAAAGCATTGTTCTAAGCGCTGGCGGGGGGATACAAGGTGATCAGGTTGTCCCTCGCGGGGCTCATGGTCTTCATCCTCATTTTACAGATGAGGGAACTGAGGCCCAGAGAAGTGAAGTGATTTGCCCAAAGTCACACAGCTGACAAGTGGCAGAGCTGGAATTAGAACCCACAACCTCTGGTTCCCAAGCCCGGGCTCTTTCCACTGAGCCACGCTACTTCTCTATTATTAATCAATCAATCAATCAATCGTATTTATTGAGCGCTTACTGTGTGCAGAGCACTGTACTAAGGGCTTGGGAAGTACAAGTTGGCAACATATAGAGACAGTCCCTACCCAACAGTGGGCTCACAGTCTATTATTGCTTTATGAAAGCCCAAGGGAAACTCAAGAGGGCTCGAAGGAATAGGTTTAGCCAGTGAGTGGGCAGAGGCAGGCCTGGGGATTTCTGCCACTGGACAGATCTCTGCCCTCTTGGCAACCCCACGTCCTCCCAAGCACTTGGTATAGTGTTCTGCACATAGTAAGCACTCAATAAATACCACCGGTGATGATGATTTATTTATTATTTATTTATTCCATTTATTTTATTTTGTTAATATGTTTTGTTCCCTGTCTCCCCCTTCTAGACTGTGAGCCCACTGTTGGGTAGGGACCGTCTCTAGATGTTGCCAGCTTGTACTTCCCAAGCGCTTAGTACAGTGCTCTGCACACAGTAAGTGCTCAATAAATACGATTGATTGATTGATTGATTGATGATGATGATAATGGACCGCCCTGTCCAAGGGTAGGAAATCAGTCTGGAGCCCGGCATGAACCTGGCCCGGTGGAAACAGCACAGGCTTGGGAATCAGAGGTCATGGGTTCACAACTCCGCCGCTTGTGAGCTGTATGACCTTGGGCAAGTCACTTCACTTCTCCGGGCCTCAGTTCCCTCATCTGTAAAACGGCGATGAAGACTGTGAGCCCCACATGGGACAACCCGATCACCTTGTATCCTCCCCAGCGCTTAGAACAGTGCTTGGCACATAGTAAGCGCTTAACAAATACCAAAATTATTATTATTATTTGCCTGAAGAGGAATCTGAAAAATCTGAAGAGACACCAAAGGTTTTCCTTTCTAATAGAGGGTTAGGAAATAGGGTAAGGGGAGAAAATTTTAAGGCACTGGCACGTTTTTGGCCTGGAAAAGGCTAGGCGTGACCTAATCGTTTTCAAGAAAGGCTCTGGATTCCATCTCACGCATTCATCTCAACAATGAGCGATGGGAGTGTAATCTTGAGTCGTCTGACTGTCGGGTGGGAGAGGAGCCGACACTGAGAGGGGCCCCCAGAGTTATCAATAGCTCGGGATCAACCTGAGAGCCGTTTCAACATCAACTTGCACTTCCCAAGCGCTTAGTACAGTGCTCTGCACACAGTAAGCGCTCAATAAATACGATCGAATGAATGAATGAATGAATCTTCATCAGCGACCTGGTTGACAGAATGGACTGCAGGCGTGTCTCCTATGCAAATGATAAAAAGCAGCATGGCCTAGCTGATAGAACACAAGTCTGGGAGTCGGAAGGTCATGGGTTCTAATCCTGGCTCCGCCACTTGTCTGCCATGTGACCGTGGGCAATTCACTTCACTTCTTTGGGCCTCAGTTCCTCATCTGGAAAATGGGGATTGAGACTGCGAGCCCCAGTGGGGGCAGGGACTGTGTCCAACCCGATTTACTTGTATCCATTCCAGAGCTTAGTGCAGTGCGTGGCACACAGTAAGCGCTTAACAAATAGCACAATTATTGTTACGATTAGAAAAAAAGAAATAGGGGGACTGCTAAAGCCTTGGGAGACAGTAATCGTACCAATCAATGATCAAAAATATTTATTGAGCACCTGCTGTAGGCCCAGCACTCTGCTAAGCATTTGGGAGAGTTCGACAGAACGATCAGGGGTGACCGCAAGGAATTTACGATCTAACAGAGGGGCCGGGGGCTGATCAGCTCCAGGTAGGAATTCAAAGTGATGTGATGCATTGACGATGTTGATGGTATTTGTTAAGCGCTTACTGCGTGCCAGGCACTGTTCTAAGCTGGGAAAGGGGGTCCTCCAAAGACAGAATAAAGCTCAGTAGGACAGGCGCAAAATAGTTTACTTTAGATCTAAAAACAAACAACACAAATACAGGATGTGGAAAGATTGGCTAAGCATAAGAACAGCAGAAAAAGACCTGTAGGTCATAGTCAACCACAAGGTGACTTTGAGTCGGCAATGGTGGTGGTACCATTATTTTAAAAAGCCAACGTCGAACTGGAGGCATTAACAGGAGGACGATTCGACAACATTTGCCCCCGCCCTGCCTCTGGCCTGGGACGCCCTTCCCCTTCCTATCTGACAGACCACTATTCTCCCCACCTTTAAAGTCCTTCTAAAAAGTCACATCTCCTCCAAGAAGCCTTCCCTGACCCGTCTCCCTCTCCCTTCTGCATCACCTATGCACTTGGGCCTTTATTCATTCATTCATTCATTCATTCATTCAATCGTATTTATTGAGCACTTACTGTGCGCAGAGCACTGTACTATGCGCTTGGGAAGTCCAAGTTGGCAACATATAGAGACGGTCCCTACCCAACAACGGGCTCACAGTCTAGAAGGGGGAGACAGACAACAAAACAAAACATATTAACAAAATAAAATGAATAGAATAGTCAATATGTACAAGTAAAATAAATAGAGTAATAAATCTGTACAAACATATATACAGGTGTTGTGGGGAGGGGAAGGAGGTAGGGTCTGGGGGAGGGGGAGAGGGAGGAGGGGGCTTAGTCTGGGAAGGCCTCCTAATTCATTCATTCATTCAATCGTATTTATTGAGCGCTTACTGGGTGCAGAGTACTGTACTAAACACTTGGGAAGTACAAGTTACCCTTTAGGCACTCGATAGTAATATTAACGATGATGGTATTTGGTAAGTGATTACTATGTGCCAAGCACTGTTCTAAACACTGGGTAGTCACCCCACTCGGCATCTCACAGCCCTGTCAGCTGTGTGACTTTGGGCAAGTCACTACACTTCTCTGGGCCTCAGTTGCCTCATCTGGAAAATGGGGGGTAAAACTGTGAGCCCCCCGTGGGACAACCTGATCACTTTGTAACCTCCCCAGCGCTTAGAACAGTGCTTCGCACATAGTAAGCGCTTAACAAATACCATCATTATTATTATTATATTTTTATTATATCCAGTGCTCTGCACACAGTAAGCGATCAATAAATACGATTGAATGAATGAATGACTATCTGGTGTTTATTTTAATGTCTGTCGTCCCCCGCTAGACTGGAAGATCCTTTGGGAAGGGAATGCGTCCACCGACTCTGTCAATAATAATGATGATGGCATTTGTTAAGTGCTTACGATATGCCAAGCACTGTTCTAAGTGCAGCTATATTGTACTTTCCAAAGCTCTTAGTACGGTATTCTGCATGCAGCAAGTGCTCAATAAATATCACTGCTTGAGTCCTGGTGAGACCTTCAGCAGAACCCTCCGTTCATTTTCGTTACTGCCCTAGTGGAAAATAGATCCTATGAGGGAAAGTTCAGGAATTGAGATCATTATTGCCTAGGGAAACGAATCCTGAGAGGCTGATAACTATTGGCAAGTAAATAAAAGGTTTCTCCAGGGAATATGCGTTCTTGTGTTCCCTCTGTCTTCTAGGAAGGAAATAAAGAACCAGAGGAAATGGTCTTAGGGACAACAGGTGAGAGCTTGTTGAGCCTGAGAACCAGTGTGGTCTAGCGGAAAGAGAATGGCCCTGGGAGTCAGAGGACCTGGGTTCCGATCCCGACTTTGCCACTTATCTGCTGAGTGACCGTGGGCAAGTCACCTGACTTCTCTGGGCCTCAGTTGCCTCATCGGTAAGAATAATAATAATAATAATAATTGCCGTATGTGTTAAACTCTTACTATGTGCCAGGCGCTGTTCTAAGTGTTGGCGGGGATACAAGCAAATCGGATAGGACGCAGTCCCTGTCCCAAACGGGGCTCACCATCTTAATCCCCATTTTACAGATGAGGGAACTAAGGCACAGAGACGTGAAGTGAATTTGCCCAGGTCACACAGCAGACGTGTGGTCGTGCTGGGATTAGAACCCAGATCCTGCTGACTCCTAGGCTCATCAATCAACCAATCAATCGTATTTATTGAGCGCTTACTGTGTGCAGAGCACTGTACTAAGCGCTTGGGAAGTACAAGCTGGCAACATATAGAGACAGTCCCTACCCAACGGTGGGCTCACAGTCTAAAAGGGGGAGACAGAGAACAAAACCAAACATACTAACAAAATAAAATAAATAGAATAGATATGTACAAGTAAAATAAATAAATAAATAAATAGAGTAATAAATATGTACGAACATATATACATATATACAGGTGCTGTGGGGAAGGGAAGGAGGTAAGATGCGGGGGATGGAGAGGGGGACGAGGGGGAGAGGAAGGAAGGGGCTCAGTGTGGGAAGGCCTCCTGGAGGAGGTGAGCTCTCAGCAGGGCCTTGAAGGGAGGAAGAGAGCTAGCTTGGCGGATGGGCAGAGGGACTGGGGGCATTCCAGGCCCGGGGGATGACGTGGGCCGGGGGTCGATGGCGGGACAGGCGAGAACGAGGTACGGGGAGGGGATTAGCGGCAGAGGAGCGGAGATTAGAGGAGATTAGCTCATGCTCTACCCACTAGCCCATCCCGTTTCTTTGTAAAATGGGGACAAAGACTGTGAGCCCCATGTGGGACAGGGACTGTGTCCAACCCGATTATCTTATAATAATAATAATTATTATGGTATTTGTTAAGTGCTTACTTTGTGCCAAGTACTGTTCTAAGCCCTGGGGTAAATACAAGGTAATCAGGTTGTCCCACGTGGGGCTCACAGTCTTCACCCCATTTTGCAGATGAGGTAACTGAGGCATAGAGAAGTTAAGTGGCTTGCCCAAGGTCACACAGCAGACAAGTGGCAGAGCCGGAATTAGAACCCACATCCTCTGACTCCCAAGTCCGGGCTCTTTCCACTAAGACACGCTGATTCCTACCCCAGCACTTAGAACATCATCATCATCATCATCAATCATTTATTGAGCGCTTACTGTGTGCAGAGCACTGTACTAAGCGCTTGGGAAGTACAAGTTGGCAACTTATGGAGACGGTCCCTACCCAACAGTGGGCTCACAGTCTAAAAGGGGGAGAACAGTAGCTAGTATATAATAAGTGCTTAACAAATACCACAATTATTATTGTTATTATTCTTATTATTATGATTCTTGGACAGAGTCCCCTTCTAACCTAGGCTGGATATTCCTGCACACGGGTTGTGAGTATTATTGATCTCAAATAACTACAGCATGACTGCTATAGGGAGAGAATTACTATTCAAATCGGCCTCTAGCATGACCGAAATGTAAAACCAAACCAAATAGCTTTGGTTTACAATAAAGCAGAAGTTGACTTTGGCGGGGTTCACTCATTCATTCATTCAATCATATTTATTGAGCGCTTACTGTGTGCAGAGCACTGTACTAAGCGCTTGGGAAGTACGAGTCAGCAACCTATAGGGACGGTCCCTACCCAACAAGGGGCTCGCAGTCTAGAAGGGGGAGACAGACAACAAAACATGTAGACAGGTGTCAAAATCGTCAGAACAAATAGAATTATAGCTATATGCACATCATGAACAAAATAAATAGAATAGTAAATATGTACAAGTAAAATAAATAGAGTAATAAATCTGTACAAATATATACAAGTGCTGTGGGGAGGGGAAGGAGTAGGGCAGCGGGCGGATGGAGAGGAGGAGAGGAAAAAGGGGTTCACCTTCCCTGGACAGCAGAGAGTACCCTGGGGAGTAAAAAGAGAATAATAATAATAATAATAATAGCATTTATTAAATGCTTACTATGTGCAAAGCACTGTTCTAAGCACTGGGGAGGTTACAAGGTGATCAGGTTGTCCCAGGAGGGCTCACAGTCTTAATCCTCATTGCTCACAGTCTTAATCCCCATTTTACAGATGAGGTAACCGAGGCCCAGAAAAGTGAAGTGACTTGCCCAAAATCACACAGTTGACAGTTGGTGGAGGTGGGATTTGAACCCATGACCTCTGACTCCGAAGCCCGGGCTCTGAGAAGCAGCCTGGCTCAGTAGAAAGAGCCCGGGCTTAGGAGTCAGAGGTCATGGGTTCTAATCCCGGCTCCGCCACTTAGCTGTGGACTTTGGGCAAGTTACTTCACTTCTCTGGGCCTCAGTTCCTTCATCTGTAAAATGGGGATTAAGACTGTGAGCCCCACGTGGGACAGTCTGGTCACCTTGTATCCCCCCCAGCGCTTAGAAGAGTGCTTTGCACATAGTAAGTGCTTAATACCATCATTGTCATTATTATTATTATTATTATTATTATTATTATTATTATTATTATTATTATTATTAAAAGCTCTTCCCAACTCCTCCAGTGTCCCTAGTAGGATTAACTGGCTTCAACTTGAAGTAGCAGAACAGAGAGTCACAGGACCTGGGTTCATGGATAGAGCACCAGCCCGGGAGTCAGAAGGTCATGAGTTCTAATCCCGGCTCTGCCACTTGTCAGCTGTGTGACCTTGGGCAAGTCACTTCACTTCTCTGGGCCTCAGTTCCCTCATCTGGAAAATGGGGATTGAGACTGTGAGCCCCACGTGGGACAGGGATTGTGTCCAACCCGATTTGCTTGTATCCACCCCAGCGCTTAGTGCAGTGCCTGGCACATAGTAAGCGCTTAACAAATGCCATCATTACTAGTATTCTAATCCCGGCTCCGCCGCTTGTCTGCTGTGTGACCTTGGGTGAATCACTTAACTTCTCTGTCTTGTTTCCTCATCTGCAAAATTGAGGTTCAATACCAGTTCTTGCTCCTACTCAGACTGTGAGCCCCATTTGCAACCTGCTCTTCCTCACCCTACCCCAGCTCTTAGTATTCATTCATTAATTCAGTCAATCAATCAATCAATCGTATTTATTGAGCGCTTACTGTGTGCAGAGCACTGTACTAAGTGCTTGGGAAGTCCAAGTTGGCAACATATAGAGACAGTCCCTACCCAACAGTGGGCTCACAGTCTATAAGGGGGAGACAGAGAACAAAACCAAATATACTAACAAAATAAAATAAATAGAATAGATCTGTACAAGTAAAATAAATAAATAAATAGAGTAATAAATAGGTACAAACATATAAACATATATACAGGTGCTGTGGGGAAGGGAAGGAGGTAAGATGGGGGGATGGAGAGGGGGACGAGGGGGAGAGGAAGGAAGGGGCTGAGTGTGGGAAGGCCTCCTGGAGGAGGTGAGCTCTCAGTAGGGCCTTGAAGGGAGGACGAGAGTTGTATTTATTCAGTCGTATTCAGTCGCATTTATTGAGCACTTACTGTGTGCAGAACACTGTGCTAAGCGCTTGGTGTGAGCCCCGTGTGGGACAGGGACTGTGTCCAACCTGATTAACTTGTATCTACCCCAGTGCTTAGAAAGCACTTACCACATAGTAAGCACTTTTCAAGAACCATTGTTATTACAGTGTCCAGCACATAGTAAGCACTTTACAAGTACCGTTATTATTATTACTTTATTATTACAGTGCTTGACATATAGTAAGAGGTTAACAAATACCACTGTGATTATTAGTGGTATTCTTCCTTCTAGTGCAAAACCCCTTTCCTTCCCCAGTTTACTCCAGTCCAAACCAGCTCCCAGAAGCAACCCGGTATATTCAAGGCGGACGGAGCCGTTCGGGGAGATTGGGTTGGTGGATGAACCTCCCAGCCTCCTGGCCGGGACCCTCTGGGCCTCCAGCAGGAATGAGACCCTCAGCCTGGCGTGCCTTAGTGGAATTCATTCATTCATTCAATCATATTTGTTGAGCGCTTACCGTTCATTCACTCAATCCTATTTATTGAGCGCTTACTGTGTGCAGAGCACTGTATTAAGTGCTTGGGAAGTACAAGTTGGCAACGTATAGAGACAGTCCTTACCCAACAGTGGGCTCACCATCTAGAAGAGGGAGACAGAGAACAAAACAGAACATACTAACAAAATAAAATAAATAGAATAAGCATAGTAATAATAATAATAATAATGGCATTTGTTAAGCGCTTACTATGTGCAAAGCACTGTTCTAAGCGCTGGAGGGGATACAAGATGATCAGGTTGTCCCACGTGGGGCTCACAGTCAATCCCCATTTTACAGATTAGGTAACTACTGTGTGCAGAGCACTGTACTAAGCGCTTCGGAAGTACAAGTTGGCAACATATAGAGACGGTCCCTACCCAACAGTGGGCTCACAGTCTAGAAGAGGGAGACAGAGAACAAAACAGAATATATTAACAAAATAAAATAAATGGAATAAACATAGTAATAATAATAATAATAATGATGGCATTTGTTAAGCGCTTACTATGTGCAAAGCACTGTTCTAAGTGCTGGAGGGGATACAAGATGATCAGGTTGTCCCACGTGGGGCTCACAGTCAATCCCCATTTTACAGATGAGGTAACTACTGTGTGCAGAGCACTGTACTAAGCGCTTCGGAAGTACAAGTTGGCAACATATAGAGACGGTCCCTACCCAACAATGGGCTCACAGTCTAGAAGGGCCCGGTCTTGGGAGCCAGAGGATGTGGGTTCTAATCCCGCCTCCGCCACTCATCTGTTGTGTGATCTTGGGCAAGCAACTTAACTTCTGTGTGCCTCATTTGTTCCCCTTCTAAACTGTGAGCCCATTGTTGGGTAAGGACCGTCTCTATATGTTGCCGACTTGTACTTCCCAAGCACTTAGTACAGTGCCTTGCACACAGTAAGCGCACAATAAATACGATTGAATGAATACAATGGGGATTAAAACTGTGAGCCCCATGTGGGACAGCCTGATTACCTTGTCTCTACCCCAGCGCTTAGAACAGCGCTTGGCACATAGTAAGCGCTTAACAAATACCGAGCAGCATGGCCTAGTGGATAAAGCACGGGCCTGGGAGCCAGAAAGTCACAGGTTCTAATCCCGGCTCTGCCACTTGTCTGCTGTGTGACCTTGGGCAAGCCACTTCACTCCTCTAGGCCTCAGTTCCTTCATTTATAAAATGGGGATTAAGACTGTGAGTCCCATGTGGGACCAGGACTGAGTCCAATCTGATTTGCTTGCATCTACCCCAGCGCTTAGAACAGTGCCTGGCACATAGTAAGCGCTTAACAAATACGATCATCATTATTATTATTATTATTATTATGACCTGGAGGAAGCAGAGAGCCATAAGAGGAAAACTTAAGGGAAGAGGCAGGAGGATCTCCGCCTGAGGAAGGTGGTAAGAAGCAGGTAGGGGGAAGCCAAGTTTCTCAGAAGCAAAAGCCCAGACCAGAGGCCGTTGAGAAGTCCGCGGGCATCTTGGCCACGCAGAAAAACTTTTCATTTCCCCCTTTTCCCGTCTCCTTTAACCGCCCTCAAACCCTCTTGGTTACTAACTGAAAGCTCCTTCTGCCTCCTTCCCTCCCCAGGCCCAGAGGCAGGGAACCCAAGAAGCGGAAATCCAAGACGCCAAGAAGCCCCTGTGTGTGTGCCACAATGGCGTGGCTTAGTGGAAAGAGCCCGGGCTTGGGAGTCAGAGGTCGTGGGTTCTAATCCCAGCTTTGCCACTTGCCTGCTGTGTGACTTTGGGCAAGTCACTTTGCTTCTCTGTGCCTCAATTCCCTCATTTGGGAAATGGGGATTGAGACTGTGAGCCCCACATGGGACAACCTCATTACCTTGTATCAACTCCAGCGCTTAGAACAGTGCTCAGCACATACTAAGCATCTAACAAGCACCATAATTATTATCAGCTGCGTGACTTCGGGCAAGTCACTTCACTTCTGTGCCTCAGTTCCCTCATCTGTCAAATGGGGATGAAGACTGTGAGCCCTACGAGGGACAACCTGATGACTTGACACCTGTCCACGTTTTGCTTTGTTGTCTGTCTCCCCCTTCTAGACTGTGAGCCTGTTGTTGGGTAGGGACCCGTCTCTATATGTTGCCAACTTGGACTTCCCAAGCGCTTAGCACAGTGCTCTGCACACAGTAAGCGCTCAATAAATACAATTGAGTTGAATGAATGAATGAACCTGATGGCCTTGTATCTACCCCAGCGCTTAGAACATAGGGATTGTCTCCATTTCTCTGTGCCTCGATTCCCTCATCTGTAAAATGGGGATTAGGACTGTGAGCCCCATGTGGGACAACCTGATCACCTTGTAACCTCCCCGGCGCTTAGACCAGTGCTTTGCACATAGTAAGCACTTAATAAATGCCATCATCATCATCTTGGAGGAGATGGGCCTTCGATAAGGCTTTGAAGGCAAAGAGAGTGAGGGCCCCGTCCCTGTTCGCTTTCCTCTGAGCTGGGGGGGGCTTCTACCTGCTGAGGAGGCCGGGAGCCCTCCGTCTTCCCGCCTCACTCCCGCATCCCGAGGGAAGGAGAACTAGAACCAGGAAGCAGCACAGCCAGAGCCCGGGTCTTGGATCAGAAGGACCTGGGTTCTAATCCCAGCTCCGCCACTTGTCTGCAGGGTGACCTTGAGCAAGTAATATTGGTACTCGTTAAGCGCTACTAGGTGCCAAACACTGTTCTAAGCAGTGGGGTAGATAACAAGTTAATCAGGTTGGACACAGTCCCTGTCCCACGTGGGGCTCAAGGTCTTAATCCCCACTTTATAGATGAGGGAACTGAGGCCCGGAGAAGTGAAGTGACTCACCCCAGGTCACACAGTAGACATATGGCAGAGCCGGAATAAGAACCCAGGTCCTCTGACTCCCAGGCCTGGGCTCTGAAGCAGCGTGGCTTCAGACAACCTGATGAATAATAATAATAATAATAATAATGATAGCATTTATTAAGCACTTACTAGGTGCAAAGCACTGTTCTAAGCACCGGGGAGGTTACAAGGTGATCAGGTTGTCCCATGGGGGGCTCACAGTCTTCATCCCCATTTTACAGATGACGTAACTGAGGCCCAGAGAAGTGAAGTGACTTGCCCAAAGTCACACAGCTGGCAATTGGCAGAGTCGGGATTTGAACCCATGACCTCTGATTCCAAAGCCTGCACTCTTTCCACTGAGCCATGCTGTTTCTCTAATTGATTACCTTGTATCTACTCCAGTGCTTAGAACCCCAGTGCTTGGCACATAGTGAGTGCTTAACAAATACTGTCATTATTATTATTATTATTTCCATGAGGCCACGCTTCACTTCTCTGTGACTCAGTTACCTGATCTGCAAAATGGAGATGAAGACTATGAGCCCCTTCTGGAACAGGGACTGTGTCCAACCTGATTAGTTTGTACATGCCCCAGTGCTTAGGACAGTGCTTGACCCATAGAAAGCACTTCAAAGATATGATTATTATTATTATAATCCCAGCTCTGCCCTTTGTCTGCTGTGTGACGTTGGGCAAGTCACTTCACTTCTCTGTGCCTCCGTTACCTCTTCTGTAAAATGGGGATTCAGTACCTGTTCTCTCTCCTACTTCGAGTGTGAGTCCCATGTGGGACAGAGACTGTGTCCAACCTGATAATCTTGTATCTACTCCAGTTCTTAGAACAGTGTTTGGCACATAGTAAGTGCTTAACAGTGCTTTGCACATAGTAAGCACTTAATAAACGCTATTATTATTATTATTATTATTATTATTATTATTATTATTATTATTATTATTATTAACAAATACCATAATAGAACCAGGCACGAGCCTCAGCACTTGCTGCCCCTTCCTGGGTGACGTGGGAAGTGAGGAGGAAGTCACCTGGAGAGGTGGGCCTCAGTTTCCCAATCTGCAAAACGGGGGTGGTAATCTTTTTTTTATTTCGGTATTACAAAAATCAAACTGAAAACCAGTCAGTAGAATTAAAGTGACACAAATAAATCCCACTATCCCTCTGGACTGTAAGCTCCCTGTGGGCAGGGAATGTGTCTACCAACTCTATTGTACTCTCCCAAACTCTTAGTATATAATAAGTGCTCAGTAAATGCCTTCGATACTGCTACTACCACTACCAACTGCTATTTCTGGGAAGTCAGGATATATAGGGAACATTATGTTCACTAGGCATTTTCCTTATTTTTCAGTAGTAGCTGTCGTTAAGAGAAGCAACGTGGCTCAGTGGAAAGAGCCCGGGCTTTGGAGTCGGAGGTCATGGGTCTGAATCCCTGCTCTGCCGATTGTCAGCTGTGTGACTTTCGGCGAGTCACTTAACTTCTCTGTGCCTCAGTTTCCTCATTTGTAAAATGGGCATGAAGACTGTGAGCCCCCTGTGGGACAACCTGATCACCTTGTAACCTCCCCAGCACTTAGAACAGTGCTTTGCACCTACCAAGCGCTTAACAAATGCCATGATTATTACTATTATTAATTAATGCTACTGCTAGTCTGCAAATAAGTCTAATTTCCTGTCCCACAAGGGGCTCACAACCTGAATGGAAGTAAACAGACACATGGAACACTCACTGTGAAATACAAATCAAAAATGCAAGTAGCAGTGTAAAACAAAGTAGCTGTATCTATATCATCATCATCGTCATCAGTGGAATTTATAGCTTGGCACATAGCGCTTAACAAATACCATCATTATCATTATTATTTATTGAACACTTACTGTGTACAGAGTACTGTACTAAGCTCTTGGGAGAATACAATACAACGGAGTTGGTAGATATGTTCCTTGCTTTGGGGAGAGAGGGAATTCCTGGTAATCAGCTGGAAGTGAAGGTATTTCCAAATACACTACATAAAAAACCTACAGCTACTATTTTCCAGGCTTTCTGTAAGCCCCTTGTGGGAATGTGTCTACCAACTCTATTATATTGTCGTCTCCCAAGTGCTTAGTACAGTGTTCTGCTCAATAAATACCACTGATTAGGTCTTTATCTGGTCTTCATTTCTTCAAAGTGAAAGCCCCTCTATTACTGTGTAATTCCATTATTAATATTATTATGATAAACTGTGGCATGTGTTGTGTGACAAATGTGCCACATGGGACTGACAATCTCGGGGCCAGAGGGAACTGGTATTTCATCCCCATTTTACAGATGAGTCAATCGGTCGGACAGTCACTTTTACTGAGTGTTTACTGTATGCAAACTACTGTACTGAGCACTTGGGAGGGTACAATATAACTGACCCATTCCCTGTCCACAACAAACTTTCAGTCTTAAGGAGGAAACCAGTGAGAAGCCATGTGGCCAAGAGAGAAGCAGCATGGCCCAGTGGCAACGGCATGGGTTTGGGAGAAAGAGGACGTGGGTTCTAATCCCAGCTCCGCCTCTCATCTGCTGTGACCTCGGGCAAATCACTCAACTTCTCTGTGCCTCAGTTCCCTCATCTGTAAAATGGAGATAAGAATAATGGCATTTATTAAGGGCTTACTATGTGCAAAGCACTGTTCTAAGCGCTGGGGAGGTTACAAGGTGATCAGGTTGTCCCAATCAGGTTGTCCCACAGGGGGCTCACAGTCTTAATCCCCATTTTACAGATGAGGTAACTGAAGCCCAGAGAAGTTAAGTGACTTGCCCAAAGTCACACAGCTGACAATTGGCAGAGCCGGCATTTGAACCCATCACCTCTGACTCCAAAGCCCGTGTTCTTTCCACTGAGCCATGCTGCTTCTCTAAGATGAAGACTGTGAGCCCCATGTGGGACAGGGACCGCGTCCAACCTGATTAACTTGCATCCACCCCAATGCTCAGAGCAGTTCCTGGCATGTAGTAAGCGCTTAACGAATACCCGTAGTATTAAGAAGTGAAGTGACTTAGCCAAGGTCACCCAGCAGGGAAGTGGCAGTCCTCTGACCCCCGGGCTTGCTGCTTTGTATTATTGGTGAAAAGGAGGTAGGTCGGCCCAAATCCTTAGGGGAGGGGCAGCCAGTTGGTTTCCTCTGCAAGCCCCAGGGCAGGGCCCTTCTCAGTAATAAAAAGAGATGTTCTCTCCAGGAAAGGGGAGACCACAGGGCCACCCACATTGAGGGGAGGGGAGGGGACGAGCAAGGACGTTGCAAGGACGAGCTCCGGTCCTCAGCAAGCAGGCCGGAGGGCTGTTGTCAGTCTCAAGAAGCAACATGGCCTAGTGGACAGAGCACGGGCCCCAGGACCTGGGTTCTAATTCCGGCTCTGCCACTTGTCTGCTCTGTGACCTTGGGCAAAGTCACTTCACTTCTCTGGGTTCCCTCAACTGTAAAATGGGTATGAAGACTGTGAGCACCACGTGGGATAGGAACTGCGTCCAACCTGATTTGCCCATCAGGCAGAAACTCCTCACCCTGGGCTTCAAGGCTGTCCATCACCTTGCCCCCTCCTACCTCACCTCCCTTCTCTCCTTCTATAGCCCAGCCCGCACCCTCGCTCCTCTGCCGCTAATCTCCTCACCGTACCTCGTTCTCGCCTGTCCCACCATCGACCCCCGGCTCACTTCATCCCCCGGGCCTGGAATGCCCTCCCTCTGCCCATCCGCCAAGCTAGCTCTCTTCCTCCCTTCAAGGCTCTACTGAGAGCTCACCTCCTCCAGGAGGCCTTCCCACACTGAGCCCCTTCCCTCCTCTCCCCCTCGTCCCCCTCTCCATCCCCTCATCTTACCTCCTTCCCTTCCCCACAGCACCTGTATAGATGTATATATGTTTATACATATTTATTACTCTATTTATTTATTTATTTATTTTACTTGTACCTATCTATTCTATTTATTTTATTTTGTTAGTATGTTTGGTTTTGTTCTCTGTCTCCCCTTTTAGACTGTGAGCCCACTGTTGGGCAGGGGCTGTCTCTATATGTTGCCAATTTGTACTTCCCAAGCGCTTAGTACAGTGCTCTGCACACAGTAAGCACTCAATAAATATGATTGATGATGATGATAAAGACTGTGAGCCCCCGGTGGGACAACCTGATCACCTTGTAACCTCCCCAGGTTAAAGCTTAGAACAGTGCTTTGCACCTAGTAAGTGCTTAATACTAGGTGCTTTGCACCTAGTAAGTGCTTAGGAGGCCTTCCCAGACTGAGCCCCCTCCTTCCTCTCCCTCTTGTCCCCCTCTCCATCCACCTCGTCTTGCCTCCTTCCCTTCCCCACAGCACCTGAATATATGTATATATGATTGTACATATTTATTACTCTATTTATTTATTTTACTTGTACACATCTATTCTATTCATTTTATTTTATTAATATGTTTGGTTTTGTTCTCTGTCTCCCCCTTCTAGACTGTGAGCCCACTGTTGGGTAGGGACCATCTCTACATGTTGCCAACTTGTACTTCCCAAGTGCTTAGTACAGTGCTCTGCACACAGTAAGTGCTCAATAAATATGATTGATTGATTGATTGATTAATAAATGCCATTATTATTATTATCATGTAATAATAATAATGGTGGTATTTGTTAAGCACTTCCTGTGGGCAAGGTACCTTATTAAGTGCTGGGGTGGATACAAACAAATCGAGTTGGACAGACTCACAGTCTCAATCCCCATTTTACAAATGTGGTAACTGAAGAACAGAGAGGTGAAGTGACTTGCCCAGGATCACACAGCAGACAAGTAGCAGAGTTGGAATTAGAACCCATGACCTTCTGGCCCCCAGGCCTGTGCTCTATCCACTTATATCTACCCCAGCTCTTAGAATAGTACTTGGCACATAGTAAATGCTTAGCAAATATTATCATCATCATCATCATCATCACCATCACCATGGATCTACCCTGTTGCTTAGAACAGTGTCTGGCACATAGTAAGTGTTAGAGAAGCAGCGTACCTTAGTGGAAAGAGCCCGGACTTGAGAGTCAGAGGTTGTGGGTTCCAATCCTGACTCCACCACTTAGCTGTGTGACTTTGGGCAAGTCACTTCACTTCTCTGGGCTTCAGTTACCTCATCTGTAAAATGGGGATTAAGACTGTGAGCCCCCCGTGGGGCAACCTGACCACCTTGTCACCTCCCCAGCGTTTAGAACGGTGCTTTGTACATAGTAAGCGCTTAATAAATGCCATCATTATTATTGTATCCACCCCAGTGCTTAGAATAGTGCTTGGCACAGAGTAAGCACTTAACAAATACTATCATCATTAATGCAGCACTTAGAACAGTGCTTTGCACATAGTAAGCGCTTAACAAATACTATCATCATTAATGCAGCACTTAGAACAGTGCTTTGCACATAGTAAGCGCTTAACAAATACTATCATCATTAATGCAGGACTTAGAACAGTGCTTTGCACATAGTAAGCACTTAACAAAGGCCATCGTTATTATTACTATTTTTAACAAATAGCATCATTATTATTGTCAATCTCACTCATACCAGAGGAACACAGTAGGCGCTCAATAAATACGATTGAATGAATGAATGAAGGAAGGAGCACCAGCAGCTCTGAACTGCAGGAGCCTTAAACCACATTCGCTGAGGAACCTCACTGCCACAGGTTCTTTAGAATCAGAGAAGCGGTCATTCTTCCATGGGCAGGTTCCTTTTCTTTCGGCCGGCGTTCCTTACGCTGCTGTTTCCAGTTCCTGGACTCCCTGGAGAAGCAGCGTGGACTTAGTGGAAAGGGCATGAGCCTAGGAATCCAAGAACCCGGGTTCTAATCCTGGCTCTGCCGCTTGTCAGCCGTGTGTGGCCTCTGCTGAGCTTCCGTTTCCTCAGCTGTAAAAAGAGGGTGCAATACTTGTTCTCCCTCCTACTTTGAGTGTGAGCCCCCTGAGGGACAAGGCCTGGATCCAACCTGATTGTCTTGTAGCTATCCCAGCACTTAGTACAGTGCTTGGCACTTAGTAAGCCCTTAACAAATGCCTCAGTTATTATTAATATTATTCCTGGCAGAAGGTGCATTTCCCAGGACCTTTCTCCCACCCAGCGTGAGCCCAGGCCTGGGAGTGAGAGGACCTGGATTCTGATCAATCAATCGATCGTATTTATTGAGACCTTACTGTGTGCAGAGCACCGTACTAAGCACTTGGGAAGTACAAGTTGTCCTGGCTCCACGACTTGTCAAGTCGCTTAACTTCTCTGTGCCTCAGTTGCCTCACCTGTAAAGTGGGGATTAAGACCGTGAGCCCCAAGTGGGACGTGGCCTGTGTCCAACCTGATTAGCTTATATCTCCCCCAGCACTTAGTACAGTGCCTGGCACATAGTCAGCGCTTACTACTAAAAACAGAAACAAAAACAAAACACCCAAGAAAAGGAAAAGATATACAGAAAGGGTCGTGGATCTGTGAAACACCACACATTTTAAGCGTTGAAGGACGATCTCATCAAGGACCTAATAAAATCTGCCTTATAATAATAACAATAAGAATGTGTCTGTTTATTCTACCGTTATAATAATTGTGGTATTTATTAAGTGCTTACTATGTGCCAGGCACTGTACTAAGTGCTGGGGTGGACACAAGTAAGTCGGGTCGGACACAGTCCCTGTCCCTCATGGGGCTCACAATCTCTATCTCCATTTTAATCTTAATCTCTATTTTACAGATGAGGAAACTGAGGCCCAGAGAAGTTAATAATAATAATAATAATAATAATTATGGCATTCATTAAGCACTTACTTAAAAGCAAAGCACTGTTCTAAGCGCTGGAGCTTAGCTGTTTAAGCGCTTTACAGTGCTCTGCACACAGTAAGCGCTCAATAAATACGATTGACGATGGAGAGGTTACAAGGTGATCAGGTTGTCCCACGGGGGGCTCACAGTCTTAATCCCCATTTTGCAGATGAGGGAACTGAGGCTCAGAGAAGTTGTGACTTGCCCAAGGTCACACAGCAGACATGTGGCAGAGCGGGATTAGAACCCATGACCTCTGACTCCCAAGCCCGGGCTCTTTCCACTGAGCCGCGCTGCTTCTTTATCAAAGACTACCTCCACCTCTTGGAAGCAAATCCCAGGGACCTGCTGTGATAGAAATCAGCGTGACCAGCTGGGTAGACATAATCAGGAATTAGAGTTATCTTGGGCTGGGGCTAGAGGCCTGGCAGAGAGGAGGGTCCACATTTTTCCCATTTCCAAAAATTTGAATGATTGTCCAGTCTACGAAGCAAACGTCCCAGTGCTCCAGGGAAGGAAAGCCCACCAAATGGAAGGAAAACGGGCCTAGGAATCTGAACGCTTATGTTCTAATCCCAGCTCCACAAATGGCCTCTTTGGGGATCTTGGGGAAATCACTTAACTCTCCTCTGCTTCAGTTTCCTCATATGCGAGAAGGGAATGAAATACCCGGTTTGGGATTTTTTTATAGTATTTGTTAAGCACTTCCTGTGTGGCAAAAACAGTTGAGGAAACTGAGGCACAGAGAAGTTGAGTAATCGGCAGAGCAATTGAGAGAGCTGGGATTAGAGCCTAGGTCCTCTGTCTCCCAGGACCGTGCTCTTTCCTCTAGGCCACACTGCTTCTCCCTCTCCCACTTGGGTTGCGAGCCCCAAGTGGGACAAGGTTGGCACAAGATCATCTTGTACTTACCCTAAAGTAGTGTGGCCTAATGGAAAGAGCACAGCTGGGAGTCAGAGGACGTGAGTTCTAATCCCAGCTCTGCCACATTGTTCTCTGTCTCCCCCTTTTAGACTGTGAGCCCACTGTTGGGTAGGGACTGTCTCTATATGTTGCCAATTTGTACTTCCCAAGCGCTTAGTACATTGCTCTGCACATATTAAGCGCTCAATAAATACAATTGATGATGATGATGATGATGATGTCTGCTGGGTGACCTTGGAAAAGTCACTTCCCTTCTCTGTGTCTCGGTGACCTCATCTGTAAAAAGGGGATTAAGACTGTGAGCACCACGTGGGACAACCTGATTACCTTGTACCTTCCCCAGCACTTAGAACAGTGCTTGGCACATAGTAAGTGCTTAACAAATAGAGAAGCAACATGGTTTAGTGAGAAGAGCATGGGCTTGGAAGTCAAATGTCATGGGTTTGAATCCTGGCTCTGCCAACTGTCAGCTGTGTGACTTTGGGCAAGACACTTCACGTCTCTGTGCCTCAGTTACCTCATCTGTAAAATGGGGATTAAGACTGTGAGCCCCCTGTGGGACAACCTGATCACCTTGTAACCTCCCCAGTGCTTAGAACAGTGCTTTGCACATAGTAAGCACTTAATGAATGCCATCATTATTATTATTATTATTATTAACTTCTCTGGGCCTCAGTTACCTCATCTGTAAAATGGAGATTAAGATTAAACTGGAGATTGAGATTGTGAGCCCCATGAGGGACAGGGACTGTGTCCAACCCAACTTACTTGTGTCCACCCCAGCACTTAGTACAGTGCCTGGCACATAGTAAGCACTTAATAAATACCACAATTAATGTAACAGTGGAATAAACAGGCACATTCCCTGCCCATAACGAGCTTTCAGTCTAGAGGGGAAGGCAGACATTTATATAGATAAATTAATGACAGATATGGACATCAGTGCTGTGGAGCTGGGAGGGAGGATGAATAAAGGGAGCAAGTCAGGGTTATGAGAGCTGCAGCGGTGGTAATTCAGAGCAAAAATCTGCCTGGGGGTGGGGGGAAGCAAAAGGACACCACTCCCCACATCACAAATTTCTTCAAGGCCCAAATGCCTCCGGCCTCATTTTGAACCCTGCTTAATCCCAGCTCTGCCATTCGTCTGTTTGTCTACAATAATAATAATAATAATAATAATAATATAATAATAATATTGAGAAGTAGAGTTGCCTAGGGGATAGAATACGGGCCGGGAGTCAGCAGGCCCTGGGTTCTAATGCCTGCTCTGCCACTTGTCTGCTTCTATTATTATTATTATTATTTGTGGCATTTAGTAATAATAATAATGTTGGCATTTGTTAAGCGCTTACTATGTGCCAAGCACTGTTCTAAGTACTGGAGTAGATACAAGGTCATCAAGTTGTCCCACATGGGGCTCACAATCTCAATCTCCATTTTACAGACGAGGTAACTGAGGCCCAGAGAAGTGAAGTGACTTGCTCAAGGTCACACAGCAGACAATTGATGGGGCAGGGATTAGAACACAGGACCTTCTGACTCCTAGGCCCGTGCTCTATCCACTCCCCCATGCTGTTCCTCAAGTGCTTATTACTCTCCCAAGTGCTTAGTACAGTGCTCTGCATACAATTAATACAAGTGATTGACTGAATGACAGAGCTAATTTCTAGAGGGCTGCATGAGGAAAACTCTTAGTAACTGGTAAAGTGCTGCATATCCTAAAGAAGGCAGCACAACTTTGCCATATGGAAACCTCCAAAGAAAGAAACACACCGATTCTCAAAAATGCCTGAAGATCACATTATTTTTCCTCTAAAAACCCAGACCGAATAGTCAAGAGATAAAGTAACCAAAGTGGTTGGTGGTAGCTGATGAAATTTGTTTGTGTTTACATTCCAGTTTAAGAGAAATTCCTGAACGACTTACCTGCTGTGCAACTTGGGGCAAGTCACTTAACTTTTCTGGGCCTCAGTTTCCTCAACTACAAAAATGTGGGATTCAGTGCCTCTTCTCCCTCCTACGGAGATTGTGAGCTCCAAGTGGGACAGGGACTATATTCCTTGGAGAACTCATTCGCACCCAAAGCTTCAACTACCATCTCTACGCAGATCATCATCATCATCATCAATCATATTTATTGAGCACTTACTGTGTGCAGAGCACTGTATTAAGCGCTTGGGAAGTACAAGTTGGCAACATATAGAGACAGTCCCTACCCAACAGTGGGCTCACAGTCTAAAAGCAGATGGTTCCCAAATCGACATTTCCAGTCCTGATCTCTCAGGTCTGTCTCACATCT
Source organism: Tachyglossus aculeatus (assembly GCF_015852505.1). Lineage (NCBI taxonomy): Eukaryota > Metazoa > Chordata > Mammalia > Monotremata > Tachyglossidae > Tachyglossus > Tachyglossus aculeatus. The sequence goes on from NC_052079.1 coordinate 53,784,786, forward strand.
CCTCCTGCCTTCAAGACATTTCTACTTGGATATCCTGCCTTCACCTCAATCTTAATGTGTCCAAAACAGAACTCTTTATGTCCTCACCCAAACCCTGTCCTCCCCCTGACTTTCCCATCATTGTAGACAGCATCACAATCCTTTCTGTCTCACAAGCCCATAACCTTGGCCTTATCCTTGATTCCTCTCTCTCATTCAGTCCTAATATTCAATCTATCACTAAATGCTGTCAGTTCAACCTTCACAGCATCACTAAAATCTGTCCTTTCCGCTCCAGGTCATGGGTTCCAATCCCGGCTCCACCAACTGTCAGATGTGTGACTTTGGGCAAGTCACTTAACTTCTCTGGGCCTCAGTTCCCTCATCTGTAAAATGGGGATTAAAACTGTGAGCCCCCCGTGGGACAATCTGATCATGTTGTAACCTCCCCAGCACTTAGAACAGTGCTTTTCACATAGTAAGTGCTTTTTAATAAATGCCATTATTATTATTATTATTAATCCAATCACTCACCCTAGCCTGCCTTGATTACTCTACCAACCTTCTCGCTGACCTCCCAGCCTCCTGTCTCTCCCCACTCCAGTCCATACTTCACTCTGCTGCCCAGGTCATTCTTCTCCAAAAACGTTCAGTCCATGCTTCCCCGCTCCTCAAGAATCTCCCGTGGTTGTCCTCCCACCCTCCTACCTCACCTCGCTACTCTTCTATTATAACCCAACACACAAACTTCGCTCCTCCAATGCCAACCTACTCTCTGTACCTCGGTCTCATCCATCTCGCCGCCAACCTCTCACCTCTGACCAGGAATGCCCTCCCTTTTCATTTCCGACGGACAATTACTCTTCCCCCCTTCCAAGCCTTATTGAAAGCACATCTCATTCATTCATTCATATTTATTGAGGGCTCTCTCTGTGCGGAGCACTGTACGAAGCATTTGGGAAAGTATTACACAACAATAAACAGACATATTCCCTGCCCGCAACGAGTTTTCAGTCCATCACCTCCAATGGGCCTTCCTGAGTCCTCATTCCCTCTTTTTCCACTCCTTCTGAGACAGTAAAGCTCCCTTTATTCACCACTCCCACCCCCAGCCAGCACCCAGGTCATATCTGTATTTTATTTATTTATAATAACATCCATCTCCCCCTCTAGACTCTAAGCTCATTGTGGGCAGTGAATGGTCTCTTATATTGTTGTTTGTACTCTCCCAAGTGCTTAGTACAGTGCCCTGCACACAATAAACGCTTCTAGACTGTGAGCCCACTGTTGGGTAGGGACCGTCTCTATATGTTGCCAACTTGTACTTCCTAAGCGCTTAGTACAGTGCTCTGCACACAGTAAGCACTCAATAAATACGATTGAATGAATGAATGAATGAATAAGTACACTGATTGAGCCGGCCTGATTAATTTGTGTCTACATCATCATCAATTGTATATATTGAGCACTTCCTATGTGCAGAGCACTGTACTAAGTGCTTGAAAGAGGACAATAAAATAGTTGGTAGAACGGTGCTTGACACTTAGTAAGCGCTGAACAGAAATTATTTTTTAAATGGAGCCAGAGCTGTGTGATTGATTTTGTGATTGATTGATTGATTGATTGATTTTGAATACGGTTCTGGGGGACTCATACACAGACACATGCTAATTGGGAAAATATAGAGGGTCTAAAACATTCCACGGAGAAAAAACATTTGCTGTACTAAGGAGCCCTTCAGTTCACCATTTGTTATGAGAATGGAAACTCTGATTAGACTCCGTCCCAACACTGAGGATTTTGGTTTTGATACCAGATAAGAAGCTGACTCTAAAACAAATTTGAGATCATCCTGACTGCTTAGAAAATGTTCACCTCAGCCAGGTCACCTTAAAGAGAGTTGTCCTTAAAACTGTAAATTTTTGACGGGTTGAGAAAGTGGTTTCTGACACCATCAAAAGGAGTAAAGACAATAAGATACTTGTCCCAAGGGGGAAAGATATTCCCAATTTAATAGGGGAGCGATTAAGAGCCCTAGCCGCTCTGCCCTGCTCTGCACATTGTCTTTTAAGGGTGATATTTAAAGTCAATCAATCAATTACTGGCATTTATTGAGTGCTTACTGTGTGCAGAGCACTGTACTAAGCATTTGGGATGGTACAATAGAATAGAGGTTGGTAGATACACTCCCTATGCACAAGGATAAAAATAATAACAATAATTATGGTGATTTGTTCATTCATTCGTTCATTCAGTAGTATTTATTGAGCTCTTTCTGTGTGCAGAGCACCTTGCTAAGTGTTTGGAAAGTACAGTTCAGCCACAGATAGAGACAATCCCTACCCAACAACGGGCTCACAGCCTAGAAGGGGGGAGACAGACAACGAAAGAAAACAAAACAAGTAGACAAGCATCGATGGCATCAATATAAATAAGTAGAATTATAGCTATTTGCACATCATTAATAAAATTAATTGAGTAATAAATAGGTACAAATACACACAAGTGCTGGGAGGCGGGGAGGGGGGTAGAGCAGAGGGAGGGAGTAGGGGTGATGGGGAGGGGAGGAGGAGTAGAGTACAGTACAGTAGTGCTCTGCACACAGTAAGTACTCAATAAATATGATTGATTGATTGATTGAATAGAGGAAAAGGCTGGTGGGGGGGTACTAAATGCTGGGGTGGATACAAGAAAATCGGCTCAGAAACAGTCCCTGTCCCACATGGGGCTCACAGTCTTAATCCCTATTTTACAGATGAGGGAACTGAGGCATAGAGGAAGTGAAGTGACTTGCTCAAGGTCACACAGCAGATTCTGACTCCCATTCCCATATGATTACTATTATTATAACCTCATATCTACCCCAATGCTTAGTACAGCGCTTGGCACATAGTAAGCGCTTAACAAATACTACAATTGTTACCATTAATTATTAGATATGGCTGAGTCTTACTGGAATAGAAGTGAAGTCAGATCAATGGACTTTTGGTTAAGAGTGTCCGTCACACCGCCAATCCTCCATTCATTCATTCATTCATTCAATCGTACTTATTGAGCGCTTACTGTGTGCAGAGCACTGGACTAAGCGCTTGGGAAGTCCAAGTTGGCAACATATAGAGATGGTCCCTACCCAACAACGGGCTCACAGTCTAGAAGGGGGAGGCAGGCAACAAAACAAAACAGAAAGAGGACTTTGTAGCTGTTTCCCCTTGAATCAATCGATCAGCGATATTTATTTAGGGCTTACTGTGTGCAGAGAAGGTGGCTCGCCTCAGAATTCCAGAACTCCAGAAGTTCAGTATTCCAGGGTTGGTACAAGCAGTCCGGAGGCTGGGAAGACTCTCCAGGGATCTGCCCCCAGCTTTCTGTCACAGTGGGATACAGGTTGGATCATTCCCCTGCCTCTACCCCAGTCTGTCTTGGGGAAGCCCAGCCCCTCTAGGCCGTAAGCCCGTTGTGGGCAGGGAACGTAATCTACCCGCTCTGTTGTACTATCCCCTCCTAAGCGCTTAATCAAGTGCACCCAATAAGTGCTCGCGAACTCCGGCTGATGTCGATGGTGATGATGATGGAGCTCGGAAGAACTGCTGCCTCTGCAGAGCGAGCCCCACCCCCAGCCCCTTCGCCCTCCAACTTGGGGGGGAAGTGGTTTCCTTGAGGAAGGATGTGAACGGACATGCAAGCAGCCAATTGTTTATTCAAGTCACTGTGGGTTACCCAAACGCTGAGATACCTCTGACAGGGGATTTCCCAGGCCCGACCACAACCCTAGTCTTCAGGTGCGGTGGGTATCGGGATGGCTCCTTAAGTGCCCCCGAAGTAGCTATTCACCCGAGAAAAGGCAGGTGCCCATCTCTTGGCTCTCTGATCTACTGACATTCCATGGTGAGTCAAAGCTGCCCGCAAATAGAATGGATTTTGGAAAAGAAATCACCGACGAGGTTAGCTCGTCTCTTTTCCTGCATCATCATCATCATCAATCGTATTTATTGAGCGCTTACTGTGTGCAGAGCGCTGTACTAGGCGCTTGGGAAGTACAAATTGGCAACCTATAGAGACAGTCCCTACCCAACAGTGGGCTCACAGTCTAAAAGGGGGAGACAGAAAACAAAACCAAACATACTAACAAAATAAAATAAATAGAATAGATATGTAGCATGTCGTAGTAATAATAATAGTGGTACTTGTTTAACGCTTACCACGTGGCAAGCACTGTTCTAAGCACTGGGAAGAAACAAGTTAATCAGGTTGGACACAGTCCCCGTCCCACATAGAGCTCGCGCTCTAAATCCCCATTTTACGAATGAGGTAACTGAGGCCCAGAGAAGCGAAGTGACTTGCCCAAGGTCTTAGAGCAGACATGTGACAGAGCCAGGATTAGAAATCAATCAATCAATCAATCAATTGTATTTATTGAGTGCTTACTGTGTGCAGAGCACTGTACTAAGCGCTTGGGAAGTCCAAGTTGGCAACATATAGAGACAGTCCCTACCCAACAGTGGGCTCACAGTCTAAAAGGGGGAGACAGAGAACAAAACCAAACATACTAACAAAATAAAATAAATAGAATAGATATGTACAAATAGAATAAATAAATAAATAAATAGAGTAACTCAGGACCTTCTGACTCTCAGGCCTATATTTTAATACCAGTGCTTAGAACAGTGCTTTGCACATAGTAAGCCCTTAACAAATGCCATCATTATTATTATTATTATTATTCACGAAGCTATGCTTCACCACTGTGTTTCTGGCACATAGTAAGTGCTTAACAAATGTCATTTTTTAAAAAAAACGGTACTGATTCTTTTGAAAACTAAGCTTCTCAAACAACCAACCTTTTTTTTTGTTTGCTAAGTGTCAGGGACTGTACTAAGCACTGGGGAAGGTGCAAGATAACCAAGCTGGACACAGGTCCCACATGAGGCTCACAATATTAATCCCCATTTTACAGATGAGGTAACTGAGGCACGGAGAAGTGAAGTGACTTGCCCAAAGTCACACAGCAGATAAGTGGCAGAGCTGGGATTAGAATTTAGGGCCTTTTGACTTCCAAGCCACTGCTCTATCCACTAGGAGAAGCAGCGTGGCTCAGTGGAAAGAGCCCAGGCTTTGGAGTCAGAGGTCATGGGTTCAAATCCCGGCTCCGCCACTTGTCAGCTGGGTGACTTCAATAAGACTTTGGATTAACATGATTGCAGTTTGGATGGAGAGGAAAAAGGGCAGATTTTCGCAATGTTGTGAAGGTTTGGATCCTTCTCTCCCGGCCTTCCCTGGGTCTGGGGCTTGGCTTCTGAGGACTTTCTGTGAGGTTCAGGTCATGGAGCACTTTGGTGCTCGGCTGCCCTTTGACCCTAGAGGACAATCCAAATAATAATAATAATAATAATAATAATAATATTGGCATTTATTAAGCGCTTACTATGTGCAAAGCACTGTTCTAAGCGCTGGGGAGGTTACAAGGTGAGGGATTGTCTCTGTTGCCAAACTGGGCATTCCAAGCACTTACCAGAAGCAGTTGCCGCAGAAAAAGAAGGGTGGGCTTTGGGAAGGTCAGGGCCCAATGGCAAAAAATAAGAACCCCAACCTCTCCCCAACCCCTACAAGCATCACCATGGAGGGACACAGCTCTAGGGGAAAGGCAGAGAATGTGTCTGTTATATTATTGCGTTGTATTCATTCATTCATTCATTCAATCAATCGTATTTATTAAGTGCTTACTGTGTGCAGAACACTGTACTAAGCGCTTGTGAAAGTACAATACAACAGTAAACATTTCCTGCGTACAATAAACATGTGACATTTCCTGCCCACAGCGAGCTCTAGTCTAGAAGGGGGGATACAGACATCAATACAAATTAATAAAATTCCAGCTACACACCAAAGTGCTGGGGGGCCGGGGATGGGGGAGAAGAGCAAAGCGAGCAAGCCGGGGTGACGCAGAAGGGAGTGGGAGATGAGGAAAATAATAATAATAATAATAATAATGTTGGTATTTGTTAAGCGCTTACTATGTGCAAAGCACTGTTCTAAGCGCTGGAATGGATACAAGGTAATCAGGTTGTCCCACGAGGGGCTCACAGTCTTCATCCCCATTTCACAGATGAGGGAACTTAGGCCCAGAGAAGTGAAGTGACTTGCCCAACATCACACAGCTGACAAGTGGTGGAGCGCGGATTTGAACCCACGACCCCTGACTCCAAAGCCCGGGCTCTTTCCACTGAGCCACGCTGCTTCCCCTGAAGTGGTGCTTAGTCTGGGAAGACTTCTCCCAAGCACTTAGTACAGTGCCCTGGCACATAATAAGTGCTCAATAAATATGCTTGATTGATTGATTGAAAGACAGAGTTCATTCATTCACTCAATTGTATTTATTAAGCACTTACTGTGTGCAGAGCACTGTACTAAGCACTTGGAAACTACAATTCAGCAATTAAGAGAGACAATCCCTGCCCACACAGGGTGTACAGTCTAGAAGGGGGAAGACAGATATAAAAGAAGTAAACAGGCATCAATATAAATAAATAAAATTATAGATACGTACACATCAAAACAAGTATACAGGCATCAATATAAATAAATAGAATTATACATAAATGCGTAAGTGCTGTGTGGTAGGGAGAGGGGGAAGCGCAAAGGGAGTGAGTTGAGGTGATGCGGACGGGAGGGGGAACTGAGGAAAAGGGGGGCTTAGTCTGGGAAGGCCTCTTGGAGGAGGCGAGCCTTCAGTGGGGCTTTGAAGGGGGGAAGAGTGATCTTGTGGCGGATTTGAGGAGGGAGAGCATTCCGGGACGTGGGCCAGGGGTCGACGGTGGGACAGGCGAGATCGAGGCACGGTGAGAAGGTTAGTGCAGTTCCTCGGGGGTGAGGGAAATCCTCCCCACTGACTGTAATTAGGTCTCTATCTGTGGTATTGGGGAATACCAAAGACTTGGAGGGCTGAAATAAACTGCTAGGAATACGCTGTTCTGATCGCTGAATCAGAGTGGAGGCCAAGAAAGGTTGGGCTGGGCCCAGTTTTGGATCCCTGTATGTTTTGCTCAGCCTCCAGGGACGGGCTTGTTGATTTGCAATTTTCTAGACTGTGAGCCCACTGTTGGGAAGGGACCGTCTCTATATGTTGCCAACTTGGACTTCCCAAGCGCTTAGTACAGTGCTCTGCACACAGTAAGCGCTCAATAAATACGACTGATTGATTTGCAATCAGCACCTGTATAGATGTGTATATGTTTGTACGGATTTATTACTCTGTTTATTGATTTGTTTTACTTGTACATATCTAGTCTATTTGTTTTATTTTGCTAGTGTGTTTTGTTTTGTTCTCTGTCTCCCCCTTCTAGACTGTGAGCCCATTGTTGATAGGGATTGTCTCTCTCTGTTGCCGAATTGTACTTTCCAAGCGCTTAGTCCAGTGCTCTGCACACAGTAAGCGCTCAATAAATACTAATGAATGAATGAATGAATGAATGAATTACAAATCAGTAGGAAGAAGTATGATTGAATGAATTTGTAATTACCACAGGAAGCAAGCTAGGGTGTCTGTACCCAGCGCTGAGAAGCAGTATGATGTAGAGCTGAGAAACAACAAGGTGGAATGGGTAGAGCACAGGCTTGGGAGTCAGAAGGACCTGGGTTCTAATCCTGGCTCCGCCACATGTGCTGTGTGACCTTGGGCAAGTCACTTCACTTCTCTGAGCCTCAGTTACCTCATCTGTAAAATGGGGATTAAGGCTGCAAGCGCCACGTGGAACAGGGACTGTGTCCAACCTGATTACTTTGTATCCACCCCAGTGCCTAGAACAGTGTTTGGCACATAAGAAGCACTTAACAAGTACCGGTATTATTATCATTACTTTCAGTTTCATGGAATAAATGACTTGCATTTACTACCTATTATCTTTTAACTCAGAAACTGAATTGAGATCTGGAAGAAAATAAGCATGTGAACTTTAGGGTTTTCCCCTAAATTTCTATTTACTTCCCAGAAAGGCAGCGAATGTTTTTTTCCCCTCCCCGCCCAACAGCTTCCAATTGCCCCTGTTGGAGCCAAAAAATCGTGCAAGACTCACTCAATCCCTGAGCCCTAACTTGCTTATCCGCACGATAAGATGCTGAACCTGGATTTGGTAAAGATTCCCAAACCCGGGGGTAACTTAGTGAGCCTCAGCCAATTCCTGTGCTCACGCATAGAGCAAGTTACCTTGAAGGAACTTTGCTGTCGAGGGGGCTTCGATAATTATCATCATCATCAATCGTATTTATTGAGCGCTTACTATGTGCAGAGCACATAGTACTAAGCGCTTGGGAAGTACAAATTGGCAACATATAGAGACAGTCCCTACCCAACAGTGGGCTCACAGTCTAAAAGAGGGAGACAGAGAACAAAACCATACTAACAAAATAAAATAAATAGAATAGATATGTACACGTAGAATAAATAAATAAATAAATAAATAAATAAATAGAGTAATAAATGTGTACAAACATATATACATATATACAGGTGCTGTGGGGAAGGGAAGGAGGTAAGATGGGGGGATGGAGAGGGGGACGAGGGGGACACAAATGAGAAATTCCGCCTTCTTTTAGGATAATGAGGACCTGCGGATGGGACTTTCTGAAGTCTCCACTGGCTCCATGGCAACCTGCCAATCTCCAACCCCGGCGAATGATGGAGGTTCACCCTAAAACTGTAACTTTTTAAAAAGTTGGCTAACAATAAAAGAACACCTTTCTCCTAGTGAGCCCTTTTTGGGTTAACTTCGAGACTGGTCACGCCTGTCTGTTCAGTGTCTGTGTAACTTTTCTTTGTCTGTTGCGCCAAGTAGAACTACCTCCCATGGGAGTCTCGAGGCAGGCATATGATCATCATCAATCGTATTTATTGAGCGCTTACTATGTGCAGAGCACTGTACTAAGCGCGTGGGAAGTACAAATTGGCAACATATAGAGACAGTCCCTACCCAACAGTGGGCTCATCCTGGGATGTGAGATCAATTTTCCCTAACACCCTGAAATTTTGCCCCTCTATGGAAGGTCTTGGAAATATCAGACCCAACTCGGTCAGTCTGTCGTATTTATTGAGTGCTTACTGAGAAGCAGCGTGGCTCAGTGGAAAGAGCCCGGGCTTTGGAGTCATAGGTCATGGGTTCAAATCCCGGCTCTGCCAATTGTCAGCTGTGTGATTTTGGGCAAGTCATTTAACTTCTCTGGGCCTCAGGTACCTCATCTGGAAAATGGGGATTAAGACTGTGAGCCTGATTAACTTGTAACCTCCCCAGTGCTTAGAACAGTGCTTTGCACATAGTAAGCGCTTAATAAATGCCATTATTATTATTATTATTATTACTGTATGCAGAGCACTGTTCTAAGTGCTTGGGAGAATACAACAATAAACAGACGCAGTTCCCGTCCACAGCGAGTTTACAGTGCACCTGGGCCCCTCCTGAGTCATCCATGTGCTCTTCCCTCAGCCCTTCCCCAGACCATTATTCACTTGAGTTTGGCCACTTGTCAGCTGTGTGACCTTGGGCAAGTCACTTAACTTCTCTGTGCCTCAGTTACCTCATCTGTAAAATGGGAATAAAGACTGTACGCCCCACATGGGACCATCTGATTACCATGGATCTACCCCAGAGCTTAGAACAGTGCTTGGCACATAGTAAACGCTTAACAAATACTAACGTTATTGCTATTATTGGAAGAATTTCCTCTTTTTCTAAAATGGAGTTTGTTAATTGCTTACTATGTGTACAAGACAATCAGTTTAAACACAGTTCCTGATTCATTCATTCAATTGTATTTATTGAGCACTTACAGTGTGCAGAGCACTGTACTAAGCACTTATTCACATGGGGCTCTCAGTCTTAATCCCCATTTTACAGATGTAACTGAGGCATGGAGAAGTGAAGTGATTTGCCCAAAGAAACACAGCAGACAATTGGCAAAGCTGGGTTTAGAATGAAGATTAGTTTGTTTTTTGGTATTTGTTAAGGGCTTACTATATTCCAGGCACTGTACTAAGCCCTGGGGTAGATACAAGCTAATTGGGATGGACAGAGTCCCTGTCCCACATAGGGCTCATAATCTTAATCCCCAATTTACGGTTGCGGGAACTGAGGCCCAGAGGAGTGAAGTGACTTACCCAAGGTCACACAGCAGACAAGTGGCGAAGCCGGGATTAGAACCCAGGTCCTCTGACTTCCAAGCCCGTACTCTTTCCGTTAAACCGCTCTGCTTTAAATCCAGATCACATTTAAACCGGGCAAATTGCTTTCACAGCGTTGCACTGTGGGAAATCAGGAGGAAAAAGGAAATTTTAGGGGCCATCCAGATAAGAATTGAGCTGTGGGGAAACCAACAGCCACATCCACCTCTGCATCAAACAGAAACTCCCTGCCATGGAGTTAAAGCACTCAGTCAGCTTGTCCTCTCCTGCCTTACCTCCCTAATTACTTACTGGTATCTGTTTTTAGTAAGTGTAAGGCACTAAGCGCTGAAGTGGATACAAGGAAATCGGGTTCAGATAGGGCTCACAGCCTTGATCCCCATTTTGCAGATGAGGGAACTGAGGTACAGAGAAGTAAAGTGACTCGCCCGAGGTCACACGGCAGACAAATGGTGGAGCCAGGATTAGAACCTCCTTCCCCTCCCCATGGCATCTGTATATGTGTGTACATCTATATCTATCTATATCTATATCTATATATAGATAGATATAGATAGATATAGATATAGATAGATATAGATGTACGCACATATATATATGTATATGCCCGAAGTCACACGGCAGACAAATGGTGGAGCCAGAATTAGAACCTCCTTCCCCTCCCCATGGCATCTGTATATATGTGTACATCTATCTATCTATCTATATATAGATAGATAGATGTACACACATATATATATATGTTTGTCCATATTTATTACTCTATTTATTTTACTTGTACATATTTATTCTATTGATTTTATTTTGTTAATATGTTTTGTTTTGTTGTCTGTCTCCCCCTTCTAGACTGTGAGCCTGCTGTTGGGTAGGGACCATCTCTAAATGTTGCCAACTTGTACTTCCCAAGCGCTTAGTACAGTGCTCTGCACACAGGAAGCCCTCAATAAATACGATTGAATGAATGAATGAATACTACAGCCCAGCCCACTGATTTTGCTCTTCTAATACCAACCTACTCATTGTACCTAGATTTCATCTATCTTGCCGCCAACCACCACCCATCTCTGACCTAGAATTCCCGCCCCCTCCATTTCTAACAAACCACCACTCTCCCCAACTTCAGAACCTTATTAAAATCGCATCTTCTCTTGGAGAGAGGCCTACCTCTGGCAGGGCATGCCCTCCCTCCTCAAACCCACCAGACAATCACTCTCCCCCCTCCAGAGCCTTACCGAAGGCACATCTCCTCCAAGAAGCCTTCCCAGACTCAGCCCCACTTTCCCTCGTCTCCCACTCCCTTCTGCGTCACTCTGGCTTGCTCCCTTTTCTCTTCATCCCACTCCCCGGCCCACGGTGCTTATGTTTATACCTGTAATTTTATTTATTTATATTGCTGTCTGTTTGTATTGATGTCTATCTCCCCACTTCTAGACTGTGATATGTTTATATGTGTATGTGTGTTTATGCGTATTTATTACTCTATTTTATTTGTACGTATTCATTCTATTTATTTTATTTTGTTAATATGTTTTGTTTCGTTGTCTGTCTCCCCCTTCTAAACTGTGAGTCCGCTGTTGGGTAGGGACCGTCTCTATATGTTGCCAACTTGGACTTCCCAAGCGCTTAGTACAGTGCTCTGCACACAGGAAGCTCTCAATAAATACGATTGAATGAATGAATGAATGAATGAATGAATGTGGGTAGGGATTGTCTCTTTTTATTAATAATAATGATGGCATTTATTAAGCGCTTACTATGTGCAAAGCACTGTTCTAAGCACTGGGGAGGTTACAAGGTGATCAGGTTGTCCCACGGGGGCTCACAGTCTTAATCCCCATTATACAGATGAGGGAACTGAGGCACAGAGAAGTTAAGTGATTTGCCCGGAGTCACACAGCTGACAATTGGCAGAGCCGGAGTTTGAACTCATGACCTCTGACTCCAAAGCCCGGTCTCTTTCCACTGAGCCACACTGCTTCTCTTTTTATTAATGTATTGTACTTTCTCAAGTGCTTAATACATTGCTCTGCACATGGTGAGTATTCAATAAATATGATTGAATGAATGAGGACTTCCCTGATTTAGCCCTCTTTTATAATAATAATAATGATGGCATTTGTTAAGCGCTTACTATGTGCAAAGCACTGTTCTAAGCGCTGGGGGGGATACAATGTGATCAAGTTGTCCCACGTGGGGCTCACAGTCTTAATCCCCATTTTTACAGATGAGGGAACTGAGGCTCAGAGAAGTGAAGTGACTTGCCCAAGGTCACACAGCAGACTTGTGGTGGAGCCGGGATTCGAACCCACGACCTCTGACTCCAAAGCCCGTGCTCTTTCCATTGAGCCATGCTGCCTTTTTCCCCTCTTTTTCCCTTCTCCCTCTTCTTTCTGCGTCACCTAGGCACTTGAATCTATACCCTTTAAGCACTTGATATTCATCCCATTCATTCAATCGTATTTATTGAGCGCTTACTGTGTGCAGAGCACTGTACTAAGCGCTTGGGAAGTTGACAACACAGAGATTGTCCCTACCCAACAACGGGCTCACAGTCTAGAAGGGGGAGACTGACAACAAAACAAAACACGTGAGCAGTTGTCAAGTCATCAGAACAAATAGAATAAAAGCTAAATGCACCCCACTCTCAGCCCCACAACATTTATGTATACACTCGTAGTTTTGTTGTTTATATTAATCTCTATCTCCTGCTCAGGACTGTAAACTCCTTGTGGGCAGGGAGTGTAGACACACTACCAACACCGTTGCACTCTCCCAAGCACTTTGTACAGTGCTCGGCATGCAGTAAGTGCTCAGTAAATACCATTAATTGACTGACCGATTGAATGGCTTTAGGACTGGCCCAAATGTGCCGGGCTCCAACCCAAAATGAATATTCTCTTGGTGCCTCAGCTGAGGTTTCCATATGTCATTCATTCGTTCGATCGTATTTATTGAGCACTTACTGTGTGCAGAGCACTCTACTAAGCCCTAGGAAAGTACAATTCAGCAATAGAGAGACAATCCCTGCCCACACCAGACTCACAGTCTAGAAGGGGGAAGACAGACATCAAAACAAGTAAACAAGCATCGATATAAATAAATAGAATTACAGATATATATATATATAGTCCTTTTAGACTGTGAGCCCACTGTTGGGTAGGGACTGTCTCTATATGTTGCTAATTTGTACTTCCCAAGCACTTAGTACAGTGCTCTGCACATAGTAAGTGCTCAATAAATACGATTGATGATATATATATATATATATCATATATATATGTATATATATATATATATATACATAAGTACTGTGGGGTGGGGGGAGAAGGAACAAAGGGAGCGAGTCGAGCTGAGGAAAAGGGGGGCTTAGTCTGGGAAGGCCTCTTGGAAGAGGTTGGCCCTTAGTTCATTGCTTTGTTCTTTTTTTTTCCAGAAACATCTGTTGTGGCAGGAGGGTATGGTTGGCTCCTCTAATGCTATTCTTCTCATTTTACCTCAATCTTATCTATATGGCCATTAACCTCTCCCCACGTCCTGCCTCTAGCCTGAAACACCCTCCCTCCTACTCTCTGACAGACAATGACTCTCCCTGGTTTCAAAACCTTATCGAAGGCCCATCTCCTCCAAGAGACCTTCCCTAAACCCTCTTTCTTCTCCTCCCACTTCCTTCTGCATCACCCTGACTTGAACACTTTATTCATCCCCTCTCCAAGCCCCACAGCACTTACGTCCTTATCTGTAATTTATTTATTTATTTATATTAATGTCAGTCTCCCCCTCTAGACCCTAAGCTTGTTGTGAGAAGGAAATATATCTGTTTATTGCTATACCGTACTCTCCTAAGAGCTTAGTGCAGTGCTCTGCACACAGTGAGTGCTCAATAAATATGAATGACTGACAAATTGTCCCTCTTTGGAATGATACGAAGCCGACGTCTCCCAGGAGGGGAAGGAGACGAAGCCAGGGCTCAGCCAGTGTCCTGAATTCCCTGGCAGCCCTAATTCTCCCTCAGGTTCCAGGTTTGGATCATCTGTCAGAAGTCCAGGGACACTCCACCAAGTTCTCAGGCACCAGACCTGGGTTTTTCACAGCCTCAAAGGTCAGCGTTTTGCCAGCTACCAGAAATAGAAAATAAATCCCTGGTCGATCTCAGTTGTTGGGTGTCCCCTCTGCTCATACCCTGAAAGGGTATGAAAAGAGGAAAGGGTGAGAATGTCGGGGGACAGCCATTGGTGATGCCTCTGGGCGGCGAAACAGCTGAAGGCTCCGTCCTCCTAGAGACTGGTGTCCACAAGTGAAAATTTGAGTATCAACCACCAGTAAGTAGTCTTTATTGGGTGCCTACTACATGCAAAGCATCATCTATCTTGCCACCGACTTCTTGTCCACGTCCTGCCTCTGGCCTGGAGCTCCCTCCCTTCTCATATCTCCTTCCCTTCCCTACTGCACCTGTATGTATGTATATATGTTTGTACATATTTGTTACTCTATTTATTTATTTATTTATTTTACTTGTACATATCTATTCTATTTATTTTATTTTGTTTTATTTTATTTTGTTAGTATGTTTGGTTTTGTTCTCTGTCTCCCACTTTTAGACTGTGAACCCACTGTTGGGTAGGGACTGTCTCTATATGTTGCCAACTTGTACTTCCCAAGCGCTTAGTACAGTGCTCTGCACACAGTAAGCGCTCAATAAATACGATTGATGATGATGATGAAACGTGAGCGTCGATGAAGATGATTCCGGCAAATTTGGCTGCTCTTAGGAAGCATGACATAAGTGGTCCTGACTTTGGACTTTGTTCCAGTGCGAGGAAGGAGGAGCCAGAAAAGGATGGGACTACAGGGGTGGAGCAAGGGCCAAGTCAGTTTCCATTCCAGTCTGGGAAGAAAGAAACAGCCTGACCTGTTCTGGGAGTCTTGGATCCAGATGACAGGTAGAGCCGAAGTGAGAGAGAGGACGCTCCCCGAAATGGAAACAGGTCAGACTCCGGGCCTAGAACTGCTCCCAGGGTCTCCAACCGTAGAGTTAGGGCAAGAGAATTGGTCTGGGTTGGCTCTGGTCCTGGGCTGAGAACCAAGCAAGGAGTAGGGTGAGGGAGCTGAGAAGGATTTGTTTTGAAAACATTATTTATTAAACTCTTACTATGTGCCAGGAACTGAACTATGCATTGGCGTAGTTACAAGCTAATCAGGTTGGGCACAGTCCATGTCCCCTGTGGGGCTCATACTCTTATTCCCCATTTTATAGATGGGGGAACTGTGGGACAGAGAAATTAAGTAATTTGCCCGAGGTCACACAGCAGACAAGTAGTTCAAGGGGATTATGAGACCCTCACCCTTGGGGCCCCCTGAAGAAGTCCCAGACAGCTGGATTTGTAGCAGCTCCTGAGCATTACTTATTTAGAGTGGAAATCAAGTAAATCAAGTATATCTCCTCAAAAATCTCCAGTGGTTGCCTATCAACCTTTGCATGAAGCAAAAACTCCTCACTCTCGGCTTCAAAGCTCTCCATCCCCTCACCCGCTCCTACCTCACCTCCCTTCTCTCCTTCTCCAGCCCAGCCCGCACCCTCCGATCCTCTGACGCCGCTAGCCTCCTCACCGGGCCTCGTTCTCACCTGTCCCGCCGTCGACTCCTGGCCCACATCCTTCCCCTGGCCTGGAACGCCCTCCCTCCACACATTCGCCAAACAAGCTCTCTTCCTCCCTTGAAAGCCCTACTGAAAGCTCACCTCCTCCAGGAGGCCTTCCCAGACTGAGCCCCCCACCTTTTCCTCTCCTTCCCTCCCCATCACCCTCCCCCTCCCTCCCTCGGCCCTACCCCCTTCCCCTCCCCACAGCACTTGTGTATATTTGCACCTATTTATTACTCTATTTATTTTATTAATGATGTGTATATAGCTATAATTCTATTTATTCCGATGGTATTGACACCTGTCTACTTGTTTTGTTGTCTGTCTCCCCCTTCTAGACTGTGAGCCTGTTGTTGGGTAGGGACCATCTCGATATGTTGTCGACTTGTACTTCCCAAATGCTTAGTTCAGTGCTCTGCACACAGTAAGTGCTCAATAAATACGAGTGAATGAATGAATGAATGAATGAATGAAAGCAGAGTAGACTACTGGATAAGCACAGGCCTGGAAATCAAAAGAACCTGAGTTCTTATACTGGCTCCGTCACTTGTCTGCTGTGACCTTGGGCAAGTCACTTCACTTCTCTGTGCCTCAGTTACCTCATTTGTAAAATGGGGATTAAGTCTGTGAGCCCCAAGTGGGAGAGGGATTGTGTCCAACCTGATTATCTTGTATCTACCCCAGAGCTTAGAACAGTGCTTAACATATAGTAAGCGCTTAACAAATACTATTATTAGTATTATTATTATTAAGTAAGGAAGTGATCCAAAAAGGGGTTGTGGGGAGCTGAGGGACTGAGGAGAGGGAGGAGTCACCTGGGGCTAGCTAAAGGAGCTGCGGTTATATTGGACTCTCCCAAGTGCTCAGTACAGTGGTTTGCACACAGTAAGCGCTCAACAGATACGACTGAACGAATGAATGCCCTGCTACCCTGCTCTTTCAGGGATGTTCAAGGAACTGAAGATCTCAGTCCCCTGGGGACACATCGCCATTAAGGCCTGGGGGTCCTCCCAGGGCCAGCCCGTGCTCTGTCTGCACGGCTGGTTGGACAACGTCAACACCTTTGATCGCCTCATCCCTCTGCTGCCTCCAGGTAGGAAAGAGCTGGGCCTTGAGCTTTGCCAGAAAGGGCTGATGGGGAAAGGCAGGGGAAGAGTGGAGAGCAACCACTCTGTGACTCCGTCTCCCTCTCCTCCAGGATTTCATTATGTGGCGATGGATTTCAGAGGTCACGGTCTGTCATCCCACCGGGCCCCGGGGGTCCTGTATCACTTTGAAGACTTTGTGAGCGACGTTCTCAGAGTGGTGACTTGTGAGTCTGCCTTGTACATATCTATTCTATTTATTTTATTTTGTTAGTTTGTTTGGTTTTGTTCTCTGTCTCCCCCTTTTAGACTGTGAGCCCACTGTTGGGTAGGGACTGTCTCTATATGTTCCCAACTTGGACTTCCCAAGCGCTTAGTACAGAGCTCTGCACACAGTAAGCGCCCAATAAATACGATTGATGATGATGATGATGATGATGATCCAGGATGGGGGAATCATCTCTCTGTGCATCCCATCGGCCCCTTGGCCTGATGCGTTTATCACAACCCCAGACGCTCCAGTGGAGATGCAGGGGGACAGGAGGAGGAGGAGGAAGGGAGGAGGAGGAGGAAGAGGAGACGAAAGGGATGGTGGGCCCCAAACTGAGTTTGCTGAGGCAAGCAAACTTTCCCGGAAAAACTGAAGCCCAAACCCCTGTTCTCTACAACATTATTGAAAGCAGCCCTGTCTTCGGTTTGGTGAATGAAATGGGGATTAGCAACCAGTCTTTTGGGGGAATTTCTCATTATGAATCGAAAGCTACTTGTTTCAGTCCAGGGAAGCAAGAGTTTTTCAGACTTAAGCTTGTGGTCTCCTGTGGGGCCTCCTCTCGTTAGGCCTTAACAGCCAGTGGGTTGAGGGGGAGAGGGGCACTGGGATCACCTATGGTCTGCCCCCCGGCATCAGAGGAGACCGTCCCTGGTCCATTGGGAAGCAGACTGACAAGGGGGAAGGGGAAGACAGGGGAAGAGTCGATCTGCTTCTGTCCAGCCTCCTCTGGTCCCAGGCCTGATGTGGGGGGTGAAGGAGGACCCTTGTCAGTGGTTTTTGAATGGCTGGAGTGAAGAGAATGTCTTGTTGGTACTTCCTGGTTGCCCATTTGGTATTCTTCTGGTCCCCCTCGCCCCCCTCTCCATCCCCCCCGCCTTACCTCCTTCCCTTCCCCACAGCACCTGTTTAAATGTATACATGTTTGTCCATATTTATTACTCTAGTTATTTATTTATTTATTTTACTTGTACATATCTATTCTATTTATTTTATTTTGTTAGTATGTTTGGTTTTGTTCTCTGTCTCCCCCTTTTAGACTGTGAGCCCACTGTTGGGTAGGGACTGTCTCTGTATGTTGCCAACTTGTACTTCCAAAGCGCTTAGTACAGTGCTCCGCACACAGTAAGTACTTAATAAATACGATTGATTGATTGATTCTGGTGAGGGCTTTAGTCAGCCAGGGCCTGGGGGGAGTGCTGTGGGGAGAGGGAGTTTGTGGAATTTTCCAAATAATTTAAGGCCGGTGAAGTGGGGCAACGCTAGGCCTCTCGAATCAGCGCTGGCTGCTCTTCTGTTGTCTTTCAGCCTTGAAGTGGAACCGTTTTTCTCTCATCACCCATAGTTTTGGTGAGTGAATCCAGCCCCCAGAGAGTCCTGAAAAGTCCAAAGGGGCAGGCCCACAGGACAGCGTTCAGGGGCTTCTACCGGGGTGGGCTGCAGCGGGGTATTGGGGGATGGCTTTGGGTGAGGCCCCGGCTGGGGTGTGATTTTGTGGCAATTCTAATAGGTGATGGAGTGGAATTCCACGCCCTTCTGGGAAAGCGGGAGGGCCAGAATTTCCCAGACTGAGCCCACTCATTCCTCTCCCCCTCCTTCCCCTCTCCATCCCCCCGCCTTACCTCCTTCCCTTCCCCGCAGCACCTGTATATATGTTTGTACGGATTTATTACTCTATTGATTTATTTATTTTATTTGTACATATCTATTCTATTTATTTTATTTTGTTAATATGTTTCGTTTTGTCCTGTGTCTCCCCCTTCTAGACTGTGAGCCCACTGTTGGGTAGGCGCCGTCTCTGTATGTTGCCAACTTGTACTTCCCAAGCGCTTAGTACAGTGCTCTGCACACAGTAAGCGCTCAATAAATACGACTGATTGATTGATTGATTCAGTCAGACCTGAGACCCTTCCCTGGCTCAGGTTTGCAAAACGGGTTCCCGTTCTAAGCGGGCATTGCCGGGGCAGCTGCTCAGGCAGTTGGGGAAAGGAGAGCAGGGGGACAGAGGCAGCTGTTTGGCTCTTGGGTTCACCTTATTTCAGGAGTTTCCTTTTCTTCCTCCCAGGTGGAATTGTTGGAGGAATGGTGAGTAGAACAGTCTTTCCACCAGCCCGTTGCTCCTCCTTGAATAATAATAATAATAATAATAATAATAATAATAATGTTTATGGTATTTGTTCAATGCTTGCCATGTGACCAGCACTTTCATTCATTCATTCACTCAGTCATATTTATTGAGTGCTTACTGTGTGCAGAGCACTGTACTAAGCACTAAGAGCTCCCCCGTTTTTCTTCTCACCTCCTAAAACAGGAAGCAACGTGGCCTAGTAATGGTATTTGTTAAGCACTTAACTATGTGCCAGGAACTGTACTAAGCTCTGGAGTGGATACAAGCTACCGAGTTGGACACAGTCCCTGTCCCATATGAGGCTCACAGCCTCATTCCCCACTTTAAAGATGAGGGAACTGGGGCACAGGGAAGTGAAGTGACTTGCCCAACGTCACACAGTAGACAAGTGGCAGAGCCGGAATTCGAACTGGGATTAGTGGAAAGAGCTCAAGCCCGGGAGTCAGAGGACCGGGGTTCTAATCCCAGCTCTGCCACCTGCCTGCTGGGTGACCTTGGGCAACTCATTTATCTTCTCTGAGCCTCAGTTTCCTCATCTGTAAAATGGGGCTTCTACCCCTGGTCTCCCTCCTACTTAGGCTGTGAGCACGATGAGGGACAGGTCCAACTTCCACCCCAGCACTTAGTACAGTGGTTGGCAGGCAGTAAACGCTTAACAAATACCGCCGTGATTGTTATCTGTCTCCAGTTTTCCTGCATGTTCCCTGACATGGTGTATAAACTCATTCTGCTGGATTCTCTTCCCTTCATCCTGGAAACCAAGGTAAGAAGACCCAGATGCAGACATCCACTACCAACTCCCTGGAGAATATGCTAGAGCTTCACTAAGGGGGCTATGACCATTTCGCCCGACACAATAAATCCCCTTAGCGATATTTCCCAAGCCAGACTAAAGTTAGCTCCCTGCTAAATAGTACTTGGGATGTGGCTGTTCTTGCAGTAGCTACTGAATAAAGCATAATAATGAGAGTGGCATTTTTAAGTGCATACTATGAGCCAAGCACTCTGCACAGCGCTGCGAGGAGGTACAAGAGAATCGGCTCGAAGAATCTCATTGTGGACAGGGATTGTGTCTGTTTATTGTTATACTGTCCTCTCCCAAGAGCCTAGTTCAGTGCTCTGCATTCAGTAAGCACTCAATAAATACGACAAAATGAATGAATGAACAGTCTTCGTCCTACAAGGGGGTCGAAACTAAGAGGGAGGGAGGACAGATATTTTATATACTCCATTTTACAGATAAGGAAAAGGAGGCACAGAGACGTGAAGTGATTTGTTGTATGTCACCCAGCAGGAGAGAAGCAGAGCAGGGAAATACTATTAGTACTAAATAGGAGTGCCGACTTTTCGCTTTGAGTGTAGAAAGAAGCAGGGGGGAGGCTTCCTCTCCTTGCTGCCTCTGGCCTTGCCCGCATCATGGCGGGGTGGTGGCTATTAACAAGCCCATCTCCCTGAGCTGCCCTTATTCATTCAATCATTCAATCGTATTTATTGAGCGCTTACTGTGTGCAGAGCACTGTACTAAGTGCTTAAGTCCTAATCTGGCTCTGGCTCCATGCTGCTCTGCCTCTTGGCAGAAGAAGAGAAGCAGCATGGCTTAATGGAAAGAGCACAGGCCTGTGAGTCGGAGGAGCTGGATTTTAGGTCTGTTGTGTGACCTTGGGCAAGTCGCTTCACTTGCCTGGGCCTCAGTTTCCTCATCTGGAAAATGGGGATTAAGACCGTGAGCCCCACGTGGGACAGGGCCTGTGTCCAACCAGATTATCTTATATTTATCCCAGTGCTTACTACAGCGGCTACTGCTAGTGGGGGAAGAACAGGGAACAGCTATAGCTGGAAGCACCCAGGACCAGATGTGGATGGACTTTTTAAGCCATTAGGGCATTTGAGGGATGTTCTGACTCTAAGAAACAGCGTGGTACCGTGGATTCATTCATTCAATCATATCTATTGAGCGCTTACCGTGTGCAGAGCACTGTACTAAGCGCTTGGGAAGTACAAGTTGGCAACATATAGAGACGGTCCCTACCCAACAGTGGGCTCACCTGGGTTCTAACCCCAGCTCCTCTGCTTGTTTGCTGTGGGACCTGGGGAAAGTCGCTTCACATCTCTGGGCTTCAAGTCCCTCATCTGTAAAATTAAATTAATTTTAATTTAAAATTAAATTAAAAATGGGAAAGAGACTGTCCAACCCGATTTGCTTGTCTCCACCCCAGCGCTTAGTACGGTGCCTGGCACATAGTAAGCACTTAACAAATACCATAATTATTATTATTATTATTATTCCCTGTTGCCCATTTGAGAGGAGAGAGGGGCAGTGGATTCCCTAACATGGGGAGGGACTGTGTCAGCGGCAGTGCTTCAGCTGGCATGGCCAAACTTGCCGCAGATCCCGGCAACCTAGAACCAACCGGAAGAAAACGATGGCATTGCCTCTTCTGGCAGCATCGCACCCTGATGCCTGTCAGGGGGCACAAGGGGCCTCGGACGGATGGCAGGGGGGGCCGCACTGTGAAATTCAGCCCCGCTGTGTAGGCAGAGCATTGATCTTCCTCTGAGGAGGGACACATGTATACACACACCCCCACACACATCCGCACACGTGAGACACCCAGTGCGGAAGGCCATGGTCGGGGGCTGGAGTAGGTAGTTTTCTGCCCAGATGGATCGGGCAGACTCTAACTCCCCTGCCCATTTGACCACCAATTGACAAGACGGCAATCTATCACTATGCCCTTTGCCACCCTGCCAGTCAGGCCTGCTAGATACACAGCCGGGAACACGAGGAAATGTTCTCTTAGTAGAAGTCATGTCACTCTGGAAATGACGTCCTCAAGCACTTGTCCGTTAAACCGGTT
Organism: Tachyglossus aculeatus; assembly: GCF_015852505.1. Lineage (NCBI taxonomy): Eukaryota > Metazoa > Chordata > Mammalia > Monotremata > Tachyglossidae > Tachyglossus > Tachyglossus aculeatus. The sequence continues at coordinate 53,806,910 of NC_052079.1, forward strand.
AAACTGTTGCCCTCCAGGGAGGCTGGAAAGATGTGACGCTGCTTGTCCTCCTCCTGGGGTCTGTGGGAAGGAGGATGCTCCTGGGGCAGCTCACAGAGGTCTAAGCCAGACGTGCAATCAATCAATCAATCAATCAATCAATCGTATTTATTGAGCGCTTACTGTGTGCAGAGCACTGTACTAAGCACTTGGGAATTACAATTTGGCAACATACAGAGACAGTCTCTACCCAACAGTGGACTCACAGTCTAGAAGGGGGAGACAGAGAACAAAACCAAACATATTAACAAAATAAAATAAATAGAATAGATATGTACAAGTAAAATAAATAGAGTAATAAATATGTACAAACATATATACATATATACAGGTGCTGTGGGGAAGGGAAGGAGGTAAGACGGTGGGGATGGAGAGGGGGACGAGGGCCGGGACCATTTCCTGGAATCGTGGGTGGGGAGTTGAACCGGGCGGTGATGGATGGCCAGCTCCCCCTTCCATTTGGGTTTAATGGGGGAGTCAGCCTAGTCACGCTGTTCATGACTCAGTTGTTCACTTGGAGGCCCATTTCTGGGGGAAGCAGATCTTCTGGGGTGGTGGTCCAGGCCTAGTCTCCAGACCTGAGTGGGTTCTTAGCCCCGCCACAAGGTTCTGGGTTATCCACCATTCTGGAACCCCCGGAGGCAACTAATTTGGGGGTCCAATGTGGAACTCTAACCCAGACCCCTAAGGGGAGTTCAAATCACCTAGTACAGAATGACCCAGCCGACACAGACCTTTCAAGTCCATGCCCTGAGGGCCCAGACTATCCTGCGACACCTACCCTCTGAGCCAGTCTCGTTCCAAAACCAAGGATGTTCTGGTACAATCAGATCCCCTTTCTCTCTCCCAGAGCGTGTAAATGGCAGCCAAAAAGCCAGGTTAAAAGTAGTGGCTTAGATAGTCCTAAAATGGGGTGGGCGGCGGGTGCGGCAGGGCTAGTTTTCTTCATTCATTCATTCATTCATTCAATTGGATTTATTGAGCGCTTACTGTGTGCAGAGCACTGTACTAAACGCTTCGGAAGTACAAGTCGGCAACATATAGAGACGGTCCCTACCCAACAACAGGCTCACAGTCTAGGAGCGGGAGACAGACAACACAACAAAACATGTAGACAGGTGTCAAAATCGTCGGAACAAATAGAATTAAAGCTAGATGCACCTCATTAACAAAATAAATAGTAAATATGTACAAGTAAAATAAAGTAATAAATCTGTACGAATATATATACAGGTGCTTAGTGGATGGGAAGGAGTTAGGGTGGGGGGGATGGGGAGGAGGAGAGGGAAAAGGGGGCTCATCTGGGAAGGCCTCCTGGAGGAGGTGAGCTCTCAGTAGGGCTTTGAAGGGAGGAAGAGAGCGAGCTTGGTGGATGTGTGGAGGGAGGGTATTCCGGGCCAGGGGGAGGACGTGGGCCGGGGGTGGACGGCGGGACAGGCGAGAACGAGGTCCCTGACTCCCCCAGAGTTGATTATAAAATCCTCTAAACCCCATCCCTCCTCACTTGGGCCCCTAAATGACATCCTCTTCCACTCCCCCCATGATCCTTGCTGGGCTCTCAATCAATCAGTGGTATCTATTGAGCGTTTGCTATGTGCGGAGCACCGTACTAAGCGCGTTCATTCATTCATTCATTGTATTTATTGAGCGCTTACTGTGTGCACAGCACTGTATGAAGCGCTTGGGAGAGGATGATAGAGCAATAAATGGGCGCATTCCCTGCTGACAACGAGCTCACAGGATTGAGGGGCTGGGCTTCTGTGACAGGCTGCTGTTCCGTGTCTAGGAGATTGAGAACCTCCTGAGCTACAAGCGGAAGATGATTGAGCACATGATGCAGGTAGAGACTACTCCATTTCGTCCCCCAACAGTGCTCCGCCTTCCCGATATGCTGGAGAGGTGAGTTATTGGCTCTCCTTTACAGGGAAGGCCGTGGGGTGAAACAGGGCAGCGGAGAGCGGCAGTTAAGTCCGTCGGAAGGGTGGCTAATAAATCACTCAGAGCAGCCTAGCCTAGTGGATTGAACACAGACCTGGGAATCAGAAGGATCTGGGTTCTAATCCTGGCTCCCCCACTTGTCTGCTGTGAGACCTTGGGCAAGTCACATAACTTCTCTCTGCCTCATCATCATCATCAATTGTATTTATTGAGCGCTTACTGTGTGCAGAGCACTGTACTAAGCGCTTGGGAAGTACAAGTTGGCAACATATAGAGACAGTCCCTACCCAACAGTGGGCTCACAGTCTAAAAGGGGGAGACAGAGAACAAAACCAAACATACTAACGAAATAAAATAAATAGAATAGATATGTACAGGTAAAATAAATAAATAGAGTAATAAATATGTACAAACATATATACATATATACAGGTGCTGTGGGGAAGGGAAGGAGGTAAGATGGGGGGATGGAGATGGGGATGAGGGGGAGAGGAAGGAAGGGGCTCAGTCTGGGAAGGCCTCCTGGAGGAGGTGAGTTCTCAGTAGGGCCTCTGCCTCAGTTACCTGTAAAATGGGGATTAAAATGGCGAGCCCCATGCTGGATATGGATTGGGTCTAACCTGATTAACTTGTATCTACCCCGGTGATTAGTTCAGTGCCTGATTCGTCATAATCAATCAATCGTATTTATGGAGCGCTTACTGTGTGCAGAGCACCGTACCAAGCGCTTGGGAAGTACAAGTTGGTGTGCATCTATCTTTAATTCTATTTGCACTGATGATTTTGACACCTGTCTACATGTTTTGTTTTGTTGTCTGTCTCCCCCTTCTAGACTGTGAGCCCATTATTGGGTAGGGACTGTCTCTAAATCAATCAATCGTATTTACTGAGCGCTTACTGTGTGCAGAGCACTGTACTAAGTGCTTAGGAAGTAAATGTTGCCGACTTTTATTTCCCAAGCGCTTAGTACAGTGCTCTGCACACAGTAAGCACTCAATAAATACGATTGAATGAATGAATGAATAAGAGCTTAACAAATATATATATAAAAAAAATCCGAACCACCCAGGCACCATCACTGCAAATCTCTGGTGGAATTCCATGACTAGTCTCCAGCCCTCGCCCAGACCCCCAGAATTCCCCCCACAACTTTCCACAGGTCCCCAGGTCCCAGTTTGAGAAACACTGCTGAGGAGCAGCGTGGTTTAATGGAAAGAGCCCGGGCTTGGGAGTCAGAGGTCATGGGTTCTAATCCCAGCTCTGCCACTTGTCAGCCGTGTGTCTCTGGGCAAATCACTTCACTTCTCTGTGCCTCAGTTACCTCATTTGTACAATAGGGATGAAGACTGTGAGCCTCAAGTGGGACAACCTGATTACCTTGTATCTACCCAAGTGCTTGGCACATAGTAAGCGCTTAACAAATACCAACATTATTATTATTACTTACTCTAGGGTCACTTGTTCACCTCCTTTCTCCCCATCTCTGCCCACGGTTGACCTTTGTTTTAATTTTTATTTTCTTGCAGTATTTGTTAAGAGCTTATTATGTTCCAGGCACTGTGCCAAGCCCTGGGGTAGATACAAAGCTAATCAGGTTGAACGCAGTCCACATCCCACGTGGGGCTCACAGTCTTAATCCTCATTTTACAGAGGAGGTCACTGGGGCACAGTGAAGTGAAGTCTTTTGCCCAAGATCACGCAGCAAGCGACTGCCAAGGCCAGGCCTGGAACCCAGGTCCTTCTGGCTCCCTGGCTCATTCATTCATTCAATCGTATTTATTGAGCGCTTACTGTGTGCAGAGCACTGTACTAAACGCTTGGGAAGTACAAGTTGGCAACATCTAGAGACGGTCCCTACCCAACAGTGGGCTCACAGTCTAGAAGGGGGAGACAGACAACAAAACAAAACATATTAACAAAATAAAATAAATAGAATACGTACAAGTAAAATAAATAGAGTAATAAATATGTACAAACATATATACATATATGTATCTTATCTATCCACTAGCCCATGCTGCTTCTTCATGACCCAATGCAGTTCTTGACCCCGGACACCCCATGGTCAACAAGTTCTCATATAGACCCTGTTAACTGACACTGTAGCACTCAGAATATCTCACACCCCGTGTAAACCCACAACCCTTTGTTCTCACCTTGAGACAACCAATTGCCAAACAGGCTCCCGTTGTCAGGAGAATATGCCTTAATTCCCTCAACAATCAATCAATCAATCAGTCAATCGTATTTATTGAGCGCTTACTGTATGCAGAACACTGTACTAAGCGCTTGGGAAGTCCAAGTTGGCAACATATAGAGACAGTCCCTACCCAACAGTGGGCTCACAGTCTAGAAGGGGGTGACAGAGAACAAAACCAAACATACTAACAAAATAAAATAAATAGAATAGATATGTACAGGTAAAATAAATAGAGTAATAAATATGTACAAACATATATACATATATACAGGTGCTGTGGGGAATATATATATACAGGTATATACAGGTGCTATATATATACATATATACATGTATATACATGTATATAATAATAATGTAATAATGTTGGCATTTGTTAAGCGCTTACTATGTGCAAAGCACTGTTCTAAGCGCTGGGGTGATACAAAGTGATCATGTTGTCCCATGTGGGGTTCACAGTCTTAATCCCCATTTTACAGATGAGGTAACTGAGGCTCAGAGAAGTTAAGTGACTTGCCCATGTATATATACATACATATATACATGTATATACATATATACAGGTGCTGTAGAATGCTCAACAGCATTCTAGCCAAATGCTCAAAGTGAAAATGCAAATTCTGGTGGAATTGAGTGCACGCACTCCCGTTGGCTAACACGTCCTCACACAAATGGGCTCTGATGGTGAGACCCACAACATCATCAGAAAGCATATTATTCGGGGAGAAATTCACCTTTTTGTAAATTAGAGGACAGAGACATCATCATCATCATCATCAATCGCATTTATTGAGCGCTTACTGTGTGCAGAGCACTGTACTAAGCGCTTGGGAAGTACAAGTTGGCAACATATAGAGACAGTCCCTACCCAACAGTGGGTTCACAGTCTAAAAGGGGGAGACAGAGAACAAAACCAAACATACTAACAAAATAAAATGAATAGAATAGATATGTACAAGTAAAATAAATAAATAAATAGAGTAACAAATATGTACAAACATATATACGTATACACAGGTGCAGTGGGGAAGGGAAGGAGATATGAGAAGGGAGGGAGCTCCAGGCCAGAGGCAGGACGTGGATGAGAAGTCGGTGGCGAGATGACAACCTCGGCTTAAATTAGGGTGTCAAGTTGAAAATTACAGGAGGACCAAATCTCTTCCAAAACTCCCCGCAGACTATTGTGGCCCTGGCAGGGAGCGAAGGAGAGGGAGGAAGAGGAGGGTAGAGGGGAAGGGGACAAGAACGCAGACATACTGATCAGCTGAGAATTCCAGCCAAAATTTGTGAAGTTGAAACTCTCAATCAATAAGCTTCCCTCAGAGGCCTTCTCTTCCTCCTCTTCTCCTCTCACCTTCCTCCTCCCTTCCCCGCCACTCCCAGATGGAGGCATTTTGCTGGCCCAATGTGATCTGACGAGTAAATAAACCAAAATCAATATTACTATTATTTTGTTTGGAAACCTCTTCTTCCCTTCCACCTTTCTTTCCATCCTCTCTCTCTCTTCTCGTCCCCGCCCTGTCCCTGGCCGTTACTGAAGGAGAACCTTGCTCATTTTCCTCCAGGTCCCGGAAAGTAAATCCCCAAGTAGGAGAAGACGGTGAGAAGATCTTACTGCAGAGAGGGGCAAGAGAGGAGGCTGGAGGTGAGCCGGTCAGTCAGTCAATCGTATTTATTGAGCACTTACTGTGCGCAGAGCACTGTACCAAGCACTTAGGGGAGGACAATACAGCAATAGACACGTTCCCTGCCCACAGTGAGTTCCCAGTCTAGAGGCTGTAAAGAGAAACCCCCTTATCCCACCGTAGGATATGGTGCTGGCCAGCCCAGCTACCGATCATTCATTTATTCAGTCATTTAATCACATTTACTGGGCACTTACTGTGTGCAAAGCACTGTGTTAAGCGCTTGGGAGAATACAAGACAGCAAGCAGCGTGGCTCAGTGGAAAGAGCCCGGGCTTTGGAGTCAGAGGCGATGGGTTCAAATCCCGGCTCCGCCAATTGTCAGCCATGTGACTTTGGGCAAGTCACTTCACTTCTCTGGGCCTCAGTTACCTCATCTGTAAAATAGGGGTGAAGACTGTGAGCCCCCACCCGTGGGACAACCTGATCATCTTGTAACCTCCTCAGCGCTTAGAACAGTGCTTTGCACATAGTAAGCGCTTAATAAATACCATCATTATTATTATAATTATTGTCCCCTGCCCACAGTGAGCTCACAATCTAGAAGGGGAGACAGGCATTAATATACATAAATAAATAAATTAATAAACAAATAAATGAAGGACAGATCTTAGTACAGTGCTCTGCACACAGTAAGCACTCAATAAATACGATTGATTGACAGATCTATACATATGTGCTGTGGGGATGGGAGGGAGGATGAATGAAGGATGATGATGATGGCATTTATTAAACACTTACTATGTGCAAAGTACTGTTCTAAGCGCCGGGGAGGTTACAAGGTGATCAGGTTGTCTCACGGGGGGGGGGGGGGTGGGCGGTGGCGGGGGGGCTCACAGTCTTCATCCCCATTTTACAGATGACGGAACTGAGGCCCAGAGAAGTGAAGTGACTTGCCCAAAGTCACACAGCTGACAAGTGGCAGAGCCGGGATTTGAACCCATGACCTCTGACTCCCAAGCCTGGGCTCTTTCCACTGAGCCACGCTGCTTCTTGAGAAAGTCTTCATTATAACCAAGTGAATAATAATAATAATAACAATAATAGTTGTATTTGCTGAGCGCTTACTATGTGCCAAGCTCTGTATATATCCGTAATTCATTTATTTATTTATTTCTATTAATGCCTGTCTCCCCTTCTAGACTGTGAGCTCGTGGCAGGCAGGACTGTGTCTGTTGATACAGTGTACTCTCCCAAGCGCTTAGTCCAGTACTTTCCACACAGTAAGCGTTCAATAAATATGACTGAAAGGAAATGGGTGCGGAAGCGGGGAGGGCCACAGCCTGACAGGCCAACTAATAATAATAATAATGGCGTTTATTAAGCACATATGTATAGATCTGTCATGTATTTGTTTATTAATTAATTTATTTATGTATATATATTAATGCCTGTCTCCCCTTCTAGATTGTGATATCGCTGTGGGCAGGGGATAATAATTATAATGATGGTATTTATTAAGGCTTACTATGTGCAAAGCACTGTTCTAAGCGCTGGGGAGGTTACAAGTTGATCGGGTTGTCCCACGGGGGGCTCACGGTCTGAATCCCCAGTCTTAAAGCACTGTTCTAAGCGCTGGGGAGCCCGCCTTACTTCCTTCCCCTCCCCACAGCACCTGTATATATGTTTGTACATATTTATTACTCTACTTTACTTGTACATATTTATTGTATTTATTTTATTTTGTTAATATGTTTTGTTTTGTCTCCCCCTTCTAGAGTGTGAGCCCGCTGTTGGGTAGGGACCGTCTCTATAGGTTGCCAACTTGTACTTCCCAAGCCCTTAGTACAGTGCTCTGCACACAGTCCGCGCTCAATAAATATGATTGAATGAATGCATGAATGACAACTTGTACTTCCCAAGCGCTTAGTCCAGCGCTTAGAACAGTCCAGCGCTTAGAACAGTGCTTTGCACATAGTAAGTGCTTAACAAATGCCATTATTATTATTACAGTGCTCTGCACACAGTAAGCGCTCAATAAATACGATTGAATGAATACGATTGAATTCCCCTCCTTCCTCTCCCCCTCCTCCCCCTCTCCATCCCCCCCGCCTTACCTCCTTCCCTTCCCCACAGCACCTGTATATATGTATACATGTTTGTACGGATTTATTACTCTATTTATTTATTTTACTTGTACATATCTATTCTATTTATTTTATTTTGTTAATATGTTTTGTTTTGTTCTCTGTCTCCCCCTTCTAGACTGTGAGCCCACTGTTGGGTAGGGACCGTCTCTATATGCTGCCAACTTGTACTTCCCAAGTGCTTAGTACAGTGCTCTGCACACAGTAAGCACTCAATAAATACGATTGATTGATTGATTGAATGAATGAATGAATGATAGTACTCAGTGCGAGGGTAAATAGGAGACAGTTGGGTTCTACATGGGGCTCACATTCTAAGCGGGAGGGAGCATGTATCAATCAATCAATCAATCAATCATATTTATTGAGCGCTTACTGTGTGCAGAGCACTGTACTAAGCGCTTGGGAAGTACAAGTTGTCAACATATAGAGATGGTCCCTACCCAACAACGGGCTCACAGTCTAGAAGGGGGAGACAGAGAGCAAAACAAAATATATTAACAAAATAAAATAAATAGAATAGATATGTACAAGTAAAATAAATAGAGTAATAAATCTGTACAAACATATATACATATATACAGGTGCTGTGGGGAAGGGAAGGAGGTAAGGCGGGGGGGGGTGGAGAGGGGGAGGAGGGGGAAAAGTCAACTAGCAGACGATGGCTTCGATCCATTGACCTCTAGGTTATGGGCCCAGCATGCTTCCGCTGCGCCACTCTGCTCCTGCTATAAAAAAAAATTATCAATCAATCAATCAATCGTATTTATTGAGCGCTTACTGTGTGCAGAGCACTGTACTAAGCGCTTGGGAAGTACAAGTTGGCAACATCTAGAGACGGTCCCTACCCAACAGTGGGCTCACAGTCTAAAAGGGGGGAGACAGAGAACAAAACCAAACATACTAACAAAATAAAATAAATAGAATAGATATGTCCAAGTAAAATAAATAAATAAATAGAGTAATAAATATGTACAAACATATATACAGGTGCTGTGGGGAAGGGAAGGAGGTAAGATGGGGGGGATGGAGAGGAGGACAGTCACTCCTTCCCGTAGTCCCACGGGACTGGCGGCTACCCCTTCCTTTTTCGGGAGCCACAATCCCGGGAGATGGAGGGCTGCCCAGGGGGTTCTCTGGGTACCAGAGGGACCCATGCGCTGAGAACGCCAGGAAATAATAATAATAATAATAATAATAATAATGGCATTTATTAAGCGCTTACTATGTGCAAAGCACTGTTCTAAGCGCTGGGGAGGTTACAAGGTGACCAGGTTGTCCCACTTGGGGCTCACAGTCTTCATCCCCTTTTTCCAGATGAGGGAACTGAGGCCCAGAGAAGTGAAGTGACTTGCCCAAAGTCACCCAGCTGACAAGTGGCGGGGCGGGGTTTGAACCCGTGACCTTTGACTCCCAAGCCCGGGCTCTTTCCACTGAGCCACGCTGTTTCTCGAAATGCCATACAACATGGTCCATCATCATCATCATCATCAATCGTATTTATTGAGCGCTTACTATGTGCAGAGCACTGTACTAAGCGCTTGGGAAGTACAAATTGGCAACATATAGAGACAGTCCCTACCCAACAGTGAGCTCACCGTCTAAGGTCCAGGGGTGATGCTGCCTCTTAGTGGATGTTTGGGCGTCTTTGTCTTTTTTGTGGTACTTGATAACCGCTTACTATTGTCTGTTTGCTTTGGGTGGGGGGGGGGGGCATTTGTTGAGCATTTACACTCATCATCATCATCATCAATCGTATTTATTTAGCGCTTACTGTGTGCAGAGCACTGTACTAAGCACTTGGGAATGTGCCAGGCACTGTCCTAAGCACTGGGGTAGCTACAAAGTTGGTGGGTTGGGCACAGTGCCTGTCCCCCATGGGGCTCATGGTCTTAAGAAGCAGCGTGGCTCAGTGGAAAGAGCCCGGGCTTTGGCGTCAGAGGTCATGGGTTCAAATCCTGGGTCTGCCTCTTGTCAGCTGGGTGACTGTGGGCAAGTTACTTCACTTCTCTGGGCCTCAGTTACCTTATCTGTAAAATGGGGATTCATTCATTCAGTCATTCATTCAATCGTATTTATTGAGCGCTTACTGTGTGCAGAGCACTGGACTAAGCGCTTGGGAAGTACAAGTTGGCAACATATAGAGAAGCAGCGTGGCTCAGTGGAAAGAGTGCAGGCTTTGGAGTCAGAGGTCATGGGTTCGAATCCCAGCTCCGCCAATTGTCAGCTGTGTGACTTTGGGCAAGTCACTTCACTTCTCTGTGCCTCAGTTAGCTCATCTGTAAAATGGGGATTAAGCCTGTGAGCCCCACGTGGGACAACCTGATTACCTTGTAATCTCCCCAGCGCTTAGAACAGTGCTTTGCACATAGTAAGCGCTTAATAAATGCCATCATCATTATTATTATTATATACAGATGGTCCCTACCCAACAACGGGCATTTGTTAAGCGCTTACTAAGTACCAGGCAGTGTTCTAGGCCTTGGGGTAGTTACAAGATAATTGGGTTGGACACAGTCTCTGTCCCACACAGGGCTCACAGTCTTAATCCCCATTTTACAGATGAGGGAACTGAGGCACAGAGAAGTTAAGTGACTTGCCCAAGGTCAGACAGCAGTCATCCGACTTGTACTTCCCAAGTGCTTAGTACAGTGCTCTACACACATAAAGTGCTCAATAAATACGATTGAATGAGTGTGGCGGAGCTGGGATTAGAAGCCAGGTCCTTCTGACTCAGGCCCGCGCTCTTTCCACTCCTCATGTTACAGAGGAGGAAACTGAAGCATGGAAAAGTTGGGTGACTTGCCCAAGGTCACACAGCAAGCAAGTGGAAGAGTCAGAAGTAGAACTCGGGTCCTTTGACTCCCAAGTCACGCTGCTTCTCACGAATTTTTACTGTAATGCATTCTGAGCACCTGGGTAGGGACCATCTCTATATGTTGCCAACTTGTACTTCCCAAGTGCTTAGTACAGTGCTCTGCACACAGTAAGCGCTCAATAAATATGATTGATTGATTTATATCTCTCTCACCCCCACCCCCATGATGAGAAAGTCTCCCAACCCATTAGCCCAATACCGCCTCAGACCTCACCTGGATCCCAACCCAACTGGACCCCCATTCATTCATTCATTCAATCATATTTATTGAGCGCTTACTGTGCGCAGAGCACTGTACTAAGCGCTTGGGAAGTCCAAGTTGGCAACATCTAGAGACGGTCCCTACCCAACAGTGGGCTCACAGTCTAGAAGGGGGAGACAGAGAACAAAACATATTAACAAAATAAGATAAATAGAATAAATATGTACAAGTAAAATAGAGTAATAAATACATACATATATAATAATAATGATGGCATTTATTAAGCGCTTACTATGTGCAAAGCACTGTTCTAAGCGCTGGGGAGGTTACAAAGTGATCCGATTGTCCCACGGTGGGGCTCAGAGTCTTAATCCCCATTTTACAGATGAGGGAACTGAGGCCCAGAGAATAATAATAATAATGATAGCATTTATTAAGCTCCTACTATGTGCAAAGCACTGTTCTAAGCGCTGGGGAGGTTACAAGGTGATGAGGTTGTCCCACTGGGGGCTCACAATTTTAATCCCCATTTTACAGATGAGGTAACTGAGGCCCAGAGAAGTGAAGTGACTTGCCCAAAGTCACACAACTGACAAGTGGCCGAGGCAGGATTTGAACCCATGACCTCTGACTCCAAAGCCCGGGCTCTTTCCACTGAGCCACGCTGCTTCTCATCTATACAGGTGCTGTGGGGAAGGGAAGGAGAAAAGTGGCCCGTACTCCCCTGTATTCTCACAGCCTTTGGCAAGGAGGGCACTTCTCCAGAAAACGTGCCTACCAACTCTGTTATATTGTACTCTCCCAAGCATCTCATACAGTGCTCTGCACACACTAAGTGCTCAATACCACTGCGATTTTATTATCGCACACGCGTCCACTCGTTCTGGTGGGGGACGACGAGTCCCACCAGCGCATGTGTGACCCGAGGCAGTGCAGACACTGCCTTCCCCCGCTTCGCCATCCCAAAAATCAGGTTGGCCCCAGTCCAGAAAAGCCAGTTTTGGATCTCCAGTGGCTACCAATCAATCTGCGCATCAGGCAGAAACTCCTCACCCTGGGCTTCCAGGCTGTCCATCCATCCCCTCGCCCCCTCCTACCTCACCTCCCTTCTGTCCTTCTCCAGCCCAGCCCGCACCCTCCACTCCTCCGCTGCCAATCTCCTTCCCGTACCTTGTTCTCGCCTGTCCCGCCATCGACCCCCGGCCCACGTCCTCCCCCGGGCCTGGAATGCCCCCAATCCCTCTGCCCATCCACCAAGCTAGCTCTCTTCCTCCCTTCAAGGCCCTACTGAGAGCTCACCTCCTCCAGGAGGCCTTCCCACACTCAGCCCCTTCCTTCCTCTCCCCCTCCTTCCCCTCTCCATCCCCCCATCCTACCTCCTTCCCTTCCCCACAGCAGCTGTATATATATATATATTTTTGTACATATTTATTACTCTATTTATTTATTTTACTTGTACATATCTATTCTATTTATTTTATTTTGTTAGTATGTTTGGTTTTGTTCTCTATCTCCCCCTTTTAGACTGTGAGCCCACTGTTGGGTAGGGACCGTCTCTATATGTTGCCAATTTGTACTTCCCAAGCGCTTAGTACAGTGCTCTGCACATAGTAAGCGCTCAATAAATACGATTGGTGATGATGATGGGGGGCGAGACCCACGCCCAGTTCAGTGGCTCGAGCTAGGCCGGATCCTCCCATTTTGGCCCCAGCCTTCCTGGATCCCCCTGGCCCGGGTTGGAGTTCGGCGTGACTCCACTTCTGGTGATGATGATGATGGTATTTGTTAAGCACTTACTATGTGCAAAGCACTGTTCTAAGCGCTGGGGGGGTTACAAGGTGATCAGGTTGCCCCATGGAGGGCTCACAGTCTTAATCCCCATCTTACAGAGAGGTAACTGAGGCCCAGAGAAGTGAAGTGGCTTGCCCAAGGTCACACAGCTGACAGTTGATGGAGCTGGGATTCGAACCCATGACCTCTGACTCCAAAGCCCGGGCTCTTTCCACTGAGCCACGCTGCTTCTCGTGTGTCCCGGGAGTGGGAAATCCAGAGTGTCTTCTTTGTGAGCCAATAAAATCCCCACAAACTCCCACTTCCTGCCTGGAGCTGGGCCCCAGGCCCAGGGTGGGGATGGTGGTCTCTATTCGTTGCCAACTTGGACTTCCCAAGCGCTTAGTACAGTGCTCTGCACACAGTAAGCCCTATTTATTTTATTTTGTTAATGCTATTTATTTTATTTTGTTAATATGTTTGGTTTTGTTGTCCGTCTCCCCCCTTCTAGACTGTGAGCCCGCTGCTGGGTAGGGACCGTCTCTATATGTTGCCAACTTGGACTTCCCTAGCGCTTAGTACAGTGCTCTGCACACAGTAAGCCCTATTTATTTTATTTTTTTAATGCTATTTATTTTATTTTGTTAATATGTTTGGTTTTGTTGTCCGTCTCCCGCCTTCTAGACTGTGAGCCCGCTGTTGGGTAGGGACCGTCGCTATATGTTGCCAACTTGGACTTCCCAAGTGCTTAGTACAGTGCTCTGCACACAGTAAGCGCTCAATAAATACGATTGAATGGATGGGGAGCAGGGGACACTACCCCCACCCCCGCAATAGGACAGAGGGAAAGCTATATGTTGCCAACTTGTACTTCCCAAGTGCTTAGTACAGTGCTCTGCACACAGTAAGCGCTCAATAAATACGATTGAATGAATGGGGAGCAGGGGACACTACCCCCACCCCCGCAATAGGACAGAGGGCAAGCTATATGTTGCCAACTTGTACTTCCCAAGTGCTTAGTACAGTGCTCTGCACACAGTAAGCGCTCAATAAATACGATTGATGATGATGATGATGATGATGAAGGAAGACAATGTGGTCGCCTGAGTCACTTTCTTTCTCATTTCTTAGGTCTGGTGCTCAACAGGGACAGGAGACTTAAACAAGTAAGTGTCATTTGCCTTGGTTTTAACTACTTACTGGGCCTCTCAATCTTGTCTACCACCACCAACTGGAACTCCTTCCCCTTTTCGTCCAATAGACCAGTACCTTCAAAGCCCTACTAAAATCACACCTCCTCCAGGAAGCCTTCCCTGACTGAGCTCTCGTCTCCCCCCATCATCACCCACGCGCTTGAGTCTCTACCCCCTAGACAGCAGCGTGGCTCAGTGGAAAGAGCCTGGGCTTTGGAGTCGGGGGTCATGGGTTCCAATCCCGGCTCCGCCACCTGTCAGCTGTGTGACTTTGGGCAAGTCACTCAACTTCTCTGGGCCTCAGTTCCCTCATCTGTAAAATGAGGATTAAGACTGTGAGCCCCACGTGGGACAACCTGATCACCTTGTAACCTCCCCAGCGCTGAGAACGGTGCTTTGCATATAGTAAGCGCTTAATAAATGCCATTATTGTTATTATTATTATTATTAGGCAATCTGATTCTCACCCTACCCTCACAGCACTGATGAAAATATCCTTCTACCCACCTTGTACTTCCCAAGCACTTAATACAGTGCTCTGCACACAGTAAGCGCTCAGTAAATACGATTGATTGATTGATTGATTCTACCCTGTTGCTTCCCTTTTCTGTAATTGTTTTTCTGTCTACTCCATGAGATTATAAACTCCTTGAGAACAGGAATCACTTTAACCATCACTATCGTACTCTCCCAAGAGCTTAGTACAGCGGCGTGGCTCAGTGGAAAGAGCACAGGCTTTGGAGTCAGAGGTCATGGGTTCAAATCCTGGCTCCGCCAATAGTCAGCTGGGTGACTTTGGGCAAGTCACTTAACTTCTCTGTGCCTCAGTTACCTCATCTGGAAAATGGGGATTGAGACTATGAGCCCCCCGTGGGACAACCTGATCACCTTGTAACCTCCCCAGCGCTTAGAACAGTGCTTTGCACATAGTAAGCACTTAATAAATGTCATTATTATATTATTATTGTTATTATTATTAAAGAGCTCTGCATACAGTAAACAATAAATGCCCCTGATGGGTTGACTGATTGTGAGGTTCTCTCCCTGGGATCTCTTCCCTTCTTCCTTGTCACCAAACCCCTACTTGAGGAGTTCCCCAAAAGAATCAATCAATCGTATTTATTGAGCACTTACTGTGTGCCGAGCACCGTACTAAGAGCTTGGGAACTACAAGTTGGCAACATATAGAGACAGTCCCTACCCAACAGTGGGCTCACCTCCTCCAGGAGGCCTTCCCAGACTGAGCCCCTTCCTTCCTCTCCCCCTCACCCCCCTCTCCATCCCCCCCATCTTACCTCCTTCCCTTCCCCACAGCACCTGTATATATGTATATATGTTTGTACAGATTTATTACTCTATTTATTTTACTTGTACATATCTATTCTATTTTGTTAGTATGTTTGGTTTTGTTCTCTGTTTCCCCCTTTTAGACTGTGAGCCCACTGTTGGGTAGGGACTGTCCCTATACGTTGCCAACTTGTACTTCCCAAGCGCTTAGTACAGTGCTCTGCACACAGTAAGCGCTCAATAAATACAATTGATGAAATACGATTGATGATAAAAGGAGGCCCCAGTCTCCCCACCTCTGCTGCAGATTAAGAACCAGCCACAGATTAGCCCCATTTCCCAGGACCAGCCCCAAACACTGGGCTTGAATCCACTAGGAATCAAGGTTGCCCGACGGGATTCTACTAAAATCAAGACAAACTTCGAACTGAATTAGTCCCCCTGAGATCTGATGAAAGACCGAAAAGAATCGCCAAGTTCATACCCGTTCCAATCTTCATCATCATCATCAATCGTATTTATTGAGCGCTTACTATGTGCAGAGCACTGTACTAAGCGCTTGGGAAGTACAAATTGGCAACATATAGAGACAGTCCCTACCCAACAGTGGGCTCACAATCTAAAAGGGGGAGACAGAGAACAAAACCAAACATCCTAACAAAATAAAATAGAATAGATATGTAGAAATAAATTAAATAAATAAATAAATAGAGTAAAAAAATATGTACAAACATATGTACATATATATGTATATCTTGGCATTTCTTTTTATGAAATCTTATCTTTCAATCTACATTATCAAATCGCTTGCTGCCATCTAAGTGCTCTTGGAAAACTTCCTTGTTCTCCATCTCCAACACCGCACCCCAAACTTTCACAACACCCCTAGCCCCCACAGAAACACCAACGTGGCCCGAGTCAGAAGGACCCGGGTTTTAATTCCGGCTCTTCCACATGTCTGCTCATCTCCCCCTCCCTTCTGCGTCACCAAGACTCGCTCCCTTTGCTCTCCCGCCCTCCCCACCCTACAGCACTTTCGTATGTACATATATATTATTAATTATAGTATTTATTAAGCACTATGTGTGAAGCACTGTTCTAAGCGCTGGGGGGATACAAGGTGATCAGTTTGTCCCACGGGGGGCTCACAGTCTTCATCCCCATTTTACAGATGAGGGAACTGAGGCACTGAAAAGTTAAGTGGCTTGCCCAAGGTCACACAGCTGACAAGTGGCGGCCCCGGGATTCAAACCCATGACCTCTGAGTCCCAAGCCTGCGCTCTTTCCACTGAGCCATGCTGCTTCTCAAAATAATGACGGTATTTGTTAAGCGCTTACTATGTGCAAAGCACTGTTCTAATCAATCAATCGTATTTATTGAGCGCTTACTGTGAGCAGAGCACTGTACTAAGCGCTTGGGAAGTACAAGTTGGCAACATATAGAGACAGTCCCTACCCAACAGTGGGCTCACAGTCTAAAAGCGTTGGGGGCAGGGGGGTTTCAAGGTGATCAGGTTGTCCCACGGGGGGCTCACAGTCTTCATCCCCATTTTACAGATGAGGTCACTGAGGCACAGAGAAGTTAAGTGACTTGCCCAAAGTCACCCAGCTGACAAGCGGCGGAGTCGGGATTAGAACCCATGACCATATATATCCATAATTCTATTTATATTGATGTGTTCGTTTGTACTGATGCACATCTCCCCCACTTCTAAGACTGTGAGTCCTTTGTGGGCAGGGATTGTCTCTCTTTATTGCTGTATTGTACTTTCCAAGCACTTAGTACAGTGCTCTGCACACAGTAAGTGCTCAATAAATACGATTGAATGAATGAATGAATGTGCTAAGCAGTTCTAAATAAATACGAATGAATAAATTAATGCCTGCTGTATGACGTTGAGCAAGTCACTTAATAATAATAATAGTAATGATGGTATTTGTTAAGCACTTACTATGTGCCAAGCACTGTTCTAAGCACTGGGGGAGATGCAAGGTAATTAGGTTGTCCCACGTAGGGTTCACAGTCTTAATCCCCCATTTTACAGATGAGGTAACTGAGGCACAGAGAAGTTAAGTGACTTACCCAAAGTCACACAGCTGATAAATTCTCTGGGCCTCAGTTCCTTCATCTGTAAAATGGGGATTAAGACTGTGAGCCCCAAATGGGACAGGAACTATGTCCAACCTGATTATCTTGTATATACCCCTGCGCTTTGAACAGTGCCTGGCACAGAGTAAGTGCTTAACAAATACCATAAAAAAAAAGAACAAAGGGAGGGTTAGCCCACTGTTGGGTAGGGACTGTCTCTATATGTTGCCAACTTGTACTTCCCAAGCACTTAGTACAGTGCTCTGCACACAGTAAGCGCTCAATAAACACGATTGATTGATTGATTGAGGGTTAGCACATTCAGGGGGTCAACCCCAGTAACTGCTTAAAGGGTCACAATTCCAGGTTCAGTAATCAGTCAATCAGTGGCATTTATTGAGCACTTTCTGTGTGCAGAACATTGTCCTAAGTGGGAGAGGACAATAAAACAGAGTTGATAGACACAATCCCTTCATTCATATTCAGCGCTTAGAACAGTGCTTTGCACATAGTAAGCGCTTAATAAATGCCATCATTATTATTATTATTATTATTCCCTGCCCACAGTAATGGTAATTCACTGAAGTGTAGACTGTGTGAGTGAAACATGCCAACAGAACACACCTGCCTAAGTTTCCAGGAGAAAATAGTCAATCATATAACGATGGTATTTGTTAAGCACTTACTAGCCGCCAAGCACTGTTCTAAGCGCTGGGGTAAGTAATCAGGTTGTCCCAAGTGGGGCTCACCATATTAATCCCCATTTTACAGATAAGGTAACTGAGGCACAGAGAAGTTAAGTGACTTGCCCAAAGTCACACAGCTAAGTGGAGGAGCCAGGATTAGAACTCACGACCTCTGACTCTCAAGCCCAGGCTCTTTCCACTAAGCCATGCTGCTTCTCTTATACAGCGCTGTGCACAGAGCACTGTACTAAGCACTTGGGAGAGTACAATATAACAATGAACACATCCCCTGCCCACAGCAAGCTTCTAGTCCAGAGAAGCAGCGTGGCTCAGTGGAAAGAGACCGGGCTTTGGTCATGGGTTCAAATCCCGGCTCTGCCAATTGTCAGCTGTGTGACTTTGGGTAAGTCACAACTTCTCTGTGCCTGTTACCTCATCTATGAGGATGAAGACTGTGAGCCCCACGTGGGACAACCTGATCACCTTGTAACCTCCTCAGCGCTCAGAACAGTGCTTTGCACATACTAAGCACTTAATAAATGCCGTTATTAGAGGGGGAGACAGACATTAAAAGAAAGAAATTACAGATATGGAAATAATAAAGGAGCACCAACTAAAGGAAGGAGGCCTAAATGCAGAGTGCTCCATCTTCCTTCTTGTAGCAGGTCTGCGGCAGGGGAGGACGGGGGTCTGCTTTGGGGCAGAGAGGGCTGCCGGCAAACCAGTCCAAGCCTTTGTTGTGGAATCCCTTTTGGCTAAGGCTAACGTGCCCCCCTCCTCTCTTGCTCTTGTAGATGGAGTCGTGCATTGAATTCATTAGCCAGGCCAGATTCCTGAGTTTCATCAAGAAAACCCAGGCCCGGATCCTGCTGATCAAGTAGGAATTCAACGCCAGCTCCTGGGGGGCCCTGTTTCACATCTTTTCAGTCCATCCATTTTCCCGGTGACAATTAGCAGTGGAGGGGGGCCTTTCTGCCCTTTTAGACTGTAAGCCCACTGTTGGGTAGGGACTGTCTCTATATGTTGCCAACTTGCACTGCCCAAGCGCTTAGTACAGTGCTTTGCACACAGTAAGCGCTCAATAAATATGATTGATTGATTGATTGATTCTGGTGGTCAGCTGGGACCACCCCCCTCAGCCATGGGATCTCTGCTAGGGCCGGGCCGAGGAGGCGAAGTCACCAAGGGGCACGGAGGCTCTCAATCATATTTACTGAGGGCAAAGCACCGTACTAAGCGCTCGAGAGAGTACAATATAACCATATAACAGATGCAAAGAATGGTGGGGGTGGGGGGATCAGGATGGAGTGGTTGACCTCACCTCCCTCCAGCCAGGGGAAAGGGCATGGAAACCTCCCAAGTCTTGCTCCAATCCGACCCCTGGGGAATACTGGGAGCCACCTTGTTTTCCAGGTCCACCAGGGGATTTTTCAACTTGAGAAGAGAAGACGACCAAGACGGGAAGTTGGTGGAGTCAACGGTGGACTTACTGAAGTCCGCCCTGAAAGAGGTTAGGCGGGCTGTGACCAAGGGTTTGAGGGTTGGTTTCTGGGAGGGGGGGCTACCCTAAATCCATAGGCCCCACCCAAGACTGCCCAGTATGGCATCGTTTAGCCCGCCCCATCGGTCGCCTAGAAACATATCTCTGAAGTCAGGACCTTAACAGAGTGACAACGCGAGGTTCAATCCCCCAGAGCCTTTAAATTTAGTGAGGAAAGAGCAGCCACGCTGGCCCATGCCCTCCAGTGAAAGGACATCTCATTCCTTGGGACTAACCCGACTTCCAAAAGTATATACGCTCACCATGGGACACTGCTGAGGGGGCAATTTTTATGGTATTTTGAGATATGTGCCAGGCACTGTACTAAGCACTGAGGTAGATAAAAGCTAATCAGGTTAGATAGTCCCTGTCCCATTTGGGGCTCACAATCTTAATCCCCATTTCACAGGTGAGGTAACGAGGTAACTGAGGCAGAGAATTTGTTACTTATCTGAGGTCACATAGCAGACAAATGGCAGAGCTGGGTTTAGAACCCAAGTCCTTCTTACTCCCAAGCCCGTGTTCGATCCATTAGGCCCCGCTGCTTCCCATTTACAGGAACTCCCTCCTAATCACACCTCATGATATTTTCCTTCCCTAGAGATTCAAATTTGTGACCGTAACGGGCAACCACTACATCCACCTGAACGCGCCTCAGGTAGTAGCTGGGATGATTGGCTCCTTCTTAGAAAGTGGGCCCAAGCTGGGTGCCAGGCTATAGCCCTGCTGTTCACGGCCAGCTGACTGGTCACTCAGACCACGAAGACCTTCTTGGCAGCTTGGCCCATGGACCAGTGTGTCTTCATACTTATAAGAGCCCTAAAAGCCGACGGAAAAACGACGATGTCAAGAGCCAGGGCCCCGTGGAGGCGATAGCTACTGAGTCGTAAGCGCTAAAAGAGAGAAGAGCCTGAATCTGGTGACATTAAAGTCTGTGACCCAACCGTGGCTGAATTCCGTTTTTAGCCACAGAAAGGACAGAGCCTCTGGTCTGGAAGGTGGGAGAGAAGAGATTCTGATCCACGACGGGCCCCTGAGGCTCGAGGGATTTAGGAAACAAAAGCTGTCTTTTATTTACAAGCTGCCACAAGCAGCAGTTGTGTCCCATCTCCATTTCCCTCCCGGCTCTTTCCCTCCACCCTGGCTGTCAGCTGTGGGATGGGGGAGAGAATCCGGGAAGGACAACGTCACAAGGCGGGAGGCAAAACCTGGCTCCCATCATCACCACGCCGCTCCGGGGCGTGAACAGAGGCAAGAACGGCGTCTCTCCCGGGAGCCGGAATGCGGCTCCTGTGTTCTTCCTCTCCGAGGGGGCCGGGAGAAGGCACGGACCCAAGGGGAGGCTTGGGCTCAGTAGGGGCGGAATTTGCGCTGGGCCCGCATCAGGGCGATCCTCTGCTTGTCCTCTTCAAACTTTTTCCGCAGCTGGGCCAGATCTGAAAGCCAAGACATAGGGAAGTCTGAAACTCATCGGGCACTCGGTTTTTTTCCCCCGTTCACCCCTGCCAGAGGTCAGGGGAATCTGTCAATGGGAATGGGGGGCAGGAATCAGTGCGGGGCAGCTCAGAACCAGGGGGGTTCCGGGAGGGCAAGTCAAGGGATGAAGCAAAATAAAGGAAGGAAAGGGTCCGGTGGTGGGTTCCGCTGGCCTGAGACCCCGGAGTCTCCCAAGGAGTGATCTCCGGGGGCTTCAGTGAGTCCTCACCACCCTCACAACTCCTCCAGCCCGGAGGGACTTGGGGCTCACTGGACTTGACCCCCTGACTTGCTCCTCTGTAAGTTCTGGGGTGGGGCAGAGGGCCGTGGTGTGGATGAGCGGGTCTCGGCCTCCCCCAACCCAGCTAGAGAGTCCCCCCCGGTCATCCCCCGGCCTCGGGTGGCGCCCACCCTCTGAGAACAGCGGGGCAACCGAGGACGGAACACGATGGGAACAGAGAAGGGGGACGAAGCCACTCACGCTCCCTCTTGGTCTCTCGGTGCTGCCAGGCGTAGAAGTTGAGTAGCTCTTTGCGGGTCCTCTTCTGCTTCTCCTTCTCCAGCAGCCGCAGACTAGCGGCCTCGGTCCTGGGGATCCCCGGCCGACGGCCTTTGCGGGTCACCTTGACCCAGCCCTCGTTGTCGGGGACGCCTTCCTCCTCCTCGGCCTTGGCGTCTTCCTGTGGGAGAGGGAGCCGATTTCAGAGCTCCACGGCCGGGGTCTCTCGCCCCCTCTAACCTCCCTCGTTACGAATCATCATCATCATCAATCGTATTTATTGAGCGCTTACTATGTGCAGAGCATACGAATGGAAGCGTCCAGTCAGCAGGGACCAGCGTTTCACTTCCTCGCTTTGGACTTCCCAGTGCATCGTCCCCGACAGGTGCTCAGCAAACACTCCTCTTCCTGCCCTTGCCCATCACCCTCCCTAGTCCCACCTGATGCCAGGTGGGCATCCCGGCAGTGGCTCCTTTCCACAAGTCAATTCCCCAACAGCTGTGGGCCAAAAGGGTGCCCAGCACGGCACCAATCAATCAGTGGCATTTACTGAGCGCTTACTGCATGCAGAACTCCGCACTAAGCACTTGAGAGTCCAACAGAATTGGGACACATGATCCCCATTCATTCACTCATTCATTCAACTGTATTTATTGAGCACTTACTGTGTGCACTGTACGAAGCACTTGGGAAGTACAAGTCGGCAACAACTTGATTATCTTGTATCTATGCCAGTGCTTATTCATTCATTCAATCGTATTTATTGCGCACTTACTGTGTGCAGGACACTGTACTAAGCGCTTGGGAAGTACAAGTTGGCAACATATAGAGATGGTCCCTACCCAACAGTGGGCTCACAGTCTAGAAGGAGGAGACATAGAACAAAACAAAACATAGTAACAAAATAAAATAAATAGACTATGTGCAAATAAAATAGAGTAATAAAAATGTACAAACATATATACATATATACAGTGCTCAGTACAGTGCCTAGCACCCACAGAGCGCTGACAGTCTAAACAGCCCTTGGGGGAGCTGTCCAAGAACAGGATGCCCCGCTCCCCCATACCCGGGGGGGCTGGGAGAACGGCAGAACCGGTTAGTACAGTGCTTTATGCACTGTAAGCGCTCAATAAATATGATTGAATGAATGAGTTCCAAGGGGGACGGGACAGAGCGCTAACTGAGCAGGCCGGGGGACGGGAGTGGTGCCCACATTCGCAACGGGGCCGGCTATCGCTCTTGGATGGAAGGTTAAAGGACGCTTCCTGCGGTTCCTCTCGTCTCGAGAACCTGCCAGAGGGGCCAAAGATCTTGGAGGGGCAGGTGGGGAGGGAGCCCCCGGGGAGGTGCAACAACATCCTGTTGGAGAGCTGGCACCTCATTTTGCTTCCCCTTCCAACCCATGGCCTAGTGGCAACAGCCCTGGGCCTGGAGTCCGAGGACCTGGCTTCTAACCTGGCTCTGGCCCCTTACAATCAATCAATCAATCAATCGTATTTATTGAGTGCTTACTGTGTGCAGAGCACTGTACTAAGCGCTTGGGAAGTACAAGTTGGCAACATATAGAGACAGTCCCTACCCAACAGTGGGCTCACAGTCTAAAAGGGGGAGACAGAGAACAAAACCAAACATACTAACAAAATAAAATAAATAGAATAGATATGTACAATTAAAATAAATAAATAGAGTAATACATATGTACAAACATATATACAGGATATATACAATAAGGATAACTGTGCTATGTGTCAAGTGTTTACTCTGTCTCAAACACTGGGCTAAGCGGCGGCGTTGAGAAAATACAAGCGGATCGGACACAGTCCCTGTTCCGTGTGGGGTTCACAGCCTAAGGGGGAGGGAGAACAGGGGCTTAATCTCCATTTTATAGGCAAGAAACCAGTCCCAGAGAAGTGAAGTGACTTGCTCAAGGCCTCCCAGCAGGAAAGTGGCAGAACTGGGACTAAAACCCAGATCCCCTGATTCTCAGGTCCGCCACACTGCTTCTCTGACCTCCTTCCACACCGCACGCAATCACGGTGTTTACCTTCCAAATACACCAGACCACCACCCTTCCCTCCTTCAAACACCTTGTATCTACCCCTGCGCTTTAGACTGTGAGCCCACTGTTGGGTAGGGACTGTCTCTATATGTTGCCAACTTGTACTTCCCAAGCGCTTAGTACAGTGCTCTGCACACAGTAAGCGCTCAATAAATACGATTGAAGATGATGATGATACAATGCCTGGCACGTAGTAAGCGCTTAAAGAATACCACAATTATTATTATCGTTATTAAAGTCACATCTCCTCCAAGAGACCTTCCCAAATAGGCCCTCTTTTCCCCAGCTTCCTCTCCCTTCTGCATCGTCTACGCACTTGAATCTGTGACCTTTGGGCATTTGAAATAATAATACTAATCATAATAGCATTTATTAAGCACTTACTACGTGCAAAGCGCTGTTCTAAGTGTTGGGGAGGTTACAAGGTGATCAGGTTGTCCCACAGTGGGCTCACAGTCTTAATCCCCATTTTACAGATGAGGGAACTGAGGCCCAGAGAAGTGAAGTGACTTGCCCAAAGTCACACAGCTGCCAATTGGCAGAGCCGGGATTTGAACCCATGACCTATGACTCCAAAGCCTGTGCTCTTTCCATTGAGCCACGCTGCCCCACCTTCACCCCCACAGCACTTATGTGCACGTCCTTAAACTATATGTTATAAATGACTAATTTATATTGATGCCTGTCTAGACTGTAAATTTGTGGTGGTCAAGGGAATGTGTCTGCTAACTCTGTGATACTGTGTGCTCGCAAGTGCTTAGTACAGTGTTCCGCCCATAATAAGCGCTCAATAAATACCACTGAACGATTGATGGATACCTTGGCGATCTCGTTATCATATTTCTCCATGAAAGTGTCCACTTCGACTTTCAGGGCCTCAGGGTCCACCAACGAAGCTGAGTAGTCTGCGATCCATTCTGGAACAAGGAAAAGAAGAGCCACAAGCCCCTGGCATCAGGTTTCCTGCAAACCCACACCTCCCCCTCTCATTCACTCATTTAATCGCATTTATTGAGTGCTTACTGTGTGCAGAGCACTGTACTAAGCGCTTGGGAAGTACAAGTTGGCAACATATATTCATTCATCCATTCAATCGTATTTATTCAGTGCTTACTGTGTGCAGAGTACTGTACTAAGCGCTTGGGAAGTACAAGTTGGCAACATATATTCATTCATCCATTCAATTGTATTTATTCAGTGCTTACTGTGTGCAGAGCACTGTACTAAGCGCTTGGGAAGCACAAGTTGGCAACATATAGAGAGGGTCCCTACCCAACGAAGGGCTCACAGTCTAGAAGGGGGAGACAGACAACAAAACAAAACATGTGGACGGGTATCAACTCGTCAGAACAAATAGAATTAAAGCTAAATGCACATCATTAACAAAATAAATAGAATAGTAAATACGTACAAGTAAAATACAGTAATAAATCTGTACAAATATATATACAGGTGCTGTGGGGAGGGGAAGGAGGTAGGGCAGGGGGGATGAGGAGGAGAGGAAAAAGGGGGCAGCTCGATCCCACCTCGGCCTTCTCCTCCTGGGTGTCCTGCCCTCTGAGGGACCATCAGCTAGCGCGCGCGCTCAGAAGGTGGGCTTTGGGATAATAATGCTAATACTAATTGTGGTATTTGTTAAGCACTAAGTGCCAGGCACTGTACTAAGCACTGGGGTAGATATAAGGTAATCTGGTTGGACACAGGCCATGTCCCATATGGGGCTCACAGTCTTAATCCCCATTTTCCAGATGAGGTAACTGAAGCAGAGAAGTGCTTGCCTAAGGCCACACAGCATTCATTCATTCAATCGTATTTATTGAGCGCTTACTGTGTGCACAGCACTGTACTAAGCGCTTGGGAAGTCCAAGTTGGCAACATAGAGAGACGGTCCCTACCCAACAGCGGGCTCACAGTCTAGAAGGGGGAGACGGAGAACAAAACATATTAACAAAATAAATAGAATAAGCATGTACAAATAAAATAAATAGAAAATAAATAAGACAGCAGACAAGTGGCGGAGCGGGATTAGAACCCAAGTCCTCCTGCCCGTGCTCTACCCACGAGGCCACACTGCTCCTCAGGAGTGTGGGAGCTGTCCTCTCCACCTCTATCCAAGCTCACACCCAAGCTGCCACTCAACAATGCGCACGATACTTAAGCTGGAACTTCTCTGAGCCTCAGTTACCTCATCTGTAAAATGAGGATTAACACTGTGAGCCCCATGTGGGACAACTTGATCCCATTGTATCGCCCCAGCGCTTAGAACAGTGCTTTGCACATAGTAAGCGCTTAACAAATGCCATCATCATCAAGGGGCCTCAGGAGGTCATCTAATCCAGTCCCCTGCCTCCAGCCAGCCCGTTGACACGGGTATCGAGGGCCTGCTGAGAAGCAGCATGGCCTAAGCGGAAAGAGCCCCGTCCCGGATAACGGAGGACCTGGATTCTAATCCTGGCTCTTCCAATTGCTTGCTGGGTGACCTTGGGGAGGTCACTTCACTTCCCCGCACCTCAGTTGCCTCCTCTGGAAAATGGGGATGAAGACGGTGAGCCCTGTGTGGGATAGGTGCAGGGACTGTGTACAACTGGATTAGTTTACATCTACCCCAGTGCTTGGTGTAGTGCTTGGGACATAGTAAGCCCTTAACAAATGCCACAGAAAATAAAAAATCCAAGTGAATTGAGGTCAGACACCCCTCTAAATCCAGACGGGAAAAGTGATCGTGTCTACATCCTGAATCACATGGCTCCCTTATCGTGAGATTGTTCTCCAAGTAGCGGGACTCGAGCACATGAGGGAAGGAGGAGTGAATGCTGGGTTTTTTGGGTTTTGGGGGCTTTTTTTTGGTGGGGGGGGGGTTTACATTGGGTTTTTTATGGCATTTATTAAGCACTTACTATGTGCAAAGCACTGTCTAAGTGCTGGGGAGGTTACAAAGTGATCAGGTTGTCCCATGGGGGGGCTCACAGTCTTAATCCCCCTTTTACAGATGAGGTCACTGAGGCCCAGAGAAGTGAAGTGACTTGCCCAAAGTCACACAGCTGACAAGTGGCGGAGCGGGGACTGGAACCCATGACCTCTGACTCCAAAGCCCGGGCTCTTTTCCACTGAGCCACACTGCTTCTCCATTAGACTGTGAGCCCACTATTGGGTAGGGACTGTCTCTATACGTTGCCAACTTGTACTTCCCAAGCGCTTAGCACAGTGCTCTCCACACAGTAAGCGCTCAATAAATACGATTGATGATGGAGGACTGCCAGAGGTCGAGGGACGGCCTCACAATCCCTCCCTCCACTGCTCTCCTTCCAGCCGCCGGAGCCAAATCAATCAATCAATCAATCGTATTTATTGAGCGCTTACTATGTGCAGAGCACTGTACTAAGCGCTTGGGAAGTACAAATTGGCAACACATAGAGACAGTCCCTACCCAACAGTGGGCTCACAGTCTAAAAGGGGGAGACAGAGAACAGAACCAAACATACCAACAAAATAAAATAAATAGGAAAGAAATGTACAAGCAAAATAAATAAATAAATAGAGTAATAAATATGTACAACCATATATACATATATACAGGTGCTGTGGGGAAGGGAAGGAGGTAAGATGGGGGGATGGAGGGGGGACGAGGGGGAGAGGAAGGAAGGGGCTTCCTTCCTTCCTGGGGTTGAGGGGTGGGAAATGAGGCCGGAAGGAAAGCAGCTGCTGTCGGCTGCCCTGGGCGAGGCCGTGAGGACATTATCTCCTGGGAGGTCTCGGCGGGGAAGAGGCCCGACGGGGCGAGCGAGAAACCGAGAGCCCGCTCTTCCTGCCGGAAAGGGGAAAACGGGAAAAGCTGTGCCCCGACTCACTCTGGATGCCAGTTTTCACGGGGCGGCTCTCTGAGGAGATCACCAACGGGCCCTTCCGGCCTAACGACATGGCAAGGTGAACGCTGGCCGGCTTCCGAAACACCACATAGGCCACGTGGAACTTCTGGAGAGAGACAGACGAGGAAAATCAATCAATCCATCAATCGTATTTATTGAGCGCTTCCTGTGTGCAGAGCACTGGACTAAGCGCTTGGGAAGTACAAGGTGGCAACATATGGAGACGGTCCCTACCCAACAGCGGGCTCGCAGTCTAGAAGGGGGAGACGGGCAACAAAACAAAACATATTAACAAAATAAAATAATTAGAATAGATATGTACAAGCAAAATAGAGTAATAAATATGTACAAACATATATACATATACCATCATCATCATCATCAATCGTATTTATTGAGCGCTTACTGTATGCAGAGCACTGGACTAAGTGCTTGGGAAGTACAAATTAGCAACATATAGAGACAGTCCCTACCCAACAGCGGGCTCACAGTCTAAAAGGGGGAGACAGAGAACAAAACCAAACATACTAACAGAATAAAATAATTAGAATAGATATGCACAAGCAAAATAAATAGAGTAATAAATATGTACAAACATATATACATATATACAGTTCAGTGCTCTGCACACAGTAAGCGTTCAATAAATACGATTGATTGAATGAACGAATAGGCGCCCGCCTCGGGGAAGATTCTGTAATCGAGGAGGGCCGACACTGATTAAAGCGGCTATGCCCTGTCTAAAATGAGCCCATCCTGTGTGGGCCATGTCTTCTGCTAATAATAATAATCAATCAATCAATCGTATTTATTGAGCGCTTACTATGTGCAGAGCACTGTACTAAGCACTTGGGAAGTACAAATTGGCAACATATAGAGACAGTCCCTACCCAACAGTGGGCTCACAGTCTAAAAGGGGGAGACAGAGAACAAAACCAAACATACTAACAAAATAAAATAAATAGAATAGATATGTACAAGTAAAATAAATAGAGTAATAAATATGTAATGGCATTTATTAAGCGCTTACTATGTGCAAAGCACTGTTCTAAGCGCTGGGGAGGTTACCTGGTGATCAGGTTGTCCCTCGGGGGGCTCAACACCGGCCGCTGCAAACTCCCGTCCGCCTCAGGGCTTGGAGAAGGCTCCCCGCCCAGCGACAGATCACAATTTCATTTTGGAACATGAAAATCCCCCCGCCCCACCCCTCGGGCCGACGTGGGTCTCCGCGGGGCGACTCACCGTGGCCGGCCTGGGCTGGAAGAATCGGGATCGCGGCTCCGGCCGACTCTCCGCCAGGTCCGGCTTCTCCTGCAGCTCCAAGGACTGGACCTTACCACAGCAGGACAGCAGCTGGATCAGGTCCTCCTGGACACGGCCCGGGGGACGAGAGGGTCACGGCCGGTCACGAGCCACCCCCCGCAGAACCTCCCACGGGCCCCTGCCCACACCTTCACCCCCTCCGGCAGGAGCTGGGCAACCCCAAACTAGTCGGTGACCCCCGTCTGGACTCCGGCTAACTTCTCCCTCGTCATCATCAATCGCATTTATTGAGCGCTTACCGTGTGCAGAGCACTGTACTAAGCGCTTGGGAAGTACAATTTGGCAACATATAGAGACAGTCCCTACCCAACAGTGGGCTCACAAGTCTAAAAGGGGGAGACAGAGAACAAAACCAAACATACTAACAAAATAAAATAAATAGAATAGATATGTACAAGTAAAATAAATAGAGTAATAAATATGTACCAACATATAGACATATATACAGGTGCTGTGGGGAAGGGAAGGAGGTAAGATGGGGGGGGGATGGAGAGGGGGACAAGGGGGAGAGGAAGGAAGGGGCTCTCCCTCTCTAGATCGGAAGCTCCTTTTGGGCAGGGAACCAAAAGTAATAATAACGATGGCATTTGTTAAATGCTTCCTAGATGCAAAGCGCCGTTCTAAGCGCTGGGGAGGATACAAGGTGATCAGGTTGTCCCACGCGGGGCTCACATCCCCATTTTCCAGATGAAGTAACTGAGGCATAGAGAAGTGAAGTAATCATTCATTCAGTCGTATTTATTGAGCGCTTACTGTGTGCAAAGCACTGTACTAAGCACTTGGGAGAGTCCAGTATAACAACAAACATATACATTCCCTGCCCGTCAGATGGGACAGAGTCCATATCCCACTTGGGGCTCACAGACTTAAACCCCATTTTACAGATGAGGGCACTGAGGCACAGAGAAGTGAAGTGACTGGCCCAAGGTCACACAGCAGACAAGTGGTAGAGCCAGGATTAGAACCCAGGTCCTTCTGACTCCCAGGGCCATGCTCTATTCATTAATAATAATAATGATGGCATTCATTAAGCACTTACCATGTGCAAGGCACTGTTCTAAGCGCTGGGGAGGTTACAAGGTGATCAGGTTGTCCCACGGGGGGCTCACAGTCTTAGTCCCCATTTTACACGAGGTAACTGAGGCACAGAGAAGTGACTTGCCCAAAGCCACGCAGCTGACAATTGGCGGAGCCGGGATTTGAACCCACGACCACTGACTCCAAAGCCCGGGCTCTTCCCACTGAGCCACGCTGCTTCTTACTAGGCCATGGTACCTGGATGTCTTATTGGTATCAATCAATCAATCGTATTTATTGAGCGCTTACTGTGTGCAGAGCACTGTACTAAGCGCTTGGGAAGTACAAGTCGGCAACACATAGAGACAGTCCCTACCCACCAGCGGGCTCACAGTCGAGAAGGGGGAGACAGAGAACAAAACCAAGCATACTAACAAAATAGAATAGATATGTACAAGATAAATAAATAGAGTAATAAATATGTACAAACATACATACAGGTATAACCCACTTCTAGACTGTGAGCCCACTGTGGGGTAGGGACCGTCTCTATATGTTGCCAATTTGTACTTCCCAAGCGCTTAGTACAGTGCTGTGCACATAGTAAGCGCTCAATAAATACGATTGATGATGATGATGATGTTGCCAACTTGGACTTCCCAAGCGCTTAGTACAGTGCTCTGCACACAGGAAGCAACTTGTACATATCTATTCTATTTTGTTGGTATGTTTGGTTTGGTTCTCTGTCTCCCCCTTTTAGACTGTGAGCCCACTGTTGGGTCAGGACTGCCTCTAGATGTTGCCAACTTGGACTTCCCAAGCGCTTAGTACAGTGCTCTGCACACAGTAAGCGCTCAATACGATTGATGATGAGGAGGAGGAAGCGCTCAGTAAATACGATTGAATGAATAACCCAATAATGGCGCAGAGGTCTGGTCTTTTAAGTGGAAACCCACTCCACCGGGGAGGCCACCCCCACCCCAGACCCCGGCCCTAAAAGCGGCTCACTCACCTCCAGACAATACGGGGGTACGTTGAGGATGAAGAGGGTGCGGCTCTTGGGGTAGGGGGAGCGAGTCCCCTCCCTCACTTTGTGCTCCTTCATATACAGCCAATGAGGAGATTGCTGCTTCTCGGAGAACTGGATAGGAACGGCTGGGAGGAAAAGGTGGGGAATAAGAATAATCACCATCATCATCATCAATCGTATTTATTGAGCGCTTACTATGTGCAGAGCACTGTACTAAGCGCTTGGGAAGTACAAATTGGCAACATATAGAGACAGTCCCTACCCAACAGTGGGTAATGATAGTAAGCGCTTAATAAATGCTATCATTGTGATTATTATTCACTGGGCCTCAGTCCCCTCATCTGGAAAATGGGGATGAAGGCTGTGAGCCCCACGTGGGACAACCTGATCACCTTGGGCCCCCCCCACCCCCGAGCGCTTGGAACAGTGCTTGCACATAGTAAGTGCTTAATAAATGCCATCATTATTATGATTATTATCACGGGGTTGGGAGTCAGAGGTCGTGGGTTCTAATCCCGGCCCCGCCACTTGTCAGCTGTGTGACTTTGGGCAAGGCACTTCACCGGGCCTCAGTTCCCTCATCCGGGAAATGGGGATGAAGGCTGTGAGCCCCACGTGGGACAACCTGATCACCTTGCGTGTCCCCGGCCCAGTGCTTAGAACAGTGCTTGGCACATAGTAAGCACTTAATAAATGCCATTATTATTATTATTATTATTATCACGGGGTTGGGAGTCAGAAGTCGTGGGTTCTAATCCCAACCCCGCCACTTAGCTGTGTGACTTTGGGTAAACCACTTCACTGGGCCTCAGTTCCCTCATCCGGAAAACGGGGATGAAGGCTGTGAGCCCCACGTGGGACAACCTGATCACCTTGTACCCCCCACCCCCAGCACTTAGAACAGTGCTTGGCACGTAGTACGCACTTAATAAACGCCATCATTACCATTATTATTATTATCACGGGGTTGGGAGTCAGAGGTCATGGGTTCTAATCCCGGCCCCGCCACTTGTCAGCTGTGTGACTTTGGGCAATCCACTTCACTGGGCCTCAGTTCCCTCATCCAGAAAATGGGGATGAAGGCTGTGAGCCCCACGTGGGACAACTTGATCACCTTGCATGTCCCCTCCCCAGCGCTTAGAACAGTGCTTTGCACATAGTAAACGCTTAATAAATGCTATCATCATTATTATTATTATTCACTGGGCCTCAGTTCCCTCATCCGGAAAATGGGGATGAGGGCTGTGAGCCCCACGTGGAACAACCTGATCCCCTTGTAACCTCCCCAGCGCTTAGAACAGTGCTTGGCACGTAGTAAGCGCTTAATAAACGCCATAATTATTATTATTATTATTATCACGGGGTTGGGAGTCAGAGGTCGTGGGTTCTAATCCCAGCCCCGCCACTTGTCAGCTGGGTGACTTTGGGCAAGCCAATTCACTGGGCCTCAGCTCCCTGATCCGGAAAATGGGGATGAGGGCTGTGAGCCCCACGTGGGACAACCTGATCACCCTGCGCGTCCTCTCCCCAGCGCTTAGAACAGTGCTTGGCACATAGTAAGCGCTTAATAAATACCATCATTATTATGATTATTAGGGCCCAGGCGGGCAGAAGTCGCCCCCCTGAACCCCGGCTAAAGGCCCGGCGGATCCCCCCGGGGCCAGGCCGCATCCCTGCCCGTCAGTCAATCAATCAAGATTGATTAGGAGAATTAGGAGAAGCAGCGCGGCACAGCTGGAAAGAGACCGGGCTTTGGAGTCAGAGGTCATGGGTTCAAATCCCAGCTCTGTCAATTACCAGCTGTGTGACTCTGGGCAAGTCACTTTAATCAATCGTATTTATTGAGCGCTTACTATGTGCAGAGCACTGTACTAAGCGCTTGGGAAGTCCAAATTGGCAACACATAGAGACAGTCCCTACCCAACAGTGGGCTCACAGTCTAAATGGGGGAGACAGAGAACAGAACCAAACATACCAACAAAATAAGATAAATAGGATAGAAATGTACAAGTAAAATAAATAAATAGAGTAATAAATATGTACAACCATATATACATATATACAGGTGCTGTGGGGAAGGGAAGGAGGTAAGATGGGGGGGAATGGAGAGGGGGACGAGGGGGAGAGGAAGGAAGGGGCTCAGTCTGGGAAGGCCTC
Organism: Tachyglossus aculeatus; assembly: GCF_015852505.1. NCBI lineage: Eukaryota > Metazoa > Chordata > Mammalia > Monotremata > Tachyglossidae > Tachyglossus > Tachyglossus aculeatus. The sequence continues at coordinate 53,839,933 of NC_052079.1, forward strand.
CTGGAGGAGGTGAGCTCTCAGCAGGGCCTTGAAGGGAGGAAGAGAGCTAGCTTGGCGGAGGGGCAGAGGGAGGCCATTCCAGGCCCGGGGGATGACGTGGGCCGGGGGTCGACGGCGGGACAGGCGAGAACGAGGTACACTTTACTTCTCTGGGCCTCAGTTACCTCATCTGTAAAATGGGGATTAAGACTGTGAGCCCCCCGTGGGACAACCGGATCACTTTGTGACTTCCCCAGCGCTTAGAACAGTGCTTGGCACATAGTAAGCGCTTAATAAATGCCATTAAATAATAATAATAATAATAATAATAAATCAATCAATCGTCTTTATTGAGCGCTTACTGTGTGCAGAGCACTGTACTAAGCGCTTGGGAAGCCCAAGTTGGCAACACAGAGAGACGGTCCCCACCCAACCCACCCCGATTCTCTCACCCTTGTAGCCGAGAGGGCAGGGGCCCGCCATGGGCCTTTCCACGTCTTCCTCACGAGGCTGCCCACCCGCCGCCATCTTGCAGTGGGCCGCCGGCGCCGCAAAGGTTGCCGGGAAGGGTAGATGGGCAGGCCAAAGCCGCGCGCGCGCGCGCGTAGCAACGCGTTTCCATAGCGACCGGAGGCGGGGTCCCGAGGAGCATCATTCATTCATTCATTCAATCGTATTTATTGAGCGCTTACTGTGTGCAGAGCACAGTGGAGAGTGGATTCATTCATTCCACCGTATTCATTTATTCAATCGTATTTATTAATAATTATAATAATGATGATGGCATTTGTTAAGCGCTTAAGCACAGTCTTTTAGGCTGTGAGCCCACTGTTGGGTAGGGACCGTCTCTATGTGTTGCCAGCTTGTACTTCCCAAGCGCTTAGTACAGTGCTCTGCACACAGGAAGCGCTCAATAAATACGATTGATGATGATAATGATGGCATTTGTTAATAATAATAATAATAATGGCATTTATTAAGCGCTTACTATGTGCAAAGCACTGTTCTAAGCGCTGGGGAGGTTACAAAGTGATCAGGTTGTCCCACGGGGGGCTCACAGTCTTCATCCCCATTTTACAGATGAGGGAACTGAGGCACGGAGAAGTGAAGTGACTTGCCCAAAGTCACACAGCTGACTAGTGGAGGAGCCGGGATTTGAACCTATGACCTCTGACTCCAAAGCCCGGGCTCTTTCCACTGAGCCCCGCTGCTTCTCTTAAGCGCTTAAGCACAGTCTTTTAGACTGTGAGCCCACTGTTGGGTAGGGACTGTCTCTATGTGTTGCCAACTTGTACTTCCCAAGCGCTTAGTACAGTGCTCTGCACACAGTAAGTGCTCAATAAATACGATTGATGATGATAATGATGGCATCTGTTAAGTGCTTAAGCACAGTCTTTTAGACTGTGAGCCCACTGTTGGGTAGGGACTGTCTCTGTGTGTTGCCAACTTGTACTTCCCAAGCGCTTAGTACAGTGCTCTGCACACAGTAAGCACTCAATAAATATGATTGATGATGATAATGATGGCATTTGTTAAGTGCTTAAGCACAGTCTTTTAGACTGTGAGCCCACTGTTCGGTAGGGACTGTCTCTATGTGTTGCCAACTTGTACTTCCCAAGCGCTTAGTAGCTCTGCACACAGTAAGCGCTCAATAAATACGATTGATCGATTGATGTGCAAAGCACTGTTCTAGGCGCCGGGGGGGATGCAAGGTGATCAGGTTGTCCCACGTGGGGCTCACAGTCTTCATCCCCATTTTACAGATGAGGGAACTGAGGCGCAGAGAAGTGAAGTGACTCGCCCAGGGTCACACAGCAGGCAGGTGGAGGGCTGGGATTGAGCGTTTACTGTGTGCACAGCACTGGACTAATGAGCGCTTACTGTGTGCAGAGCACTGGACTAAGCGCTTGGGAAGTACAAGTTGGCCACATCTAGAGACGGTCCCTACCCAACAGCTGGCGGAGCTGGGATTTGAATCCATGATCTCTGACTCCAAATAATAATAATGCTGGTATTTGTTAAGCGCTTACTATGTGCCAAGCACTGTTCAAAGCGCTGGGAGGGATACAAGGTAATCAAGGTTGTCCCACGGGGGGCTCTAATTCCCAGCTCCACCACGTCTGCTGTGTGACCTTGGGCAAGTCACTTAACTTCTCTGAGCCTCAGTGACCTCATCTGTAAAATGGGGATGAAGACCGTGAGCCCCACTTGGGACAACCTGATCACCTGGTATCCCCCCAGCGCTTAGAACAGTGCTTTGCACATAGTAAGCGCTTAACAAATGCCGTCATTATTATTATTTTGGACTCAGCTCCGCCTGGGACAGACCCCTGAAAGCAGAAAAGTTTCGCCTTCCAGAAGGAACCCATGTTTTGGAGCCTCACCCCACCTCCCATTCCGCTGGAATATCAGGATGCCAGGGCTGGGCATGGCCAGTCTTTCCCCGTTCCCCTAATCCGTCTCCCCAACACCCAACACCCACCCTCTTCAGGGTGCCCCAGGTTGGCAGAGCTCCGCCAGCAGCAGCTAAATTGACCGTCTATTTGTCCTTTTCACTGTGTCCCCTTCCAAAGTTGTCTCAACGCCTCCCCCATACAAACACACACATCCCCCTCGAGGATGGCACCTGTCTGCCATGGTCAGTCAGGTGGAGACCCCCATTTCTGCCCCCCAAGTTTGTGTCTCTTCCCAACCTCTCACCCCCGTCCTATCTCTGGCCGGGAGCCCACTGTTGGGTAGGGACCGGCTCTATATGTTGCCAACTTGTACTTCCCAAGCGCTTAGTACAGTGCTCTGCACACAGTAAGCGCTCAATAAATACAGATTGATTGATTGAATGCACTCCCTCCTTATACCCGATAGAGTGACTCTCCCCACCTTCAAGGCCTTATTGAAGCCACACCTCCTCCAAGAGGCCTTCCCTAAGCCTTTTCAACACGAACTGAGCGCTTAGTACAGTGCCCTGAACACAGTAAGCACTCAAGCACGATTGACGTATATATGTTTGTACATATTTATTACTCTACTCATTTATTTATTTTACTTGTACATATCTATTCATTTTATTTTGTTAGTATGTTTGGTTTTGTCTCCCCCTTTTAGACTGTGAGCCCACTGTTGGGTAGGGACTGTCTCTATATGTTGCCAATTTGTACTTCCCAAGCGCTTAGTACAGTGCTCTGCACACAGTAAGCGCTCAATAAATACGATTGATGATGATGATGATTGACAATGCTGGGTGTGGTTCTGGAACAGAACCTAGAAAATAGCCTGTCAGTCTATGGCAAAGCACATCCCACGATGCAGCTACATTTCTGAGGAATCCATCCCAGCTGTATCATGGGCTTCCCCCGCACATCTTCTGTTGTACTGTCCTCTACCAAGTGCTTAGACCAATGCTTTGCACATAGTAAGCGCTTCATAAATACCACAGATTGACTGATTGCATCCCCCGCGAGGTTCCCATCACCAGACTCCACGGCTCGGGGTGACTGAGAGGCCCCCTGGCCTCATCAGCCCACAGCACCTGTATATATGTATATATGTTTGTACTTTATTACTCTATTTATTTATTTTACCTATACATATCTATTCTATTTATTTTATTTTGTTAGTATGTTTGGTTTTGTTTTCTGTCTCCCCCTTTTAGACTGTGAGCCCACTGTTGGGTAGGGACTGTCTCTATATGTTGCCAACTTGTACTTCCCAAGGGCTTAGTACAGTGCTCTGCACACAGTAAGCGCTCAATAAATACGATTGATTGATTGATTGATTGATTGATCGGCCAAGTCACCCACGCCACTGGGGGGCCGCTCAAACCACCAAGTGTCCTGCCCTGGGCCAGGGGCACGGCCTCCCCCTTCACCTTCCTCCGGAGCTCATTCCTGAGGCAAAGCACCATCAAAATCCTAGGTTTAAATAACGTTCAAATGAACTACAGCGGGCAGTTTCTGTAGGCCCGCTTTGTAAAGTATTTCCCAGGAGGCAACTTTGAATCCAGCCTAGGTATTACAAACGTTTATTCAGAAACAGATGAACAATACATAGTCTTCTCCACCCCTCGGGGCACCCCCCCCCCTTTTTTTTTTTTTAATCAAACCCATTCGCTGGGTAATAAGAGGGAAAAAGTTCACTTTCCCCGGCCTGACATCTGCCTGGCAGTTGCTCAGTGACTTCCTCCTTCAGGAACAGTGGGGCTCTACTTCGGGATCAAAAGCAAAGGGCCGAGAAAAGCAGGTCCTGGGGGGGTTCTGGCCAGCCTCCTGGGGGTGCGGGATGGGGAGCGTGAGAGAGGGATGCTTCGTGACCACTGCTGGGGAGAGCAGGGTCGGGCCGCCCCTGAGAGGAAAGGGAGGAGACGGCCGGCATCCACTGGGGAAACCGATTCTGGATTCCGGGCATCGTTGGACGGACTTCAGTCTCACTGGTTGGCCGCCTTGGAGCCGGGGGGAACGAAGCAAGAGTTCGAGCGTCAGTTCCTTCCTCTCTCCCGCCTGGACTCCACAGCCGATTCCCCACTCTCCCTTACGGGGGGCTGGTGGGTCGTTCTCAGGATCACCCAGGGCCTTTGCCGCCCCGGGGCACAAGACTGGCTGACCTCCCGGGCCAGCCCGGTTTACCTACCGTCTTCTCATGCAGGATGAGGGTTCCCCCACCCCCGCGCCGGGAGTCACCCCTACTGTCAGGGGGGAAAGGCAGGGAGGTCCTAAGCATCCTTGGTGAGCAGCACGATACCACCCCCTCTTCGGGCCTCTCCTGCTACGAGAGGGGCTGCACTCCGTTCCAAGACTGTACCTGCAAGCGCTTGGTGTGGGGGCGTCCAAACAGTACAAAGGGGAGGGGCAGGCTCCTCCTCTCCACCCCACCCAGCTGTCTCCACATCACCTCCACGCATTCTGACCCCTCAGCTGCTGTGTGAAGGCGGCCTTTCGGTGACCGCTTTGGGTGCACGTTTTCCAGTTGCGTCCTAGGAATCTCCACTCTGGACGCGGAGGTCAGGGACGCGGTCACATTAGCATTCGGACAGTTGCTCCGGAACATTTCCAGGCCAACGGCCCCCTTCCCCTGGCCCAGGGGGACAGGCCGGCCGGCCCGCCTCCCCCAAACCCCTCCAAGGTCCCTTGGCTTGACCGTGGATGGCGACGGATGGGGCAGATCGCCCAGTGTGGCCTGAGAAACAGGGAGAGCGAAGGGTTTGGTCTCACAGAGAGGACAAAGAAGTCACTGTCCCCGGGGCCAGGCCAGAGCCCCATCGTGGCTGGACGGTCCCCTCCCCATCTCCGACTCTGCGATGCTGTCAGCTTCTAGAAGGAGCTCGCCATTAAGTTGGAAATTCCTTCGCTTTGCGGTGACATCACGGGATCGCTTTCCTTCTCGACGACTTCCGCCCAGCCGCCGGACCGAGCGGCTCTCCCAAGGTCAGGTTCTCATCGGCACTGAAGACGCTTTCCCTTCCTCGGTGGCCGAGCCGAGGCGGGCGGGGGGAGCGGTGGCGGGAGCTCTGGGGAGCTGCCCACCCGGAGGAGAACCTCTGTCTAAACCCCCAACTCCGTAGTGCACGTCCCGCACCTGCCCACTTACGGTCGGGCTCACCTGGCACCTTGGGAGCGGAGGCGGGGAGAGGCCGCCGGAGTCGGCCACCCTTCCAGAAAAACCACGAAATTAAAAACCTCGATGGCGGGGTGGGGGCGGGGGACGCACACGCTAAAAGAAACACTACTGTACAGGGAGGCTGCAGTTGTAGAAAACGACAACGCCCAACCGCCGCCGGGGTCCGATCCGAAACGATACCGCTCCCACGCCCACCCTCCCGCTGCCCCTGATGTTGCCTTGGGGGGGGGGGTGGGGGGCTTCCAGTCTTCACGCGGGGTGGGCCGCGGGCTTCCCGTTGACAGGTGGAGCCTTCCTCCACCCCCGCCTTTGGGCCCCCGCTCAAAGTTTGATTTTGAATTCTGTGGGCTGCACGGAGGCGGAGGCCGCCGACGATTTGAACAGCGCCTTGAGGATGGTGTCCGGGTCCACCTCGGCTGCGGGGTGGGGCGAGGGGGCCGAGCTGGCCCGGCGGGGCGCCTCTCCTCCCTTCAGCGAGGGGCTGTCGCTCAGTCGCCTGCGGAGGGGGATTAAAACACTCGTAAGCTTCCGGGTACGGGGACTGCGGCGCGGACATTTGCTATTCCGGTCAGAGGGGCAATGGAGCAAGCTCCGCGGATCAGAGGTGAGCCCACCTCGACCTGACCCGAGAGGAGAGGGGGCAGGATGCTGGTCATCATCATCATCATCAATCGTTTTTATTGAGCGCTTACTATGTGCAGGGCACTGTACTAAGCACTTGGGAAGTACAAATTGGCAACAAATAGAGACAGTCCCTACCCGACAGTGGGCTCACAGTCTAAAAGGGGGGAGACAGAGAACAAAACCAAACATACTAACAAAATAAAATAAATAGAATAGATATGTACAAATAAAATAAAGAGTAAAAATTATGTACAAACATATATACATATATATGGTCGTCTTCATAACTCAGGCACACTCACTAGGAATTTACGCTTTACCAAATTGGGGGTGGCAGCGGCGGTGGGGAGGGTGATTGTCAGGATTCCCAGACTGAGCCCCTTCCTTCCTCTCCCCCACGTCCCCCTCTCCATCCCCCCCATCTTACCTCCTTCCCTTCCCCACAGCACCTGTATATATGTATATATGTTTGTACATATTTGTTACTCTATTTTACTTGTACATATCTATTCTATTTATTTTGTTAGTATGTTTGGTTTTGTTCTCTGTCTTCCCCTTTTAGACTGTGAGCCCACTGTTGGGTGGGGACTGTCTCTATATGATGCCAATTTGTACTTCCCAAGCGCTTAGTACAGTGCTCTGCACACAGTAAGCGCTCAATAAATACGATTGATGATGATGATGATGATGAAAAGCGTTCAACTTCTCGCAAAATCTGCCGGTTTTTCAAGAACAGAATTGGCTGCGGTTTCGGAGGACAGAAATGGGGAAAGAGACTGTAGACTTGAGACTTGAAGCTCACTGTGGGCAGGGAATGTATCTCCCAACTCTTTTATGCTGTACTCTCCCAGGCGTGTAGTACAGTGCTCTGCACACAGTGCATGCTCGATAAATACCACTGATGGATTGAAGGGGAAAGGGGGTCCCTGGGCCCCTCTCCTCTGGTGAAGGACACCCCCGTCAGCTCCGTCTCCGGGGTGCTGGACTGAGACAGTTGTGGGCCGACAGCTGTCCAAGAGCGTGCCCGATTCTCCCCTGCCCAGCAGACCAGGGTGCCACAACCGCATGACTCGGGCTCACACCCAGTCTTCCAAGTGGCCCCGGAAGAGCTGGGAGTTGAGGTCCCGCTCCGGTCCCAACTTGTCGGCTGCGTGACCTTGGGTAAGTCACTTCACTTCTCTGTACATCAGTTACCTCATCTGTAAAACGGGGACGAAGACTGTAGTCCTATGTAGGACAGCGACAATGTCTAACCCCAGTGCTGAGTACGATGCCTGGCACGTGGTGAGCACTTAAATATCATTTAAAAAACAAATAAAAAAAACATTTAGGAGCCCAGTTTAGTAGCCCAGTGCTCTTCCTGAAGCTGCTCATCTGATACCCCTGGCAGCAGAAGGGAAAAAGTGAGAGGTAGCCCCCGCCCCTGACACAAACCCCCCGGTTTCCTGGGTGAGCATTATCTTCAGCCCTTGGCCTTGTCCCTGGGTTAAGTGACCGGGCTATGCCAGCCTCGCCACCCCATCCGCCCTGCGTGTCTGCTCTCCTTTTGTGGGCCTGGGCCGGCCTCTCCGTGGCCGTTGCTGAGGGATGGGAAATTCACCTTTTGCCCAGGGATGCCTCCCCGCTCTTCCTGGTCGCTGTGAAGTTGGGAACCCCAACCTTCCAGAAGGGTGGCAGGTGTGAAGGATGGCCTGCCCACAGGACTGGGGTAGTCTCAATTCTTTCCCCCATTCAAGAAAGGCAACCAACGGAACCGGTCACCAAACCGATCCCTGGGAAACGCCGCTCGGCCTGCTTCCCCGCCCCTGCCCCCGACCCCTGAGCCACCGCCGACCTTTGAGCCGGCCAGGCTGCCCCCCCACAGATGAAGCAAGGTTTAAGGCCAGGCCGGGTCTTCCTGAGCTGCCGAGGAGGAAGGGAGGTCCCATTCCCAAAGGCTCGTGGCCTCTGACCCTGGGGCCGGAGGCTGTGCGGACTGGGGAGCCGTCTTGCGGGGCCGGAGGAACGGCTCCAGGAACACATACACAGAAACGGAGACCGGGGGCGAATCCCTGCTAAGTTGGGGTTCGGTAAAAACGCCTGCCCACTGCGCTCTAGGAGTTCTGGGAGGCCTTCACTTCTTCCCCTCTCTAGCCTGCCTTTCCAGCCTCACCCCGGCCTTCCAGGGCAGATTCTGATTAAATCAAGGGAACGCAGACCCTCAGGATACGGAGAGACCTGACCCCCAGACTCAAAGGCCTGGGCAGGAGCCCCACCCAGTCCCCTGCAACCCCGACTCCCAGCTCCTTGGCCCTGTTGGCTTCCGATACCTACAGCAGGATGGGCTGGTCTGACGTGATGACGTTCCCGTTGATGTGGAGGTTGCATTTCATGGGCTGACCTGGAAGAGAGGAGGGAGGAGGAGGAGGAAAGCTTCAGACCCTGGTCCAGGAATCAACCGAGGTCGCTCCCCTGGGCAACTCCCTCTGACCCAGGGGTCAGCAACGCCAGCCCGGCGCCCAACGGATATCACCAGACGGGCAGGCTGCGGGGTCCCCGCAGGCAGTCAAGCAACAGGCCCTACCTGGGTTTCCCACGAGTCCAACGCGCTGCCATCGCCGGCTCATTCCCCCCCAACCAAGCCAAAGAGAGGACGGATCTCGGGGGATGCACCCTCACATTTAAGGCAGAGACTTCCTGACTTCAGGGAAGCCCTCAGGGTGTTCTCGGAGGCCAGGGAGGGTGGCCACACCAAGGCAGGAGCCCTGGGGGCTTTGAGAGCCAGAGGGCAGGAGGAGGTTGGGAAAGGGTCTCATTGTACAGGCCCTGATCCCTAACCCTCCCTAACTCTCGGCAGTCAGGTAGACCTGAGGAGGCCGAGGCGGGCGGAGAGTGCTTTGAGGTGGGGGTCTGGAGCCGGGCTGCCTCAGGGTTGGTTGTCCCTGCAGCGGGGGGCCTTCCCGGGTGTCTGAGGAGAGCAGAATGGAGGAAAAGATCTCCCCTTTCCGCTACTCCACACCTGCCAGAGGAGAATGGGTTGGTCAACTCTTCTCTGCGGGGTGGGCTTAGATTTCTGTCTCGAAAAGGTTGCCCCTCCTGTCCCCAAGGGAGCTCTAATAATTCATTCATTCATTCAATCGTATTTACTGAGCGCTTACTGTGTGCAGAGCACCATACTAAGCGCTTGGGAAGTACAAGTCGGCAACATCTAGAGACAGTCCCTACCCAACAACGGGCTCACAGTCTAGAAGGGGGAGACAGACAACGAAACAAAAAATGTGGACAGGTGTCAAGACTTACTACATACTACTCCTCTCTGGGACTCAGACCTAGCCTCCGTGGCTGGCCTCTCTTTTCACCTAGCTGGCTAGAAGGACCTCCAGGTCATCCTGTCCATTCTCCTGTCTCAGAACCACACACAAACACCCCTCAACACATCCTTAGCAATGCTAACTTCTCTCACACATCTAAGCGGCCCCCCACCTTCTCCAATGGTTAGTCCATCCCTTCCAGGTAAGGAGTAGTAATGTTAACAATGGCATTTGTTAAGCGCTTACTATGTGCCAAGCACTGTTTTAAGCACTGGGGGGTGGAGGGGGGGAGATATAAGATGATCAGGTTGTCCCACATGGAGCTCACAGTCTTAATCCCCACTTTACAGATGAGGGAAGTGAGGCCCAGAGAAGTTAAGTGACTTGCTCGCTAAGTGCTTACTATGTGCCAAGCGGCTACCTGCGGCTACCTTCTTTTCACATCATCTCCCCCGCTAGACTGTAAGCTCCTTGTAGGCCAGGATCGTGGCTACTCACTGCATTATACTCTCCCAAACGTTCAGTATAATAATAATAATAATAATGATGGCATTTCTTAAGCGCTTACTATGTGCAAAGCACTGTTCTAAGCGCTAGGGAGGATACAAGGTGATTAGGTTGTCCCACAGGGGGGTTCACAGTCTTAATCCCCATTTTACTGATGAGGTAACTGAGGCACAGAGAAGTTACAAGGTAATCAGGTTGGACACAGTGCCCGGCCCCTGTGGTGCTCCTGGTCTAAGGGGAAAACATTTGGCAGAGGCTGTTGAAGGGCTGGGCCTCAGGGGGTGATCCCAAGCAAGCCGGCTGGACACTTCTCTCCTAAAGACTTGGGGGCTTTTTCCCGGTCCAACCCAAACCCCGGCTCCCAGTCTCCCTGGAGTAGCCGCATGGCACTCACGCCCACATCCGCAATTTATTTCTATTAACATCTGTCTTTCCCTCTAGACTCTAGGTTCTTTGTGGGTGGGGAAAGTCTGTTATATTTTAATAATAATAATGATGGTATTTGTTAAGCGCTTACTATGTGCCAAGCACTGTTCTAAGTGCTAGGGGGGGATCCACGGTAATCAGGTTGTCCCACATGGGGCTCACAGCCTTCATCCCCATTTTCTAGATGGGGGAACCGAGGTACAGAGAAGTGAAGTGACGGGATTAGAACCCACGACTTCTGAATCCCAAGCCCGGGCTCTTTCCACCGAGCCACGCTGCTTCTCCCGAGCGCTTAAGTACAGTGCTCTTCACACAGCAAGTGCTCAATAAATACAACCGACTGACCCAAGACCCGGAGAGGACAGGTCAGTTCGCGTCCCCTGATCGAGTGACTGGTGGCACCGAGGGCCGACTGCCTGCTGGGTGCCAAGCAATGCCCACCCTTAGAAAGTGGACTCCAGGAATAACACGCATATTAATATCATGCATATTCCCTGCCCTCAAAGAATTTACAGTCCAGGGGCCCATTGGTAATGGGACCAGTCCAACCGCTCCCTCCTCCCACCACTCCCTGCCATCCAGGGAGAGCACTTATGGACAGATGGAACCACTCTGTGGCTACCTTCTTTTCACGTCGTCTCCCCCGCTAGACTGTAAGCTCCTTGTGGGCCAGGATCGTGGCTATTCACTGCATTATACTCTCCCAAACGTTCATAATAATAATAATAATAGTAATAATGATGGCATTTGTTAAGCGCTTACTATGTGCAAAGCACTGTTCTAAGCGCTAGGGAGGATACAAGGTGACTAGGTTGTCCCACGGGGGGCTCACAGTCTTAATCCCCACTTTACAGATGAGGTAACAGACACGGAGAAGTTAAGTGACGTGCCTAAGGTCACACAGCTGACAATCGGCGGAGCCGGGATTAGAACCCATGACCTCCGACTCCCAAGCCCGTGCTCTTTCCATTGAGCCACGCTGCTTCTCTGCACAGGGTATAGTTCTTTGCACATAGGAAGCGCTCAATAAATACCACTGATGGATTGATCAGTCTCCCTGAGGGTCTTCTTGCCCTGGGAAAGCCCCTCGGGGATGATCAGAGCCCCCCGAGCTGAAGATGGGAAGTGGCAGAGTGGGTTTGGATGACCCTGCCCTCCACCAAGGGGGTGGGGGAGGAGGAGGAAAGAGGAGGAGCTGAGGAAAAACCCACCACGAGCCCGCGTGGCTTGGTGTCTGCCCGTGGAAACGGCAGCCGAACCATCGCTTGGAGACGGCGTCTCCTCCGCTCTAACTTACCATCCAAACACCGGTTGTTATACTTCTTGTAGGCGGTGATGGCATCTTCCTTCTTCACAAAAACCACCTCCGCCATGCCAGGGTGTACCAGGCGGGCTCGCTTCAGCGCTCCACACACACAGAACAGCTCCTGAGAAAGAGGGGGAGGGGGCTGGCTCAGGGGTGGGGGATCCGAGACCCATCCCGCCACCCGGGGTCGGGGCCGCTAGCTGAGCACTTTCCGCAGGCCAAGCGCCGTGCCCCGCACCCGGTAAGCTCTCAATCAATGCAATCGATCGACTGATTGATAACTGGGCCAGTCCCAGGCCCACACCCCGCGCCCAACCCCCTATAGGGTGCACGGTGGAGAGGTGGGGTCCCCAAACAACACGTCTGATGGGAGAGGTTTGAATCGCCGGCAGAATCAAAAGCAGCTCCAGGGGCCGTTGGGGCGTCCAAGACGGGGATTCCCATCTCCCCTTCTGCGGGGCCTGGCAGGGGCGGGTACTCACGACGATGTCCTCTTCCGTGACCCGGGGGTGCAGGTTATTCACAGTCATCTTGGTGCCTTCCAGGGGGCTGAAAGTCAGCTGCCAACACCAACGGGGAGGAGTCACCGGGGAAAAGGTGGAGCAGGCCGCAGGGAAAGAGCCGGGAGAGGGGAGGTTGTTCCCTGGGGCCCCCTCCCAATTTCCCGCCTCATTCTCCAGGTCAATGCCTTGCCTGACGAGGAATTTTGGGAAGCCCAGGCTGCCCTGTAGAGGTGTAGAGACTGCATAGCCACCATCCCCCTCCTAGACTGTGAGCCCACTGTTGGGTAGGGACTGTCTCTGTATGTTGCCAGCATGTACTTCCCAAGCGCTTAGTACAGTGCTCTGCACACAGTAAGCGCTCAATAAATACGATTGACTGATTGATTTTGGGGCGGGGAGGGAGAGGGGAAGCAGGATTCGTGCCCCCTGCCCAGTGGTAAGCCCAGGTGTCACAGTGGGGGCTCCCATCGTGGCTTCTGCAGATCATGGAACGGGGGATCCCCCAAATTCCCTCTAATGCAGAACACTAACTGGAAGGTGTTAGACTGTGAGCCCACTGTTGGGTAGGGACCGTCTCTATATGTTGCCAACTTGTACTTCCCAAGCGCTTAGTACAGTGCTCTGCACACAGTACGGGCTCAATAAATATGATTGAATGAAAGGTGCATTCGGGGGTGGGTTCTTACCGTCGTTCCCACCCAGTCTCCCCCTGTGGACTGTCAACTCCTTCTGGGCAGGGATCACCTCTACAGACTCTCACGTACTACGCTCACCCAAGTGCTCTGCACACAGTTAAGAGTTCAAAAACTACCATTAATTGATTGCCCCTCCTCAAGAGGAGGCCGAGGGGCCTGCTGATCCCAGTTCTCTCTCCGTGCCCCGTCCCCAGCCGGGAAATAATGGGCGCCAGACAATCTGCCGCAATTTCAAAGGCTCACGGGAGTGGGAGGGTGTGGACGGGGGATGCCATGCCCATCTCCACTTCCTCCCGTCACCGATTTTCTCCCTCAGGAGTCTGGGAAGACCAACGCGGGGTTGAAATTTCCATATTTATTACTCTATTTATTTATTTATTTTACTTGTACATGTCTATCCTATTTATTTTATTTTGTTGGTATGTTTGGTTCTGTTCTCTGTCTCCCGCTTTTAGACTGTGAGCCCACTGTTGGGTAGGGACTGTCTCTATGTGTTGCCAATTTGTACTTCCCAAGCGCTTAGTACAGTGCTCTGCACATAGTAAGCGCTCAATAAATACGATTGATTGATTGATTGATTGAAAAAACCAAGAGGGATGGGGAGGAGGGGGGGGGGGGGGTCTTTCCAGCCCTGACTCACCTCCGCGGCGGGGGGCTCCTTCGGGGGCTCCTCCTTGGTCACCAGAGTCCGTGACACGTTGGTCAGGGTCTTGGTTTGCCCCGGGGAGGGCAGGGTCGGCGGGGCTGTGTAGGTGTCGTTCTGCACCACTTTGGTGAGGGGGACGGTCTTGGAGAGGGAGAATTTGGAACCGCTCAGCCCGGCCTGGACAAAAAGAACAGGGCTGATCTGAAGCCCCGGGGGCCCGGCCCAGGACCATCGGGCCCACTGACCCGCCGAGCTGAACCGCCAATGGGCGACTCACTGCTCAAAGGGCTTTGAGCTTCCCGCTTCTACTTTATAATAGTAATGGCGTTTACTAAGCACTTGCTAAGTGCAAAGCACCGTTCTAAGCGCTGGGGAGGTTACAAGGAGATCAGGTTGTCCCATGGGGGGCTCACGGTCTTCAACCCCATTTTACAGATGAGGGAACTGAGGCCCAGGGAAGTGAAGTGGCTTGCCCAAAGTCACACAGCTGACAATCGGCGGAGCCGGGATTTGGACCCATGACCTCTGACTCCAAAGCCTGGGCTCCTTCCACTGAGCCACGCTGCTTCTCAGTTATATAATAATATATAATATATAAATATACAATACATATAATGTATATGTATATACATATATGTATATATGTTTGCACATATTCATTACTCTATTTATTTACTTATTTATTTTACTTGTACATATCTATTCTATTTTATTTTGTAGCATGTTTGGTTTTGTCTCCCCCTTTTAGACTGTGAGCCCACTGTTGGGTAGGGACTGTCTCTAGATGTTGCCAACTTGGACTTCCCAAGCGCTTAGTACAGTGCTCTGCACACAGTAAGCGCTCAATAAATACGATTGATGATGATGATGATATAATATTTATATAATAAAAATGCTTCTCAATTTGTAATGATAATAATGATGATGGTATTTGTCCAGTGCTTACTACATACCAAGCACTGTTCTAAGCGCTGCTCTTCCTCTTGAGGCCTCCCTCTGTTAATGATTCCCGGCTGCCGCCTCCCCCATTCGACTGTGAGCTCCTTGAGGGCAGGGATCTCGGATCTTGCAACCGTTGTACTCACCCAGGCACTTAGTACAGAGCCCGAAGCTCAGGAAGTGTTCAACTAATACCACCAAAGCAGTATGGCCGGCTGTGTGCTCTTGGTCGAGTCACTTCACTTCGCCTCAGTTTCCTCATCCGTAAAATGGGGATTCAAAGCCTGTCCTCCCTCCCCTTTAAACTGTGAGTCCCAGGCGGAGCAGGAACTCAGTCCAACCTGATTATCGTGTATCTTCCTCAGTGCTTAGTACAATGCACTGCACACAATAATAATACCAATAGCATTTATCAAGCATGTGGCAAGCACCACACTAAGCGCTGGGGTAGACACAGGCTAAACAGAGCCCATGTCCTACATAGGGCTCCCAGTTTTAATTCCCATTTTACAGATGAGGTAAGTGAGGCCCAGAGACGTGGAGTGATTTGTCACACAGCAGGCATTGTACTTCCCAAGCGCTCAGTACAGTGCTCTGCACACAGTAAGCGCTCAATAAATATGATTGAATGAATGAATGAAGGGGCAGAGCCGGGATTTGGACCCAGGCTCTCCTCTCCAGGAATGCGTAAGTAATTAATGATGGTATTTGTTAAGCGCTTCCTAAGTGCCAGGCGCTGTACTAAGCGCTGGGGTAGATACAAAAGCAAATCGAGTTGGACGCAATCCCTGTCCCATGTGGGGCTCACAGTCTCCATCCCCATTTTACAGATGAGGTAACTGAGACACAGAGAAGCGAGGTGACTTACTCAAGGTCACACAGCAGGCATTGTACTTCCCAAGCGCTTAGTACAGTGCTCTGCACACAGTAAGCGCTCAATAAATACGATTGAATGAATGAATGGGCAGAGCCGGGATTTGGACCCAAGCTCTCCTCTCCAGGAATGCGTAAGTAATTAATGATGGTATTTGTTAAGCGCTTCCTATGTGCCAGGCGCTGTACTAAGCGCTGGGGTAGATACAAAAGCAAATCGAGTTGGACGCAATCCCTGTCCCATGTGGGGCTCACAGTCTCCATCCCCATTTTACAGATGAGGTAACTGAGACACAGAGAAGCGAGGTGACTTACTCAAGGTCACACAGCAGGCATTGTACTTCCCAAGCGCTTAGTACAGTGCTCTGCACACAGTAAGCGCTCAATAAATACGATTGAATGAATGAATGGGCAGAGCTGGGATTTGGACCCAAGCTCTCCTCTCCAGGAATGCATAAGTAATTAATAATGGTATTTGTTAAGTGCTTCCTAAGTGCCAGGCGCTGTACTAAGCGCTGGGGTAGATGCAAAAGCAAATCGAGTTGGACGCAATCCCTGTCCCATGTGGGGCTCACAGTCTCCATCCCCATTTTACAGATGAGGTAACTGAGACACAGAGAAGCAAGGTGCCTTGCTCAAGGTCACACAGCAGACATGTGGCGGAGCCAGGATTAGAACCCATGACCTTCCAACTCCTAGGCCCGGGTTCGACCCGTTACTCTGCACACAGTATGTGCTCAATAAATACGACTGAATGAATACTGCTTTTCTCTGTAGGTAAAGAGGTGCCTCCCTACGTCCTTCAATCTGTGACCTTTTGACATTTGATATTCACCCCACCCTCAGCCCCACAGTACTTATGGACAAATCTTTAAATTATATACTGCAAATTACTTGTTCATTCATATTCATTCATCCATTCATTCATTCATTCATCCTCCCCCTCGTCCCCCTCTCCATCCCCCCCATCTTACCTCCTTCCCTTCCCCACAGCACCTGTAATATGTATATATGGTTGTACATATTTATTACTCTATTTATTTATTTATTTATTTTACTTGTACATTTCTATCCTATTTATTTTATTTTGTTGGTATGTTTGGTTCTGTTCTCTGTCTCCCCCTTTTAGACTGTGAGCCCACTGTTGGGTAGGGACTGTCTCTATGTGTTGCCAATTTGTACTTCCCAAGCGCTTAGTACAGTGCTCTGCACATAGTAAGCGCTCAATAAATACGATTGATTGATTGATTGATATTAATACCTGTCTCCCTTTCCAGATCAAAAGCTCGTTATGGGCAGGGAACATGTCAGCTAATTCTGTTGTACTGTACTCTCCCAAGTGCTTGGTACAGTGCTCTGTACATAGTTAGCGCAAGCTCAATAAATTCAATTGATTGGCTGAGGAGACAGCAAAGCCTGGAGCCAAGGAGTAGGGATACTGGCTTTCTCTCTGGAAATCTCTGGAAAAGCAGCGTGGCTCAGTAGAAAGAGCCTGGGCTTTGGAGTCAGAGGTCATGGATTCAAATCCTGGCTCCGGCAGTTGTAAAGCTGTGTGACTTTCGGCATGTCACTTAGCATCTCTGGGCCTCGGTTCCCTCAACTGGAAAATGGGGATGAAGACTGTGACCCCCCCCCCGGCACAACCTGATCACCCTGTAACCTCCCCAGTGCTTAGAACAGTGCTTTGCACATAGTTTAAGTGCTTAATAAATGCTACTATTATTATTAAATTATTATTATTAGTATTCTTAGAGAAGCAGCGTGGCTCAGTAGGAAAGAGCACGGGCTTTGGAGTCAGAGGTCATGGGTTCAAATCCCGGCTCTGCCAATTGTCAGCTGTGTGACTTTGGGCAAGTCACTTAGCGTCTCTGGGCCTCGGTTCCCTCATCTGGAAAATGAGGATGAAGACTGTGACCCCCCCGGGACAACCTGATCACCTTGTAACCTCCCCAGTGCTTAGAACGGTGCTTTGCACATAGTTTAAGTGCTTAATAAATGCTATTATTATTATTAAATCAGCTGGGGTCTGGAAAGGCCTGGAAATCTACCCACAAGGAAAACGAACACCCAGAAGGAACCGTCGAAAAAACAAAACAAACGAATAACCAAAAAAATAGCCAGGATTCCAGAGTTAAAGGCAGCCGGCTCCTCCCCGGCATCCCACTGTGAGCCCACTGTGGGGTAGGGACCGTCTCTATATGTTGCCAACTTGTACTTCCCAAGCGCTTAGTACAGTGCTCTGCACACAGTAAGCGCTCAATAAATATGATTGATTGATTGATTGATCCCCTCCCCAGCATCGAGCCGCCCGCCCTTACCACGCGGGGAGGCAGGGGGAAACTGTTGGTCGTTGTGATTTTCATCTGCTTGCTGGGAGCGGGAATCAGGCCCCCGTCATCTTCGTCCATATCGTACGGGTTCTGCAAATAGCGCCGTGTCAGTCGACGGGGAGAGTGCCAAGCTCCCCTGGCACCAACCCGCCCGTTACCCCGGACATGGGTGGTGAGGCGGGGGGTCCCCAAAGTGAACCGGGGGGAGGGAGCTGACCCTGGCAGCCGCGGAGAAGGTAGAGGTGGCCGCCCCCGCCCGCCTGCCGAGCTTTATCGGCTCACGGCCTCACCAGGAAAGGGAGAACCAAGGGATGGCCCTCCCAGCCCACGCTCGGAGAGAATTCCAAGTGATCGAGCCCAAGCTCCTGGTGAGGGGTTTCCTTCTTGGGGAGAATTCCAAGTGATGGAGCCCCTCCTACGCTCCGCCCGTCCCCCGGCCCCCAGTCCCACTCCCGGGGAGGCGGGCACACCTGTTTGTGTTGGTGGTTGTTGACTACATTGATCCTCATTCCGGCAGGGTGAGAGAGAAGCGGGGCGATAGCCTTCTGCTGCGGAACCCGGGAGGAGAAGACCGGTCAGAGCCCCACCTCGCCCGACCCACGGTCCCGTCCCTTGTCACCCAAAACGGTGAGAGTCCAGTCCCCGAGCCCCGGGCAGAGACCTCCACGGACAGCCGCCACTCTGACCCTCTTCCGGGTTCCTCCCACGCGGACTGACCCATCTCTTCCAGACGACACGTTCTCCAATCATTCCGACCCAACTCTTCCAGCCGACACGCTCTCAAATCATTCCCTGGCAGAAGGACTCCCTTCCCGGGGGACGGGGAGCCGGCTTGACTTCCCCGACAACGTTTAGGCCAAGTGGCTCCTTGCCCCATCGCCCATCCCAGTAAATGACATGGGCTGGGACGACCGCTGCCACTCTCACGCCGCCTTCCGGGTGCCTCTGGCCACAGGGAACGCCAAGGCCAAATCCAAATCACACCTCCAGCACCCCAAAACACACACACACATTTCCCATCACCTAACCAACAAGCTTCACCCAGCTAGTCCCTTTCAGATCTTCCACAGGGCTACCACCTCCTGGCCTCCGGCGACCGGAACGGGGTGGGGGGGGTGGGGTTCGAGCAGGGATGTGCTTTGCACATCATAATTGCTTAACAAATACCATCATTATTATTATTATTATGCGGGTTCTTGGGCCGGGAGGCCGGTGGCAAATGTCTCCAGGGAGCAGTATAACAGAAAAGTTTGGGGAGGCAGAGGCAGTCTACTATTTTTCCAAAGCCTCCCCCGACACTGTTCCCAAAGATTTCTGGGAAGACTTTCTTAGTTCCATTTCCCACTTCCCTCTAGCTCCGCCTTCCAAGGAAATTTGCCCTTTTTGACCACTGGCATAGCTTGCTAGCCAACAGAAAGCCCCTCTGTTCCAAGTAAACAGTAGCCAAGCTTAAGCCCCTCCTCTTAGGCATGGTGCCAGCCATGATTCCCAGAGGCCTCTGCCCAGACCCTTTGAGGGATCGAGGAGTCCGCAAGGCCCCCGGGCATTTATTTTATTTTATATATATATATATATATTTTCATTCATTCATTTATTCATCATTTATTTATTTATTTATTTATTTTGCTTGTACATATCTACTCTATTTTATTCTGTTAGTATGTTTGGTTTTGTTCTCTGTCTCCCCCTTTTAGACTGTGAGCCCACCGTTGGGTAGGGACTGTCTCTATATGTTGCCAACTTGTACTTCCCAAGCGCTCAGTCCAGTGCTCTGCACACAGTAAGCGCTCAATAAATACGATTGATTGATTGATTCTAGTTTTTAAAAGGCCCCAATTCAATGGGGGATGGATCTGCCCCTCGAAAACGGCTCCGCCTACCCCTCTAGACTGTACGCTTATCATGGGCAGGGAATGTGTCTGCTAATTTCTCTTGTATTCTTCTCTTCCAAGGGCCCGGAACAGTGCTCCGCACATAGTAAGCGCTCAATAAATACCACTGACTGACTGATTGGGTGAGGGGGTGGTGGGTTCCCAGGCTTCCCTCTGGGTGCCCAGCCCACCGAGGGCCCTCTGCTGTACCTGGATGGTCTTGGTGATCTTGAGGGTGGGGGGCGCGGCCCCGGGGCCCACGAGGGCAGCAGGGGAGCCCCTCTTCAGGCCAATCTTCTCCCGGGCATCCACCACTTTGCTCCCTTTCTCCGAGGCCGTGCTCTGCTGCTTCCGGGAGTTGAGCGTCTCCCGGGCATCCTGCACCTTCCCCTGGATCCTGAAGCGGGCATCTTTCTGCCCCAGCTTCTCTCGGGCGTCCTTGACGCCCAGCCGGTGCCGGGCGTCCGTCAGGCCGATCTTCTGCCGGGCGTCGAAGGTCTGCTGGAAGCCGGCGGCCGGAGTCGGCCGGCTCGCGGGGGTCTGCTGCTGCGTCCCGATGCGAGACTTGATGCCGCCGATCCCGGGCCGGGCGTTGAGCCTGCCGAGAGGAGGTCGGACCCATTAGGTGGTCCGGGCCGCGGCCCCGGGAGAGGGGATGCAGCGGCCGCAGAGGGACAGTAGGACCGACGCGGTGACCCTTTCACCCGTGAGCTTACAGCCGCACCCCAAGAGGGAAGCGTTCGGCGGATAGTTCGGAAGCTGAGCCCGACGGCAGCCGCGGGGCCTCCTCCCCACCTTCGAGGCTCGGTTGCCAGGCCCGGGACCCCCTCCCGCCACGGTGGACCGAGTCCACAGAGCCATCGCAACTCAGGACAAGGGGGCTTCAGGCCTGGGCTTAGCCCAGGCCGATCACCGGGCACGGTTCGGGCAGTTCCGGCCGGGACCACACTTCCAGTCCTGGTGAGCCGCTGCGGAAGGATTGCCGGCCATCCCTTTTAATAATAATAATAATGATGGCATTTATTAAGCACTTTACTACGTGCAAAGCACTGTTCTAAGCGCTGGGGGGATACCAGGTGATGAGGTTGTCCCACGTGGGGCTCACAGTCTTCAGCCCCATTTTACAGATGGGGGAACTGAGGCAATGGAGAAGTTAAGGAGAAGGAGATAAGTGGCGGAGCCGGCATTCGAACCCATGACCTCTGACTCCAGAGCCCGGGCTCTTTCCCACTGAGCCGCGCTGTTAGACGGTGAGCCCGCTGTTGGGTAGGGACTGTCTCTAGATGTTGCCAATTTGTACTTCCCAAGGGCTTAGTACAGTGCTCTGCACATGGTAAGCGCTCAATACGATTGATGATGATGATGATCCTGGGGGAAACGCTCGGGTGACCTGCTTTTCCCTCAAAATGGTGGGAGTCTGGAGGGTCGGATGGGTTCGGTGGACCGCTGCCAGACCGTCGCTCTCCCCTCCCTCAAAAATCACCCCCCGCTAACCACTCATCTCCCCTCTTTCTACAGCGCGGCCCTAGAGGATAGAGCCCGGGCCTGGAAGAAAGAAGGACCTGGGTTCTAATCCCAGCTCCACCGCTCGTCTCCTCCGTGACCTTCGGGAAGTCCCTTCACTTTTCTGTGCCTCGGTTACTTTAACTGTAAAATGGGGATCAAGACTGGGAGCCCCCGTTTGGGAGAGGGACCGTGCCCAACCCAATTTGCTTATGTCCAACCCAGTGATTAGTACAGTGCCTGGCACATAGAAAGCGCCTAAGGAATATGTGGCTCAATGGAAAGAGGCCGGGCTTTGGAGTCAGAGGTCATGGGTTCAAATCCCGGCTCCGCCAATTGTCAGCTGTGTGACTCTGGGCTAGTCATTTCACTTCTCTGGGCCTCAGTTACTTTAACTGTAAAATGGGGATCAAGACTGGGAGCCCCCGTTTGGGAGAGGGACCGTGCCCAACCCAATTTGCTTATATCCAACCCAGTGATTAGTACAGTGCCTGGCACATAGTAAGCACCTAAGGAATACGTGGCTCAATGGAAAGAGGCCGGGCTTTGGAGTCAGAGGTCATGGGTTCAGATCCCGGCTCCGCCAATTGTCAGCTGTGTGACTCTGGGCAAGTCATTTCACTTCTCTGGGCCTCAGTTACCTCAGCAAAATGGGAATTAAGATTGTGAGCCCCACGTGGGACAACTTGATCGCTCTGTATCCCCCCAGCGCTTAGAACAGAACACATAGTAAGCGCTTAACAAATACCATCATTATTATTATTATACAGTTATTATTATTTTATTCTGCAGCCACTTTGGCACTCACAGTCTCCTCCTCCTCCCCTGCGGGATCGGGATCGCTTTATGCTCTGTCGCTTCCTTTGATGTACTTTAGTGTCTGTCTCCCCCCTTAGACTTTTAAGCTCCTTGAGGGCAGGATTCACGCCTACCAGCTCCTACCCTCCTAAGCGCTGTGGACAGTCCTCTGCCCACAACAGCTGTTCAGTAAGTACTTATAGTACTTATGTTGCCGACTTGTACTTCCCAAGCGCTTAGTCCAGTGCTCTGCATACAGTAAGCGCTCAATAAATACGACTGAATGAATGAATGAACAGCTGTTCAGTAAGTAGTACAGTACTTATGCTGCCGACTTGTACTTCCCAAGCGCTTAGTCCAGTGCTCTGCACACAGTAAGCGCTCAATACGATTGAATGAATGAATGAACAGCTGTTCAGTAAGCAGTATAGTACTTATGTTGCCGACTTGTACTTCCCAAGCGCTTAGTCCAGTGCTCTGCACACAGTAAGCACTCAATAAATACGACTGAATGAATGAACAGCTGTTCAGTAAGCAGTACAGTACTTATGTTGCCGACTTGTACTTCCCAAGCACTTAGTCCAGTGCTCTGCACACAGTAAGCGCTCAATAAATACGATTGAATGAATGAATGAACAGCTGTTCAGTAAGTAGTATAGTACTTATGTTGCCGACTTGTACTTCCCAAGCGCTTAGTCCAGTGCTCTGCACACAGTAAGCGCTCAATAAATACGATTGAATGAATGAATGAACAGCTGTTCAGTAAGTAGTACAGTACTTATGTTGCTGACTTGTACTTCCCAAGCGCTTAGTCCAGTGCTCTGCACACAGTAAGCGCTCAATAAATACGACTGAATGAATGAATGAACAGCTGTTCAGTAAGTAGTATAGTACTTATGTTGCCGACTTGTACTTCCCAAGTGCTTAGTCCAGTGCTCTGCACACAGTAAGCGCTCAATAAATACGATTGAATGAATGAATGAACAGCTGTTCAGTAAGCAGTATAGTACTTATGTTGCCGACTTGTACTTCCCAAGCGCTTAGTCCAGTGCTCTGCACACAGTAAGCGCTCAATAAATACGATTGAATGAATGAATGAACAGCTGTTCAGTAAGTAGTATAGTACTTATGTTGCCGACTTGTACTTCCCAAGCGCTTAGTCCAGTGCTCTGCACACAGTAAGCGCTCAATACGATTGAATGAATGAATGAATGAACAGCTGTTCAGTAAGTAGTACAGTACTTATGCTGCCGACTTGTACTTCCCAAGCGCTTAGTCCAGTGCTCTGCACACAGTAAGTGCTCAATAAATACGATTGAATGAATGAACAGCTGTTCAGTAAGTAGTATAGTACTTATGTTGCCGACTTGTACTTCCCAAGTGCTTAGTCCAGTGCTCTGCACACAGTAAGCGCTCAATAAATATGATTGAATGAATGAATGAACAGCTGTTCAGTAAGCAATATAGTACTTATGTTGCCGACTTGTACTTCCCAAGCGCTTAGTCCAGTGCTCTGCACACAGTAAGCGCTCAATAAATACGATTGAATGAATGAATGAACAGCTGTTCAGTAAGCAGTATAGTACTTATGTTGCCGACTTGTACTTCCCAAGCGCTTAGTCCAGTGCTCTGCACACAGTAAGCGCTCAATAAATATGACTGAATGAATGAATGAACATAGATTGACTGACTGATTGATTGATTGGGAGATCTGGCCCTGCCTGAGGTTGCAGGTTTGCTCAAGAGTGGGTCAACTGAAGGCAGTAAGGCCTTCTCAGTAGTAGTAATAATAATAATAATAACTGTGGTACTTGTTAGGTGCTTACTACGTGCCGAGCACTGTTCTAAGCACAGGGATAGACACAAGCTAATCAGTTGCCAACTTGTGCTTCCCAAGCGCTTAGTACAGTGATCTGCACACAGGAAGCGCTCAATAAATACGATCGATTGATTGATTTAATCAGTGGTAGTAACTGTAGTGGGGGGCAGGGGCAGGCAGTGCACTGTACTATGCACTTGGGAAATACAAGTACAAATACAAATCCTCTCCCCCTCCTCATCCCCCCCGCCTTACCTCCTTCCCCTCCCCACAGCACCTGTATATATGTTTGTACGTATTTGTTACTCTATTTTATTTGTACATATTTATTCTATTTATTTTATTTTGTTAATATGTTTTGTTCTCCGTCTCCCCCTTCTAGACTGTGAGCCCGCTGTCGGGTAGGGACCGTCTCTAGATGTTGCCAACTTGGACTTCCCAGGCGCTGAGTCCAGTGCTCTGCACACAGTAAGCGCTCAATAAATACGACAATGAATGAACAAAGCACAACGATCCACTTCCTGCCCACAGAGAGCTTCCACTCACTCTGCTGGGACAGATGGACTCAGGAGAGAGTCTTAACCGCCCCCCGCGAGGCTCAGAAAGGGCCAGGTCTTTGGGGAGGGCGTAAACTCGGGCAAAGTCCCGGTGCTAAGGTGGATTTCCTGAAAGTTAAAGCCCCATAATCGGCCTGGAAACGAGCCGGGTTTTGGGGGACGACAGTGTGAACGGCACCAACTGAGGACAAGGTGCCGCTCACCTGAGTGCTGGACCTCTGCTTTCCTTTGTGATGAGGCCGGCTCCCTTTCGATTCGGGTCATTTCTTTCTTTTTCTTTCTTTCAATCGTATTTATTGAGCGCTTACTGTGTGCAGAGCACTGTACTAAGCGCTTGGGAAGTACAATTTGACAACATATAGAGACGGTCCCTACCAAAAACGGGCTCACAGTCTAGAAGGGGGAGACAGACAACAAAACAAAACATGTAGACAGGTGTCAAAGTCGTCAGAACAAGTAGAATTAAAGGTATATGCTCATCATTAACAAAATAAATAGAATAGGAAATCTGTACAAATATACATACAAGTGCTGTGGGGCGGGAAAAGAGGTAGGGCTTGGGGGATGGGGAGAAGGAAAGGAAAAAGGAGGCTCATTCTGGGAAGGCCTCTTGGAGGCGGTGAGCTCTCAGTAGGGCTTTGAAGGTAGGTAGGTTTCCTCTTTCGGTGACGTTTTTTCCCCCAACTAAGACGGACTGAGCACTTCATACCATCGCAACAACAGTAATAATAACAGTGATGATGCAGTGTCTCTAGACTGTAAGCTCGCTGTGGGCAGGAAGTGGATCGTTTTGCTTTGTTCATTCATACAAGTACAAATACAAATCCTCTCCCTCCCTCATCCCCCCGCCTTACCTCCTTCCCCTCCCCACGGCACCTGTATATATGTTTGTACGTGTTTGTTACTCTATTTTATTTGTACATATTTATTCTATTTATTTTATTTTGTTAATATGTTTTGTTCTCTGAACAAAACCAACATCTATCAACTCTGCAAGCGCTTAGAAACTACTCAATAAATTCCACTGACTGACTGAATAATAATAACAGTAAAAGAATAACAACTGTATTTGGTGTGCACTTACTGTATGCCAAGAACTGTACTAAGCACTTGAGCCCACTGTTGGGTAGGGACTGTCTCTATGTGTTGCCAATTTGTACTTCCCAAGCGCTTAGTACAGTGCTCTGCACATAGTAAGCGCTCAATAAATACGATTGATGATGATGATGAGTAAACCCAAGAAAATCAGCTAGGACTTAGTCCCGCTGCCACACAGAGTAAGTGGAAGGGAGAACGGATACTGAATCCTCATTTTATTAGATGAGGAAACTGAGGCACAGTAATAATAATAATGGCATTTATTAAGCGCTTACTATGTGCAAAGCACTGTTCCGAGCACTGGGGTAGATACAGGGTAATCGAGTTGTCCCACGTGGGCTCAAAGACTTAATCCCCATTTTCCAGATGAGGGAACTGAGGCCCAGAGAAGTGAAGTGACTCGCCCAAAGTCACACAGCTGACAAGTGGCGGAGCCGGGATTTGAACCCATGACCTCTGACTCCAAAGCCCGGGCTCTTTCCACTGAGCCATGCTGCTTCTCTAATGAAGTGACTTGTCCAGGGTCACACAGGTCTCCTGATTCCCGGTCCTCAGCTCTTTCCTACACTGGATTCCAATATGGAAAAGGAACTACACTGAGAACTTCATTGAAAAAAAAAAATAAAAACATGCCACAAAACAGGATGATTAACTAAACTCACAGGTTTCTCATCTCATCCAACTCTCCCCGTTTTATTTCCTATTCTGAACAAGCAATACAGCGAGGCCTGGTGGCGAGAGCACAGGCTTAGGAGTCGGAGGACGTGGGTTCGAATCCCGGCTCCGCCACCCGTCTGCCGTGTGACCTCGGGCACGTCGCTTAACTTCTCTGTGCCTCCGTTATCTCATCTGTAAAACGGGGATTAAGACTGTGAGTCTCATGTGGGACAGCCTGATTACCTTGTATCTACCCCAGTGCTTAGGACAGTGCTTGGCACAGAGTAAGCGCTTAACAAATACCATCAGCATTATTTTTATTACAAGTTGCTAGACCGTAAGCTCCTTGGGCTGATGGGATGAGGGGTTTTTGACTGGGTGGATCGCTTACTTGTGAATAATAATAATAATAATGGTGGCATTTGTTAAGCGCTTACTATGCGCAAAGCACTGTTCTAAGCGCTTGTGGGGGGATACAAGGTGATCAAGTGATTTTAGACTGTGAGCCCACTGTTGGGTAGGGACTGTCTCTATATGTTGCCAATTTGTACTTCCCAGGCGCTTAGTACAGTGCTCTGCACACAGTAAGCGCTCAATAAATACGACTGATGATGATCAAGTTGTCCCACGTGGGGCTCACAGTCTTAATCCTCATTTTCCAGGTGAGGTAACTGAGGCTCAGAGAAGTTAAGTGACTGGCCCAAGCTCACACAGCAGACATGTGGCAGAGCCAGGACTCGAACCCATGACCTCTGACTCCAAAGCCCGGGCTCTTTCCACCGAGCCACGAGTGCTGGGAGGCATACAGTGTCAATCAATCAATCAGTGGTACTTACTGAGTGCTTACTATGCGTCCTATCACTGTTTTAAGCACTTGGGAGAGTACAATACAACAGCATTGGTCGGCGCACTCCCTGCCCACAGGGAGCTTACAACCCAGAGTCAAAAAACAGAAGGGAAACTGAGGCACAAGGCTGTTAAATTGGCGGGGCCCAGACTTTCAGACAGACCAGCCTCCCTCCCATCATTTATTATAAGTTCTCCCCTTGCCTGTCCTCCCAGTCGGAGTGTGGGCAAGGCTCTCAACGTGTCTTGGTTGCCAACTTCCCGAGCCCTTAGCACAGTGCCTTGTAATAATAATAATAATGACGGCATTTATTAAGCACTTACTATGTGCAAAGCGCTGTTCTAAGCACTGGGGAGGTCACAAGGTGATCAGGGTGTCCCACAGGGGGCTCACCGGCTTCATCCCCATTTTATAATAATAATAATGATGGCATTTATTAATCGCTTACTATGTGCAAAGCACTGTTCTAAGCACTGATAATAATGGCATTTGTTAAGCGCTTACTATGTGCAGAACACTGTTCTAAGCGCTGGGGGGTTACAAGGTGATCAAGTTGTCCCACGTGGGGCTCACAGTCTTCATCCCCATTTTACAGACGAGGTAACTGAGGCTCAGAGAAGTTAAGCGACTTGCCCAAGGTCACACAGCAGACATGTGGGGGGAGTCGGAATTCAAACCCCTGACCCCTGACTCCAAAGCCCGGGCTCTTTCCACTGAGCCACGCTGCTCCTCATTTTCCAGATGAGGAAACTGAGGCCCGGAGACGTGAAGCGACTTGCCCAAAGTCACACAGCTGGCAACTGGCGGGGTGGGGATTTGAACCCATGGCCTCTGACTCCAAAGCCCGGGCTCTCCCCCTCGCCCCCCTCTCCATCCCCCCATCTTACCTCCTTCCCTTCCCCACAGCACCTGTATATATGGATATATGGTTGTACATATTTATTACTCTATTTATTACTCTATTTATTTATTTTACTTGTACATTTTTATCCTATTTATTTTATTTTGTTGGTATGTTTGGTTCTTTTCTCTGTCTCCCCCTTTTTGACTGTGAGCCCACTGTTGGGTAGGGACTGTCTCTATGTGTTGCCAATTTGTACTTCCCAAGCGCTTAGTACAGTGCTCTGCACATAGTAAGCGCTCAATAAATACGATTGATTGATTGATTGATTTTCCAGTGAGCCACGCGGCTTCTGTACCCAGTGGGCGCTCACTAAATCCCACCATCCATCATATAATATTCTCTTGAGTGCTTTACTATGTGCAGAGCACTGTACTAGACGCTTGGGAGAGTAAAACATGAGTGAATTAGGATCAAGATCAACTCTAAAGAAATGGGACTGAGCCTGCTTTAGCAGACGCCTGAGGATTTCTAAACCCAAGGGGCTTCCGGCAATTCTTCGGCGTAGTAGGACAGCGGCGGTCCTGGAATTTCGTTCATTCATTCACTCAATCGTATTTACTGAATGCTTACCACGTGCAAAGCACTGTACTAAGCGCTTGGGAGAGTACCCTAGAACCGTAAACAGACACAGTCCCGGCCCACTAGCTTACAGTCTCGAGGGGGAAGCAAACATTAATAGAAATAAATGACACCGAAGGCCTGGGGTTCTAGTTCGGACTCTGCCAGCGGTCTGTTGGTGATCGGGTTGTCCCACGGGGGGCGGGGGGGGCTCAGGGTCTTAATCCCCATTTTCCAGATGAGGGAACCGAGGCCCAGAGAAGTGAAGTGACTTCACTGACAGCTGGCGGAGCCGGGACTTGAACCCATGCCCTCTGACTCCAAAGCCCGGGCTCTTTCCGCTGAGCCACGCTGCTTCAGTAAGCGATACGCTGCTTCAACTAAGACTGTGGGCCAGAGAAGGTGTCCAACCTATCTTGTATCTCCCCCGGCGCTTAGAACAGTGTTTGGCACATAGTAAGCGCTTAACAAATATCAACATTATGATGATGATGATGATGGTGAGCCGTTGTCGACCCCCGGCCCACATCCTTCCCGGGCCCGGAATGCCCCCAATCCCTCTGCCTATCCGCCAAGCTCGCTCTCTTCCTCCCTTCACAGCCCTACTGAGAGCCCACCTCCTCCAGGAAGCCTTCCCACACTGAGCCCCCCATTCCCTCTGCTCCTCCTCCCCTCCCCGCAGCACTTGTGCATATTTGTACCTATTTATTACTCCATTTCATTTGTACATATTTACTGCTCCTTTAGACTGTGAGCCCACTGTTGGGTAGGGACTGTCTCTGTATGTTGCCAATTTGTACTTCCCAAGCGCTTAGTACAGTGCTCTGCACATAGTAAGCGCTCAATAAATACGATTGATGATGATGATGCTCCATTTCTTTTATTAATGATGTGTGTAGAGCTATAATTCTATATCTGTTTTGATGGTATTGAAGCTTGTCTACCTGTTTTGTTGTCTGTCTCCCCCTTTGAGCCCGTTGTTGGGTACTGTATGTTGGCGACCTGGACTTCCCAAGCGCTTAGTACAGTGCTCTGCACACAGTAAGTGCTCAATAAATACGATTGAATGAATGAATGAAGCATTTAGAACAGTGCTCTGCACAAAGTCAGCGCTCAATCAAGTGCTTAGAGGAAAAAAATGACGGCATTTATTAAGCAGTTACTACGTGCAAAGCACTGATCGAAGCACTGGGGAGGTTACAAGGTGATCAGGTTGTCCCACAGGGGGCTCACAGTCTTCATCCCCATTTTACAGGTGAGGAAACTGAGGCACAGAGAAGTTAAATGACTTGCCCAAAGTCACACAGCTGACAATTGCTGGAGCCGGAATTTGAATCCATGACCTCAGACTCCCAAGTCCGGGCTCTTCCCAGTGAGCCACACTGCTTCTCTACCCGGGCTTGGGAGTCAGAAGGTTGTGGGTTCAAATCCCAGCTTCGCCAATTATCAGCCGTGTGACCTTGGGCAAGTCACTTCACTTCTCTGGGCCTCAGGGACCTCATCTGGAAAAGGGGGATGAAGACTGTGAGCCCCACGTGGGACAAACTGATAATAATAATGGCATTTATTGAGTGCTTACTATGTGCAAAGCCCTGTTCTAAGCGCTGGGGAGGTTACAAGGTGATCAGGTTGTCCCACGGGGGGACTCACAGTCCTAACCCCCATTTTACAGATGAGGGAATTGAGGCACGGAGAAGCGAAGTGACTTGCCCAAAACCACACAGCTGACAATTGGTGGAGCCGGGATTTGAACTCGTGACCTCTGACTCCCAAGCCCGGGTAGCGAAGCAGTGTGGCTCAGTGAAAAGAGCCCAGGCTTGGGAGTCAGAGGTCGTGGGTTCTAATCCCAGCCCCGCCACTTGTCAGCTGTCTGACCTTGGGCAACTCACTTCACTTCTCTGGGCCTCAGTTAGACAAGCAGCGTGGCTCAACGGAAAGAGCCGGGCTTGGGAGTCAGAGGTCATGGGTTCAAATCCCGGCTCCGCCAACTGCCCACTGTGTGACTTTGGGCAAGTCACTTAACTTCTCTCTGTGCCTCGGTTACCTCATCTGTAAAATGGGGATGTGAGCCCCACGTGGGACAACCTGATCACCTTGTATCCTCCCCAGCGCTTAGAACAGTGCTTTGCACATAGTAAGCGCTTAACAAATGCTATCATTATTATTATTATTCTCTGTGCCCCAGTGACCTCATCTGTAAAATGAGGATAAAGACTGTAAGCCCCCCCGCTGTGGGACAACCTGATCGCCTTGTAACCTCCCCAGCGCTTAGAACAGTGCTTTGCACATAGTAAGCGCTCAACAAATGCCATCATCATTATTATTATTATCACAGTTCCCTCACCTGGGAAAGGGGGAATGAAGACTGTGAGCCCCCCGTGGGACAACCTGACTGCCTTGTAACCTCCCCAGCACTCAGAACAGTGCTTGGGAAGCGCTTAATAAATGCCATTATTATTACTATTATCACTATAAATACGATTGAATGAATGATTGACTGACTGATTCTTAGAACAGTGCTTTGCACGTAGTAAGCGTTTATTAATTGTCATTATTATTATAATTATAATAAATACGATTGAATGAATGATCAACTGACTGGTTCTTAAAACAGTGCTTTACATGTGGTAAGCGCTTAATAAATGCCATTATTATTATTATTATTATAAATACGATTGAAGGAATGATTGACTGATTCTTAGAACAGTGCTTTGCACGTAGTAGGCGCTTATTAAATGTCATTATTATTATTATTATTATAAATACA
This sequence comes from Tachyglossus aculeatus, assembly GCF_015852505.1. Lineage (NCBI taxonomy): Eukaryota > Metazoa > Chordata > Mammalia > Monotremata > Tachyglossidae > Tachyglossus > Tachyglossus aculeatus. The sequence goes on from NC_052079.1 coordinate 53,871,040, forward strand.
ATTGAATGAATGATCGACTGACTGGTTCTTAAAACAGTGCTTTACAAGTGGTAAGCACTTAATAAATGCCATTATTATTATTATTATTATAAGTACGATTGAATGAATGATTGACTGGTTCTTAGAACAGTGCTTTGCACGTAGTAGGCGCTTATTAAATGTCATTATTATTATTATTATTATTATAAATACAATTGAATGAATGATCAACTGACTGGTTCTTAAAACAGTGCTTTACACGTGGTAAGCGCTTAATAAATGCCATTATTATTATTATTATTACAAATACGATTGAATGAATGATTGACTGGTTCTTAGAACAGTGCTTAGCACGTGGTAAGCGCTTAATAAATGCCATTATTATTATTATAATAAATACGATTGAATGAATGAATGATTGACTGACGGACTGGTTCTTAGAACAGTGCTTAGCACGTGGTAAGCGCTTAATAAATGCCATTATTATTATTATAATAAATACGATTGAATGAATGAATGATAGACTAACTGATGGACTGGTTCTTAGAACAGTGCTTTGCACGTGGTAAGCGCTTAATAAATGCCATTATTATTATTATAATAAATACGATTGAATGAATGAATGATAGACTAACTGATGGACTGGTTCTTAGAACAGTGCTTTGCACGTGGTAAGCGCTTAATAAACGCCATTATTATTATTATAATAAATACGATTGAATGAATGAATGATTGACTGACGGACTGGTTTCTAGAACAGTGCTTAGCACGTGGTAAGCGCTTAATAAATGCCATTACTATTATTATAATAAATACGATTGAATGAATGAATGATTGACTAACTGACGGACTGGTTCTTAGAACAGTGCTTTGCACATGGTAAGCACTTAATAAATGCCATTATTATTATTATAAATATGATTGAATGAATGAATGATTGACTGACTGACGGACTGGTTCTTAGAACAGTGGTTAGCATGTGGTAAGCGCTTAATAAATGCCATTACTATTATTATAATAAATACGATTGAATGAATGAATGATTGACTAACTGATGGACAGGTTCTTAGAACAGTGCTTTGCACGTGGTAAGCACTTAATAAATGCCATTATTATTATTATTATAAATATGATTGAATGAATGATTGACTGACTGACGGACTGGTTCTTAGAACAGTGCTTTGCACATGGTAAGCGCTTAATAAATGCCGTATTATTATTATTATAAATACTACTGAATGACCGTGAGCCCGCTGTTGGGTAGGGACCGTCTCTAGATGTTGCCAACTTGTACTTCCCAAGCGCTTAGTCCAGTGCTCTGCCCACAGTAAGCGCTCAATAAATACAGCGTGGCTCAGTGGAAAGAGCCCGGGCTTTGGAGTCAGAGGTCATGGGTTCAAATTCCGGCTCTGCCAATTGTCAGCTGGGTGACTTTGGGCGAGTCACTTCACTTCTCTGGGCCTCAGTTCCCTCATCTGTAAAATGGGGGTGAAGACTGTGAGCCCCCTGCGGGACAACCTGATTGTCTTGTAACCTCCCCAGTGCTTAGAACAGTGCTTTGCACACAGTAAGTGCTTAACAAATGCTATCATTATTATTATTATTTTCTGGGCCTTAGTTACCTCATCTGTAAAATGTGGATTAAGACTGTGAGCCCCCCGGGGGACAACCTGATCACCTTGTAACCTCCCCAGCGCTTAGAACCGTGCTTTGCACATAGTAAGCTCTTAATAAATACCATTATTATTATTATTAGAGAAGCAGCGTGGCTCAGTGGAAAGAGCCTGGGCTTTGGAGTCAGAGGTCATGGGTTCGAATCCCAGCTCCACCACTCGTCAGCTGTGTGACTTTGGGCAAGTCACTTAACTTCTCTGGGCCTCAGTTACCTCATCTGTAAAATGGGGATTAACACTGTGAGCCCCACAGGGGACAACCTGATCACCTTGTAAATTCCCCAGCGCTTAGAACAGTGCTCTGCACATAGTAAGCGCTTAATAAATGCCATTATTATTATTATTATTATTATTAAATGCCACCATTATTATTACTCTCTGTGCCTTAATTACCTCATCTGTAAAATGGGGATGAGGACCGTGAGCCCCCTGGGGGACAACCTGATTGCCTGGTAGCCTCCCCAGCACTTAGAACGGTGCTTGGCACATAGTAAGCGTTTAATAAATGCTATTATTACTATTATTATTCTCTGAGCCTTAGTTACCTCATCTGTAAAATGGGGATGAAGACCATGAGCCCCCTGGGGGACAACCTGATTGCCTTGTAACGTCCCCAGTGTTTAGAACAGTGCTTTGCACATAGCAAGCGCTTAATAAATGCCACCATTATTATTAATATTATTCTCTGTGCCTTAGTTACCTCATCTGTAAAATGGGGATGAAGACTGTGAGCCCCCCGGGGGACAACCTGATTACCTTGTAACCTCCCCAGCGCTTAGAACGGTGCTTTGCACATAGTAAGCGCTTAATAAATGCCACCATTATTATTATTATTCTCTGAGCCTTAGTTCCCTCATCTGTAAAATGGGGATGAAGACTGTGAGCCCCCTGGGGGACAACCTGATTACCTTGTAACCTCCCCAGCGTTTAGAACAGTGCTTTGCACATAGTAAGCGCTTAATAAATGCTATCATGATGATGATTATTATTCTCTGGGCCTTAGTTACCTCATCTCCCCCTCGTCCCCCTCTCCATCCCCCCATTCTTACCTCCTTCCCTTCCCCACAGCACCTGTATATATGGATATATGCTTGTGCTGATTTATTACTCTACTTATTTATTTATTTTACTTGTACCTATCTATTCTATTTATTTTATTTTGTTAAGTGCTCAATAAATACGATTGATGATGATGATGCTGCTTTGCACATAGCAAGCGCTTAATAAATGCTACCATGATTATTATTATTCTCCAGGCCTTAGTTACCTCATCTGTAAAATGGGGATGAAGACTGTGAGCCCAAATGGGGATGAAGACTGTGAGCCCCTTGGGGGACAACCTGATTGCCTTGTAGCCTCCCCAGCGCTTAGAACAGGGCTTTGCACATAGTAAGCGCTTAATAAATGCCACCATTATTATTATTATTCTCTGGGCCTTAGTTACCTCATCTGTAAAACGGGGATGAAGACTGTGAGCCCCTTGGGGGACAACCTGATTGCTTGGTAACTTCCCCAGCGCTTAGAACAGTGCTTCGCACATAGTAAGCGCTTAATAAATGCCACCATTATGATTACTATTATTCTCCGGGCCTTAGTGACCTCATCTGTAAAATGGGGATGAAGACTGTGAGCCCCCTGGGGGACAACCTCATTGCCTTGTAACGTCCCCAGCGTTTAGAACAGTGCTTTGCACATAGTAAGCGCTTAGTATTGCCTTGTAACCTCCCCAGCGCTTGGCACATAGTGAGCGCTTAACAGATATTATTATTATAATTAAATATGAATGAATGAATGAATGAGTGGTTCGGGCCGGGGCAAGGACCAACACCCCCCGCCCCGCCCCCTGGCGGTCGGGGAGGGGGAGCGACGGCCGCATCCGCCAATCAGCGCGCGAGGAGCGCGCGAGGCTCCGCCGGCTCAGCCAATGAGAAGCGGCGGCGGGGGCGGGAAAAAGCGCGAGGGCCCGAGCTGGGGATGGGGGGCCGGAGAGCCGGAGTCCGGCCAAGGCGGGTTGTCCGCGGGCACCGGGCCCCCCCGGGCGCCCCAAAGCCGAGCCTCCCGGGGCCACTCACCGCCCCTTCACCGTCACCCCCCGCTTCCGGATCAGCTCGTCGAGGGACAGGTCCGCCATCTTGCGCCGCGCGAACGACAGCCGACGCGCCTCACGGCCCCTCCCCCTTCAGGGCCTGGAAAAAAAGCACTTCCGGTCCGCCCGCGCGCCCTTCCGCCCGCTTCAACTCTCGCGATCACTTGTGGATTCCCCGCCCTCCCCGCCGCGGCGGGGGAAGAGCGAAACTCCCATGAGCCTCCACGCTCCCAGCCTCATCTGCATACGCGCAACGCCACGGGAGGGCCATTTCCCCCCGCTCTCACCACCTCTAAAATTAAAATTGGGTGGAAAAAAAGAGATCGATTGAGGTCCACGTGGGGTTTGCGTCTGCAGAGCGTCCTTTGAAAGGGCCGCACTAACCGAATTAGGGGTTGGGTTAGATGCCAAGTGCCTTGGGAGGCGGAAGTAGTTTATGCCTTAAACTTATGAGTAAGGAAAATAACGATTCGGGGTAACGCCCGAATCCTCACTTCGCATGTGAGAAGAATTTTTGAGCGGGTACAGGTTGTCCCTAAGGTGACTCGCTTACTTCGCGGGATGCCTGGGTGTCGCGATCTGCCCGTTTCCTCTCTATGGTTCAAAGACCAGAGCGTCTACTACAGTACAGAAATTCTGTGATTTCAGTAACAGAGCGTTTGATACAGTCAGGAAGCTGGGCCCGTCAACGCTGCTCGTTTCCTCTTTCATTCTGAAGAGTAGACCGTCTATTACAGCTAGAGCCATTTTTGTTTTAAAGAGTAGAGCGTCTATTACAGCTAGAGCCATTTTTATTTTAAAGAGTAGAGCGTCTATTACAGCTAGAGCTATTTTTATTTTAAAGAGTAGAGCGTCTATTACAGCTAGAGCTATTTTTATTTTATAGTAGACCGTCTATTACAGCTAGAGCTATTTTTATTTTAAAGAGTAGAGCGTCTATTACAGTTAGAGCTGTTTTTATTTTAGAGTAGAGCGTCTATTACAGTTAGAGCTGTTATTTTAAAGAGGAGAGCTATTACAGTTAGAGCTGTTTTTATTTTAAAGAGTAGAGCGTCTATTACAGTGAGCTGTTTTTATTTTAGAGTAGAGCGTCTATTACAGCTAGAGATACTTTTATTTTAGAGTAGAGCGTCTATTACAGCTAGAGATACTTTTATTTTAGAGTAGAGCGTCTATTACAGCTAGAGATACTTTTATTTTAGAGTAGAGCGTCTATTACAGCTAGAGCTATTTTTATTTTAAAGAGTAGAGCATCTATTACAGCTAGAGCTGTTTTTATTTTAAAGAGCAGAGCGTCTATTACAGCTAGAGCTGTTTTTATTTTAAAGAGTAGAGCGTCTATTACAGCTAGAGCTATTTTTATTTTAAAGAGTAGAGTGTCCATTACAGCTAGAGCTACTTTTATTATAGAGTAGAGCGTATATTACAGTTACAGCTGTTTTTATTTTAAAGAGTAGAGCGTCTACTACAGTTAGAGCTGTTTTTATTTTAAAGAGTAGAGCGTCTATTACAGCTAGAGCTGTTTTTATTTTAAAGAGTAGAGCGTCTATTACAGCTAGAGCCATTTTTATTTTAAAGAGTACAGCGTCTATTGCAGCTAGAGCTATTTTTATTTTAAAGAGTACAGCGTCTATTACAGCTAGAGCTGTTTTTATTTTACAGAGTAGAGCGTCTATTACAGTTACAGCTGTTATTTTAAAGAGCAGAGCGTTTATTACACCTAGAGCTGTTTTTATTTTAAAGAGTAGAGCGTCTATTACAGTTAGAGCTGTTATTTTAAAGAGGAGAGCTATTACAGTTAGAGCTGTTTTTATTTTAAAGAGCAGAGCGTCTATTACAGTTAGAGCTGTTTTTATTTTAAAGAGCAGAGCTTCTATTACAGTTAGAGCTGTTTTTATTTTAAAGAGTAGAGCGTCTATTACAGTTAGAGCTGTTTTTATTTTAAAGAGCAGAGCTTCTATTACAGTTAGAGCTGTTTTTCTTTTAAAGAGTAGAGCGTCTATTACAGCTAGAGCTATTTTTATTTTAAAGAGTAGAGTGTCCATTACAGCTAGAGCTACTTTTATTTTAGAGTAGAGCGTATATTAGTTAGAGCTGTTTTTATTTTAAAGAGTAGAGCGTCTATTACAGCTAGAGCTGTTTTCATTTTAAAGAGTGGAGCGTCTATTACAGCTAGAGCCATTTTTATTTTAAAGAGTACAGCGTCTATTGCAGCTAGAGCTATTTTTATTTTAGAGTACAGCGTCTATTACAGCTAGAGCTATTTTTATTTTAAAGAGCAGAGCGTCTATTACAGTTAGAGCTGTTTTTATTTTAAAGAGTAGAGCTTCTATTACAGTTAGAGCTGTTTTTATTTTAAAGAGTAGAGCGTCTATTACAGCTAGAGCCATTTTTATTTTAAAGAGTACAGCGTCTATTGCAGCTAGAGCTATTTTTATTTTAGAGTACAGCGTCTATTACAGCTAGAGCTATTTTTATTTTAAAGAGCAGAGCGTCTATTAGAGCTATTTTTATTTTAAAGAGTAGAGCGTCTATTACAGCTAGAGCTATTTTTATTTTAAAGAGTAGAGTGTCTACTGCAGCTAGAGCTATTTTTATTTTAAAGAGTAGAGCGTCTATTACAGTTGAGCTACTTTTATTTTAAAGAACAGAGCTTCTATTACAGTTAGAGCTGTTTTTATTTTAAAGAGTAGAGCGTCTATTACAGTTAGAGCTATTTTTATTTTAAAGAGTAGAGCGTCAGAGCTATTTTTATTTTAAAGAGTACAGCGTCTATTACAGCTAGAGCTATTTTTATTTTAAAGAGTAGAGTGTCTATTACAGCTAGAGCTATTTTTATTTTAAAGAGCAGAGCTTCTATTACAGTTAGAGCTGTTTTTCTTGTAAAGAGTAGAGCGTCTATTACAGTTAGAGCTATTTTTATTTTAAAGAGTAGAGCGTCTATTAGAGCTATTTTTATTTTAAAGAGTAGAGCGTCTATTACAGCTAGAGCTATTTTTATTTTAAAGAGCAGAGCGTCTATTACAGTTAGAGCTGTTTTTATTTTAAAGAGTAGAGCGTCTATTAGAGCTATTTTTATTTTAAAGAACAGAGCGTCTATTACAGTTAGAGTTGTTTTTATTTTAGAGTAGAGCGTCTATTACAGTTAGAACTATTTTTCTTTTAAAGAGTAGAGCGTCTATTACAGTTAGAGAGCTATTTTTACTTTAAAGAGTAGAGCGTCTATTACAGTTAGAGCTATTTTTATTTTAAAGAGTACAGCGTCTATTACAGTTAGTGCTGTTTTTAATTTAAAGAGTAGAGCTTCTATTACAGTTAGAGAGCTATTTTTATTTTAAAGAGTAGAGCGTCTTTTACAGTTAGAGCTATTTTTATTTTAAAGAGTAGAGCGTCTATTACAGTTAGAGCTGTTTTTATTTTAAAGAGCAGAGCGTCTATTACAGTTAGAGCTGTTTTTATTTTAAAGAGTAGAGCGTCTATTACAGTTAGAGCTATTTTTATTTTAAAGAGCAGAGCGTCTATTAGAGCTATTTTTATTTTAAAGAGTAGAGCGTCTATTACAGTTAGAGCTATTTTTATTTTAGAGTAGAGTGTCTATTAGAGCTATTTTTATTTTAAAGAGTAGAGCATCTATTAGTTAGAGCTATTTTTATTTTAAAGAGTAGAGCGTCTATTAGAGAGCTATTTTTATTTTAAAGGGTAGAGCAACTACTACAGTTAGCCCTACACGTCAGTATGTTGCAATACACACTTCTAAGTATAGTTAAGAAGCTCTACACGTCAATACTGCCCGTTTCTTTTTCTGCTTTAAACAGTAGAGCGTCTACTACAGTTAGAAAGCTCTACACGTCAGTACTGCCCGTTTCCTCTTCTGCTTTAAAGAGTAGAGCGTCTACTACAGTTAGAAAGCTCTACACGTCAGTACGCTGCAATACACACTTCCAAGTACAGTTAAGAAGCTCTACACGTCAGCACTGCCCGTTTCTTTTTCTGCTTTAAAGATAGAGCGTTTACTACAGTCACAAAGCTCTACATATCAGTACGCCGCAATCCATGCTTCTAAATACAGTTAAGCTCTATTGCGCTTTTCCTCTTTTACTTTAAAGAGTAGAGCGTCCACTACAGTTAGGAAGCTCTACAGCTCGTTTCCTCTTTTACTGTAAAGAGTAGAGCGTCTACTACAGTTAGAAAGCTCTGCATGTCAATACGCTGCAATTCCCGCTTCTAAGTAGTTAAGAAGCTCTACACATCAGTACTGCCCGTTGCTTTTTCTGCTTTAAAGAGTAGAGCATCTACTACAGTTAGAAAGTTCTACACGTCAGTACTGCCTGTTTCTTTTTCTGCTTTAGAGTAGAGCGTCTACTACAGTTAGAAAGCTCTACATGTCAGTACACTACAATACACGCTTCCAAGTACAGTTAAGAAGCTCTACATAGTACTGCCCGTTTCTTTTTCTGCTTTAAAGAGTAGAGCGTCTACTACAGTTAGAAAGCTCTACACGTCAGTACTGCCCGTTTTCTCTTCTGCTTTAAAGAGTAGAGCGTCTACTACAGTTAGAAAGCTCTACACGTCAGTACGCTACAATACATGCTTCTAAGTACAGTTAAGAAGCTCTACATAGTACTGCCCATTTCTTTTTCTGCTTTAAAGAGTAGAGCGTCTACTACAGTTAGAAAGCTCTACACGTCAGTACGCTGCAATACACGCTTCTAAGTACAGTTAAGAAGCTCTACACGTCAGTACAGCTCATTTCCTCTTTTACTGTAAAGAGTAGAGCGTCTACTACAGTTAGAAAGCTCTACTGCTCGTTTCCTCTTTTACCGTAAAGAGTAGAGCGTCTACTACAGTTAGAAAGCTCTGCACGTCAGTACCCTGCAATTCCCGCTTCTAAGTACGGTTAAGAAGCTCTACACATCAGTACCGCCCGTTTCTTTTTCTGCTTTAAAGAGTAGAGCGTCTACTACAGTTAGAAAGCTCTACACGTCAGTACTGCCCGTTTCCTCTTCTGGTTTAAAGAGTAGAGCGTCTACTACAGTTAGAAAGCTCTACACGTCAGTACGCTGCAATACACGCTTCCAAGTACAGTTAAGAAGCTCTACACAACAGTACTGCCCGTTTCTTTTTCTGCTTTAAAGAGTAGAGCGTCTACTACAGTTAGAAAGCTCTACACGTCAGTACTGCCCGTTTCTTTTTCTGCTTTAAAGAGTACAGCGTCTACTACAGTTAGAAAGCGCTACACGTCAGTACGCTGCAATACACGCTTCTAAGTACAGTTAAGAAGCTCTACACGTCAGTACTGCTCGTTTCCTCTTTTACTGTAAAGAGTAGAGCGTCTACTACAGTTAGAAAGCTCTACCGCTCGTTTCTTCTTTTACTGTAAAGAGTAGAGCGTCTACTACAGTTAGAAAGCTCTACACATCAGTACCCTGCAATTCCCGCTTCTAAGTACAGTTAAGAAGCTCTACACATCAGTACTGCCCGTTGCTTTTTCTGCTTTAAAGAGTAGAGCGTCTACTACAGTTAGAAAGCTCTACACGTCAGTACTGCCCGTTTCCTCTTCTGGTTTAAAGAGTAGAGCGTCTACTACAGTTAGAAAGCTCTACACGTCAGTACGCTGCAATACACGCTTCTAAGTACAGTTGAGAAGCTCTGCACGTCAGTACTGCTCGTTTCCTCTTTTACTGTAAAGAGTAGAGCGTCTACTACAGTTAGAAAGCTCTACTGCTTGTTTCCTCTTTTACTGTAAAGAGTAGAGCGTCTACTACAGTTAGAAAGCTCTACACGTCAGTACGCTGCAATACACGCTTCTAAGTACAGTTAAGAAGCTCTACACAGCAGTACTGCCCGTTTCTCTTTCTGGTTTAAAGAGTAGAGCATCTACTACAGTTAGAAAGCTCTACCCGTCAGTACTGCTCGTTTCCTCTTTTATTTTAAAGAGTAGAGCGTCTACTACAGTTAGAAAGCTCTACACGTCAGTACGCTGCAATACACGCTTCTACTTATGGGATGCAGAAGCGTCGTCTGTTGCTTCCCTTTAAAGCATAGTGGAGGGGAACCTGTCGGTCATTCATTCAATCCTATTTATTGAGCGCCTACCGTGTGCGCAGCACTGTACTAAGCACTTGGAAAGTCCAATTCGGCAGTTGGATTTAATCATTCATTTCATGCATTCAATTGTATTTATTGAGCGCTTACTGTGTGCAAAGCACTGTACTAAGCGCTTGGGAAGTACAACTTGGCAACATACAGAGACGGTCCCTACCCAACAACAATCCTATTTACTGAGTGCCTATCTTGTGCAGAGCACTGTACTAAGCGCTTGGAAAGTCCAATTCGGCAACACATACAGTCCCTACCCATCAACGGGTTAGAGTAAACGCTGTTGCAGTTAATTCATTCATTCAATCGTATTTATTGAGCGCTTACCGTGTGCAGAGTACTGTACTATGCGCTTGGGAAGTACAAGTCGGCAACATATTGCAGTTGGATTTAATCATTCATTTCATTCAATCCTATTTATTGGGCGCCTACCGTGTGCGGAGCACTGTACTAAGCGCTTGGAGAGTCTAATTCGGCAACACATACAGTCCCTACCCAACGGGTTAGAGCAAACGCTGTTGCAGTTCATTCATTCAACTCAATCGTATTTATTGAGCGCTTACCGTGTGCAGAGCACTGTACTAAGCGCTTGGGAAGTACAAGTCGGCAACATATTGCAATTGGATTTCATTCACTCATTCATTCAATCGTATTCATTTAGCGCTTGTGTGCAAAGCACTGTACTAAGCGCTTGGGAAGTACAAGTCGGCAACATATTGCAGTTGGATTTCATTCATTCATTCATTCAATCGTATTTATTGAGCGCTTACCGTGTGCAGAGCACTGTACTAAGCGCTTGGGAAGTACAAGTCGGCAACATATTACAGTTGGATTTAATCATTCATTTCATGCATTCAATCGTATTTACTGAGCTCTTACTGTGTGCAAAGCACTGTACTAAGCGCTTGGGAAGTACAAATTGGCAACATATAGAGACGGTCCCTACCCAACAACAATCCTATTTGCTGAGCGCCTACCGTGTGCGGAGCACTGTACTAAGCGCTTGGAAAGTCCAACTCGGCAACACATACAGTCCCTACCCAACAACGGGTTAGAGCAAACGCCCTTGCAGTTCATTCATTCATTCAATCGTATTTATTGAGCGCTTACCGTGTGCAGAACACTGTACTAAGCGATTGGGAAGTGTAAGTCGGCAACATATTACAGTTGGATTTAATCATTCATTTCATTCAATCCTATTTATTGAGCGCCTACCGTGTGCGGAGCACTGTACTAAGCGCTTGGAGAGTCTAATTCGGCAACACATACAGTCCCTACCCAACAACGGGTTAGAGCAAACGCTGTTGCAGTTCATTCATTCATTCATTCATTCATTCAATCGTATTTATTGAGCGCTTACCGTGTGCAGAGCACTGTACTAAGCGCTTGGTAAGTACAAGTCAGCAACATTGCAGTTGGATTTAATCATTCATTTCATGCATTCAATCGCATTTATTGAGCGCTTACTGTGTGCAAAGCACTGTACTAAGCGCTTGGGAAGTACAACTTGGCAACATATAGAGACGCTCCCTACCCAACATCAATCCTATTTATTGAGCGCCTACCGTGTGCAGAGCACTGTACCAAACGCTTGGAAAGTCCAATTCGGCAACACATACAGTCCCTACCCAAAAACGGGTTAGAGCAAAAGCCCTTGCAGTTCATTCATTCATTCAATCGTATTTATTGAGCGCTTACTGTGTGCAGAGCACTGTACTAAGCGCTTGGGAAGTACAAGTCGGCAACATATTGCAGTTGGATTTCATTCATTCATTCATTCAATCGTATTTATTGAGCGCTTACCGTGTGCAGAGCACTGTACTAAGCGCTTGGGAAGTACAAGTCGGCAACATATTACAGTTGGATTTAATCATTCATTTCATGCATTCAATCGTATTTACTGAGCGCTTACTGTGTGCAAAGCACTGTACTAAGCGCTTGGGATGTACAAGTTGGCAACATATAGTGATGGTCCCTACCCAACAACAATCCTATTTATTGAGCGCCTACCGTGTGCGGAGCACTGTACTAAGCGCTTGGAAAGTCCAATTCGGCAACACATACAGTCCCTACCCAACAACGGGTTAGAGCAAACACCCTTGCAGTTCATTCATTCATTCAATCGTATTTATTGAGCGCTTACTGTGTGCAGAGCACTGTACTAAGCGCTTGGGAAGTACAAGTCGGCAACATATTGCGGTTGGATTTAATCATTCATTTCATTCATTCAGTCGCATTGATGGAGCACTTACCGTGTGCAGAGCACTGGACTGAGTTCATTCATTCATTGAGAAGCCGCGTGGCTCAGTGGAAAGAGCCCTGGCTTTGCAGTCAGAGGTAACGAGTTCAAATCCCGACCCCGCCTATTGTCAGCTGTGTGACTCTGGGCAAGTCACTTCACTTCTCTGGGCCTCAATCGTATTTATTGAGCGCTTACTGTGTGCAGAGCACTGGACTGTTTTATTTATTTTATTTTTAGTATGTTTGGTTTTGTTCTCAGTCTCCCCCTTTTAGACTGTGAGCCCACTGTTGGGTAGGGACCGTCTCTAGATGTTGCCAATTTGTACTTCCCAAGCGCTCAGTACAGTGCTCTGCACATAGTAAGCGCTCAATAAATACGATTGACGATGATGATGTACTAAGCGCTTGGGAAGTACAAGTTGGCAACATATAGAGACAGCCTCAGTGACCTTATCTGGAAAATAATAATAATGGCATTTATTAAGCGCTTACTATGTGCAAAGCACTGTTCTAAGCACTGGGGAGGTTACAATGTGATCCCACGGGGGGCTCACGGTCTTCATCCCCATTTTCCAGATGAGGGAACTGAGGCCCAGAGAAGTACTAAGCGCTTAGTACAGTGCTCTGCACACAGTAAGCGCTCAATAAATACGATTGATTGATTGAAGTGACTTGCCCAAAGTCACACAGCTGACAAGTGGCGGAGCCGGGATTTGAACCCATGACCTCTGCCTCCAAAACCCGGGCTCTTTCCACTGAGCCACGCTGCTTCTCTAAATGGGGAAAATGGGGATTAAGACTGTGAGCCCCCACGTGGGACAACCTGATCACCTTGAAACCTCCCCAGCGCTTAGAACAGGGCTTTGCATATAGTAAGCGCCTAATAATGTCATCATCATCATCATTCATTCAAACATATTGATTGAGTGCTGACTGTGTGCAGAGCACTGTACTAAGCGCTGGGAAGTACAAATCGGCAACATGTAGAGACGGTCCCTACCGAACAACAGGCTCACAGTGGACCCCACGGCACTGATCCCTGACTGATTTATTCCTATTAATAATAATCATCATCATCATCAATCATATTTATTGAGCGCTTACTGTGTGCAGAGCACTTTACTAAGCGCATGGGAAGTCCAAATTGGCAACATATAGAGACGGTCCCTACCCAACAGTGGGCTCACAGTCTAAAAGGGGGAGACAGAGAACAAAACCAAACATACTAACAAAATAAAATAAATAGAATAGATATGTACAAGTAAAATAAATAGAGTAATAAATATGTACAAACATATATACATATATACAGGTGTATATACTGTATATATACAGTATACGTACTACATACTACATTGCCAAGTGCTTAGGGACTGTCTCTATATGTTGCCAACTTGGACTTCCCAAGCGCTTAGTACAGTGCTCTGTACACAGTAAGCGCTCAATAAATACGATTGATTGATTGATTGATTAATAGTAATAACGATTGCAATTGTTAAGCGCTTACTATGTGCCAAGCACCGTTCTAAGCGCTGGGGGGGGGGGCATACAAGGTGATCAGGTGGCCCCCCGTGGGGCTCACAGTCTTCATCCCCATTTTACAGATGAGGGAACTGAGGCTCAGAGACGTGAAGTGACTTGCCCAAGGTCACACAGCAGACATGGGGCGGAACTGGGATTAGAACCCATGACCCCTAACTCCCAAGCCCGGGCTCTTTCCGCTGTTTGCTCACAGTAAGCGGTCAATAAATACGATTGAATAATATTAGTATTTCATTCATTCATTCATTCCATCGTATTTATTGAGCGCTTACTGTGTGCAGAGCACTGGACTAAGCGCTTGGAAAGGACAATTCGGCAACAGAGAGAGACGGTCCCTACCCAACAACGGGCTCGCAGCCCAGCGCTTAGAACAGTGCCCAGCGCTCAGAGGAGCAGCGTGGCTCAGTGGAAAGAGCCCGGGCTCTGGAGTCAGAGGTCATGGGTTCGAATCCCGCCTCCCCCACATGTCTGCTGTGTGACCTTGGGCAAGTCGCTTAACTTCTCTGAGCCTCAGTTACCTCGTCTGGAAAATGGGGATGAAGACTGTGAGCCCCATGTGGGACAACTTGATCACCTTGTAACCCCCCAGCACTTAGAACAGTGCTCTGCACATAGTAAGCGCTTAACAAATGCCATTATTATTATTATTAATTATTATTAACAGTGCTTCGCACACAGTAAGCACTTAACAAACACGATTGAATGAATGAACAAATGCCATCATTATTATTATTAGAAGTGGGGAGGCAGACAACAAAACAAAACAAGCAGACAGGCGTCGATACCAGAGAAGCAGCGTGGCTCAGTGGAAAGAGCCCGGGGGTTTGGAGTCAGAGGTCATGGGTTCAAATCCCACCTCCGCCAATTGTCAGCTGTGTGACTTTGGGCAAGTCCAGTGCTCTGCTCGCAGTAAGCGCTCAATAAATACGATTGAATGAATGAGAGGAAAAGGGGGGGCTCAGTCTGGGAAGGCCTTCTGGAGGAGGTGAGCTCTCAGTAGGGCTCATCGGTAACTTGTGTCTATCTGTATATATTTATTAATCTATCTTATTAATGAGTATATAGCTATAATGATCTATTTTGATGGTTTTGACACCTGTCTACTTGTTTTGTTTTGTTGTGTCTCCCCCTTCTAGACTGGGGACCGTCTCTGCAGCGTGGCTCGACGGAAAGAGCCCGGGCTTTGGAGTCATCATCATCATCAATCGTATTTATTGAGTGCTTACTGTGTGCAGAGCACTGTACTAAGCGCTTGGGAAGTACAAGTTGGCAGCATATAGAGACGGTCCCTACCCAACAGTGGGCTCACAGTCTAAAAGGGGGAGACAGAGAACAAAACCAAACATACTAACAGAATAAAATAAATAGAATAGATATGTACAAGTAAAATAAATAAATAGAGTAATAAATATGTACAAACATATATCCATATATACAGGCGCTGTGGGGAAGGGAAGGAGGTAAGATGGGGGGGATGGAGAGGGGGACGAGGGGGAGAGGAAGGAAGGGGCTCAGTCTGGGAAGGCCTCCTGGAGGAGGTGAGCTCCCAGTAGGGCCTTGAGGAAGAGAGCTAGCTTGGCGGAGGGGCAGAGGGAGGGCATTCCGGGCCCGGGGGAGGACGTGGGCCGGGGGTCGACGGCGGGACAGGCGAGAACGAGGTACGGTGAGGAGTCAGAGGTCATGGGTTCAAATCCCGACTCCGCCACTTGTCAGCTGTGTGACTTTGGGCGAGTCACTTCTCTGGGCCTCAGTTACCTCGTCTGGAAAATGGGGGTGAAGACTGTGAGCCCCCTGTGGGACAACCTGATCACCTTGTATCCTCCCCAGCGCTTAGAACGGTGCTTTGCACATAGTAAGTGCTTAACAAATACAATGGAAAGTGGGGATTAAGACTGTGAGCCCCCGTGGGATAACCTGATCACCTTGTATCCTCCTCAGTGCTTAGAACGGTGCTTTGCACATAGTAAGCGCTTAACAAATACAAAAATTACTATTATTATTATTATTATCTGTGGCTGAATTGTACTTCCCAAGCGCTTAGTCCAGTGTTCTGCACACAGTAAGCGCTCAATCAATACGACTGAATGAATAAATAGTCCACCCCAGGGAAGAGAGGTGAGAACATCCTGGACATATTTATTACTCTATTTATTTATTTATTTATTTATTTTACTTGTCCATATCTATTTATTTTATTTTGTTAGTATGTTTGGTTTTGTTCTCTGACTCCCCCTTTTAGACTGTGAGCCCACTGTTGGGTAGGGACTGTCTCTATATGTTGCCAACTTGTGCTTCCCAAGCGCTTAGTACAGTGCTCTGCACACAGTAAGTGCTCAATAAATACGATTGATTGATTGATTGATTGATTGATCCGACCCCACTGGGTTTCCAAACGCGCGGCAAACAGGCTGCGAACGAGGTGAACCGTCGGGCTTCAAGATTCAAACACAATGTTTGCGCAGGGTTGGGCACAGTGAGAGGCCCAAACCTAATCTGCTTTTCCTCCAAAGGTCCTTCAAAGAACAAATCGATGCGTCTTGTACTTCCCAAGCGCTTAGTCCAGTGCTCTGCACACAATAAGCGCTCAATAAATACAATTGAATGCATGAATGAATGCGTCTTCCGGCGAGTTAAAGGGAAGAAAAGGCTCCAAATACTCAAAATAATTGTTAAGCAATTTGGTGCCAACCTTTGGACTGAGCGCTGGGTTAGAAACATTTTAATCGGGTTGGACCCAATCCGGTATTTATTCATTCATTCAATCGTATTTGTTGAGCGCTCACTGTGTGCAGAGCACTGGACTAAGCGCTCGGGAGAGGACAAACCGGCAACAGAGCCCACAGTGGGTTCACAGTCTAGAAGCCGCGTGGCTCAGTGGAAAGAGCAGGCCCTTGGGAGGCTGAGGTCATGGGTTCTAATCCCGCCTCCGCCACATCTGCTTTGTGACCTTAGGTAAGTCACTTCACTTACTCTAATAATAATAATGGCATTTATTAAGCGCTTACTATGTGCAAAGCACTTTTCTAAGTGCTGGGGTAGATACAAGGTAATCAAGTTGTCCCACGTGGGGCTCACAGACTTAATCCCCATTTTCCAGATGAGGGAACTGAGGCCCAGAGAAGTGAAGTGACTTGCCCAAAGTCACACAGCAGACAAGTGGCAGCTAAGTGACTTTATTTAATTTGTACATATTTATTCTATTTATTTTATTTTGTTAATATGTTTTGTTTTGTTCTCTGTGCCCCCCTTCTAGACTGTGAGCCCACTGTTGGGTAGGGACCGTCTCTAGATGTTGCCAACTTGGACTTCCCAGGCGCTTAGTCCAGTGCTCTGCACACAATAAGCGCTCAATAAATACGATTGAATGAATGAAAACTTCACTTCTCTGTGCCTCAGTTACCTCATCGGTAAAATGGGGATGAAGACTGTGAGCCCCACGTGGGACAACGTGATCACCTTATATCCCCCTCGGCGCTTAGAACAGTGCTTGGCACATAGTAAGTAAGCGCTTAACACATTTTGACACCTGTCTCCATGTTTTGTTTTGTTGTCTGTCTCCCCCCCTCTAGACTGTGAGCCCACTGTTGGGTAGGGACCGTCTCTAGATGTTGCCAACTTGTACTTCCCACGCGCTTAGTACAGTGCTCTGCACACAGTCAGCGCTCAATAAATACGATTGAATGAATGATGATGATGATGGCATTTGTTAAGCGCTTACTATGTGCAAAGCACTGTTCTAAGCGCTGGGGGCAGTAAGCGCTCAATAAATGCGATTGATTGATTGGGGGAGGTTACAAGGTGATCAAGTTGTCCCACAGGGGGCTCACAGTTTTAATACCCATTTCACAGATGAGGTAACTGAGGCACAGAGAAGTGAAGTGACTTGCCCAAAGTCACACAGCTGACAGTTGGCAGAGTCGGGATTTGAACCCATGATCTCTGACTCCAAAGCCCGGGCTCTTTCCACTGAGCCACGCTGCTGAACTTCACTTCTCAGTTACCTCATCGGTAAAATGGGGATGAAGACTGTGAGCCCCACGTGGGACAACCTGATCACCTTATATCCCCCTCAGCGCTTAGAACAGTGCTTGGCACATTCATTCATTCATTCAATCATATTTATTGAGCGCTTACTGTGTGCAGAGCACTGTACTAAGCGCTTGGGAAGTACAAGTTGGCAACATATAGAGACGGTCCCTACCCAACAGTGGGCTCACAGTCTAGAAAGGGGAGACAGAGAACAAAACAAAACATATTAACAGAATAAAATAGAATAAATATGTACAAGTAAAATAAATAAATAGAGTAATAGAGTAAGTGAAGTGAGCACATAGTAAGCGCTTAACAAATTTTGACACCTGTCTCCATGATTTGTTTTGTTCTCTGTCTCCCCCTTCTAGACTGTGAGCCCATTGTTGGGGGTAGGGACCGTCTCTATATGTTGCCAACTTGTACTTCCCACGCGCTTAGTACAGTGCTCTGCACACAGTAAGCACTCAATAAATACGATTGATTGAAGGAATGAATGAATGAATGAACAAATACCATTATTATTATTATTATTATTATTATAAGGAAGAGACAGGCCTCAAAATAAAACAAGAAGACAGGTATCAATGCCATCAGAATAAATAGAATTATAGCCGTATACACATCATTAATAAAATGGAGTAATAAATATTTACGTGGGAGCGTCCACTAGGCACTCTCGGGGTTGGGAAGCCGCTCTGCACACAGTAAGCGCTCAATAAATACGATCGAATGAATGAATGGTCTGGTGGAAAGAGCGCAGAGCTGCAAGTCATGAGTTCTGAGTTCTAATCCTACCTCTGCCACTTCCCTGTGGGTGACCGTGGTACCTTTCCTCCTTCCCCCCATGTTAGATAATAATAATAATAATTATAGTATTTGTTAAGCGCTTACTATGTGTCAAGCACTGTTCTCAGCGCTGGGGAGGTTACACGGTGATCAGGTTGTCCCACGGCGGGGGCCTCACAGTCTTCATCCCCATTTTACAGGTGAGGTAACTGAGGCACAGAGAAGTTTGCCCAAGGTCACACAGCAGACAAGTGGCGGAGGTGGGATTAGAACCCATGTCCTCTGATTCCCAAACACGTGGTCCTGCCAATACAACTTGCTGCTTCAGACTGCCAGCCCCCTGTGGGACGGAGATTGGGACAGTGCCTGGAATGTAATAAGCGCTTAACAAATACCATAATTATAATAATAATAATAATTATATCCTTAGAGTGTATCTTCCCCAGTGCTTAGTACCGTGCTTGGCACATAGTAAGCGCTTAACAGTACCGCAATGATTGTTATGTGTCATGAGAAGCAGTGTTGCTCAGTGGAAAGAGCCCGGGCTTGGGAGTCAGAGGTCGTGGGTTCTAATCCCGCCTCCGCCACTGGGCAGCTGTGTGACTTTGGGCAAGTCACTTCAATTCTCTGGGCCTCAGTGACCTCATCTGGAAAATGGGGATGAAGACTGGGAGCCCCACGTGGGACAACCTGATCACCTTGTATCCTCCCCAGCGCTTAGAGCAGTGCTTGGCACATAGTAGGGGCTTAACAAATGCCATCATTATTATTATTATGTGTAAAATGGGGATTAAGAGTGTGAGCCCCACGTGGGACAACCTGACTACCTTGTTTCTACCCCAGCGCTTAGAACAGTGCTTGACACATAATAAACGCATAACAAATACCATCATTATTATTGTTATTATTTAGTTGCTGTTACTGTTATTACTATCATCTTTGCCCTCGAGGAAATTATACTGTAGTTTAATGGGAAGGGAAGCAGCATGGCGTAGCGGATAGAGCCCGGGCTCGGGAGTCAGAAGGTCATGGGTTCTAATGCCGCTCCGCCACTAGTCTGCTGTGGGACTTTGGACAAGTCACTTGACTTCTCTGGGCCTCAGTTCCCTCATCTGTAAAATGGGGGTGAAGATGTGAGCCCCACGTGGGACAACCTGACTTCCTTGTATCTACCCCAGGGCTTAGAACAGTGCTTGGCACGTAATAAATGCTTAACAAATACCATCATTATTATTGTTATTCTTTTGTTGTTGTTATTGTTATTGCTGTCATCTTTGCCCTCGAGGAAATTATACTGTAGTTTAATGGGAAGGGAAGCAGCATGGCGTAGCAGATAGAGCCCGGGCTCGGGAGTCAGAAGGTCATGGGTTCTAATCCCGCTCTGCCACTTGTCGGCTGTGGGACTTTGGACAAGTCACTTGACTTCTCAGGGCCTCAGTTCCCTCATCTGTAAAATGGGGATGAAGACTGTGAGCCCCCCGTGGGACAACCTGACTACCTTGTATTTACCCCAGCGCTTAGAACAGTGCTTGACACATAATAAACGCTTAACAAATACCATCATTATTGTTGTTATTATTTTGCTGTTGTTATTGCTGTTATCTTTGCCCTCGAGGAAATTATACTGTAGTTTAATGGGAAGGGAAGCAGCATGGCGTAGCAGATAGAGCCCGGGCTCGGGAGTCAGAAGGTCATGGGTTCTAATCCCGCTCTGCCACTTGTCTGCTGTGGGACTTTGGACAAGTCACTTGACTTCTCTGGGCCTTAGTTCCCTCATCTGTAAAATGGGGGTGAAGATGTGAGCCCCGCGTGGGACAACCTGACTTCCTTGTATCTACCCCAGCGCTTAGAACAGTGCTTGACACATAATAAACGCTTAACAAATACCATCATTATTATTGTTTTTCTTTTGTTGTTGTTACTGTTATTGCTGTTATCTTTGCCCTCGAGGAAATTATACTGTAGTTTAATGGGAAGGGAAGCAGCATGGCGTAGCGGATAGAGCCCGGGCTCGGGAGTCAGAAGGTCATGGGTTCTAATACCGCTCTGCCACTTGTCTGCTGTGGGACTTTGGCCAAGTCACTTGACTTCTCTGGGCCTCAGTTCCCTCATCTGTAAAATGGGGGTGAAGACTGTGAGCCCCCCGTGGAACAACCTGACTACCTTGTATCTACCCCAGCGCTTAGAACAGTGCTTGGCACATAATAAACGCTTAACAAATACCATCATTATTGTTGTTATTATTTTGCTGTTGTTATTGCTGTTATCTTTGCCCTCGAGGAAATTATACTGTAGTTTAATGGGAAGGGAAGCAGCATGGCGTAGCAGATAGAGCCCGGGCTCAGGAGTCAGAAGGTCATGGGTTCTAATCCCGCTCTGCCACTTGTCTGCTGTGGGACTTTGGACAAGTCACTTGACTTCTCTGGGCCTTAGTTCCCTCATCTGTAAAATGGGGGTGAAGATGTGAGCCCCGCGTGGGACAACCTGACTTCCTTGTATCTACCCCAGCGCTTAGAACAGTGCTTGACACATAATAAACGCTTAACAAATACCATCATTATTATTGTTTTTCTTTTGTTGTTGTTACTGTTATTGCTGTTATCTTTGCCCTCGAGGAAATTATACTGTAGTTTAATGGGAAGGGAAGCAGCATGGCGTAGCGGATAGAGCCCGGGCTCGGGAGTCAGAAGGTCATGGGTTCTAATCCCGCTCTGCCACTTGTCGGCCGTGGGACTTTGGCCAAGTCACTTGACTTCTCTGGGCCTCAGTTCCCTCATCTGTAAAATGGGGGTGAAGACTGTGAGCCCCCCGTGGAACAACCTGACTACCTTGTATCTACCCCAGCGCTTAGAACAGTGCTTGGCACATAATAAACGCTCAACAAATACCATCATTATTATTGTTATTCTTTTGTTGCTGTTACTGTTATTACTATCATCTTTGCCCTCGAGGAAATTATACTGTAGTTTAATGGGAAGGGAAGCAGCATGGCGTAGCGGATAGAGCCCGGGCTCGGGAGTCAGAAGGTCATGGGTTCTAATCCCGCCCTGCCACTTGTCTGCTGTGGGATTTTGGACAAGTCACTTGACTTCTCTGGGCCTTAGTTCCCTCATCTGTAAAATGGGGGTGAAGATGTGAGCCCCACGTGGGACAACCTGATTTCCTTGTATCTACCCCAGGGCTTAGAACAGTGCTTGGCACATAGTAAGCGCTTAACAAATACTATTATTATTATTATTATTATTATTAATAGGAGGAGACGGACGGAAACCTGAATGAAATCGGGCTTTGCTGCCCCCTCGTGGCGAGGTTGGAGGGTCGTCGCTGCTGAGGCTCTTCATTCATTCATTCAATCGTATTTATTGAGCGTTTACTGTGTGCAGAGCACTGGACTAAGCGCTCCAATCAATAGTATTGATTGAGCGCTTACTGTGTGCAGAGCACCGTACTAAGCGCTCCAATCAATCGTATTGATTGGAGCGCTTACTGTGTGCAAAGCGCTATGTTTCGCATTGGGAGAGTGCGGCCTAACAGACTTGGTAGACCCTGCTTACAGTCTAAAGGAGGTATGGGCTAAGCACAGTGACCTGCACGGAGTAAACGCTCTGATTCTGACGGTTTCTCCCCAACCCTCTTCCTCACAGTGTCCTGCACAGAGTAAACGCTCAATCAATACTATTGATTGATTGACTGATTCTGACGGTTTCCCCCCTAACCCTCTTCCTCGCTTCCAAACCTCGGAACTCGGGGGCAGGGTCCTCTGACCTCTGACTCCAAAGCCCGGGCTCCTTCCCACTGAGCCACGCTGCTTCGCCAGCGTGGGAAGATACAAGCGCTGGGGTAGATACAAGGTCCCACGAGGGGCTCACAGTCTTCATCCCCATTTTCCAGATGAGGGAATTGAGGCCCAGAGAAGTGAAGTGACTTGCCCAAAGTCACACAGCCGACAAGTGGCGGAGCCGGGATTTGAACCCACGCCCTCTGACTCCAAAGCCCGGGCTCTTTCCACTGAGCCACGCCGCTTCACGCGCCCCCCTGCCCTCCACCCCTCCGCCCCAAAGTGGGTGACCTCAATTCCTTACCCCTCACACAGCCGGGACACTGCAAGGGATTTATTTTTGGAAGAAGCTGGAGCAGAAACAGAGAACACAGAGTGGGGACGGGGGCAGGGGTGGGAGGAGGGTCAGGGAGAAGGGGGCTGGGGGTCAGTATGGGCAAATTATTGTGGGGTGCTGAAGAGAGAAGGAAAATAAGCAGAGCCCCGAGCGCTCAGGTGGGGCAGGGGGTGGGAGGGGGGTTGCTGATGGACAGTGGATGCTCAGATAACTGGCCCAGGTTCGTGTTGCCTTGATGGCAGCGTCCAGAGAGAGATTTGGGGACCAGGAATCCATGCCTGGTTGAGAGATGGATGGGTGGGAGGGAAGGGGAGTCCTGGGGCCTTGCCCACAGTGCCGGAGGAGGGTCTCAGCTCAGAGGGGACGGTCACCAGCTCAGGAGGCCCGGACAGTACGTGTCGATGAGGGACTGATAGTAGGGCCGTAGCTTGGCCGGATCCGGCAGGTCTGGAGACTTGGTGTATAGGTCGAACTGACTGCAGAAAGAGCACAGGGAGACCAAGTGGGGTGGGACCGGGGAGAGGGCCCAGGGACCGGTGGGCATCCCCGGTGACCGAAGCGTAGAGGAGAAGGAGAATTGAGCAGGGAAGCCCTATTTATTGAGCACTCCCCGTGTGCAAAGCACTGTACTAAGCCCTAGGGAGAGTACAGCTCTGCCGATTGTCAGCTGTGTGACTTTGGGCAAGTCACTTCACTTCTCTGGGCCTCAGTTCCCTCACCTGTAAAATGGGGATGAAGACTGTGAGCTCCCCGTGGGACAGCCTGATCACCTTGGAACCTCCCCAGCACTTAGAACAGTGCCGTCTCTATATGTTGCCAACTTGTACTTCCCAAGCGCTTAGTACGGTGCTCTGCACACAGTAAGGGCTCAATAAAAACGATTGAATGAATGAATGTATATATGTTTGTACATATTTATTCTATTTGTTTTATTTTGTTAATATGCTTTGTTTTGGTCTCTGTCTCCCCCTTCCAGACTGTGAGCCCAATGTTGGGTAGGGACCATCTCTATATGTTGCCAACTTGTACTTCCCAAGCGCTTAGTACAGTGCTCTGCACACAGTAAGCGCTCAATAAAAACGATTGAATGAATGAATGTACATGTGTTTGTACATATTTATTACTCTATTTTACTTGTACATATTTATTCTATTTGTTTTATTTTGTTAATATGTTTTGTTTTGTTGTCTGTCTCCCTATTCCAGACTGTGAGCCCGCTGTTGGGTAGGGACCATCTCTATGTGTTGCCAACTTGTACTTCCCAAGCACTTAGTACAGTGCTCTGCACACAGTAAGCGCTCAATAAATACGATTGAATGAGTGAATGAGAAGGAGGAGGGCAGGGGGAAGAGGAGGAGGAGGCCTAGAGATCATGATAATTATAATAATAGCTATGGTATTTGTTAAATGCTTACTATGTGTCAAGCACTGTGCTAAGCACAGGTATGGATACAAGCAAATCAGGTCAGACACAGTCCCTGTCCCACATAGGGCTCAGAACATTAATCTCCATTTGACAGATGAGGTAACTGAGGCCCAGAGAAGTGAAGTGACTTACCTGAGGTCACCCAGCAGACAAGTGGCAGAGCTGGGATTAGAGCCCCAGTCCTTTTTTTTAATGGCATTTATTAAGCGCTTACTATGTGCAAAGCACTGTTCTAAGCGCTGGGGAGGTTACAAGGTGATCAGGTTGCCTGACTGTGAGGTTGCCCGCAGTCTTAATCCCCATTTTACAGATGAGGTCACTGAGGCCCAGAGAAGGGAAGTGACTTGCCCAAAGTCACACAGCTGGCAGAGCTGGGATTCGAATCCATGACCCCTGACTCCAGAGCCCGGGCTCTTTCCACTGAGCCACGCTGCTTCCCAGGCCCTTGCTCTATCCATTAGGCCACCCTTCTGCTTTCCTAAAACCTAACGCTGGGACTACTGGGAGGGTGCTTGGCTGGCCGTTGGTTGGGGTCCCCACTAACCCACTCCCCCAACCCCAGGCAACTTACTTGAACTCCTGCACCCAGTGTAGCATTCGCAAATCCTCCTCGTTGCAGAGGTGACGGTATTGACCGCCCGTGTGCCAGGGGTAGAACGAGTGGAAACGGACGATGTAGAAAGCCTAGGGGAGACAGGGCTGAGCTGGACACCGGGGCAGGGGCAGGGACAGAGGATGGGGGGCAGAAGACAGGCAGTTTGGGGCAGGTGAAGAGTCAGGGGACAGGGTGAGGCAGGGGACGGGACTGGAGACGGTACCCGATACGGTGGACGAGGTTTTAGGATTCCCACATTGGAGCAGCGGGAAGCAGTGGATCGGGACAGGAATGGGGACAGAGGACCAGGCCTCCCAGATTGGACTTCAGGATTGGAGGACTAGGCCTCCAGGATTGGTTTTCCGGATTGGAGCGGGGAGGTTAGGCAAGGAACGCTTTTCCCGGATCTGGGGGAAGGGGCGGTGTTGGGCTGGGGTTCGGGAGGGGATGCTGAATCCCGGGGCGTCCGTCCCCCCCCTTCCTCTGGGGTCCCTTTGGGGCCCAGGATCCAACCCGTGCAGCGCTTGGGCCAGGACCTCCGACCCCAACCTACCTCCGGCGGGAGGGAGAAGTTGTTATACTTCATCATTTGGTACATGTATTCTGGTGGGGGGCGAGGGGAGGGGAATCACAGTCTGCTCCCCAACCCCCGCAGCCCCCAACCCCGCTAAATTCTCCAGGGTCCCTCTCCGGGCCCCCCCCCCCCCCCCCCCCCGCCCCTTGACCCAATCCAGGAGAGAGGCCTGCCTTCCTTCAGACTTTCATTCAGTTGTATTTATTGAGCACTTACTGTGTGCAGAGACTTCACAAAGTGGGTCTCGGCAGTCCCCTCCCTCTCTTCCCACTGTGTCCAGGGCTCCTCCCTCCAGCCTGTCCCCCAAGTCTGACAGTTTCTACCCCCTCTAACCTCTCCCTACACTGCTGGCCGGGGAGCCCTGCTCCCCCAAAGAGGAGCATCCCCCCCCTGCATGCCCTAGGGGTCCAGAACCTCACTCACCATCATGGCCCCAAGACATGAGCACGTTCTGCAGACCGCAGTGCGGCTGGTACATCCCATATTCGGTGCTGGGGGGTGGCGTGGGAGAGGGGGGGTCTCAGATTTAGCGGGACAAGCAGACACAAAGTTCACTCTCCTCCCCTCACCCCTCTTCCTGGGGGAGCATTTTGGAGCTTGGGGTCTTTCCAGGGATGGGGAGCCCGGGCAGGGGGAGGAACTTCTCTCCTGGCACAGCCTGGGAATGGATGGGGAAGGGGTGGGCACAGGCCCGGTGGTGGGGGCTCTCACTTGTAGCGGGGGTCTTTGGCATCAGGGTTGTCCTGGAAGGTCGTATCGTGGAAGACAATGGAGCTCTGGAAGCGGCAACCGACGGGGAAGGTGTCTCCGACCACTGACCACTGGGGAGTGGGGACAGAGGGAGGAGAGTGGAGTGGGCAGACAGAGGACGGGAGAGTGGGAGTGAGGGCCAGAGGCATAGAGGGGTGTGGGGGCCAGGGACCCTCAGCCCGGCCCCAGGCCTGGGCATCTGCAGAATGAGGTCATCATCATCATCATCATCATCATCAATCGTATTTATTGAGCGCTTACTATGTGCAGAGCACTGTACTAAGCGCTTGGGAAGTCCAAATTGGCAACATATAGAGACAGTCCCTACCCAACAGTGGGCTCACAGTCTAAAAGGGGGAGACAGAGAACAAAACCAAGCATACTAACAAAATAAAATAATAGGATAGATATGTACAAGTAAAATAAATAAATAAATAGAGTAATAAATATGTACAACCATATATACATATATACAGGTGCTGTGGGGAAGGGAAGGAGGTAAGATGGGGGGGGATGGAGAGGGGGACGAGGGGGAGAGGAAGGAAGGGGTTCAGTCTGGGAAGGCCTCCAAGGCTGGGAAGGTCGAAGGTAGGAGGGGGAAAGTCTGAAGCAGCATGGCCTAGTGGCAAGAACCCGGGCTTGGGAGTCAAAGGACGTGGGTTCTAATCCCGGCTCTGCCACTTGTCTGTTGTGTGACCTTGGGCAAGTCACTTAACGCTTCTGTGCCTCAGTTTACCTCGTTTATAAAACGGGGTCTAAGACTGTGAGCCCCCTGTTGGGTAGGGACCGTATCTATATGTGGCCAACTTGGACTTCCCAAGTGCTTAGTACAGTGCTCTGCACACAGTAAGCGCTCAATAAATACGATTGAATGAATGAATGACAACCTGATTACCTTGTATCTACTCCAGCGCTTAGAACAATGCTTGATACATAGTAAGTGCTTAACAAATACCATTATTATTATTATTATAGTCATCCTGGGGGCAGAGTTCTGTTTCTTGCCTCTCCCTCTGTCAGCTCCCCTGAGCCGAGCCCCCCACCCCTCACCTCTCCACCAGCCCCTCACCTGTGGATTCCCAGCCAGGTGGCCCCCTCCCACCAGCCCCTTACCTGCGGCTCCCCAGCCAGAGCCAACACCTTGCCCAGATCGTGTATGAGCCCCACGAGGTGGAACCATCCTGGGGGAGAGAAGGAGGCTGAGAGGTGTCCCGAGGGATGGAGAGTCTGGGGGGAAGCGGGCATCCCGAGGGGATGGGAAGTCTGGATGGGAACGGTTGTCCCTAGGGGAGAGTCCCGAGGGTGGACAGTGGCGGGGGCACGTGGGCAGCTACCCTTGTCCGGATGGGCCCGGCGGATGGCCTCAGCCGTCTGGAAGGCGTGGAACGAGTTGGGGAAGTCGACGTCAGGGTCGGATTCATCCACCAGCCCATCCAGCTGGTCCAGGGCCTCCATGATGGTCATCTTCTTGTAGGAGAACCGGCCGAACTGCTCGTGCTGAGGGGCCAGGCCCATCACCGTGGTGGCCCAGATCCCAGACACTGACGCCCACCTCCAGCCCCGCGGGCACTGGGCCACAGACCCCACGGCCCCCAGCCCCGTGGGCATCAGGGCATCGGAGCACCAGCCCCAAACCCCTGCCATTTCACCTTTCTCCGGACGAAGTCCACAGTCTGATGCGTGTGCATGAGTAGATAGGTGTTGTAGACGCGCTCCAGCAGGGGACTGTCCTGGGGTCAGACCCTTACATCAGCCCCCCCTGCTCCCCAGTATGGCTTGGCCTCTGGGCCCGAACACTTCACCCCGGGACGAGAGGGGGGGACGGGGGTGGGGGACGAGGATTGGGTGGGGGTGGGTGGCTCCTGGGAACCCTGGGGTGGGGGATTATGGAGAGGCCGGGGTGAGGGGAGAGGGGAGAAAGGGCGAGGGTCTCTTACAGTGAAGTTGCGGAAATCCCTTGTCTTTTGTCCAGTCCTGTTAACTGTGGCCGGCTGGTCTTCTTGGGAAGGGTCTTGGCCCTAGAAGGGGCAAGAGGGGTTGGATGGGGGGGATGGCCCTACTGAGAGCTCACCTCCTCCAGGAGGCCTTCCCCGACTGAGCCCCTTCCTTCCTCTCCCCCTCGTCCCCCTCTCCCTCCCCCCATCTTACCTCCTTCCCTTCCCCACAGCACCTGTATATATGTATATATGTTTGTACATATTTATTACTCTATTTATTTTACTTGTACATATCTATTCTATTTATTTTATTTTGTTAGTATGTTTGGTTTTGTTCTCTGTCTCCCCCTTTTAGGCTGTGAGCCCACTGTTGGGTAGGGACTGTCTCTATACGTTGCCAATTTGTACTACCCAAGCGCTTAGTACAGTGCTCTGCACACAGTAAGCGCTCAATAAATACGATTGATGATGATGATTGATGATGGGGGGGCAGGAGGGGATGGAGGAGGGGGAAGAGGAGGGGGCGGGGCCATCAGGCCTCAGTCCTTGAGCTGTCCGGCCAACCTGGCAGCGCCTGTCTGTCTTCATTTCCCTGACCCCTGGCTGGGCCGGGGTTAAGCTCTGCCTGGGCGGGGTGGCTCTAGCAAGGGAGGGGGGTGGAGGGGAGGAGGGAGAGGGTCCTTTTGACCCTAGGCTGAAGGGCGGCTCCCCCAGCCACCGCCTCTAGGGTCCTGTCAGGGTCGTCCTCCTCCCCCTTCCTCCTCTATGGTGACCCAGCCGGGTGAAGACGTGCTGCCAGCTCTGTCGGAGAAGGAGCCAACTGGCCGGGTGTCCATGGATTTGTCTGCCCCGAGAGTCCCTGGGTGTCTGCGGGTCTGTCCCGAGGGCCCCTTGGTGTCCGTATGTCTGCCCTGAGAACCCCTGAGTGTCCGTGCGTCTGTCCTGAGCACCCCTGAGCGTCCATGGGTCTGTCCTGAGCACCCCTGGGTGTACTTGGGTCTGTCCTGAGCCCACCTGGGTGTCCTTGGGTCTGTCCTGAGGGCCCCTGGGTGTCCATGTGTCTGTCCTGAGCACCCCTGGGTGTCCATGGGTCTGTCCTGAGCAATGCTGGGTGTCCTTGGGTCTGTCCTGAGCACCCCTGGGTGTCTGTAGGTCTGTCCTGAGCACCCCTGAGTATCCGTGGGTCTATCCTGAGCACCCCTGAGTATCCGTGAGTCTGTTCTGAGCACTCCTGATTGTCCTTGGGTCTGCCCTGAGAACCCCTGAGTGACTGTGGTTCTGTCCCGAGCGCCCCTGGGTCTCAATGGGTCTGTCCGTCCCAAGCCCCCCTGAGTGTCCGTGGGTCTGCCGTGAGCACCCCTGAGTGTCAGTGAGTCTGCCCCAAAGACCCCTGGGTGTCCGTGGGTCTGTCCTGAGCACCCCTGAGTGTCCGGGGGTCTGTCCCGAACACCCCTCTCTCAGTCCAGGTGCTGCTGTATGGTTTCGAGTGTCCGTGGGCCTGGCTACTGTTTATGACCATGTTCAGGTGTCCGCTCGGGTGTCCGCGCCGGTGTCCGCTCCGATCCGGAGGTGGGGACCGAGGGTCTCGGGAGACCCGCAGGGACCCCACCGTCCACCCATCCGTCAGTCCAACGACCAGCCCTTCCCTCGCTGCGGGGACAAACCCTAGGGGACCCCGGGGGAATGGGGGAGAGCGGGGTGGGGGGAGAAGGGACCCTGGACACTCTCTGGCCCGGGCTACTACTCACCCTGGAAACCTCCATTCTGCACCTTCTCCAGATGATGGGCGAGGGGCGACTCTGCACTGGGTGACTGGGTATAGCCTGGGCCAGGAGGGTGACCCCCCTATATACCTCCGCCCCCCGAGGTTACATAACCCCCCGGCGGGGGGACCGGGGCTGCCTGAGCCAGCTGGACCCGGCCCGGACAATAAATCACTGATTAACCACATGCCGCCGGTCTCTGGGCCCAGCCTGCGCGACCCCACAAGGCCATGGGCCTAGATTAGAGCAAATGGCTCCTCCCGAAGGACTGACCCAAGTTATTCATTCATTCGTATTTATTGAGTGCTTACTGTGTGCGGAGCACTGTAAGTCATCGTGGGCAGCCCAGAATAGCCTGGAGGGACCCGATAGGAGGAGGTGGGCACGGGAGGAGGGAGCCCTAGGGCCTCTACCCATTGCCCATCTGGTCGAGGAGATGCGGCTAGCCAGATCCAGATATGGCCACTATCTTGGCGAGTAAGCTGGAGACCGGGGAAAGGGCAGGATTTGAGGCCAGGTGGCGACTCCTTTGGCTTGCTTGAACTGTGGATTCGTTCACTCAGTCACATTTATTGAGCGCTCACTGTGTGCGGAGCACTGGACTAAGAGCTTGGGAGAGTTCAATACAACAATAAACATACAATCCCTGCCCACAATGAGCTTACTGCCCAAAGTGGGGGAGACAGACATCAATATAAATAAATAAATGGCAGCTATGGACATAAGTGTTATGGATCTGGAAGGGGGGGACGAGCAAAGGGAGCAAGTTAGGGCGGCGCAGAAGGGAGTGGGAGAGGAGGAAGGGGGGCTTAATCTGGGAAGGCCTCTTGGAGGAGGTGTGCTTTCGAGAAGGCTTTGAAGCGGAGGAGAGGAATTGTCTGGCAGATTTGAGGAGGAAGGGCGTTCCAGGCTAAGGGCAGGATGTGGTCGCAGCGGCATAGGCGAGATGGAGGCCCAGTGGTTAGCGGCACTGAGTGTAAGAGCTGGAGAAGGAAAGAAGCCAGGTGAGGTAGGAGAGGGCAAGGGGTTGGACTGCCCAAAGGTGAGGAGTTTTTGTTTGATGCAGGGGTGGATAGGCAACCGCTGGAGTTTTTCGAGGAGAGGAGTGACATGTTCTGAGCGTTTTTGTAGAAAACTGGTCGGGGCAGCAAACTATAGTAGGGGGAAAGACAGTAGGGGGAAAGACAGGAGGCTGGGAGGTCAGCAAGGAGGCTGATGAAGTAATCCAGGGGGGATAGGATGAGTGATTGTATTAACATGGAAGCGGTTTGGAAAGAGAGGACGGGGCGGACTTTAGCGAGGTCGCGAAGGTGGGACGGGCAGGATTTAGTGATGGATTGATTATGTGGGTTGAATGAGAGAGAGGAGTCAAGGGTAAAGCCCAGGTTATGGGGTGGTGCCGTCTACAGTGATGGGAAAGTCAGGGGGCGGACAGGGTTTGGGTGGGAAGATAAGGAACTTTGTTTTGGACATGGTAAGTTTGAGGTGATGGGAGGACATCCAAGTAGAAATGTTTTGAAGGCAGGAGATGCGAGGCTTGGGATGTAGATTTAATATTAATAATAATAATAATAATAATGGCATTTGTTAAGTGCTTACTATAGGCCAAGCACTGTTCTAAGCGCTGGGGGGATACAAGGTAATCAGGTTGTCCCACATGGGGCTCACAGTCTTAATCCCCATTTTACAGATGAGGTAACTGAGGCACAGTTAAGTTAATTAATTCATTCATTTATTCAATCGTATTTATTGAGCACTTACTATGTGCAGAGGACTGTACAAAGCACTTGGGAAGTACAAGTTGGCAAGTTAATAATAATAATGATGGTAGTCGTATTTGTTAAGCCCTTACTACGTTCCAAGCACTGTACTGAGCTCCGGGGGGGATACAAGAAAACCAGGTTGGACGTGGGCACCAACTCATTCATTCAATCGTATTTATAATAATAATAATAATAGCATTTGTTAAGCACTTACTATGTTGCCAACTTGTACTTCCCAAGTGCTTAGTACAGTGCTCTGCACACAGTAAGCGCTCAATAAATACGATTGAATGAATGAATACTATGTGCCGAGCCCTGTTCTAAGCGCTGGGGAGGTTACAAGGTGATCAGGTTATCCCACGTGGGGCTCACAGTCTAAAACCCCATTTCCCAGAGGAAGTAACCGAGGCCCAGAGAAGTGAAGTGACTTGCCCAAAGTCACACAGCTATTTACTGAGTGCTTTCTGCGTGCAGAGCACGGTACTAAGCGCTCGACTCCTCTTCCCTTCTGAGGGGAGGGTTAACGCAGCCCGCAGCGGGTTAATAGTTCAGCGGCGGGTCCTGCTCCCAACCGGGCGGGCTCTGGTAAAGGCTGAGAACCCCAAACCTCCAACCCCCAACCCCTGGACCCTCAGTGTTCCCCCCACCCTGTATCTCCACCCCAGTGTCCTCCTCCCCCTCCATAACCCCATTCCAGAGATGTCCCAATATTCCCATCTCAGACCTCCCCCCCCCCGTGACCCCAGCCCTGTGACCCCACACCAATATCCCCATCCCAGGCCCTTCCCAGTGACTCCATCCCAAGGACCCCACCCCAACATCTCTGTCCCAGGCCCCCCCCCCCCCAACAAGTGACCCCACCCCAATATCTCCATCCAGAGGATCATTATAATAATCCCT
Source organism: Tachyglossus aculeatus (assembly GCF_015852505.1). Lineage (NCBI taxonomy): Eukaryota > Metazoa > Chordata > Mammalia > Monotremata > Tachyglossidae > Tachyglossus > Tachyglossus aculeatus. The sequence continues at coordinate 53,903,301 of NC_052079.1, forward strand.
TTTCCCCCTTTTAGACTGTAAGCCCACTGTTGGGTAGGGACTGTCTCTATATGCTGCCAATTTGTACTTCCCAAGCGCTTAGTACAGTGCTCTGCACATAGTAAGCGCTCAATAAATACGATTGATGATGATGATGATAATAATAATAATAATTATGGCATTTATTAAGCGCTTACTATGTGCAAAGCACTGTTCTAAGCACTGGGGAGGTTACAAGGAGATCAGGTTGTCCCACGGGGGGCTCACAGTTTTAATCCCCATTTTACAGACGAGGGAACTGAGGCCCAGAGAAGTGAAGTGACTTGCCCAAAGTCACACAGCTGACAGTTGGCGGAGCCGGGATTTGAACCCATGACCTCTGACTCCAAAGCCCGGGCTCTTTCCACTGAGCCACGCTGCTTCTCTATGGCCTAGTGGCTAGAACATGGGCCTGGGAATCAGAAGGACTTGGGATCTAATCCTAATTCCTCCACTTGTCTGCTGTGTGACCTTGGGTAAATCACTTCACTTCTCTGGGCCTCAGTTCCCTCATCTGTAAAATGGGGATGAAGACTGTGAGTCCCACGTGGGACAACCTGATTACCTTGTGTCTACCCCAGTGCTTAGAACAGTGCCTTGCACATAGTAAGCGCTTAACAAATACCAACATTATTATTATTATTATTGTTATTGTTATTATTATTATTATTACTATTATTATTATTATTACCACACCTGTAAATTGGGGATTAAGACTGGGAGCCCCTTGTGGGACAGGGACTGTGTCCAACCCTGTTTGCTTGTCTCTACTCCAGCACTTACTCCAGCGCCTGGCACAAAGTAAGTGCTTAACAAATAACAAAATTATTATTATTATTGTTATTACTAATAATAATAATCCTGACTGTGCCTCTTGTCCGGTGTGTGATCTTGGGCAAGTTACTTCACTTCTCTGGGCCTCAATTACCTCATCTGTAAAATGGGGATCAAGGCTGTGAGCTCCATGTGGGACAGCGACTGTGTCCAACCCGATTTGCCTGTATCTACCCCAGCTCTTGGTATGGTGTCTGGCACATAGTAATAATAATAGTATTTGTTAAGCGCTTACTATGAGCCAAGCATTGTTCTAAGCGCTGGGGTAGATACAAGGTAATCAGGTTGTCCCGTATGGGGCTTACAGTCTTAATCCCCATTTTACAGATGAGGTCACTGAGGCCCAGAGAGGTGAAGTGACTTGCCCAAAGTCACACAGCTGACAAGTGGTGGAGCCGGGATTAGAACCTATGACCTCTGAGTCCCAAGGCCGGGCTCTTTCCACTAAGCCACGCTGCTTCTCTTAGTAAGCATTTAACAAGTACCATTATTATTATTATTATCGTCTCAGGGTCCTCATCCCCCCAGTATCCCACCCTCAGTGTCCCTATCCCCCAATATCTCCACCCCAGGCTCTGCCATTCATCCCATCCCGGCGATCCCACCCCAATATCCCCACTTTATTGTCCCCGTCTGTGTCTCCATTTTCTGGTGACCCCATCTTCCAGTATCCCTAGCCCAGTGTCTTCATTCCTCAGAGTAATAATGATAATAATTGTGATATTTGTTAAGCCTTTTTTCTATGTGTCTGCAACTGCACTAAGCGCTGGGGTCAATACAATGTAATTGAGTTGGACACAGTCCCCGTCCAACGTAGGGATCACAGTCTTAATCCCCATTTTTCATGCGAGGGAACTAAGGCACAGAGAAGTGAAGTGACTTGCCTAAGGTCACCCAGCAGACCAGTGGCGGAGCCGGGATTAGAACTCAGGTCCTTCTGATTTCCAAGCCCGGGCTCTGTCCACCAAACCACGCTACAATCTCTCAGTGTCCCCATCCTGTTGTCACCTTCCCCCCGTGTCCCACTCCCTTTGTCACCGTCCCCCAGTCTCTCCGTCCCGTCTTCCATTTCTCTGGGTCATCACCCCCCCATGTCCCCTGTCCCAGTGTCCCTGTCCTAGTGCCATCATCCCCAATCAATCAATCCATCCATCAATAGTATTTATTGAGCACCTACTGTGTGCAGAACACTGTACTAGGCACTTGGGAGAGTACAATAGAGTGAATGGACACAATCCCTACTCTCAAGGAGCTAACAGTCTAGGGCGGGAGTCCGTCGCGAACTACTATCCCAGTGTCCCCATCTTCTAGTGTCCCTATCCCTCCTGGAATTATCCAGCGTGCCCCTCTCCACATTTCCACCTTCCGGTGTCTCCATCCCTTGGCCGCGTCCCTCTCCCACTGGGGCCTGGGGGTGCTGGAAAAGCCAGCGTTGAGGCCGAGGAGGAGTCCATGATGCGGATACTCAGTCATCAGGCGGGGTGGACCCTGAGAATTCTCGGTTCATTTAATTTAACAATAATTTACCCTCCCTCCCCCCTCCCCGGAGTCCCGCACAGTGGCTCCCCTGGCCCCCGACTCCCCTTACTTGGTCTCTCTCCCTCCGGGAGCCGGGCATCGTCCTATTCCCTATTCCCTGCTGACCAGGGACCAGGCCGGCTTCCAGGAGGTCACCTAAGTAGTCCCCGGCCGTGGCGATTCTGGCAGTGAGTGACCCCACCAGGGTCTCTCTCTCTTTCTCTGGCTGTGGGCCGAGTGGAGGCAAGGTTCAGACTCCAGAGCGGGTCCTCCCCGTCTTCGCCCGGCCTCTCTTCATGCCCAAGCCTCTCCTCCTCAAACCAACTCCAGGTATTCTCAGCCGCCCCCTCCGCCCTTGTGTGTGTGTCTCTCTCTGTGTGCAATAAATTAATTATGGTATTTGTTAAGCGCTACGTGCCAGGCACTGTACTAAGCGCTGGGGTAGATACAAGCAAATTGGGTTGCCCATAGTATATGTGTGTGTGTTTGTGCGTGGGGGAGAGAGAGAGTGTGTGATTATGTGTGACTCACTGTCTATGCGGGGGTGACTGGGTGTGGGGGAATGGCTATGTGTGTGTGGGTTGCATGTGTGACACAGTCTGAGGAGACTGGGTTACAGTGGGTTATTGGGTGACCCTTGGCAGTCCACAGTTATGATTATGCAGATGAGTGGTTAAGTGTTGGGTGTACGAGTTTGCCCGTCGATGGTACAGTGTGAGCTCGTCGAGATATGCGGGTGCATCACAATGGATCCGGGGAAGGGTGACGGTGTTTGTGAGTGGAGGAAAGGTGCGTAAGGATGTGTGGTTATTGATAGTCGGGGTGGGCGCCGGCGTTGCTGGGACCGCAGACAGCGTGTCTGTGTGGGTTAGGATCCTTTTTGGGACGGGCGTCGGATCCCGGGGGCGCAACGGTAAGCTCCCCCAAGGCAGGGAGCGGATCTCCTACCTCGCTGGTTCTCCCCGCAAGTGCTTGGCACAGTGCTCCGCACAGAGTAGGCGCTCAATAAATGCTACCGGAGGGTTGACGGATTGCTTGATGTCTTTGGAATTGTTAGTATCCTGGGGGGTGCAGCCGTGTGAGTCCGTATCCGTGTGTGTGTGTGTGTCTGTGTGTGTGTATTAATCTACATGTGGGAGTTGGGGTGGGGGGGCTGGCTCCAGGGGTTGCCATTCCTGGGAGGGGAGCCCCAAACTGGGGGTGGGGGGCGGGAGGCGGGGGATCCAGGCCGCACGGGAGACCGGGCCGCGCGGGAGACCAGGCCGCACGGGAGACCAGGCCTCAGCCGTAGCTGTGAGGGCTGTTGGGGTCGACGGGCGACGAGTCTCGACGGCCGGACTGACCCATCAGCTGCCAGAGCCGGTGGCTGAGGTTCTGGACCTGACAGGTGCCCAGCGCGCAACCCACGCGCATCAGCTGGACGTGGTGGCGCCGAGGCCCAACGTGCCTCCGGCCTCGCCCTCGGGGGGTCCGGGAGGGCCGGGGGAGCCGCACGGAGCCCCCCAGGGGAGGAGGCCGGGGAGGGGTCGCCGTCGGTCGGGACCCAGGAGGACCCAGGAGCCGGGGCGGCGAGCGTGGGCCGCCGGGACGGTCAGGAGGCTCCCTGCAGGGGGAAAAGGCGGGAGGGAAAAGAGTCAATAATAATAATAACGATAGTAGTAATAATAATAAAGATGGTATTTGTTAAGCTCTCACTATGTGCGAAGCACTGTCCTAAACGCTGGGGGGGATACAAGGTGATCAGGTTGTCCCACGTGGGGCTCACAATAATAATAGTAATGATAGTAGTAATAATAATAGTAATGATAGTAGTAATAATAATAATAAAGATGGTATTTGTTAAGCGCTTACTATGTGCGAAGCACTGTCCTAAACGCTGGGGGGGGATACAAGGTGATCAGGTTGTCCCACGTGGGGCTCACAATAATAATAGTAATGATAGTAGTAATAATAATAGTAATGATAGTAGTAATAATAATAATAAAGATGGTATTTGTTAAGCGCTTACTATGTGCGAAGCACTGTTCTAAGCGCTGGGGGGGATACAAGGTGATCAGGTTGTCCCACGTGGGGCTCACAATAATAATAGCAATGATTCATTCAATCGTACTTATTGAGGGCTGACTGTGTGCAGAGCACTGTGGTAATGATGATGGTATTTGTTAAGCGCTTACTATGTGCGAAGCACTGTTCTAAGCGCTGGGGGGGGATACAAGGTGATCAGGTTGTCCCACGTGGGGCTCACATAATAATAGTAGTAATGATTCATTCGATCGTACTTACTGAGAGCTGACTGTGTGCAGAGCACTGTGATAATAATGATGGTATTTGTTAAGCGCTTACTATGTGTGAAGCACTGTTCTAAGCGCTGGGGGGGATACAAGGCAATCAGGTTGTCCCACGTGGGGCTCACAACAATAATAATAATAGTAGTAATGGTTCATTCAATCGTATTTATTGAGCGCTTACTGTGTGCAGAGCACTGTGATAATAACGATGGTATTTGTTAAGCACTTACTATGTGCGATGCACTGTTCTAAGCACTAGGGGGATACAAGGTGATCAGGTTGTCCCACGTGGGGCTCACAGTCTTCATCCCCATTTTCCAGATGAGGTAACTGAGGCACAGAGAAGTTAAGTGGCTTGCCCAAGGTCACACAGCTGACAAGTGGTTCAGTGGAAAGAGCACGGGCTTTGGATTCAGAGGTCATGGGTTCGAGCCCGACTCCGCCACATGTCTGCTGTGTGACCTTGGGCATGTCACTTAACTTCTCTGAGCCTCAGTTCCCTCATCTATAGATTAAGACTGTGAACCCCATGCGGGGCAACTTGATCACTCTGTATCCCCCCAGCGCTTAGAACAGTGCTTTGCACATAGTAAGCGCTTAACAAATGCCATTATTATTATTATAAGTGGTGGAGCTGGGATTCGAACCCATGACCTCTGACTCCCAAGCCCGGGCTCTTGCCACTGAGCCACTCTGCTTCTCTCCCAAAGACGTGCCGAATGCGCCAGGCACTGTACTAAGCGCTGGGGTGGATGCAAGCAAATCAGGTTGGATACAGTCCCTGTCCTATGTGGGTCTCGATCCCCGTTTTCCCGAGGAGGGAACTGAGGCCCAGAGAGGCAAAGTGACTTTCCCAAGGTCACCGGGCAGCCAAGTGGCAGTGGCGGGATTCGAACCCGTGCCCTTGGGCCCCCCAGGCCCGGGCTGTAGCCACTGGGAGAGAAGAGAGAGGAGTGGGGCCCGGTGGAGCGGTGATGTGGGCCCAGGGATTCCCCCCCCCCCGCCCCCCCGCCCCAACCAGCCCCTGCCCCCCGGGAACCCCGCCCCCAGCCCGGCCTCGGGCTCCAGCTGGGCCACGTGGCTCGTTAATCCTCGCTTCCCCCCCCCCCCGCCCCGCCGCCCCCCACCTCCCCGGGCAAAGTGCGGGCCCCCCACCGCCCCCCCCCCCCAGCCGGACCCTGGAGGCCGGAGCCCTCCCGTCCAGCTGAGCTGGCCGTCCTGGGGGCGGTGGCCGGGGCGACCCCCCCCGGAGCCAGAGGGAGCCCTCCCACCGGACTCCGGGGCCCGGCCTGAGACCCCCGGGGCCGGGGGAGGGGAGGGGGAGGCTCTGACAGGGAGAGCGGGGCAGCCCCAGACCTCCCCCCGACCTCCAAGGACCTGTCCCTTTCCCCCTCCCTGCAGGGACCCTAACCCTTCCCCCGTCCCTGCAGGGACCCTAACCCTTTCCCCTTCCCTGCAAGGACCCTAACCCTTTCCCCATTCCTGCAGGGACCCTAACCCTTTCCCCCGTCCCTGCAGGGACCCTAACCCTTTCCCCATTCCTGCAGGGACCCTAACCCTTTCCCCCGTCCCTGCAGGAACCCTAACCCTTTCCCGTCCCTACAGGGACCCTAACCCTTTCCCCCTTCCTGTAGGGACCCTAACCCTTTCCCCCTCCCTGCAGGGACCCTAACCCTTTCTCCCTCCCTGCAGGGACTCTAACCCTTTCCCCCTCCCTGCATGGACCTTAACCCTTCCCCCGTCCCTGCAGGGACCCTAACCTTTCCCCCTCCCTGCAGGGACCCTAACCTTTCCCCCTCCCTGCAGGGACCCTAACCCTTTCCCCATTCCTGCAGGGACCCTAACCCTTTCCCCATTCCTGCAGGGACCCTAACCCTTTCCCCATTCCTGCAGGGACCCTAACCCTTTCCCCATTCCTGCAGGGACCCTAACACTTTCCCCCTTCCTGCAGGGACCCTAACCCTTTCCCCCTTCCTGCAGGGACCCTAACCCTTTCCCCATTCCTGCAGGGACCCTAACCCTTTCCCCATTCCTGCAGGGACCCTAACCCTTTCCCCGGCTCTGCAGGGACCCTAACCCTTTCCCCGGCTCTACAGGGACCCTAACCCTTCCCCCCTCCCTGCAGGGACCCTAACCCTTTCCCCCTCCCTGCAAGGACCCTACCTTTCCCCCTTCCTGCATGGACCGTAATCCTTTCTCCCTCCCTGCAGGGACCCTAACCCTGTCCCCCCTCCCTGCAGGGACCCTAACCCTTTCCCCTTCCCCGCAGGGATCCTAACCCTTTCCCCTTCCCCGCAGGGACCCTAACCCTTTCCCCCTCCCTGCAGGGACCCTAATCCTTTCTCCCTCCCTGCAGGGACCCTAACCCTTTCCCTCTCCCCGTAGGGACCCTAACCCTTTCCCCCGTCCCCGCAGGGACCCTAACCCTTTCCCCCTCCGCCTTAGGTCGGTGAAACCGTTCCGGATCCCCGCTCGGGCGCCGAGCCCGGCCCCCCGGCCCCCCGGCCCCCCGGCCCCCCGGCTCCCGGCCCCCATCCCTCCTCCCGGTCCCCTTGGTCCCCTTGGTCCCCTTGGTCCCCTCGGTCCCCGGGTCCCCGGGGTCCGCACTGACCTGCGCCGGGGGAGCAGCGTCGGTCCGTGGGCCCGTCGGGCGGCCCCCCCCGGGAGGGGCAGGCCCAGCAGGCTGATGCAACCCAGCGTCAGCGGCAGCGTCCAGCTCATCGCCGCGGCCGGGGGCGGCCGGGGGGCTGCGGGACCGGACAGGACCGGACCGGGGGTCGGACCGTCGTCCGGGCAGGGCAGCCCCTCCCCTCCCTCCCCCCACGACCACCCTTTCCCTCCCTCCCTCCGAGCTCCCTCCCTCCCTCCGGGCTCCCGGCGTCCTGGACCTGGGGCGGAGGGTGGAGGGAGAGTCCGGGCCGGGGTCCGTCCGTCCGTCCGTCCGTCCGGGGGGTCCTCAGGTCCGGGCTGGCGGCGGGGGGCGGTCGGTCGGTCCATCGGGCCGGCCCGGACCCTCCCGGTTAAATAGTCCCGGGGCGGGGGGCGGGCCGCTCAATCCCCTGCCTCCGCTCTGCCGGTCCCACCCCCTGCTGGGGGCGGGGGACTCCGGCCCGCAGGCCCTTCCTTCCCCCCTCCCTCCCTCCCTTCCTTCCCCCCTCCCTCCCTCCCTCCCTCCCTTCCCCCTCCCCTGGGGGCCCGGGGACGGGGCGGGGGACACTCAGACCCTGGACAGCGGCCTGGGGTCGCCAGCTGGGCCCGAATTGTCCTCTCCAAGCCTTTAGTCCAGTGCTCTGCACACAGTGAGCGCTCAACAGATACGATGGAATGAATGAAGGAATGTCTGTCTCTCCCCCCCTTCTAGCCTGTGAGCCCGTTCTTGGGTCGGGACTGTCTCTCTCTGGGGCCGAATTGTCCTCTCCAAGCGCTTAGTCCAGTGCTCTGCACACAGTGAGCGCTCAATAGATACGATTGAATGAATGAATTAATATCTGCCTCCCCCCCTTCTAGTCTGTGAGCCCGTTCTTGGGTCGGGACTATCTCTATCCGGGGCCGAATTGTCCTCTCCAAGCGTTTAGTCCAGTGCTCTGCACACAGTGGGCGCTCAACAGATACGATGGAATGAATGAAGGAATGTCTGTCTCTCCCCCCCTTCTAGCCTGTGAGCCCGTTCTTGGGTCGGGACTGTCTCTCTCTGGGGCCGAATTGTCCTCTCCAAGCGCTTAGTCCAGTGCTCTGCACACAGTGAGCGCTCAATAGATACGATTGAATGAATGAATTAATATCTGTCTCCCCCCCGCTTCTAGCCTGTGAGCCCGTTCTTGGGTCGGGACTGTCTCTATCTGGGGCCGAATTGTCCTCTCCAAGCGTTTAGTCCAGTGCTCTGCGCACAGTGAGCGCTCAATAGATACGATGGAATGGATGAATATCTGTCTCCCCCCCACTCCTTCTAGCCTGTGAACCCGTTCTTAGATCGGGACTGTCTCTATCTGGGGCCGAATTGTCCTCTCCAAGCGTTTAGTCCAGTGCTCTGCACACAGTGAGCGCTCAATAGATACGATTGAATGAATGAATTAATATCTGTCTCCCCCCCCCCCCTTCTAGCCTGTGAGACCGTTCTTGTATCGGGACTGTTTCTATCTGGGGCCGAATTGTCCTTTCCAAGCGCTTAGTCCAGTATTCTGCACACAGTGAGCGCTCAATAGGTACGATGGAATGAATGAGTATCTGTCTCCCCCCCCGCCCCTTCTAGCCTGTGAGCCCGTTCTTGGGTCGGGACTGTCTCTATCTGGGGCCGAATTGTCCTCTCCAAGCGTTTAGTCCAGTGCTCTGCACACAGTGAGCGCTCAATAGATACGATTGAATGAATGAATTAATATCTGTCTTCTTCTCCCCCCCCCCCCCCCTTCTAGCCTGTGAGCCCGTTCTTGGGTCGGGACTGTCTCTATCTGGGGCCGAACTGTCCTCTCCAAGCGTTTAGTCCAGTGCTCTGCACACAGTGAGCGCTCAATAGATACGATTGAATGAATGAATTAATATCTGTCTTCTTCTCCCCCCCCCCCCCCTTCTAGTCTGTGAGCCCGTTCTTGGGTCGGGACTGTCTCTATCTCGGGCCGAATTGTCCTCTCCAAGCGTTTAGTCCAGTGCTCTGCGCACAGTGAGCGCTCAATAGATACGATGGAATGGATGAATATCTGTCTCCCCCCCACTCCTTCTAGCCTGTGAACCCGTTCTTAGATCGGGACTGTCTCTATCTGGGGCCGAATTGTCCTCTCCAAGCGTTTAGTCCAGTGCTCTGCACACAGTGAGCGCTCAATAGATACGATTGAATGAATGAATTAATATCTGTCTCCCCCCCCCCCTTCTAGCCTGTGAGACCGTTCTTGTATCGGGACTGTTTCTATCTGGGGCCGAATTGTCCTTTCCAAGCGCTTAGTCCAGTATTCTGCACACAGTGAGCGCTCAATAGGTACGATGGAATGAATGAGTATCTGTCTCCCCCCCCGCCCCTTCTAGCCTGTGAGCCCGTTCTTGGGTCGGGACTGTCTCTATCTGGGGCCGAATTGTCCTCTCCAAGCGTTTAGTCCAGTGCTCTGCACACAGTGAGCGCTCAATAGATACGATTGAATGAATGAATTAATATCTGTCTTCTTCTCCCCCCCCCCCCCCCCTTCTAGCCTGTGAGCCCGTTCTTGGGTCGGGACTGTCTCTATCTGGGGCCGAACTGTCCTCTCCAAGCGTTTAGTCCAGTGCTCTGCACACAGTGAGCGCTCAATAGATACGATTGAATGAATGAATTAATATCTGTCTTCTCTCCCCCCCCCCTTCTAGTCTGTGAGCCCGTTCTTGGGTCGGGACTGTCTCTATCTGGGGCCGAATTGCCCTCTCCAAGCGCTTAGTCCAGTGTTCTGCACACAGTGAGCGCTCAATAGATACGATGGAATGGATGAATATCTGTCTCCCCCCCACTCCTTCTAGCCTGTGAACCCGTTCTTAGATCGGGACTGTCTCTATCTGGGGCCGAATTGTCCTCTCCAAGCGTTTAGTCCAGTGCTCTGCACACAGTGAGCGCTCAATAGATACGATTGAATGAATGAATTAATATCTGTCTCCCCCCCCCCCCCCCCCCCCCCCAGCCTGTGAGACCGTTCTTGTATCGGGACTGTTTCTATCTGGGGCCGAATTGTCCTTTCCAAGCGTTTAGTCCAGTATTCTGCACACAGTGAGCGCTCAATAGGTACGATGGAATGAATGAGTATCTGTCTCCCCCCCCCGCCCCTTCTAGCCAGTGAACCCGTTCTTAGATCGGGACTGTCTCTATCTAGGGCCGAATTGTCCTCTCCAAGCGTTTAGTCCAGTGTTCTGCACACAGTGAGCGCTCAATAGATGCGATGGAATGAATGAAGGAATGCCTGTCTCCCCCCCTTCTAGCCTATGAGCCCGTTCTTAGATCAGGACTGTCTCTATCTGGGCCCGAATTGTCCTCTCCGAACGTTTAGTCCAGTGCTCTGCACACAGTGAGAGCTCAATAGATACGATTGAATGAATGAAGGAATGTCTGTCTCCCCCCCTTCTAGCCTGTGAGCCCGTTCTTGGGTCGGGACTGTCTCTATCTGGGCCCGAATTGTCCTCTCCAAGCGTTTAGTCCAGTGCTCTGCACACAGTGAGCGCTCAATAGATACGATGGAAAGGATGAATTAATATCTGTCTCCCTCCACCCCCCCACCCCCTTCTAGCCTGTGAGCCCGTTCTTGGATCGGGACTGTCTCTATCTGGGGCCGAATTGTCCTCTCCAAGCGTTTAGTCCAGTTCTCTGCACACAGTGAGCGCTCAATAGATACGATGGAATGAATGAATGAATATCTGTCTCCCCCCCTTCTAGACTGTGAGCCCGTTCTTGGGTCGGGACTGTATCTGGTGCCTAATTGTCCTCTCCAAGCGCTTAGTCCAGTGTTCTGCACACAGTGAGCGCTCAATAGATACGATGGAATGAATGAAGGAATGTCTGTCTCCCCCCACTTCTAGCCTGTGAGCCCGTTCTTGGGGCGGAACTGTTTCCAGCTGGGCCCGAATTGTCCTTTCCAAGAACTTATTCCAGTACTCTGCACACAGTGAGCGCTCAATAGATACGATGGAATGAATGAATATCTGTCTCCCCCCCTTCTAGCCTGTGAGCCCGTTCTTGGGTCGGGACTGTCTCTATCTGGTGCCTAATTGTCCTCTCCAAGCGCTTTGTCCAGTGTTCTGCACACAGTGAGCGCTCAATAGATACGATGGAATGAATGAAGGAATGTCTGTCTCCCCCCCTTCTAGCCTGTGAGCCCGTTCTTGAGTCGGGACTGTCTCTATCTGGGCCCGAATTGTCCTCTCCAAGCGTTTAGTCCAGTGGTCTGCACACAGTGAGCACTCAATAGATACGATGGAATGAATGAAGCAATGTCTGTCTCCCCCCCTTCTAGCCTGTGAGCCCGTTCTTGGGTCGGGACTGTCTCTATCTGGTGCCTAATTGTCCTCTCCAAGCGCTTAGTCCAGTGCTCTGCACACAGTAAGCGCTCAATAGATACGATGGAATGAATGAATATCTGTCTCCCCCATTTCTAGACTATGAGCCCGTTGTTGGTTCATTCATTCAATCGTACTTATTGAGCGCTTACTGTGAGCAGAGCACTGTACCAAGCGCTTGGGAAGTACAAGTTGATGGTCCCTACCCAACAACGGGCTCACAGTCTAAAAGGGGGAGACAGACAACAAAACAAAACATGTGGACAGGTGTCAAGTCAGAATAAATGGAAGTAAAGCTAGATGCACATCATTAACAAAATAAATAGAATAGTAAATATGTACAAGTAAAATAAATAGAGTAATGGTTCGGGACTGTCGCTTATCTGTGGCCGAATTGGACTTTCCAAGCACTTGGTCCAGTGCTCTGCACACAGAAAGCGCTCAATCAATATGATTGAATGAATGAATATCGATAATTCTATTCATTTATATTGATGCTATTGACCCCTGTCTACTAGTTTTGTTGTCTGTCTCCCCCTTCTAGACTGTGAGCCCGTTGTTGGGTCGGGACTGTCCCTATCTGTGGCCGAATTGGACTTTCCAAGCGCTTAGTCCAGTGCTCTGCACAGAGTAAGCGCTCAATAAATACGATTGATTGAATGAATGAATGAATGAATGTCTCCCCTCTTCTAGACTGTGAGACCGTTGTTGGGCTGGGACTGTCTCTATCTGTGGCCGAATTGACCTCTCATTCATCCGATCGTATGAATGAGCGTAATCCAAGCACTTAGTCCAGTGCTGTGCACACAGTAAGCACTCAATCGATAGGATTGAATGAATGAATGAATGAATGAATGATGGCTACCGGGGGTCCGGCTCTGCCTGCGGGTCTGCCCATGGCTGTGACTCTGCGTGTGGGCGTGGGTGGGCCTGTGGGTGTATGGGGGTCCGGACAAGGCCGAGGGCCGCAGGTTGTCCTTGTCTGACTGCAGGTCTTGCTCTGCTGTGAGTCCGTGGCTGTGTTTGTGTGTGTGTGTACATTTGTGGGTGGTTGGGTGTCCAGACAAGGCCGAGGGCTGCCCGGTGTCTGTGTTTGACTGCATGCCTGCTCAGCTGTGGGTACGTGTCTGTGACCCGTGTGTGTGTGCGTGCGTGCGCGGGTGTCCACACAAGGCCGAGGGCCGCTGGGTGTCCGTGTCTGACTGCACGTCTAGCTCAGCTGTGGGTCCATGGCTGTGTTTGTGTGTGGGGGTGTGCGGGTGGTTGGGTGTCCAGACAAGGCCGATAGCTGCCCGGTGTCTGTGTTTGGCTGCCTGCCTGCTCATCTGTGGGTACGTGTCTGTGACCCGTGTGTGTGTGCGTGCGTGCGCGGGTGTCCACATAAGGCCGAGGGCCGCCGGGTGTCCGTGTCTGACCGCATGTCTAGCTCAGCTGTGGGTCCATGACTGTGCTTGTGTGTGGGTGTGCGGGCGGTTGGGTGTCCAGACAAGGCCGAGGGCTGCCCGGTGTATGTGTTTGACTGCATGTCAAAGCATGCACGCACGCATGCATAAGAGAAGCAGCGTGGCTCAGTGGAAAGAGCACGGGCTCTGGAGTCAGAGGTCATGGATTCAAATCCCAGCTCCGTCACTTGTCGGCTGTGTGACTTTGGGCAAGTCACTTAACTCCTCCGGTCCTCAGTTCCCTCATCTCGAAAATGGGGATGAAGCCTGTGAGCCCCACGTGGGATAACCTGATTATCTTGTATCTTCCCCAGTGCTTAGAACAGTGCTTGGCACATAGTAAGCACTTAACAAATACCAACATTATTATTATTATTATGTCTGCTCATCTGTGGGTACGTGTCTGTGACGTGTGTGTGTGTGTGCACGCGCGCGCAGGTGTCCACACAAGGCCGAGGGCCGCACGGCACGGTATCCGTGTCTGACTGCATGTGTGTCCTCTGTGGGTCTGTGGCTGTGATTCGTGTGTGTGTGTGTGTGTGTGTTTTTCTGTGTGTGTGTGTGTGTGTGTGTGTGTGTGTGTGCGTGTAGCTCCGTGTCAGCCTGCCTGATGGAGTCTGAGTTGGGTCTAGCTTTATGTCCTTCTGTCTGTCTCCAAGTGGGTGGCTGAATCTGCGTGGGTTTATTTACGTCTCTGCCTGTGACTGTGTACATGAACGTGTCTGAGGGAGAGTCTCTGGGTGTGTGTGTGTGTGTGTGTGTGTGTGTGTGTGCATCTGAGTCTTGGTGTCTTGTGTGTCTAAGTGCACATGCCTTTGGGTCTCGGTCAGAAAATATGTGAGTCTGTGGATGCACACATGCCTCTGTATATTTGCCTCTGTATGCCCCTCAGTGTGTGTGTGTGTGTGTGTGTACGTGTTTGGGGTGCTTGTGGGTGCCTATGAGTGTTCGCTCAAGCGCTTAGTCCAGTGCTCTGCACACAGTAAGCGCTCAATAAATACGACTGAATTGAATGAATATGAGTGTGCGTGGGAGAGGCAAGGTGGCTGAGCAATCTCAGAATCCTTTCCCTCCCCGTGCCTCGGTTTCCCCGCAGTAGCACCGAGGAAGGGAGTGTAAGGAGGCAGAGGGTGAGGACGATGCCTCCCCTAGGAAAGCTGGCCAGGCCAAACCCACTGGGGGAGTCCCCCTAAGGCCCCTAGATTCAGGAGTCCCAGTGAGGAGGAGCAGGCTGGGCTGGCTCAGGGGCTGGGCACGTATCAGCCTGCTGAGTCAGGGGCAGAGGGCTCCGGGCTGGCGGGTTGGGTGCCCGCTCCTGCTGCCCAGCTCTGCTTTCCCCACGGGGGCCTGAAGGGTTCAGGATCCGGGGAACGTGCTGGGATGCACGGAGGGTGGCACCGGGGCCCGCAGACCGCCCACACCTGCCCAGCCCCGCCGCTCGGGCCCTGCCCACGCTCCGGCCTGGCTCATGAGAGGCCCTGTTGTCCCTTCCCCTCTTCTTCCCCGCCCTCCCTGAAGCCCAGCATCCCCTCGGCTCTTTCCGACTTAGGGACCGGAGGGCTGAGGAAGCCTGGGGCCCAGGGACCGGGGGATGGGAAGGTTGGGGGACGGGGGGCTCTGGGATCGGAGCGTTGGAGGAGGGAGTAGGGGCTCCATGATCGTAAGGTGGCTCTGTCAATCAATCAATCAATCAATCATATTTTACCTCCTTCCCTTCCCCACAGCACCTGTATATATGTTTGTACATATTTATTACTCTATTTATTTACTTATACCTATCTATTCTATTTATTCTATTCTATTTTATTTTGTTGGTATGCTTGGTTTTGTTCTCTGTCTCCCCCTTCTAGACTGTGAGCCCACTGTTGGGTAGGGACGGTCTCTAGATGTTACCAGCTTGTACTTCCCAAGCTCTTAGTCCAGTGCTCTGCACACAGTAAGCGCTCAATAAATACGATTGATTGATTATTGAGTGCTTACTGTGTGCAGAGCACTGGACTAAGCACTTGGGAAGTACAAGTTGGCAACATATAGAGACGGTCCCTACTCAACAGTGGGCTCACAGTCTAGAAGGGGGAGGCAGAGAACAAAACCAAACATATTAACAAAATAAAATAGAGTAGATATGTACAAGTAAAATAAATAGAGTAATAAATCTGTACAAACATATATACATATATACAGGTGCTGCGGGGAAAGGAAGGAGGTAAGGCAGGGGGGGATGGAGAGGGGAAGGAGGGGGAGAGGAAGGAGGGGGCTCAATCAATGAATCAATCAATCAATCGTATTTATTGAGCGCTTACTATGTGCAGAGCACTGTACTAAGCGCTTGGGAAGTACAAATTGGCAACACATAGAGACAGTCCCTACCCAACAGTGGGCTCACAGTCTAAAAGGGGGAGACAGAGAACAGAACTAAACATACCAACAAAATAAGATAAATAGGATAGAAATGTACAAGTAAAATAAATAAATAAATAAATAAATAGAGTAATAAATATGTACAACCATATATACATATATACAGGTGCTGTGGGGAAGGGAAGGAGGTAAGATGGGGGGATGGAGAGGGGGACGAGGGGGAGAGGAAGGAAGGGGCTCAGTCTGGGAAGGCCTCCTGGAGGAGGTGAGCTCTCAGTAGGGCCTTGAACGTCACCATTCATTCAATCGTATTTATTGAGCGCTTACTGTGTGCAGAGCACTGGACTAAGCGCTTGGGAAGTCCAAGTTGGCAACATATAGAGACGGTCCCTACCCAACAGCGGGCTCACAGTCTAGATAGTCTACGATAGACATGGCAGCCAGGATGCCCTGCCCTCAAGGAGCCTGTGGTCCACCTCCCCTCGGACTGGGGACCCCCAGGAACAGCCCGGTTCCTCCCGCTGCCCCAAAGGGTGCCTGGGGAGGCTGGGGGCCCGCGGATCAGGAGGCAAAGCGTCGAGGACAAGGTGCTCGGGCTGGGATACTGGCGGCGTGGGCCTGGGGGCCGAGGAAGGGTGGTTCAGGGGGCTGGATGAGGGGCAGGGGCCGGGGGCTCCGATAGTTCTGCTGTCTCCTTGGAAAACAGCTTCTGAGCTGGCAGACTGCCGGCCGCCTGGTACAGTGCCCAGTTGCAGGACCGGAACAGATGGCACAGCATCTGTCCGAATGGTCGAAGGCAGGGTTAGAGGGATAGTTACAAATCCGTATTCATCCATTTGGTTATCTGAGTTTTTCACCAGATTTCTTTTCTTGGACGGAGAGGGCAGCGGGGATCTAAGGGTCTGGGTGGGGGTGTCCAGTAGGTAGGGAGGGAGAGGCCGGCTGCGGCCGAAAACGCCCAACCCCGCCGGACCCAACTCTGTCCTGGGGCGCTCCGTCCTGTGTGGCTCTGCCCCGCGGCCCCCTGTCCTGAGCCCACCATCTCCGGTGCCCTATCATGCCACCCAGGAAGCGCAGATGACTAAAAAGAATAACAATTAGGCTATTTTTAAGCGCTTACTCTGTGCCAAGACTGTGAGCCCCCGGTGGGACAACCTGATCACCTTGTAACCTCCCCAGCGCTTAGAACAGTGCTTTGCACATAGTAAGCGCTTAATAAATGCCATTATTATTATTATTATTCTAAGCGCTGGGAGTAGATACAAGGTAATCAGGTTGTCCCATGTGGGTCTCCTCCCCCCACCCCATCCCTCCTGCCTTACCCACTTCCCCTCCCCACAGCACCTGTATATATGTATATATGTTTGTACGTATTTATTACTCTATTTATTTTACGTGTACATATCTATTTATTTTATTTTGTTAATATGTTTTGTTTTGTTCTCTGTCTCCCCCTTCTAGACTGTGAGCCCACTGTTGGGTAGGGACTGTCTCTATATGTTGCCAACTTGTACTTCCCAAGCGCTTAGTACAGTGCTCTACACACAGTAAGCACTCAATAAATATGATCTATTGATTGATTATTATTATTATTATTCTAAGCGCTGGGCGTAGATACAAGGTAATCAGGTTGTCCCATGTGGGGCTCCTCCCCCCACGCCATCCCTCCTGCCTTACCCCCTTCCCCTCCCCACAGCACCTGTATATATGTATATATGTTTTTACGTATTTATTACTTTATTTATTTTACTTGTACATATCTATTCTACTTATTTTACTTTGTTAATATGTTTCGTTTTGTTCTCTGTCTCCCCCTTCTAAACTGTGAGCCCACTGTTGGGTAGGGACCGTCTCTATATGTTGCCAACTTGTACTTCCCAAGCGCTTAGTCCAGTGCTCTGCACACAGTAAGCATTCAATAAATACGATTGATAGATTGATGTATATATGTTTGTACGTATTTATTACTCATTTGTGCTCTGCACATAGTAAGCGCTCAATAAATACGATTGATTGATTTGTACATATTTATTCTATTTATTTTATTTTGTTAATATGTTTTGTTTTGTTGTCTGTCTCCCCCTTCTAGACTGTGAGCCCGCTGTTGCGTAGGGACCGTCTCTAGATGTTGCCAACTTGGACTTCCCAAGTGCTTAGTCCAGTGCTCTGCACACAGTAAGCGCTCAATAAATACGATTGAATGAATGAATGAATGTGGGGCTCACAGTTTTATTCCCCATTTTACAGATGAGGTTACTGAGGCACAAGAAAGGGAAGTGGCTTGTCCAGCATCATACGGCAGATGAGTGGCGGAGCCGGAATTAGAACCTGCATCCTCTGACTCCCAAGCCCAGCCATGCTGCTTCTGTCCCCCCTCCGTCCCCCCATCTTACCTCCTTCCCTTCCCCACAGCACCTGTATATATGTATATATGGTTGTACATATTTATTACTCTATTTATTTATTTATTTATTTATTTTACTTGTACATTTCTATCCTATTTATTTTATTTTGTTGGTATGTTTGGTTCTGCTCTCTGTCTCCCCCTTTTAGACTGTGAGCCCACTGTTGGGTAGGGACTGTCTCTATGTGTTGCCAATTTGTACTTCCCAAGCGCTTAGTACAGTGCTCTGCACATAGTAAGCGCTCAATAAATACGATTGATTGATTGATTGATTGATTCTGTACCTCGACTAGCTCAAGGTCACACAGCAGTTTGGGGAAGGGGTGAAACTCGGGCTTCCTACCCCTAATAATAATAATGATAATAATGGTATTTGTTAAGCGCTTACTATGCACAAAGCACCGTTCTAAGCGCTGGGGAGGTTACAAGGTGATCAGGTGTCACAGTTTTAATCCCCATTTTCCAGATGAGGTAACTGAGGCCCAGAGAAGTGAAGTGACTTGCCCAAAGTCACACAGCTGACAGTTGGCAGAGCTGGGATTCGAACTCATGACCTCTGACTCCAAAGCCCGGGCTCTTTCCACTGAGCCACGCTGCTTCCCTCCCGCTGTCTGTCTGCATTCCCCCTCATCCTTTTGTCTGAGGGAGGAGGGGGATGCAGTGGGGCCCCTTCTCTTGTCCGGCATCCTGACCTGTCGTCTAACCCCACCAGAACTAGCCTAGCCTAGTGTTAGAGCACAAGCCTTGGAGTCAGAAGGTCATGGGTTCTAATCCCAGCTCCACCGCTTGTCAGCTGTGTGACCTTGGGCAAGTCACTTCACTTCCCTGGGCCTCAGTTCCCTCATCTGTAAAATGGGGATGGAGACTGCAAGCCACGTGGGACAGGGACAGTGTCTTTCTTTATTGTTGTTGTTTTGTTTTGTTTTGTTCCCAAGCGCTTAGTACAGTGCTCTGCACACAGTAAGTGCTCAGTAAATACGATTGAATGAATGAATGAATGTGGGGCTCACAGTTTTATTCCCCATTTTACAGACGAGGTTACTGAGGCACAGGGAAGGGAAGTGACTTGTCCAACATCATACGGCAGACGAGTGGCGGAGCCGGGATTAGAACCCGCATCCTCTGACTTCCAAGCCAAGCACCTCCAAGTGCTCAGTACAGTGCTCCACACTCAATAAATAGGATTGAATGAATGAATTTGCTTGTATCCCCCCCCCCCCCGCGCTTAGTACAGTGCCTGGCACGTGGTAAGTGCTTAACAAATACCATCATTATTATTATTATCATTATTATTATTATTATTATTACCATCATTATTATTGTTACCCCGTGGGAGAGGAGGGGGAGTTGGAGGTCCCGACCATACCGCTGGGAGGAAGAGGAGGAGGACGAAGGGGAGGAGGGGGATGGGGGTCAATCAGTCCGTCTGTCAGTCATTCAGTTGTCAGTGAATCCGTCTGTCAATCAGTCGGTCAGTTGTTGAGAAGCAGTGTGGCTTGGTGGAAAGAGCATAGGCTTGGGAGTCAAAGGATGTGGGTTCAAATCCCTGCTCTGCCACTTGTCTGCTGGGTGACCTTGGACAAGTCACTTAACTTCTCTGTGCCTCAGTTACCTCATCTGTAAAATGGGGATTAAAAGTGTGAGCCCCACGTGGGACAACCTGATTACCCTGTATCTACCCCAGTGCTTAGAACAGTGCTTGGCACATAGTAAGCGCTTAATAAACACCATTATTATTATTATTATTATTATTGTTATTATTATTGTCAGTCATCAGTCATTCATTCATTTATTTATTTATTGAGTGCTTTCTGTGTGCAGAGCACTGTACTAAGCACTTATTCGTCTGTAGGTCAGTCAGTCAGTTGTCAGTCAGTTATCAGTAGGTCAGTCAGTTGTCAGTCAGTCAGTAGTCAGTAATAATAATAATGATGATGATGATGATGGTACTTGTTAAGAGCTTACTATGTGCCAAGCACTGTTCTAAGCGCTGAGGGGGGGGGGGATACAAGGTAATCAGGTGGTCCCACGTGGGGCTCACAGTTTTCATCCCCATTTTACAGATGAGGGAACTGAGGCCCAGAGAAGTGAAGTGACTTGCCCAAAGTCACACAGCTGACAAGTGGCGGTCAGTCAGTCAGTCGTCAGTCGGTCAGTCTGGCAGTCATTAATCATCAGTCAGTCAGTAGTCCATCAGTCAGTTCGTCTGTCAGTCGGTCAGTCAGTCGTCAATCCGTCAGTCAGTCGTCATTCTTTCATTCAATCATATTTATTGAGCACTAACTGTGTGCAGAGCACTGGACTAAGCGCTTGGGAAGTACAAGTTGGCAACATATAGAAGACGGTCCCTACCCAACAGCGGGCTCACAGTCTAGAAGGGGGAGACAGACAACGAAACAAAACATACTGACAAAATAAAATAAACAGAATAGTAAATATGTCCAAGTAAAATAGAGTAATAAATCTGTACAAACATATATACAGGTGCTGTGGGGAGGGGAAGGAGGTAAGGTGGGGGGAATGGGGATGGGAACCTGTATATATGATGTATGTACATATTTATTACTCTATTTATTTTACTTGTACCTATTTATTCTATTTGTTTTATTTGGTTTATATGTTTTGTTTTGTCGTCTGTCTCCCCCTTCTAGACTGTGAGCCTGCTGTTGGGTAGGGACTGTCTCTAGATGTTGCCAACTTGGACTTCCCAAGCGCTTACTCCAGTGCTCTGCACACTGTAAGCGCTCAATAAATACGAATGAATGAATGGGGGGGGGGAGGAGGGGGCTCAGTGTGGGAAGGCCTCCTGGAGGAGGTGAGCTCTCAGTAGGGCTTTGAAGGGAGGAAGAAAGCTAGCTTGGCGGATGGGCAGAGGGAGGACGTCGTCAGTCAGTCAGTCAGTCAGTCAGTCAGTCAGTCAGTCAGTCTGTCGGCACTGAGGACCAGAGAAGTGAAGTTACTTGCCCAAAGTCACACAGCTGACAAGTGGTGGTCAGTCAGTCAGTCTGGCAGTTGTTAGCTAGCCATCAGTCAGTCAGTCAGTCCGTCTGTTAGTCTGTCAGTTGGTCAGTCAGTTGGTCAGTCTGTTGGTACTGAGGCCCAGAGAAGTGAAGTGACTTGCCCAAAGTCACACAGCTGACAAGTGGTGGTGAGTCAGTCAGGCAGTCGTTAGTTAGCCGTCACTCAGTCAGTCAGTCAGTCGGTCTGTCAGTCAGTCACTCAGTTGGTTAGCCAGTCAGTCAGTCAGTCAGTCAGTCAGTCAGTTTGCCTGTCTGTCAGTCAGTCAGTCAGTCTGTCTCAGTCCGTCTGTCAGTACTGAGGCCCAGAGAAGTGAAGTGACTTGCCCGAAGTCACACAGCTGACAAGTGAGGGTCAGTCAGTCAGTCAGTTGTCAGTCGGTCAGTCTGGCAGTCGTTAGCCATCAGTCAGTTAGTCCACCTGCCAGTCTGTCAGTCAGTCAGTCCGTCAGTCGTCAGTCAGTCTGTCAGTCTGTCGGTCAGTCCGTCAGTCAGTCCGTATGTCAGTCTGTGGGTTAGTCGGCCAGTCAGTCTGTCAGTCGTCAGTCAGCCAGTCTGTCTGTCATGTCAGTCGGTCAGTCAGTCTGTCAGTTGTCAGTCAGTCAGTCAGTCTGTCGGTCAGTCTGGCAGTCGTTAGCCATCAGTCTGTCAGTCAGTCAGTCCGTCTGTCAGTCGATCAATCAATCGTATTTATTGAGCGCTTACTATGTGCAGAGCACTGTACTAAGCGCTTGGGAAGTACAAATTGGCAACACATAGAGACAGTCCCTACCCAACAGTGGGCTCACAGTCTAAAAGGGGGAGACAGAGAACAGAACCAAACATACCAACAAAATAAAATAAATAGGATAGAAATGTACAAGTAAGATAAATAAATAAATAAATAAATAGTCGGTCGGTCGGTCAGTCAGTCCGTCAGTGGTCAGTCAGTCGGTCAGTCTCTGTCTGTCTATCAGTCCGTCAGTCAGTCAGTCCGTCTGTCAGTCGGTCAGTCAGTCCGTCGGCGAGCGAGCGAGCGAGCGAGAGAGCGAGAGTCAGGCCCCGCCGGGCGGGCTGCGTCTCCGCGCGTCAGCGGCAGGGGGCGCCGGTCCGGAGGCGCGCCGGGATCGGCCCCGCCCCCCGAGTCCCCGCCCCCTCCCCGCCCCGACCAATGAGAGTCCGTGCCCGCCGACGGCCCGCCCCCAGGGGCGTCGGGGGCGCAGGCGCAGAGCGGCGGGGCGGGGGCCGGGCCGTCGGCGAAGATGGCGGCGGGCCTGCCCGGCGGGCCCCGACACCGACAGCCCCGTCACCATCACCACCACCGTCGTCACCGTCATCATCACCACCGCCGCCTCAGCCGCCCCGACGACAGCAAGGGGGCCCGGGCGGGGCCATGAGGGCGCCTGGGCCGGGGCCCCAGCGAGCCTGACGACGGGAGCCGCCCGGCTGACTGACTGACTGACTGCCTGACTGACTGACTGACTGACGGGAGGCTCCCGCCATGGCCCGCCTGGCCGACTACTTCGTCCTGGTGGGCTACGGGCCCGACCCCGACCCCAGGGGTGAGTGTCCCCCGTCCCCTCCGTACTGAACGCCCGGCCTGGGCCCTCCCGCCCAACGACACCGATCCGGTCGCCTGTATTAAGCGCTCACTCGGTGCCCGGCACACTGCCCTAAGCGCTGGGGAGCTTCGACCCCCCCCCCCCATCCCTTCAATCGCCAGCCGTGAGACTTCGAGCAAGTCGCTTCACTTCTCTGGGCCTCGGCTCCCTCACCCGGAAAATGGGGGTGAAGACTGGGAGCCCCACGAGGGACAACCTGTTAATAACGACGATGGTATTTGTTAAGCGCTTACCGTGTGCGAAGCGCTGTTCTGAGCGCTGGGTGATCAGGTTGTCCCACGGGGGGCTCACGGCTTTCATCCCCATTTTACAGATGAGGGAACCGAGGCCCAGAGGAGTGACTCGCCCAAAGCCACCCAGCTGGCAATTGGCGGAGCGGGGATTTGAACCCACGACCTCTGACTCCCAAGCCCGGGCTCCTTCCACTGAGCCACGCTGCTTCTGATCACCTTGGAACCTCCCCAGCGCTTAGAACAGTGCTTGGCACATAGTAAGCACTTCACAAATGCCGTCATTATTATTTATTATTTATTCTCCGGGCCTCAGTGACCTCATCTGGAAAATGGGGATGAAGACTTTGAGCCCCACCTTGTACCTCCCCAGCGCTTAGAACAGTGCTTGGCACATAGTACTTCTCTGTGCCTCAGTTCCCTCATCTGGAAAATGGGGATGAAGACTGAGCCCCACAAGGGACAACCTGATCACCCTGTATCCTCCCCAGCGCTTAGAACAGTGCTTGGCACATAGTACTGCTCTGTGCCTCAGTTCCCTCATCTGGAAAATGGGGATGAAGACACTGTGAGTCCCACAAGGGACAACCTGATCACCTTGTATCCTCCCCAGCGCTTAGAACAGTGCTTGGCACATAGTACTTTTCTGTGCCTCAGTTCCCTCATCTGGAAAATGGGGATGAAAACTGAGCCCCACGAGGGACAACCTGATCACCTTGTATCCTCCCCAGCGCTTAGAACAGTGCTTGGCACATAGTACTTCTCTGTGCCTCAGTTCCCTCATCTGGAAAATGGGGATGAAGACACTGTGAGTCCCATGAGGGACAACCTGATCACCTTGTAACCTCCCCAGCGCTTAGAACAGTGCCTGGCGCATAGTAAGCACTTAATAAATGCCATCATTATTATTTATTATTTATTCTCTGGGCTTCAGTGACCTCATCTGTAAAATCGGAATGAAGACTGTGAGCCCCACATGGGACAATCTGATCACCTTGTATCCTCCCCAGTGCTTAGGACAGTGTTTTGCACATAGTAAGTGCTTAACAAATGCCATCATCATTATTATAATTGTTGTTGTTGTTATTATTACAAGGTCATCAGGTTGTCTCCTTTGGGGCTCCCAATCTTCATCCCCATTTTCCAGATGAGAGAACTGAGGCCCAGAGAAGTGAAGTGACTTGTCCAAAGTCACACAGCGGACAAGTGGCAGAACCGGGATTAGAACCCACAACCTCTGACTCCCAAGCCCAGGCTCTTTGCAGTGAGCCACGCTGCTTCTCTGGTTGTTGGAGTGTACTCTACCAAGCGCTTAGCACAGGGCCCCGCACACAATAGCGCTCAGGATTCATTCAGTCATATTATCGAGCGCTTAGTGTGTGCAGAGCACTGGACTAAGCGCTTGGGAGAGGACAGTTCATTCAGTCATATCGATTGAGCACTTATTGTGTTCAGAGCAGTGGACTAAGCGTTTGGGAAGCACAAGGCGGCAAGAGATAGTGATGGTCGCTACCCAACACCGACTGAATGAATAGTAATAATAATAATAATAATAATAGCATTTGTTAAGCGCTTACTATGTGCCGAGTACTGTTCTAAGCACTGGGGGAGATACAGGGAAATCAGGTTGTCCCACGTGGGGCTCACAATCTTCATCCCCATTTTACGGATGAGGGAACCGAGGCCCATCGTCGGGTAGGGACCGTCTCTATATGTTGCCGATTTGTACTTCCCAAGCGCTTAGTCCAGTGCTCTCCGTGCAATAAGTGCTCAATACATACGATTGAATGAAGTGACTTGCCCAAAGTCACACAGCTGATGAGTGGGGGAGCCGGGATTAGAACCCGTGACCTCTGACTCCCGAGCCTGGGCTCTTTTCACTAAAGAGGGTTGGCCCCGGCTTCGGGGGTTGTCCAGGCTGCAGAGGGAGGTCGGAGGTCAAGGAATGGGCGTCTGCCCCAGAGGGGGCGGGGGACTGTGGGCACCCCGATCCTGAGCGGTGGGGGGACTGGAAAGGACTCCCCCTCCCATGTAGGGGGGGCCCAGGACTGATAACGATGGTATTTGTTGAGCACTTACTCTGGGCCCGACATAGTTCTAAGGTAAAGATAATCAGGTTTTCCCATGAGGGACTCTCACTCTTAATCCCCATTTTACAGATGACAGAACTGAGGCCCAGAGAACAATAATAATAATAATAATGGTATTTCTTAAGCGCTTACCATGTGCTGAGCGCTGTTGTAAGCACTGGGATAGATGCAAGGTTATCAGATTGTCCCACGTGGGGCTCACGGTCTTAATCCCCATTTTACTGATGAGGGAACTGAGGCAGAGAAATGAACCGACATGCCCAAAGTCACGCAGCCGGCAAGTGGCGAAGCCAGGATTAGAACCCACATCCTCTGACTCCTAAACCCGGGCTGTTGCCACTGGGCCGGGCTGCTGCTTGGTCTGGGGGAGCTCAGCATTGAGGCACGGTGAGGGCACCCGGGGATCTGCGGGGGTGGCGGCGCTGCTCTTTCAGAGCGAGCCGGAAAGCAAGGCCCGATCGGTGCCCGGGTGCCAGGAGGAAGGGGGGAGCCAGGGGCTCGGCTTGGCAGAGCGGTGGGCGGGGAGCCCCTCTCCACCCCGCTCTTTCCTGCAGGGAGGGACTGGGGGGAGGAACAAGTTGGGAGAGAACGGGTTCCGCCGGCGTGGGGGCGGGCAAGGGAATGAAGACCAGGGCAACGGGTTGACCCCTCCCATCACGGCTGGAGTTGGGGAGGCGGTGTGGGATCCCCGGGATGGGTGCCCCCCCAAGCCCTTCTCCCGAGGAGCTGGGCCGGCCGCCAGTCCCGTGGCCGCCCCGCCCAGGGACCCTCTGGTGACCCCCACGTAGGGCCACCTTGCCCGCCGCAGGGAGGCCAGCAGTGCCAGCCTCCAACCAGCCAGGCTACCAGCTTAGAAGATGGGCACGGCTACTGTCCTGACCGGCTGGTCAGAGACAGGAGGACCCTCTTGGCTGAGGGTCTTGGGGCGCCCTGTGCCCACTCCTACCCCCTCGGAGGCCGGGCGGGCCCAGGTTGGCCCTGGTGCCAGCTGTGTTGGGGGAAGGCTCCGTGGCCTCCTCTTGGCCCGGAGGAGGGGAAGGGGGAATGGGTTTTTAAGTAGCCTGGGCTGTGGGGGCCTCGCTCTCTGTCCTTGCCGGACGGCCCATCCCTCTCTCCCCGTTGGTCAAGGCTGCCCCTGGCCTCCTCTAGTGCCCAGCCAGTGCTCAGCTTCACCTGGCCCTGGGCTGGTGGCCCCGGGAGGCTGCAGCCTGTGGGACTCAGGTGGGAACTCTGGGAGCCTTGGCCTCCGGTGGTGTTGGAAGTGTCTGACCCCTGGGTCCCTTGTCCCCTCCGCCCCCTTGAACCACCCCCGTGCCGTGGCTGGGATGGGAGCCGCAGCGGTAATCTGGACCGATACGCAGGTCCATCCCCGGGCCTGGGGAAACTGAGGCCCACCTGGGGGAGGGGGGAAGGATGTGAGCTGGGAAAGGGGGTGGGGGGTTGCCGTGGGCAGCTGAGGCTTGTTTCCTCGCTGCTCCCCCCGCCCTCCCCATCTTCCGGGGGTGGGCTCTGCAGACCTAGGTCCTGCTGTCCTTGTGCGTGGGCACAGTGAAGGGGAGGGAAGAGCTTGCTTTGTGTCAGCCGGGAGAGGGGTGGAATGAAGCAGGTCAAGGGACCAGGTCTGCCCACCCCTGCCCCTTTAGGAGTGTGTTTTTTCGGGGTCGGAGGCCGTGCTGCCCTTCATCAGGTTTGGTCTGGCGGTGGACAGAAGGATGTCCGCACCATGATGGACTCGTGTGTGTGTGTTCAGGTTCATGTGCTTGCTGGGGTCCCATGTTGGGGGGGGGGGGGCGGTGTCTCACTTCCAGTGGGGAGACCGAGGCCTAGGGGAGGGAGCAGACATCCGTGGGCTCGAGCTGAACCCTGTTCTCTGAACCCCGGTCTCCGGAGGGTGGCCACCCCGGCTACAACGGTTGGCCCCGTGAGCCCACCCTGGCTCTGGCCCCGTGGTGTGGGCTGGGCCATGTGACCAGCACAACCTGGCATCTTCTGGGGCGGCGCCAGCAGCGTGATTCAGTCATTAAAGCTTCCCTTCTCCTCCTGTCCCCAACATCCCCCAAGGTCCCCCGAGATCCCCTGGGCCCTGGTAGGGCCTCGAGGGAGGAGATTTGGGGTCCTTTTTGGGGGCTGTCCTGGTCCTAACCAGGGAATCTGGGACTTGATCACTGGCATCTCAATCCCTGGGTCTCCCCTCTGGGTCCTAGAGCGGCGGTGCCCAGGAGTCCTGGCTGGCAGAGGCTTAGGGTGTCAGGGGAACACGGAGGGGGTTCAGGGTGAGGGCCGGATCCGCCCCAGAGGGCCGGGCCGGGCGGTGACTCATGCCCGGACTGGTTGGGTCGGTCCCACCGGCCGGCCGCTGCCGAGCCCCGAGTGGCTCCCGGCTGCCAGGGCGCAGGCCGACCCGCCCTCCCATCTCCACCTCTGCCCCCGGGAGGACTGGGAGTGGGGGGCCCCAGCTGGGCCCTATTGTCCCCCGGACCCACGGTCTGCCGGGACCGTGGCCGGACGGCTTTGGGGTACCCACATACCACCCCTGCCACCTGGTCCTGGGGTGCACAGACTCCCCCCGCCCCGCCTCATCCTGGGGTACACCGACTCCGCTCCTCCCCCCTAGTGTGTGTCATCCAGAGAAGCAGCGGGGTCCGGTGGATCCAATCAGTCAATCAATTAATCGTATTTATTGAGCGCTTACTGTGTGCAGAGCACTGTACTAAGCGCTTGGGAAGTACAAGTTGGCAACATATAGAGACAGTCCCTACCCAACAGTGGGCTCACAGTCTAAAAGCGTGGGCTCCAAGCTGGGATCCAGCTTGGGCTTGGGAACCAGAGGGCCTGAGTTCTAATTCCGGCTCCGCTGTGTGTCTGCTGTATGACCCTGGGCAAGCCACTTTCTCTGTGCCTCCGTTTTCCCATCTGAAAAATAGGGATTAAATCCCTCCCAGCTAGACTGTGAAGCCCGTGCCGGCCAGGGACTGTGTTTAAACTGGTAACCTTGTGTTTACCCTAGTGCTTAGAAGAGTGCTTGCAAGGCACATAGAAAGCGATTAGCAAATAACCTAATTTCGACTAATTATAATTACATCCCCCTGTCATGTGCACTGCCGTCTTCTCCTCCACCTGCCGTGCGTGCATCATCCTGGGATACACAGGCTGCCCCCCACCCCCAACCATGTCCTCCCTCCCTCTCCTCGCCTCTGTATATGAGAAGCAGCGTGGCATAGTGGAGAGAGCACGAGCCCGGGAATCAGAAGGTCGTGGGTCCTAATCCTGACTCTGCCACTTGTCTGCTGGGTGACCTTGGGCAAGTCGCTTTACTTCTCTGGGCCTCAGTTGCTTCATCTGTAAAATGGGGGTTGAGCCCCACGTGGGACAGGGACTGTGTCCAACCCGATTAGATGTATCTACCGCAGTGTCTGACACGTAGTAAGTGCTTAGCAAGTACTGTAAATATTGTTATGCTTAGGGCTGGGGTCCTTTGACCACCCTCTCGCCGGGGTCACCCAGAAGACGCGGTCTCCGGGGCAGCCGTGGGGCCGGCTCCGCTCGAAGCAGAAACCCACCAAACCGAGGGGTTGGGGAGGTCCGGAGGCAGGAGCGTCGCGGCTTTGGCAGGCTGGGGTGCTCCTTCTGTCCTCCCTCCTCCTCTGTCCCCGCGCTACCACGTCTGCCTCTCCTCCGTCCCCTCCCCGGGCCCTTTCCAGCTGTCGGGGAAGGGGGCGGGACCCGGAGGGGACAGGGGTGGGACTGGAGGGGGCTCTGGGTGCGTGGGAAATGCTGGGCCGGGCCGGGGAGGGGGAGGCTTGGAGTGGCAGCATCTGGCCCGGGCGTGGGGTGACGGGGACGGGGAGGAGCCGGGAGGACCCCAGTCCCTAAGCACGAGGCGCCCTGGCGCGGGAAGCGAAAGCCGGGTGCTCGCAGAGTGCTCCCAGCCTGATGGGCAGGAAGTGGGGCGGGAGCCCAGCCAGATGGGGCTGCTGGGGCTTGCCAGATCCACCCCACCCCCGCCCCGCCCCGCCCCTGCATCTTCTGGGCAGGCATTGGGGTCCCCAAAGGGAGAAAGGGGCTTTCCCCGCTCGGTATGTTGCGGGGTGGGCAGCGAGCATCTCTGCGGGCAGAGCCCAGCCTTTTCCCGGGGCCCACCGCATCCAGACTTAGCCTCTTCTCCCCTGCCATGCTCTCCCCGGCGGAGCCAGAGCCGCAGGTGGGGTGGAGGAGGGCTGGGGCAGCCTCTGGCGCGCCCTCCGTGGGAGGGCCTCCCTGCGCCCCCATCTCCAGCACGAGGGGGTCCGGAAGGACCGGGGCTGGCCTTGTAGGGGCCGCCCTGAGGTGGAGGTGGTGGTGAGGAGGGGGCGGTGTCTGTCACCCCTGTGCCCCCCCACGGTTGCCAGGCAGGGTCCCGGGGGCACGACTGGAAGGGGCAGCGGTCCGTGGGCTCGGCCCTCACGGCCCTGCGCATGTGGGCACCTGTGGGGCTGTGCAGGCTCCTTGGGTGGGGGCCTCTTCCTGTCTGCTGGGGGCGGGAGGGCGGATGTGTGTCTGCACCCCTCCGTCGAGGATGGGGCTCAGCCCCCGGGGTGCTGGCAGTGGCGGCCTGACTTGGGCCGGCCGGGCCGGGAGGGTCGTGGGGGTCGGCGGTGGGCCGGACGGGGATCCTCCCGGCCTATCGGCTTCTGGGGCAGCTCAGAGCGGCTGTGGCCTCCAGCGGCGACAGCTGCGCCTCCCTGTTCTGTGAGCGGGCACGGTCTCTGTTTGCCCGTCCTGCCCCACCCTGCTGGGACTGGGGCCGCGGGCTGCCCCCAACCGCGGAGATCTCAGGCGTCCTGCCGGCGGCCCCCGATTTGCCTTCCTCTTTCACCCCTCACCCATCTTCTCGCCCATCCCCCCCGGGGACCTGGGCCCAGAGCAAGGGGCAGCGCCTGGCTGGAGGCCTGGGGGAGGAGACAGTTGCCCTCCCCAGGACTTTGGTCCTCCTGTTTCCCAGCAGCTTTCCTGGCCTACCCTGGCAGCGGGCCAGCCGGCAGTGAGGCCTGCGGGAGAAGGGAGCGTGTCCCCACCGGAGCCGGTCCGGCCGCGGGACCCGGGCAGAGCTCGGTCACTTGGGGTCTGGAGGCCTGCCCGGACCGGCCGAGACCGGGCCAGGGGCAGCAGCATCCAGGACGGGGACGTTTTCGATCCCCGGCGACCCATCCGACTCGCCTTGTGCGCATGAACGCTCGATCCCGGGCAGCACCCGGGTAACGGGCATGACCCCGGCCCGCCCAGGTAGGGCTCTGGCCGGGGGCCGGGTCGTCCCGTGTGGCCCCCGGCAGGTGGGTCAGCGGGGTCGCCCAGGCTGGGACTCCCTTCCCACGTCCCTCCGGCTGATGGGGGAGAGGCAGGGTCCCGGCTGAGGTTTGCCTCCAACCCAGGCTGAGCCCCCTGCCCGAGGTGTGCCCGCTGGCTACTGCTCAGGCCTAGCTGGGGGAGGGTCCCGCCCTGCCCACACAGTGACCCCAGCAAGTCCCTCCCTCTCGGGCACGGGCAGTCTCTGCCTACGGGTGGGATGAGATCTGGGTGCACCAGTTCCTGGCAGTGCCACCTCTGCAGCCCCAGGGGCCTCAGTCCTGCACCCGCCCGCCCGCAGGCTTTGCCCTGATTGGCCTCTGGAGCCCTGGGGACCAGGCTCCCACAGTGCACGGGGCAGGAGGAAGAGGTGAGCGGAAGTGGGGCGGCTGGAGGTTAGACTAGTTGCTTTGAGGTCTCACCCATATATAGTCAGAGCCCGGGCCCCTCCGGCCCCCGGCCGCTCCCCGCCTTGCTCCTCGGGCCCCGGTTTCCTGCTCCAGGCCTGTGGCGGGGAGGGGGTCGCAGCGGTTTGGGGACCGGCCCATGCAGGGCTCGGGGGTCGTCCAGGAGCCCCACCCCCAGCTGACCGGCCCGGTCCCAGCCCCAACCCCTCCCCAGCTGGCAGGCCGTGGGGGGGATTTCTGGGACAAGCTGTTCCCAGCATCGGGCGTGAGAACAGGAACGTCTCCCCACACGCGGCCTCCCACCCGGGCCTGCTGGTGCTGCTGGATGGGGCTCGGGGCTGGGGGCTCCCGCCACCCGGCCGGGAGTTGGGGCTACAGTGAGTGGCCTCCTCTGACGCCTCCGCGGGACAAGTGGGGCCCAGGAGGGAGGGGCGGAAGGCCGGATGTGTGTGTGTGTGTGTGTGTGTTTGTGTAAGAGAGAGAGAGAGAGAGACAGTTAGTGTGTGTGTGTATGTCGGGGTTTGCTCTCAGAATGCCTCCAAGCCCAGACTGGGGGCTGGCCAGCTCTCCCCACCATCCCGACTTCCCCCAGGCCTCCTGGGTGCTGCCTTGTGTGACCCGGGGCCCAGGGAGAGGAGGGCCGGCCGGAGGGGATTTCTGGCCCAGCCGGGATCTCCCCAGCTTTCCCGCCATCACCGGACGTCCCTGAAGGGCCTCCTGGTTTCAGTAACGACAGCCGTAATCAATCAATCCATCAGTGGTATTTAGCGCTTACAGGGTGCAGAGCCCTGCACTAAGCCCTTGGGAAAATCAACAGAGCCAGCAGACCCCTTCCCCTAATGATGGTAAAATGATGGCAGTGGCGGTTGTTCGGAGCTCTACTGTGGCCCACTGAGGGAGATACACAACCCAGTCAGGTCGGACACAGTCTCTGCCTCACGTGGAACTCAGGGTCTGAGGGGGAGGGAGCGCAGGCGGCTCATCCCTTTAGACTGTGAGCCCACATCTTTTAGACTGTGAGCCCACCTTTTAGACTGTGAGCCCACTGTTGGGTAGGGACTCTATATGTTGCCAATTTGTACTTCCCAAGCGCTTAGTACAGTGCTCTGCACACAGTAAGCGCTCAGTAAATGCGATTGATGATTGATGATCATCCTTCCTTCCTCTCCCCCTCGTCCCCCTCTCCACCCCCCCCATCTTACCTCCTTCCCTTCCCCACAGCACCTGTATATATGTATATATGTTTGTACATATTTATAACTCTATTTATTCTACTTGTACATATCTATTCTATTTATTTTATTTTGTTAGTATGTTTGGTTTTGTTCTCTGTCTCCCCCTTTGAGACTGTGAGCCCACTGTTGGGTAGGGACTGTCTCTATATGTTGCCAATTTGTACTTCCCAAGCGCTTAGTCGAGTGCTCTGCACATAGTAAGCGCTCAATAAATACGATTGATGATGATGATGATGATGGACAGATGAGGAAACTGGGGGGCCGAGAAGTGAAGCGACTCACCCCAGGTCCCAGTGGAGGCAAATGGCAGAGGTGGGATCTGAACCCAGGTCTCCCAACTCCCAGGTCCTGGTTCTTCCGGCTAGGCCGTGCCGCTTCTCCTCCGTCAGTGACCACCTCAACCCTGCTCTCCGGCCCTCCCACCGTCCTCTCACCTCCCTCCCCTGTCTTCCCACTCTCCTTTCTCCACAGCTTCCCGCTCCCAGGAGCTACTGTGAGCAGTCCATCTTGGGGTACTTAAGCAGCCCATCTTGGCGGGGGTAGGGGGACCTGTCCTAGATTTGGGGGCCAAAGTGAGGGTGTGGCTCCGAGGAGCCCCCAGGCCGACCTTCCAGCCCTCAGCCGAGCTCAGGGCCCGGAGCCGTGGTCAGGTGGCGACTCCTAGGGCCGGAGACTCCAGGCAGAGTCCAGGAGGGCAGCGGGTGATGATGGTCAGCCTGAATCCCAGTCTCTGTTGGCTCCAGGCCAGGGAGGTGGGCTAGGTGTGCTGCCTCAGTTTCCCCATCCAAGGTCAGGGATGCACCTAATAATAATAAGGGTGGTATTTATTAAGCGCTTACAAGGCGCCAAGCTCTGTTCCAAGCACTGGGGTAGTTACGAGGTAATCACGTTGTCCCGTATGGGGCTCATAGTTCTTAATCCCCGTTTTACAGATGAGGTAACTGAGGCACAGAGAAGTTAAGTGACTTGCCGAAGGTCATACAGCAAACGGGATTAGAACCCACGTCCTCTGACTCCCAAGGCCGTGTTCTTGCCACTAGGCCACGCTGCTTCTCCTGAGTAAGGGAAGCCATGAACCCAGGTGGCGAGGATGGAGAGAGGGCGGGCAGGTGAGGGATTGCTCTGTGTCCGGGGCCGAGGCTCCTGGGAGGACTTGGGGGCCCGGGACAGAGAGGATGGGCAGGGTGGTCCGGGAGTCTGCGGGGGAAGCGAGTCCGACTGCTTGGGATGGTGGGGGGAAGCTGCCCCATGGCCCTCAGACCCCTTGGTTCTCCCAACTGCTGACAGGAGTCATCATCATCATCATCAATCGTATTTATTGAGCACTTACTGTGTGCAGGGCACTGTACTAAGCGCTTGGGAAGTACAAGTTGGCAACATATAGAGACGGTCCCTACCCAACAGTGGGCTCACAGTCTAAAAGTGGGAGACAGAGAACAAAACCAAACATACTAACAAAATAAATAGACATGTACAAG
This sequence comes from Tachyglossus aculeatus, assembly GCF_015852505.1. Lineage (NCBI taxonomy): Eukaryota > Metazoa > Chordata > Mammalia > Monotremata > Tachyglossidae > Tachyglossus > Tachyglossus aculeatus. Next base: position 53,936,545 of record NC_052079.1, read on the forward strand.
TAAAATAAACAAATAAATAAATAGAGTAACAAATATGTACCAACATACATACATATATACAGGTGCTGTGGGGAAGGGAAGGAGGTAAGATGGGGGGGGTGGAGGGGGGGACGAGGGGGAGAGGAAGGAAGGGGCTGAGTGTGGGAAGTCCTCCTGGAGTAGGTGAGCTCTCAGTAGGGCCTTGAAGGGAGGAAGAGAGCTAGCTTGGCGGATGTGGGGAGGGAGGGCATTCCAGGCCCGGGCGAGGACGTGGGCCGGGGGTCGATGGCGGGACAGGCGAGAGCGAGGTACGGTGAGGAGATCAGCAGTGGAGGAGCGGAGGGTGCAGACTGGGCTGGAGAAGGAGAGAAGGGAGGTGAGGAAGGAGGGGGCGAGGGGATGGATGGACAGCCTGGAAGCCCAGGGTGAGGAGTTTCTGCCTGATGCACAGATTGATTGGTAGCTACTGGAGATTTTTGAGGAGTGCCGCCGTCCCGCTCGCGCCCTCCCTGTAGCGGTGCTCCCAGGTGCTGGAGCCGGAGGGGAATGACTGCAGGGGGGTGGGAGCGGGGAGGGACGGGTCACTCATTCGTCCTTGGGTCTGGGGGCCTGGAGCCGACTCGCGGAGGCGGGGTCGCGGGGTAGGGGCTCCAGCTGCTTAGGGGAGTGGGCCGGACTAGGGGCAGCTTGGACACGGGGGGCTTTCCAGATCCAGTGGGGACAGACCCCAGTCCCCTGCCCTGACCCTCTCTCAGACCCCTGTTCTGTCCCCAGCCTCCTGAGCCCCCTCCTTCCTCTCCCCCCCCCCTCCCCATCCCCCCGTCTTACCTCCTTCCCTTCCCCTCAGGACCTGTATATATGTTTGTGCAGATATATTACTCTATTTATTTATTTTACTTGTACATATTTATTCTGTTTATTTTATTTTGTTAGTATGTTTTGTTTTGTTCTCTGTCTCCCCCCTCTAGACTCTGAGCCCACTGTTGGGTAGGGACCGTCTCTATATGTTGCCAACTTGTAATAATAATAATAATGATGGCATTTGTTAAGCACTTACTATGTGCAAAGCACTGTTTGCTTCCCAAGCGCTTAGTACAGTGCTCTGTACAGAGTAAGCACTCAATAAATACGATTGAATGAATGCCCCGGGATGGGCTCTCCGCCACCCCCAACCCGTGGGGCAGATAATAATAATAATAATGATGGCATTTATTAAGCGCTTACTATGTGCAAAGCACTGTTCTAAGCGCCGGGGAGGTTACAGGTTGATCAGGTTGTCCCACAGGGAGCTCACAGTCTTGATCCCCATTTTACAGATGAGGTAACTGAGGCCCAGAGAAGTTAAGTGACTTGCCCAGCGTCACACAGCTAATTGGCAGAGCTGGGATTTGAACCCACGTTTGTCCCAGTGCGTCCTTATTTCTCTGCCCAGCAAAGGGATTGGAAGGTGTTGGGGAGCGGGGCCTTCCTTGAAGGCCGGGCAGCTGCAGCCTCTCCCCTGGGAGCCCGGAGCTGCCTGGGCAGACAGAGCTCCTCCCCTGCCTATTCTCCATGCCCCCCCCGTCGCCGCCCTCGTCCCCACCCCGGGGTGAACCCCCTGCAGCGCCGGCTCCCGCCTGGCACGCCTGGCACGCCTGGCGGCCCATTCCCGGCTCCCCGGAGCCACACAAAGGGGCAGTGTGTGTCCCCGTCTGCTGCGCGGCGGGGCCGGGAGGGACCCCCTTCGTCGCCGAACGCCTGTTCGGGTGGAGGAGGGCAAAGCGTAGACCTTGCCCCTTGGGAAGTGTAGGCCTGGCTGGGGGCACTGCCCCGGCGGGGGACCCAGACCGGTGGGTCCCCCGCCGCCCCTGGGACTGGGCGGAGCCAAGGCCCAGTGACCGCAAGGGGCCGGCCCCGGATGGGGGGACTGGGGGCCGCTCTCTGCCCCTGGCCCGGCTCCCGCCCCCCGTCTCCCACGGCCCGCCCGTGTCTCGGACCCCGGAGCCCTCCCCTCCCGGAGCCCCAGGCTTGTTGTGAGGCGCCCCCGCACCAGCTATTTTGAGTGGAAATTGCCGGTTTGGGTGCCCGGTGTGGGGGGAGGGGTTGGCAGGCCTGAGTCAGCCCGGGGGTGGGGTGGGGTGGGGGCAGAATGGGGTGGGTCGGACTAGGGAGTGGAGTGGGGCGAGGTCAGCTGGGGTGGGCTGAGGGAAAGCTCAACTTCCACCCAACGTCCAGTCTACCTGGTGGGGATGAGGTAATTGGGGTCAGAACGGGCCCAGGGGAACCAGCCCTGATGGACCCCCGAGTACCCCCGGCTATCACCCCCGCAGACCGGAAACACGGATGACAGAGGGGCCCCTGACTCGCAGCCACGATGGTCACCCCCAGGCTGGTTTCTGGGGCTTCGGCCGGCCCCGGCCGCGGGGACGCTCGAGGAGGCCTTTGCTGGCCTCCCAGGGCCCGGTCTCCGCCGGAGCGTGGTGGAGGGCCTCTCCGGCCGGGGGCAAACCAGCCTCCTGCCGAAGCATGGTGGAGGACCTCTCCGGCCTGTGGGCTTCAGCTGCCCGAGGTCCCGTCACTGGGCCCACTGCCTTGCCTGTTGGCTCCCCGGGGGCCTGCAGTCCCCTCTTCCTCGGGCAGCCCCCAGCCTGCCATCGAGCTGGGCTGAGTCTACTGGGCCCCATGGGAGGGACGTGCCCACAGTGAGACGTGGTCCCTGCCCCGCGGAGCCCCGTCGGCTCACCGAGAAGTGGCAGCCCCATCCCGATGGGCACGAGGAACTCTTTCTGTCAGCTGGCAGAGCCAGGAGTGCTGAGGTGATGGGCGGCGGCAGCTGAGGGCCATGGGGGTTGTTGATCAGTCAGGGGAGGCTGCCTGGAGGAAGAGGTGGTCAGCAAAGGCCCAGGGGCTGCCAGGCCTCAAGCCCCGCCTCGAGGTAGGAGCCGGGCTGAGCCGGCCGCTGGGTCCGAGCCCGAGTTGGTGGGGTTGGCGGCAGCTTGAGTGGTCTCGGTGGCCGGCGTTGGCCGGGAGCGCTTGCCCGCCCCGGACCCTGATGGCCGCCCGCTGCTGTGCCCACAGGGAGCGGCCAAGGCCAAGGCCAGATCCTGCAGCGCTTCCCGGAGAAAGATTGGGCCGACAACCCCTTCCCCCAGGGCATCGAGTTGGTGAGAGATGGGGCCTGGGGGGGACGGGGAGGGTCGGAGACCCTGTGGGGTCGGCGGGGTCACCTGCGGGGACCAGCGGCCACCGGGCCCAGAGCCCATAGCGGGGCTGGGTCCTGGAGCTCCTCCGGGCTCTGCCGCGTCTGCTGTCCTCTGCGCGTCGTCCTTCCCCCCCTCGCCCCCCAAACCTGTCTCAAACCAGGGGCTGGAGGTCACGACTTGGGTGGGGACAACCCGTCTGCTCTCCGGCCGGTGCCCAGCCCCGTCGGGACTGTACTTCCCAGTGCTCTGCACACAGTAAGCGCTCAGTAAATACAATTGAATGAATGACTGCCTGTCCCCATAGTTCTGCCAGCCCAGCGGGTGGCAGCTGTGCCCCGAGCGGAGCCCACCCACCTTCTCCATCGCCGTCCTCACGGACATCAACTCAGAGCGCCACTACTGCGCCTGCCTCACCTTCTGGGAGCCCGTGGAGGCGGCTCAGGTCTGTGGGGATGGGGCGGGAGAAGCGGGGGGCCCGGGTCTGGCCGAGAAGAGCAGCCCCGAGCCCGCGGGCTCTGTGTCGGCAGGCTCACGCTCAGAGTGAGGCCGAGGAGGGGCAGAGATCGGCGCGGGGGTCCGCCCCTGGGCCCCCGGCCTCCCCGCCACAGCTGTTCGCGCCCAAGACGCTGGTGCTGGTGTCCCGGCTGGACCACTCGGAGGTGTTCAGGGTGAGGCGGCGGGGAGCGGGAGGGAGGCGGGCGGGCGGCGGGCGGGGGCCGAGGTCCCGGGGAGCAGGGGGGGACCGAGCCCTGAGGCTCCGCGTCCTTTCCCGGGCACTGCCCGGCCCCCGCAGAACAGCCTGGGCCTCATCTACACGGTCCACGTGGAGGGTCTGAGCACGTCCCTGGAGAACCTCGTGGGCAACCTCCTCACCTGCTTCGTCCCCATTGCGGGGGGCGCACAGGTGGGTGGCGCGCGGGGGGCCGCGGCCTCGGGCTCTCGGCCGCTCCCCCCTGCCAGAAGTGGGCCCCAGCGGTCCCCAGCTGGGTAGGCGGGGGAATCCAGAGGGGTAGGAATCCCGAGGGGGGGCGGGGGAATCCCCCGGCCTAGGCCGTGGGGGTGGGTCTGGTCCCCGCGCCGCCCGTCGGGGCTGCCCCAGGGCGGCCTCCCGTCCGTCCTCCCCAGTGTCTGTCTGCGTGTGGCACCCCCTCCTCCCAGCTTGACCCCTCCGTGTGTCCCTTTGTGGCCCGTCCCCATCCCTGCCTGTCGGGGGGGGGGGCCCGGCAGGCCGTCTAACTGTCTGTCCGTCTGTCTGTCTGTCCCGTGCAGCCGGACTGTGTAGAGGAAGGAGCGGTATGCGTCTTCCCCATCTGCCCCTCAGCCCACCACCGGGGTGGTTCTGTCCAGCACGGCTTGGGGGGCGGGGGGCGCAAGGGTTGTGCGGGCCGGGTCCCCAGATGGCCCTCACTGGGCCCGCCTCTGCCCCCGGGACTGCCCTGGTCCCCTGGCTTATGTCTCCTGACCCTTCCCTGGGCAGCCCCCGGGGCGGGGGCGAGGCCGTCTGAGCTCCCCCCGCCACCCCCCCGGTTTGACTCCGACCCCCAACCGTCCTCCTCTCCCTCCAGAGGACCATCTCGTTAGGCGTCGGTGACCGCCAGGTGATCCAGACGCCTCTGAGCGACTCGCTGCCCGTCAGCTGCTGCAGCGTCGCCCTGCTCTTCCGCCAGCTGGGTGAGCCGGACCCGAGGGCGATCGGTGGCGGCGGGGGGGCGCGGGGGAAGGGGCCGGGACGGGGTCCCGGCGCTGACCCCCAACTCGGGCCCCCCGTCCCCTCAGGCATCACCAACGTGCTGACCCTGTTCTGCGCCTGTCTCACGGAACACAAGATCCTCTTCCTGTCCCGCAGCTACCAGCGCCTCACGGACGCCTGCCGTGGGCTGCTCGCCCTGCTCTTCCCGCTCAAGTACAGGTCGGCCCCAGGGGCCCCGCCGGCGCCTCCTCCCACGCTCCCCGGCCCCTTCCCCTGGTTCCCGGGCCCCCCGGGAGTCCCGGCCGGGCTCCTTCCCCGGGATCCTCGGGCCCCCCGGACGTCCCGGCCCCGCCCCCCGCTGAGCCTCCTTCCCATGGCAGCTTCACCTACGTGCCCATCCTGCCGGCCCAGCTGCTGGAGGTGCTGAGCACTCCGACCCCCTTCGTCATCGGCGTCAACTCCATCTTCCAGGCTGAGACTCAGGAGCTGGTGAGGAACCCCTGGCCCCCAGCCCCCCGGACTCCCCCGACCAGCCCCATCCAGCCCGGGGCTGCTGGGCATCGTGGCCGCCCGCGGGGGCGGTCCCAGCCCCCTTGACCGTCTCCCCCCACCCCGCCTGCAGCTGGACGTGATCATCGCGGACCTGGATGGGGGGACGGTGACCGTTCCCGAGTGTGTGCACGTCCCCCCGCTCCCCGAGCCACTGCATGGCCAGACCCACCGGGCCCTGTGCATGGTGAGCGGGGTGGGGTGGGGCCCGGGGGTGGGGGGCTCTCACCCCACCACAGACACCCCCTCCCCCTCCGGGCCCCGCGCGTGGTGAGCAGGGGGTGAGGCCTGGGGGGAAAGGTCTCGCCCAGTCGCGGACCCATTAGGCCCTGTGCGTGGTGAAGCGGGTGGGGCCTCGGTGGGAGGTCTCACCAGCCACCCTGGGGAGCGGCCGATCCCGTGGGGTGGCCCCCCGCCCCGTGACCTCCCCTTGGGCCCTCAGGTCCTGGACCCTGAGCTGGAGCTCGCTGACCTGGCCTTCCCCCCGCCCTCCAGTTCCCCCCAATCCCTCAAGATGCAGGTACCGGGGGGTGGGATGGGGGGGTGGCCTGAGAGGGGTGGTCTCTCCCTGGAGGGTGCGGGGAGGGGGCGTCGCGGTCACCCTGCCGGGGACAAGGGACGGGGGCGGGGGGGGCGGTGCGGCCCCTCTGAACGGGCCCCGCCCCCAGGACAAGGAGCTGCGGGCGGTGTTCCTGCGCCTGTTTGCCCAGCTGCTGCAGGGCTACCGCTGGTGTCTGCACCTCGTCCGCATCCACCCGGAGCCCGTGCTGCGTTTCCACAAGGTGGGGCCGGGGGCCGGGGGCCGGGGGCCGGGGCCCGGGGCGGGGGGCCGGGCCAGACACTCACCATCTGCCCGCCCCTGCAGGCAGCATTCCTGGGGCAGCGAGGCCTAGTGGAAGATGAGTTCTTGCCCAAGGTGCTGGAGGGAATGGCGTTTGCCGGCTTTATCTCCGAACGTGGGGACCCATTCCGCCCCATCGACCTGTTCGATGAGGTACCGCGCCGGGGCTGGGCCTCATCCTGGGACTGGGGGTGGGCAGGGGACTTGGATCCGGGCTGGGGGCGGCACAGAGGATGACGCCAGGCCCTCGGGGGATGGGACACCCCGACCGCCCAGCCCCCCAAATCGAGGACTGTGGAGTGAAAGGCAGGGGGGGAGCTCCCCGTATTTCTCCCCGTCACCCTGACCCTTGCTCCCTCTCCCCCCGGCCCACCTCCAGCTGGTGGCCCAGGAGGTGCAGCCCATCGGGGTCGAGGAGAAGCAGCCCCAGCGCGTCCTGCGGAATGTGAAGGAGCTGGCAGAGGCTCTGTACAAGAATGTAGGAGGCCACGGAGGGGGCGGGGTGGGGCCTGCTGGGGTTCATCCTCCCACCCCCCACCACCCCTTCTCCCCATTCTCCTTGCCTCCATCACTTTTTCCCCCTTCCTCCTCCCTCTATGCCTCCTCCTACCTCCTCATTCATATATTCATTCACTCAGTCATATTTATTGAGTGCTTACTGTGTGCAGAGCACTGTACTAAGCGCTTGGGAAATCCAAGTTGGCAACATATAGAGACGGTCCCTATCAATCAATCAATCATATTTATTGAGCACTTATTGTGTGCAGAGCACTGTACTAAGCGCTTGGGAAGTACGAGTCGACAACACATAGAGACAGTCCCTACCTAACAGCGGGCTCACAGTCTAGAAGGGGGAAGCAGAGAACAAAATCAAACATACTAACAAAATAAAATAAATTAAATAGATATGTACAAGTAAGATAAATAAATAAATGGAGTAGTAAATATGTACAAACATATATACAGGTTGGTTGGTCGGTCCCTACCCAACAACGGGCTCACAGTCTCGAAGGGGGAGACGGACAACAAAACGAAACATGTGGACAGGTGTCAAGTCGTCAGAACAAATAGAATTAAAGCTAAATGCACATCATTAACAAAATAAATAGAATAGCAAAGATGTACAAGTAAAATAGAGTAATAAATCTGTACAAACATATACAGGTGCTGTGGGGAGGGGAAGGAGGTAGGGCGGGGGGGATGGGGAGGAGGAGAGGAAGAAGGGGGGCTCAGCTTGGGCCCTCCTCTCGCATCCCCCCTTCTTCTCCCCTCCAACTCCTCTTTCCTTCCCCGTCCATTCCCGTCCCTTCCTCCTCCTCCCAGGAGAATCCTTACCCAGCGGTGGCCATGCACAAAGTGCAGAAGCCGGCCGAGGGCGGCCACCTGCAGCGGGCACCGCGGCCGTTCCCGCGGCTGGACGAGAGCACGGTGCAGTGGATCATCGACCAGGCCAGCGCCAAGCTGCAGGGCGCCCCGCCCGCGGTGCGGGCGGCCAAGAAGACCCTGGTGCCCTCTGGCCCGCCCATCGGTAGGGCCGGGCCGGGCCTTGGCTAGGGGGTGGCTAGGACTCGGGGTGCGGGGCGGGGGGGGGGTCCGAGATCCGGCGAGCCCCGCGAGGGTGTGACCGGCCCCCGTCCCTCCTCCGCCAGCGGCCATCGTGGAGCGGAATGGCGGGTTGCAGGTCAACAACGCGCGGAGGCTCGAGGTCGTGCGCAACTGCATCACCTTTACTTTCGAGGGCAAGATGCTGGAGGCCAAGAAGGTGCCCCCCCCCACCCGATCCTTCCCTCGTCCTCCCCGATGCCCCCATCCTCTGGGTCCCTGGGTCCTCGTCCTCAGCTGTATATATGTTTGTACATATTTATTACTCTATTTTACTTGTACATATCTATTCTATTTTGTTAGTATGTTTGGTTTTGTTCTCCGTCTCCCCCTTTTAGACTGTGAGCCCACTGTTGGGTAGGGACCGTCTCTAGATGTTGCCAACTTGCACTTCCCAAGCGCTTAGTACAGTGCTCTGCACACAGTAAGCGCTCAGTAAATATGATTGATTGATTGATTCCCCGCCCCCCACCCCCCACCCCCGCGCCTCTGGGCGTCATGAGCCGCCCCGTCCCGTCCCCAGCTGCTCCCGGCTGTGCTGCGGGCGCTGAAGGGCCGGGCCGCCCGGCGCTGCCTGACCCGCGAGCTGCACCTGCACGTGCAGCAGAACCGCTCCGTGCTGGACCACCAGCAGTTCGACTACGTCGTGCGCATGATCAACTCCTGCCTGCAGGTGCGGGGGCCGCCGGGGCCCGTGATCGCCGGGTGGGCGGGCGGGCGGGCCGGGCCGCGGAGGGGGAACTCCGGCTTCCGTCCCCGCCCACAGGACTGCGCGGCCACGGACGAACACGGCATCGCGGCCGCCCTGCTGCCCCTGGTCACGGCCTTCTGCCGGGTGAGTGAGAGCGGGGCTGGGGGCCGGGCCGTCCCGCCCTACGTCCGCCGGCCGGACTCGCCCGGCTCCTGGCCGAGCGCCCAACCCCAGCCGCTGTCGTGACCCGCACCCCATCCTCCGGCCCACAGAAGCTGAGCCCCGGCGTGACGCAGTTCGCGTACAGCTGCGTGCAGGAACACACGGTCTGGACCACCCCCCAGTTCTGGGAGGCCATGTTCTACGGCGACGTGCAGACCCACATCCGTGCCCTCTACCTGGATCCCGGCGGCAACAGCCCCGTGGCGCGGGTACCGCCGGACCCCCGGGGAGGGGGTGGGTGGGGCGGGGGCGCTGCCAGGACGATCAGGGGTGGGGTCGGGTGGCGGGAGCGAGGGCCGGCGCTGACGCCCGTGTGGCAGGCGGCGCCGGACAGCGAGGGGCCGGCCGGCCGGGTGACGCTGCTGGAAGAGGAAGAGGAGGAGGAGGAGGACCGCGGGGGGCCACCGGAGGAGGAGGAAGAGGAGGAGGAGGAGAAGTCGGCGCTGGAGGTGGCGGCGGAGCAGCGGCGGCTGTGGCCCACGCTGACCCGGGAGAAGCAGCAGGAGCTGGTGCAGAAGGAGGAGAGCACCGTGTACAGTCAGGCCATCCACTACGCCAACCGCATGAGCTACCTGCTCCTGCCCCTCGATGCCAGCAAGGGCCGCCTGGCGCGCGGGACCCCGCTGGCCGACGCCGACAGCGTCAGCAACAGCCTCGTCACCAACAGGTGCGCGGCCGGGGGCGGCCGGAGGGAGGGACGGACCGGGGCCGCCGGCCGGGGCCCCGAGCCCCAGGGGGCGGAGGGGCCGGTCCGGCGCCAGCCCCTGCCTCCGGTCCCGGCAGCATGGCGGGCAGCGTGGCCGAGAGCTACGACACGGAGAGCGGGTTCGAGGACGCGGAGGGCTCGGACGCGGCGGGCGCCGTGGTGAGGTTCATCAACCGCTTCGTGGACAAGGTCTGCACCGAGAGCGGCGTCACCAGCGAGCATCTCAAGAGCCTGCACAGCATGGTGCCAGGTATTGGGGGGCGGGCCGGGGGACGGGCGCCGGGTAGCCGGGCCCGGGGGAACCCAAGGGGCCGGCACTGAGGGCGGTTATGTCCGGGCAGACATCGTCCAGATGCACATCGAGACGCTGGACGCCGTGCACAGAGAGAGCAAACGCCTCCCTCCCATCCAGAAGGTGAGCGGGCGGTCGGGGGCCCAGGGAGGAGCCCAACGGGGCTGGGGGAAGGGGACCTCAGGAGGAGCCCTGGGCAGAGCATTCATTCATTCACTCAGTCGTGTTTTTTGAGCGCTTACTGTGTGCAGAGCACTGTACTAAGCGCTTGGGAAGTCCAAGTTGGCAACATATAGAGACGGTCCCTACCCAACAGCGGGCTCACCGTCTAGAGCAGCGCGCGGGGGCCGGAGGTGGGACCAGGGCCTCCTGAGCCCCCCACCCCGTGCCCCTCCCCGCCTCCGTAGCCCAAACTGCTGCGCCCGACCCTGCTGCCCGGCGAGGAGTGCGTACTCGAGGGCCTGCGGGTCTACCTGATGCCCGACGGACGGGAGGAAGGGGCGGGGGGCAACGTCGGCGGGCCAGCCCTGCTGCCTGCGGAGGGTGCCATCTTCCTCACCACCTACCGGGTCATCTTCACCGGACTGCCCACCGACCCCCTGGGTGAGGACCTTCCCCTCTCCTCACCTGTCCCTGGAACCCCGACTATTTCATTCATTCACTCATTCAATCGTATTTATTGAGCGCTTACTGTGTGCAGAGCACCGGACTAAGCGCTTGGGAAGTCCAGGTTGGCAACATATAGAGACGGTCCCTACCCAACGGCGGGCTCACAGTCCAGAAGAATTTTAGAATAGAATAGTTCATTCATTGAATCGTATTTATTGAGCGGTTACTGTGTGCAGAGTACTGTACTAAGCGCTTGGGAAGTACAGGTTGGCAACATCTACATTCATTCATTGAATTGTATTTATTGAGCAGTTACTGTGTGCAGAGTACTGTACTAAGCGCTTGGGAAGTACAGGTTGGCAACATCTACATTCATTCATTGAATCGTATTTATTGAGCGCTTACTGTGTGCAGAACACTGTACTAAGCGCTTGGGAAGCGCAAGTTGGCAACATATAGAGACGGTCCCTGCCCAACAGCGGGCTCACAGTCTAGAAGAATTTTAGAATAGAATAGTTCATTCATTGAATCATATTTATTGAGTGCTTACTGTGTGCAGAGCACTGTACTAAGCGCTTGGGAAGTACAGGTTGGCAACATCTATATTCATCCATTCAGTTGTATTTATCGAGCACTTTGTGCAGAGCACTGTACTAAGCACTTGGGAAGTACAGTCAATCAATCAATCGTATTTATTAAGTGCTTACTGTGTGCAGAGCACTGTACTAAGCGCTTGGAAAGTCCAAGTTGGCAACATCTTGAGACGGTCCCTACCCAACCGCGGGCCCACAATCCAGAAGGGAGAGACAGAGAACAAAACAAAACATATCAACAAAATAAAATAAATAGAATAAATATGTACGCCAACTTGTACATCCCAAGTGCCCAGCACAGTGCTCTGCACACAGTAAGTGCTCAATAAATATGATCGAATGAAGGAATGAATTGAGGGCTTACTGTGCGCAGAGCACGGCACCAAGCGCTTTTCTAGACTTTTTCCCCGGACCTCCCGGCTCCTAGTCCGGTTCCCCGCCGGCTGTGAGCGCCCGCTCCTTCCCGCCCCTTCCCCTGACTGGCCTCCCGCTCCCCGGCCGTGCCCCTCAGTGGGGGAGCAGGGGGTGGTCCGCTCCTTCCCCGTGGCTGCGCTGACCAAGGAGAAGAAAATCAGCGTCCAGGTGGACCAGTGCCAGCTGGACGGGCTGCGGCTGCGCTCCTGCACTTTCCAGGTGCGCCCTGCCTCTCCCCTCCCCTCCCCTCTGCCCACGGGCCGCACCGCGCCCCGGGGAGACGGGTGGGCCGCCTTGAACCCTGACCCCCGGCCCCCCTCCGGCCCCCAGCTGCTGAAGATCGCTTTCGACGAGGAGGTGGGCTCCGACAGCGCCGAGACCTTCCGCAAGCACCTTCAAAAGCTGCGCTTCCCCACCCACGTCCACAACACCTTCGCCTTCAGCGCCGGCCAGCCCGCCCCCACCCTGCAGCCCCGCTCCAAAGAGAAGAGCCCCTCCCTCAGGTAGCCCCTCTCCCAGGGCCGGACCCCCCCACACCGTGGGCACGGTGCGGCGGGGAGATTTGGGCCCAACTCCAGGTTCCTCGGCTGGACGGACCGACGGGGGCGGACCCCGCTATTTATAGAGCGCTTCCCGTGTGCAGAACACAAGGGAAAGTACAGGACGACGGAGTTGGCAGATGAGACCCCTGCCCCCCGAAAGCTTAGAGTCTGCACGCGCTGTGCCCCGTTCAGCAGACCAAAGCCGGGCAGCGGCTGGCGGGGGTCCAGCCCACCGTGTCCGCGCTGGGCCGGGCTCGGTCCCCACCTTTCCGGCGTCATCATCATCATCAATCGCATTTATTGAGCGCTTACTGTGTGCAGAGCACTGGACTAAGAGGAGCTCCGGAGCCCCCCGGCCCAGGCCGCGAGGGCATCTGGACTCCGGGAGCAACCTGGGGGCAGCCGTGGCGGGAGGAGTCTCCGGCCACAGTCCTGACACCCCCCCCCCCCGCCCACCCCAGGACGCTGTCGCGGAACCTGATGAAGAACGCCAAGAAGACCATGGGCCGCCAGCACGAGAGCCGCCGCAAATACCACCCGCCCAGCCTGGGGACCCTGCTGTCCCAGCCGGCTCACGGCGCCGATGACCCGGACGACCCCATCTCAGGTGGGCGGGGGCCCCGGGCCGGGCCGGAGGGGCCGGGGCCGGGAGGCGGCGGGGCGGGCGAGGCCCCGACTGCCCACCACGGCCCTGTGCCCGCGCAGTGTCGGAGGAGGCGGAGCCCGGCACGCTGACCCCCGGCGGTGCGGGCCTGAAGCCGTCCGACCGCCTGACCCTGAGCCACCTGGTGGACCGGGCCTGCTGCCGTGACTACCAGCGCCTGGGGCTGGGCACGCTCAGCAGCAGCCTGAGTCGCGCCAAGCACGAGCAGCCCTTCCGCATCTCCACCGTCAACCGCATGTACGCCGTCTGCCGCAGGTGAGCCCGCCGCCGCCCCCCCCCCCCCCCCCCCAGCCGCCGCGCCCACCGCGGGGAGGGGGAGGCGCCCGGCCCTGAGGCCCCTCCTTCTGCCCCCACTCTCCCGCCGCCAGCTACCCCGGGGTGCTGATCGTGCCGCAGAGCGTACAGGACAACGCGCTGCAGAAGGTGTCCCGCTGCTACCGGCAGGGCCGCTTCCCGGTGCTGTGCTGGCGGAGCGGGCGCTCGCGGGCCGTGCTCCTGCGCTCCGGGGGGCTGCACGCCAAGGGCGTCGTCAGCCTCTTCAAGGCCCAGAACGCCCCCTCCCCAGGTACCCCTTTCCCCATCCTCCACCCTCCCTGATTCCCCTTTCCCACCCTGGGCCCCTCCCCAATTCCCCTCGCCCCAGCCGTTCGGACGCGAGCCCCCCGAGGGGCGGAGACCGCGGCTCACCTGTGGGGCGGGCTGGACCGCCGGGCCACGGGACACCGAGGGGACCGGTCCGGGCTCAGGGCTGCACGCAGTAAGCACTGAATCGAAACGGTGACTAGCACTCCGAATGGCCCCCGCCCCGGACCCCGTGCAGCCTGGGCCCGGCCCCGTCCCCAGATGGAGAACGCGGCCCCCTCCCCTCGGCCCCCGCAGGGCAGTCGCCGGTGGACTCCAGCAGCCAGGAGCAGGAGAGCTACCTGCAGGCCGTGGTCAGCTGCCTGACCCACCGCGGCCACGAGGCCTCCGGCCGCAACACGCTCAGCGGCTTCTCCTCCGCCCACATGGCCGGCCACGGTGAGGGCGGGACGCGGGGGCCCGGGGCAGTCGCCCAACGGGGTCACTAGCCCGGGATCCCGGGCGAGGGAAGACCCCCGCTCTCCCCATTCCCTCCCACCAAGACACCACGTTTGCGTGCGCGCATCTGTCTATCTCCCCGCCGCCCAGCAAGCTGCCCGTTCCCCGTTCCGGCCACCACGTCCCCCCCACTCACCCTTCCCCCGGGGGTCCGGCCGGGGGCCCCGTCAGAGCTGGGGTCTGGTGCCCCCGCAGATCCCTCGGAGCGGAGACCCCGGCCGGCCGGGCTGAGCTCCCTGATGAAGCAGGTGATGGGCGGGAAGGAGGACGGTGGCGGCGGCGCGAGCCGTGGAGGTGAGAGCCCGACTCGGCCGCGTCCCCTCCGCCCGGGCAGGATTCCCGCCGTCCCCGCGCCTTGGGCCCCCTGGAAGTGGTCGCCCAAGCGCCTTTTCTGCCACGACCAGAGCGCGTTCGCCGCTGCCTCCAAATGGGTCCCAGTTTTGGGAGGGAACCCCAGAAAGCTGGGGAGACAACTCTGGCTCCCCAACTGACTCCCCACACTGTGCCCCCCCCCCCCCCCCCCCCCAGTGCCCAGCCACAGAGCCGGGGTGACCACCCTGTCTGGTCCCATGGCCACCCCGGGCATCAGAAGGACCAGTCCCCGAGGTATTGAGCCGGCCTGCCGGCCTGTATGGCACTAATGCCCCGTGTGCATGGCCCGGGCGCTAACCCTGCCCGTCCTGCCCCACCCTGGGCGCTAACCCTTCCCGCCCTGCCCTCTGGGGCACTAATCCTGCTTGCTACCCCCGGACACCCACCCTGGGCACTAACCCTGCCCCCCAAGTGCTAATCCTGCCCACCGTGCCCTCCCTTGGGCGCTAACTTTGCCCGTCCCGACCCCCTCTGGGTGCTAATCCTGCCCACCCCGACCCCGTGGGTGCCGCCTCAGCCCATCCGTGCCCGTCCCGGATGATGACCTCGCCCACTGGGGCGCTGACCTCTCCCCTCCCACACCCCTGCTGCCCGAGCCCCATGTCCCCGTCCCCCACCGCGTCCCCGTCCCCTCTGGAGGCCGGGGAATCTCCTGGCTCGGCTCCAGCCTCCCAAGTAAGCGCCGGCCGGGCCCCCTGCGGACCCTCTCCCCGGCCCCCGCCCCCTGACCCCGGGCCTCCCCACAGGGAAGTGGGGCAGCATCCGTGTCAGCGGGCGCAGCGCCGGCCCCGGCGTGGACGTGGGCTCGCGGCTGGCGGCGAAGGAGCTCCTGAGCCCCCAGCCCAACGGGGGGCCCCCCGAACCGGGCTTCCTCCACCCTCCCCGGGCTGCCCTCTATATCATCGGGGACAAGTCTCAGCTCAAGGTGACCTGGCCGGGGGCCCGGGGGGCGTGGGGGAAGAGGGCTGCCAGGGACGGGGGCGGTCAGCGGAGGCTCCCGGCTCTGACCTGGCCCCGGGGGCGTGTTTGTGCCCGGCGGGCGCGGCCAGGGCGTGAAGCCGGACCCCCTGCATCAGTGGGAGCTGGTCCCCATCGAGGTGTTCGAGGTGCGGCACGTCAAAGCCAGCTTCAAGAAACTGCTCAAAGCCTGCGTGCCCGGCTGCCCGCCCGGCTCCGCGCCCAACGAGGGCAACCCCACCTACCTGCGCTCGCTGGAGGAGTCGGAGTGGCTCGGCCAGGTGGGTGCCCGCCCGCGGCGGCCCCCGGCGCCCCCCGCCCCGCGGCGCCCACCCCCCCTGACCGCGGCCCGCCCCCTCCCAGATCCACAAGCTTCTGCAGTTGTCTGTGCTGGTGGTGGAACTGCTGGACTCGGGCTCTTCGGTCCTGGTCAGCCTGGAGGACGGATGGGACATCACCACCCAGGTGCGGGGGCCGGGCGGCGGGGGCCGGGGGGCGGGGGTCCCCGGGCCCGGCCGGCCACTGGAGCCGCGGGCGTCCGGCCGGCGGGCGCAGGTGGTGTCCCTGGTGCAGCTGCTGTCGGACCCGTACTACCGCACGCTGGACGGCTTCCGCGTGCTGGTGGAGAAGGAGTGGCTGTCCTTCGGCCACCGCTTCGGCCAGCGCGGCACCCACACCGTGGCCGACCAGAGCAGCGGCTTCGCCCCCGTCTTCCTGCAGTTCCTGGACTGCGTGCACCAGGTGGGCGGTGGGACGGAGGCGGGAGGGGCGGGCGCGGGGGGCGGCGGTGACACGGGGGTGGCGGTGACGCGGGGCCGGCGGCTCTCAGGTCCACCTGCAGTTCCCCATGGAGTTTGAGTTCAGCCAGTACTACCTCAAGTTCCTCGGCTACCACCACATGAGCCGTCGCTTCCGCACCTTCCTGCTCGACTCGGACTGCGAGCGCATCGAGCTGGGTCAGCCGGGGCCCCGGGCGGGGGCGGGGGTGGGGGCGGAGGGGGCGGGCCGCCGGGCCGCTGGACACTGAGGGGACCGTCCGGGCTCAGGGCTGCTGTACGAAGAGAAGGGGGAGCGCAGGGGCCAGCAGCAGCCTCCGCTGCCGCCACCGCCGCCGCCGTCGTCGTCCCAGCAGCCGCTGCAGCCGTGCCGCTCCGTGTGGGACTGCGTCGAGCGGCTGGGCCGGAAGGCGCCCATCTTCTTCAACTACATGTACGCGCCCGAGGATGGCCAGGTGAGGGGCCGGAGGGTGGTCTTTCTCCTCTTCCCCCTCTTCTTTTCTCCTTTCTTCCATCCTCTCCATCTTCTCTCCCTCCATCTTCCTCTCCCCCTCCATCCTCCTCTCGCCCATTCTCTTCTCTCCTATCTTTCTCTCCCTCTCCATCCTCTCTCCCATCCTCTCCATCCTCCCCTCACCCATTCTCTTCTCTCCCATCCTTCTCTCCACCTCCATCCCCCTCTCGCCCATTCTATTCTCTCCCATCCTCTTTTCTCCCATCCTCCTCTCCCTCTCCATCCTCCTCTCTCCCTCCATCCTCTCTCGCTCCATCCTCTCTCCCATTCTCTTCTCTCCTATTCTCCTCTCCTCCTCCACCCTCCTCTCTCCCATTCTCTTCTCTCCCATTTTCTTCTCTCCCATCCTCCTCCCCCATTGTCTTCTCTCCCATCCTTTTCTCCCATCCTCCTTCTCCATCCTCCCCCTCCATCCTCTTCTCGCCCATCCTCTTTTCTCCCATCCTCCTCTCCTCCCTCCATCCTCCTCCCTCTCCATCCTCCTGTCTCCATCCTCCTGTCACCCATTCTCTTCTCTCCCATCCTCCTCTCCCCCTCCATCCTCTCTCTCCCTCCATCCTCCCTCTCCCATTCTCTTCTCTCCCATCCTCCTCTCCCCCATTCTCTTCTCTCCCATCCTTTTCTCCCATCCTCCTTCTCCATCCTCCTCCCTCCATCCTCCTCTCACCCATTCTCTTCTCTCCAATCCTCCTCTCCCTCTCCATCCTCCTCTCGCCCATTCTCTTCTCTCCCATCCTCCTCTCCCCTTCCATCCTCCTCTCACCCACTCTCTTCTCTCCCATCCTCTTTTCTCCCATCCTCCTCTCCCCCTCCATCCTCCACTCTTCCTCCATCCTCCTCTCCGGTCTTCCTTCCCCGAGCCTGCCTTAACCCTCCCGTCCCTTGGGCCGCAGGTACTCCGCCCCTACAGCAACGTGTCGAACCTCAAGGTGTGGGACTACTACACGGAGGAGACCCTGGCCGAGGGCCCCCCGTACGACTGGGAGCAGGGCCCGGGCCCCCCCGAGCCCCCCGCCGAGGACGAGCGGCCGGACGGGGTGGCCCTGCAGACCAGCAAGCGGCGGGTGGTCTGGCCCTGCTACGACAGCCGGCCCCGCGCCCAGCCTGACGCCCTGACCCACCTGCTGCAGGTGGGCCGGGACTCACGCCCAAGCCCCTGACCCCTGACGCCCCCCCCGCACCGTCCCGGGAGCCTGGGACAACTGCCTCCCAGCCCGGCCCCGCTCCTGATGTGGCTCTCTGGTCCCAGGAGCTGCAGCGGCTGGAGATGGAGCTGGGCCGCGGGCCGGAGCGCTGGAAGGACACCTGGGACAGGGTCAAGGCTGCCCGGCAGAGCGAGGCCCGGCCCGAGGGGCGGGTATGTGGCGGCGGCCCCCTCGCCTCCCGCACCTCCCGCTCTCCCAACGGAGCGCCCCAGCCCTGCCGTCCACCGCGGGAGGCCCCGTTCCCGGTCCCCACCGGTGCCTACCCCCGGAAGGGGCTCCTCCAACACCCCCCCCCCCCACCCCACCTCCCGGTCCTCCCCCCCCAACTCGGAGGCCCTCCCCGCCCCTCACCCCTCCTCCGGTCTCCGCTCCACTCCTTCAGAGCCCCCCCAGCTGGATGCTGCCGTCCAGCCTGTCCCACCACCGCCGCTCGCTGGGCATCTACCTGCAGGAGGGGATGGCGGCGGTGGGGGTGGGCGGCGCCGGGGGCTCCTGCCTGAACCTCAGCCTGGACGGCGATGACGCCGGCGCCGCCTCGGCCCTGGGCGGCGGCAAGGCGGGCGCCCGCCGCAGCGCCAGCACCTTGTACAACCAGTTCCAGATGGTCGAGAGCGAGAACAGGTGCCCGCTAGGGACGGCCGGAGGGTGGCTGGGGCCGGGGCAGGGGGGGTCTTCCGGACGTCCCCAACTACCGTACGTGCCCCCGTAGGTCGTACGAGGGGATTCTGTACAAGAAGGGGGCTTTCATGAAGGCCTGGAAACAGCGCTGGTTCGTCCTGGACAAAACCAAACACCAGGTGAGCGGAGGGGACGGGGCGGGGTGCCGGGGGGGTGGCGGGTCCCCCGGGATGCTGAGCGGTCCGGGGAGGCCGGGCCCGTGCCGACCGCCCGGACGGGCCCGCCGCCCCGGCAGCTGCGTTACTACGACCAGCGGACCGACGTGGACTGCAAGGGCTTCATCGACCTGAGCGAGGTGGAGGCCGTGACCCCCAGCGCCCCCACCATGGGGGCCCCCAAGAACGTGGACGAGAAGGCCTTCTTCGACGTGAGCGAGCGTCGCGTGGGGCCGGAGGCGGGAGAGGCTGGAGGGCCCCGGGGCCGCGGGGGTCCGGCCCGAGGCGGGGTGGCCTGCTCACGCTCCGTCCGCCTCCACAGCTGAAGACCACCCGGCGCGTTTACAACTTCTGTGCCCAGGACGGGGTGCAGGCTCAGCAGTGGGTGGACCGGATCCAGAGCTGCCTGTCCGAAGTCTGACCCGCGGCCCGCAGTGGGATCCCGGGGGGAGGGCCGGGGTCGGAAGCCGAGCGGCGCGGCCCTCCCCTGCCACCCCCTGCCCCCCCACCCGCCTCCGTCTCCGCAAACCACTGTCGGGGAGGTGGCGAGTGGCCAGCGACCCCCGTCTGCTCATGTTTACAAGCCCCGGCGGGGCCCCGGGCGGTCAGTATTGTCCGGCCGAGCGAAAGCGGCCGTGTTACGCCCCCGGCCCCCGGGGCCCGGCACTTGACTCTGTACAGGAACCGGTGGCCCGGGTGCGCTGCCGTGCCCATCCAGCCGAGCTTCGCCCTCCCCCCAGCCGCCCGCCACATCTTCGCCCCCCGTGCCCGTCCCGCGCCCGGCAGGGAGAGGCAAGGCCTCAGCTTCAGGGAGGGACCCCAGCCGCCCCCATCCCCGCCCCCCGCCTCTCCCCCACGGGCCCGGCCCCCGAGGGGGGTGGCCCGGTGGCCCCAGGCCATCAGTTCCCCGCCCGGCCGTCCCTGAGGTACGGCCCCCGCCCCCACCCTCCGGCCCCTCACCCCGGCCTGGATCGGAGGGTGACCGGGGAGGGGGCCCCGGGGACACCTCTGTAAATAGCCCGAGCTCCCCTCCCCACCCTCCGTGACGGACGGCGGAGGCGGTGGCGGGGTTGAAGGATGTGAAAGTTCCTGTAAATGTGCCCCCCTCCCCGCCCTGCCTCCCCCATGTATTGTGCCTAGAGGGACAGGTGTCTGACCAGAGGACTGATGGGATTTAATAAAAAAAGGAAACCTCTCCCCGGCCCCCCTGCCTCTCCCTCTGCCTCCCCTTGGGCCGGGGCGTCGGGGGGAATGGCAACACCCCCAACACCCGTGAGGATGGTTGAGCGGACGGTCCTGCGGGGACAGAGAGGTGAGGAGAAGCATGTGGGGGTTCTGGGACCAAGGCAGCAGCCCCTGCCCACTCCCGCTCGTCCCGACGAGGCCCCTGTGGAGAAGAGGGGCAGCTGTCCGGTGGGGGACGAGGCCCCGGCCGGCCCCATTCCCACCCCCCGTCCCCACAGCGTTCCTCACGGCCTGCAGACCCTCGGCCCCTCCGGCCCCGGCTTGGGTCTTCACCCACCCAAAGGACGGGCAAAGAAGCCTTGGCACCTGGGGTCTGACACCTACGCGGAGGCTTTGGGGCAGAAGCATCTAGATTGTTCTGACCCACTCGTGCGCCTTGGGGATTTGGGTGGGCACCGCACCAGCGGATCTCACCGGGCTGCGGGCACAGGCTGGCCACTGTACCCGCCTTTTTTTCTTCCGCGCCCGTTTGGTTGGGGCCTGGCGGAGTAGCCCGATACGGGAGGCTCAAGCTGGGCAGTGAAAAGGTGAGGCGGCGGGAGGTGGGCAACCCGGCACCCAGGGTCAGCCTTTCTACTGGGGCTTCTGGGAGGTGCTGGCTTCATCCGTGTCCTTGGCCAATGTGCACTCTCAGGCCGGGTGTCGCTACCGACTGACCCCCGGCATCGAGGCTTAGACCACAGAATCCTAGGCTTGGGTGTCAAAATACCCGCCACTCCGTCACGGCCTCGTGGGCTAGGCGTGGCCAGGGCACTGGAGGTCGGGCCCACAGCGGGTACCGGCATAGGGGAGGTGAGCACGCAACAGAACCGTTCCCCTCCGGGGGTCTCTTCCGCCGGACCCCAGCAGGGAGGACCCACCCGGCACCGTTTCCCCGGGCCCTTCCCCACTCCCCGGATAAAACACACAGACACACGCTCGATCTGGGCCGCAGAGGCGGCACGTCGGATGGGTTTTCCGGCTTTTTAAAGACGCCGCCCGGAGCCGGCGGAACCGAGACCGAAAGCGAACAGGCTCCGTGCCAGGCAGGGCGATCCGAGGCCCGGCCGGAGGGGTGGCCCGGACCGGCCCGGGCCCGGGCCGCGAGCAAAGCCGAGCGAAGCAGGGAATGGACGGTGGCGGCCCGGGCCCGAGGGTGACCGGAGCCTCCCGAAGGTCAGGGGAGCTGGGGGGGGGGGGGGGGGGGGGGGTATACCGCGTGCGTGTCCGTGTGAGTCTACGGACGGATGGGCGTGTGCGTGCGTACCTGTGCCTGTGAAAAGCTCTGGGGACACGGCTCTCCACCGCAGCGTCCGTCCCCCCCAGCTAGAGTGTCCCCCACACCCCCCTTCCACCGGCAAGCGATAAGGGGGTCAGGGAAGGGGAGACGAGCTGGTTGGGTGCGGGGGCCGCCAAGCCCAGCCTTCGTCCACCCTGCAGTAGAAGGGTCCGGGTCAGTGTAAGTGTTGCGGGGAAGGGGGTCAGGGGGTGGGGGCCGCTCCCCGACCCTGACCTGGCTGCACAGCCGCCCCCGAACGCCGGCCTCCCGAGGAGGGGGCGGTCAGAGGCGCGCCCGTGCTGCTCCAACGCTGTTGCTGAATACAAAGTGCAAAGTGTGACTGTTCCTGCATCCATTAAAAACGTTAAAAACAGACCCGGAAATGCCCCCGGTCGCCGTCAGTCCGCGCTGGCCAAGTCCCGGCGGGGCCGGCCGCCTCCCGCGGCTCGAGGTCTGGGCCCGGCGCCGTCGATCTGTCCACCTGGGGCGGCCGCTCCCGGCAGGCGCCCCTCGATCCTCGGGCCCGTCGCGGGTTACTGCTCGGGCGCCGTCCTCGTCGGGCGCGGCCACGGTCCTTGGCCCCCCCGGGCTTGGGGGCGCCCCGGTCCCATCAGGCCTTATTGCTATGCGGAAGGGGGGCAGCGCGGCCGGCGGCGGGGTGGGGGGGGGTCACGGGGGGCCGGGGGGGAAGGGAGGGCCGGGGCCCGGGCCCGGGCCGGCCGACAGCGCGATGCTCACGCGGACAAGGCAAAGGTCAGTCTGGGCGTTGCCAAGAAAGGTTTGGCGCTTTCGCCGTGGTGCGACTGGTCCTGACCGCTCCCTTTATCAATGCAGCATTTATTACAAAATAAAATTAAAATTAAAAAACCAGACAGACAACTGCATCACCAGGTAGTTTTCTTGGGTAAATGAAGCCGCCCGGCTGGGTGGGCCCAGCGGCGTCAAGCAGGGCCGTTCACCGTGGCTTCCGGCGCCGGCTGGGCCGCCTCTTTCCTGCGGGGAGCAGAGAGGGCGGCCCGTGGGCGGGGGCGACCCCGGGGAGGGTCCGACCCCGGGGCCGGGGTCGCCGCAGCCCCCGCCCCCGGACGCCGGCCACCCCGGGGCCCCCTCCTCACCTGCCTTTCGTGCCCGTCTCGGGGCCGGCCGGGGGCGCCGCGCTGGACGAAGGCCGGGCGGGCTGGGCCACGCTGTTGAGCGGCGGGGTCTCGCCGGCTCCTCCCACGTCGGTCACGGCCAGCTTCTGGACGGTCAGGCTGTGCGGGGGGGGACATCAAAGTTGGGGTCAGCGGGGCGTCCGGTGGCGCCGTCCCCCCCCCCGGGCTCCCCTGGGGGCCGGGGCTGAGGGGCTCCAACCGATCAGCGAAGGAGGGGCGCTTCCGGGGCGACTCCTCGCTTGGGCTGGGTGCCCGGAGCCGCGCGTGCCAGGGAGGGAGCGGGCCAGCTGGCACCTGCGCGCTACCCGGACTTGGCTGATGTAAGTCCCGGGTAGAGGCGGGCAGGCCGAACGGCCCGGGCCCCACGCCGGCCTGGCCCCGTACCCTGGCCGGGGGCTGTGGGAGTCCGGGGCACCGGGAAGGAAGTACGTTCGGCAAAGTCCGGGTTGGGGGGAGGACCAACCGGGACACCCGCCAGCTTCGGGGAAGGGAAGGGGCGCGTCTGGTGGCCGGGGAAGGCAGGAGGGTTCAGGAGGAGCTAAATCCGTAAGACCCAGGAGGGCCCCGAAGCCCCGACTTCTGGCCCCCGAGGGGGTTGTGGGGTGCGGCGCCTGGTGGGACCAGAGGGAAGCCTTCAGATGGGAACGCGGGTGGGCCATCGGGGCAGAGGAGGCCCGGAGCCGTTGGCGGGCGGCCTCCGAGCCTCCAGCTCTGGCTCCGGGTGCCGGGCCGACCCGGATCCCGGCGAGGCCGGTCTCGGCAGAACTCACTGCGTTCCTCCCCGTCTCTCCCCTGCCACCCTCACGGGAACGATCCAGCTCACTAGCAGTGCGCCCGCTCTGACAGAACCACAAGGGCAGGGGCAGCGGGGAGGAGGCAGGCCCTTGCCCTGGAAGTGGCGGAGCAGGGCCGAGTGACCATCCCCAGGCCCACCGCCCCCACCAGAAACTTCCGCGGGAATCAGCTCTGCCCGGGCACGTGCCAACCCCGTCACTGATGGGCGGCCAGCCGTTCCCTGCTCCGCCCGGGGCTTCCTGCTTGAGGGCAGCGGCAAAGACCGGAAACACCGAGGGCAGCCTACGGTACCCTGGCACTACCCAAACCTAGGGAGCCCCCACCTCAGTCCCACAGTCCCCTCCCAGTGGGAGGGTCGCCCTGCCAGCAGAAGGTGCGGGCGGGAGCGAGGCCGTGCAGCCCATCCCTGCCGACCGCCTCCGGCTCTTTCCCAAGTTGAGCGCATCCCTCAGGGCCTGATGGCCGGCATCTCGAAAAAGAGGGGCCCGGATGGTGGCAACGGCAATGGAATGGCCAGCCCACCCCGCTGACCGACGGCCACGGTAGCCTGAGGGGCCGGCTCCCTTCCCCGAGGCGGTGCCCCAGGCTCCGGACCGCACCGGCGGAGCCAACGCTCCAAAAGCCGCCGCTGAAGCCGAAGCGGCCGGAGTGAGGTGGGCGCGGGCGAGCTGGAGACGGGGCAGCGGGGAAGAGGCTCTGGGCCGTGGCCATTACAGGCCCCGGTACCAGCTGTGGAATTACGCACTCGAGGTCGGCGCGCTAATCATGCTACCATCTGTGCGCCCCAACGCCGGGGCATGAGCCGACGTGGCCGCACCTCAAGAGGACTCCCGAATGCCGGGAGACCCATTCCCTGGACCTGGCCCGATTCTTCCCGGGAGCCCACCTGAGGGCAGCTGTGACATCAGGCTGGGGCCGGGGCTCTGAACAGCTGGAGCGGGACCGAATAACAACAACTGTGGCATTTGTTAAGCGCTCACTACGTGCCAGGCACTGTTCTAAGCACTGTTGTGAGCCCCCCGTGGGACAACCTGATCACCTTTTATCCTCCCCAGCGCTTAGAACAGTGCTTTGCACATAGTAAGCGCTTAATTAATGCCATCATCATCATCACTGGGGTGTATACAAGCAAATCGGGGTGGACCCAGTCCCGTGCTGGGCTCCCGGTCTCAATCCCCATTTTACTGATGAGGTCACTGAGGCCCACTAAAGTGAAGTGCCTTGCCCAAGGTCACACAGCGGACATACGGTTGACCCGGGATTAGAATCCACGGCCTTCCGAGTCCCAGGCCCGTGCCGTCTCCGGTACGCCCTGCAGCTTCTGGGACCTCAGTAAAGACTACAGCGGTGCCGGGCTGGGGGCAGGCTGGGTGGCAGAGACCCCCCCAGCTCTGCCTGCTTTCTGGACTCTGCACATAGTAAGCGCTCAATAAATATGATTGATTGATTGATTGACTCCCGCCGGCTCTGCTTCCCAACGAGGAATCGGCGGCAGCCCCGGGCGCAGCAGCCGGACCCGCTTCCCACCCACCTGCAGCACTCGGGAGGGGGATGAGGGGGCCGGAGAGGAAGCTGTGGATAAACAGAATAACCGGTCTGCTGCAGTCCCGAACCCCGGAGCACAGGGCCCCAGGGCTGGGGAGCTGTCGCAACGGCTGACCGCCGCATCCCAGGGGCCTCCCAACGGCAGGTAGGCCGGAAGGAAGCCGGGAGCCAACACACCTGGCCCAGGTGCGGGGACTTTCCCACCTGCCCCAGCTCTTAAGGTGGTGGGGTCAAGTCGGAGTTATTCCTACCCGGGACCTCCGGGACCTGCTCGATGCCCGAAGACGGACTTGGGAGGATGCAGCCGTCGAGGCTCTGGGCCGCCGACTGAGGGGAGAAGCCAGAAGGAGGCTGCGGGAGGAGGGGCCGGAGGGCCCGGAGGACGGGTCACCCCACGGGGTGGACCAGGGGAAGCGTCTAGAAAGAATGGACACCGTGGGCCAGTCCCCGCCGGCGACCCGCAGGCCCACCCGGGCCAGAGGGACAAGGGCCAGACCCGCTGGGCGGGCACGGCCCCGGCCACCTCCTGCTGAAGGAGACTTGGCAGCAGACGGCACCCCGTCCCCGGGCCTGGAGGAGTGGCAGCGGGCCAGCGAGAAGGGCGGGTCCCCCCGGGGAGCCGAGGGAACAGGGGGGTTGCTGTCCCAGGCAGACGGGACACGGGCCGCCTGAGCCTCGTGGCCGGACGAGGACGTGCAGCTCCTCACGGGCCGCCTGACGGCCCTCGGGCACGTCCTCTCCCTAACGGCCACGTCCAGAAAGGGCAGGAGCCCCGGGCCTCGGCCCCGGCCCAGCATCGGCGAAACAGTGCGGGGACCGGGGCTGGGGGTTCCCCGGCTCTGGTGCCACCCCCCCCCCGGGGTGCCAGAGCCCCACCTGCTCAAGCCGCTTCGCTGCCGGGGCCGGAACACCAGGATGGGGCAGTTTTGCCATCGGGGCCTGGACTGGCAGGGGCTTAGAAATCTGGGAAGACTACTGGTGGGGCGGGGCACAGGTGACCGTGGGGTGCAGGCCGCCCTGGGGCAAGTCTCTGGCCTGCCCTTTTCTCCACTTTCCCCCGAGGGTGACGTCGGGGTGTTGGGGAGTGGCTGGGAGGAGGGCCGGGTTCAGCGCCCGGAAAGGGCTCCGCAAGTGTCACAGAAGCCGGCTCGCGTCGGGTGACAACAGTGCCAGGGCACCGAAACGGATTCTGGCTGGTTCCCTCGGGCAGAATGGCGGCACCCCCAGAACTGATGTGGGACCGCTGGAGGAGGCACCCTACCCTCACCCCCCCGGAGGGCCCAAGGGCAGCCCTCAGCACCCACGACCCACACCCGGCTCGTCTGGCCTGGGTGCGGAGGCAGTGAGGGTGGCAGCGGTGCCCCATTCATTCATTCAATCGTATTTATTGAGCGCTTACTGTGTGCAGAGCGCTGGACTAAGCACTTAGGAAGTCCAAGTTGGCAACATCTAGAGACGGTCCCTACCCAACAGTGGGCTCACAGTCGAGAAAGACCAGGCTGAATTGCCCGGGGGCCTGGTGGACCACACCCCTGTACTTCCTTCCAGCACAGCTCACTGAACCGGAGCTGGGAGGTCACATTTCTGGGGCCAGCCGCCCCAGCTGGTACGGAGCCCGACATCTGAGACGCCAGCAACTGAACTAGATCATCAGGGAACCCCGGTGCTGGATCCGGAGGGAACCCCAGAGCTAGATCAGCAGCAGGGAACCCCAAAGCTGAATCAACAAGGGACCCAGAGCTGGTTGAACAGGCCCTCAGCAACGCCCCTGCTTGGCTTTTGGTTCCTTAGTACAGTGCTCTGCACACAGTAAGCGCTCAATGAATAGAATCGAATGAATCCAGTCCAGGACTGGCTCCCAAAGCAGGGCCTCGGCCCTCCGTGGGCTGGCTGTCCTTTGTGACAGCCGCTCTCACGGTCGGGGATGGCCCATCCCACACTGCCGATTCTCCCCTCTCCATCCCTGACTGTCCCTCCAGTGACGTAGCACGGTCCGATTAGCCACGGATCCATCCAAGCCCCCCTGGGAGCTGCCAGAGTTTCCGACTCCCCGTGGGAACAGATCCCAGGCTCTCACCCCCAAGCTGGGGCAAGTGTCTCCTTGTGTCGGTTTTGAAACCTGCTGCTCTCCGGCTTCAGTGGGTGGCCCTCGCCAGCTGCCCGCCTCCGCCTGTGGTTTGGTAAACTGCAGCCCTGTCCTTCATCGGTTTGCAGAGCCCTGACAATATGGAATAGTAGATGGGGACTGCCCTCTCAAAGGTCACCGATGACCTCCTTCTTGCCAAATCCAACGGCCCCTACTCTCTCCTAATCCTCCTCGACCTCTCGGCTGCCTTCGACACTGTGGCCCACCCCCTTCCCCTCAACACGCTATCCAACCCTGGCTTCACAGACTCCGTCCTCTCCTGGTTCTTCTCATCTCTCCGGCCGTTCATTCTCAATCTCTTTTGCAGGCTCCTCCTCCCCCCCCCATCCCCTTACTGTAGGGGTTCCTCAAGGGTCAGTTCCTGGTCCCCTTCTGTTCTCTATCTACACTCACTCCCTTGGTGACCTCATTCGCTCCCACGGCTTCAACTATCATCTCTACGCTGATGACCCCCAAATCTCCATCTCAGCCCCTGCTCTCTCTCCCTCCCTTCAGGCTTGTGTCTCCTCCTGCCTTCAGGACATCTCCATCTGGATGTCTGCCCGCCATCTAAAACCCAACATGTCCAAGACTGAACTCCCCAAACCCTGCCTTCTCCCTGACTTTCCCGTCACTGTAGACTACCATCCTTCCCCGTCTTACAAGCCCGCAACCCTGGTGTCATCCTCGACTCCGCTCTCTCGCTCACCCCTCACATCCAAGCCGTCACCAAAGCCTGCCGGTCTCAGCTCTGCAACATAGCCAAGATCCGCCCTTTCCTCTCCATCCAAACCGCTACCCTGCTGGTTCAATCTCTCATCCTATCCCGACTGGTCTACTGCATCAGCCTCCTCTCTGATCTCCCATCCTCCTGCCTCTCCCCGCTTCAGTGTATACTACACGCTGCTGCCCGGATCACCTTTGTGCAGAAACGCTCTGGGCATGTTACTCCCCTCCTCAAAAATCTCCAGTGGCTACCAGTCAACCTACGCATCAGGCAAAAACTCCTCACTCTCGGCTTCAAGGCTGTCCATCCCCTCGCCCCCTCCTACCTCACCTCCCTTCTCTCCTTCCCCAGCCCAGCCCGCACCCTCCGCTCCTCTGCCGCCACTAACCTCCTCACCGTTAGGCCTTGTTCTCGCCTGTCCCGCCGTCGACCCTCGGCCCACGTCCTCCCCCTGGCCTGGAACGCCCTCCCTCTGCCCATCCGCCAAGCTAGCTCTCTTCTTCCCTTCAAAGCCCTACTGAGAGCTCACCTCCTCCAGGAGGCCTTAAAAGACTGAACCCCCATTTTCCTCTCCTCCTCCCCATCCCCCCAGCCCTACCTCCTTCCCCTCCCCACAGCACCTGTGTATATTTTTGTGCAGATTTATTACTCTATTTTACTTGGGCATATTTACTATTCTATTTAATGATGTGCATCTAGCTTTACTTCTACTTATTCTGATGACTTGACACCTGTCCACATGTTTTGTTCTGTTGTCTGTCTCCCCCTTCTAGACTGTGAGCCCGTTGCTGGGTAGGGACCGTCTCTATAAGTTGCCGACTTGTACTTCCCAAGCGCTTAGTCCAGGGCTCTGCACACAGTAAGTGCTCAATAAATACAACTGAATGAATGAATGAATGATAGAGCCCGGGCCTGGGAGTTAGAAGGTCAATGGGTTCTAACCCCGGCTCTGCCACTTGTCTGCTCTGTGACCCTGGGCAAGTCACTTCCTTTCTCTGGGCCTCAGCTACCTCCTCTGGAAAATGGGGATTGCCGCTGTGAACCCCAAGTGGAACAAGGTCTCTGTCCAAACGGAGTGGCTTGTATCCACCCCAGTGTTCAGTACAGTGCCTGGCACATAGTAAGTGCTTAACAAGTACAATAATTACCGTCAGTTCCCCTGTGCTCTGCTTTCCCTCAGCTCCAGCTCTGTCCCGCCCTCAGTGTTCAGTACAGTGCCTGGCACATAGTAAGTGCTTAACAAGTACTGGAGAGGCAGCGTGGCTCAGTGGAAAAAGCCCGGGCTTTGGAGTCAGAGGGCACGGGTTCATATCCCGGCTCCACCACTTGTCAACTGTGTGACTTTGGGCAAGTCACTTCACTTCTCTGGGCCTCAGTTCCCTCATCTGTAAAATGGGGATGAAGACTGTGAGCCCCACGTGGGACAACCTGATCACCTTGTAAATTCCCCAGCGCTTAGAACAGTGCTCTGCGCATAGTAAGCGCTTAATAAATGCCATTAAAAAAAAAAAAGTGCCATAATTACTATCAGTTCCCCTGTGCTCTGCTTTTCCTCAGCTCCAGCTCTGTCCCGCCCGCCGAGTTAGTGCCCACAGTGGCACGCCAGTGTGCCAGTGTGGCCCATGAGACTGGGAGCTCTTTGAGGGCAGAGATCCCTTCTGCTAAATCCTTCATCCTCTTCCAGATTGCTGAGTGCAGCGCACATAGCAGACGCTCAGTCAAGCTATCGGCTGGCCGCCGAGCCAGCCGGCCGAGCCCTCGGTGTCTAACCCCGGGTCTGAGCACGTGTCCAAACCCCAACCCAGAGCGCCGGCGTGTCCGCCGTAGGGGGTGGGTGGAAGGCGGCTGGCCGGCCGGGAGCTGGCCGGCAGGCCCAGGGCAACCACCACCAGAGGCCCGGCCACACGGCCGCCTCACCTGACCGAGGAACGGGTTGGGCCGGGGCAGAAACCCGCAACAGGAAGTCGGGGGCCCTGGGCGGTTCTCTCGCTTCAGGGGTGGGGCAGCCGGAAGAGACATAACCGCTCCTGGAACTAGACTTCTGTACTCTTGGAGGGGGTGAGGGGAGGAACCGGGGGTGGGAGACAGGAAAGGGACGTGGCTGCCTGCCGGCTGGGCGGGGACAGGCCGATTCTGGGGAACCCCGAGAACGAGGGCCCAGGGCGGGATAGGGAAAGCGTCCCCTGAAAGCCCGGGGGCCGGCCTGGCGTGGTCTGCCGGCAGCAGGGGTGACTGGCAAAGCCAGGCCCCGGGGCCCGCTCCCTTCCCCTCGCACCTGGAAAGAACGTCCGCCTCGCCGTGGGCGTCCGGGGTCGGCTGGGCGGTGTTCCGGGACGGCTGGGGAGCGTCCCGGCCGGAGGCCGTGCTGGCTTTGTCTTCCTCCTCCTCGTCGCTGTCCGAACCCCCGGACGAGCTGCTGTCCGAGGCCACCAGAGGTGCCTTTCTGGCCACGCACACGTTCCAGGCACACGGGGAGCCCGCGCTGACGGCAGGGGAAGAGAGTGCCCGGGGACCTGGAGGGACAGAACGCAAACCCAGGGCTCAGGGGACGGGGAGGGAGACACGTGAAGGAAGGGAAGGGCTGGAGGGGGTCGGGGAGCAGGTGGGGCGGTCCCCGAGGGGGTTTTTTGCACGGTCCTCACGCTGAGCGGCCCTAGGTGAAAGCCGGCCAGCTTCTGCTGGGTGGGCACTGTTCTCCTTCCCTCCTTCCCCAGCTGGGTGGGCCCTTGGGCCTGCAGCCCACGCCGGACATTCTCAAGGGAGCTGCTCTCCCAGACCCGCCCTGGGCTTCAGGGACTCCAGAGAGCAGGCGTTGGGGGGAGTGACGGTGGTGAGTCACTTAAGGGGCTCCCTTGCCCTATCTCGAGCCCATCTCTCTGGGCCTAACGGCCCTGACTTCCCAACTGCTCGGTGAAGCCCCGCTCTGCCCGCTGACCACTGCCGGGGTCCCTGCCGACACCCTCCCAGATTCTGGTCCACCCGGGACCCTGTCTCCGACAGTGCCGCTTGGAGGAACCATGTGCTGGCTGCCTTTCAGGAAACCCACCCAAACCATCAGGGATGGGCCATCTAACTCACCACCGGTACCCATCTTCCCCTGCCTCCCTCTGCCCCACTGAGGCGCCCCTCCACCTGGCCAGGGTGGTGGTGATGGGGAATGGCATTTCAAATGCCCCCTGCCCTCTCTTTCCTTCATTCAGTAGCTTCCTCTGTGTGTAGTGGTGCCCTGGCCTATGGTGACTGACGCTACCATCAACCCTTGGGGCAACAGCAGAGGTGAGGTGACGGCCCCAGAGAGGTCTGGTTTCCCTCTCGGTCCAGTCCGACGCTTGGGTGTCTAGGCCAAGCCTGGGAACAGGCTGGGATGGCGGGGGCCTGGGCGGGGCACTGACTCAGAGGGGCTTAGGCCCTGGCCAATTTTAGCCTGGGCAGGTTTTGGGGCCACTGGGCCACCTGTCTGGCTGGCATGTGTGGGGTCACCTCTGAGGGGCTAAGAGGAAGGGGCAGAAAGCAGGACAAAAGGCTGAATCCTGGCCCGGAATCAACCCTGTCCGCTGGCTGCATCTCAGGAAGGGACAAGGCAGAACTGAAGGTGGGACAGAATAGGGCAACCGGGACGGTCAGGGGGACGGAGCAGCTTCCCAACAACCCAACGCTCTGCAGGTTGGAAAGACGCAGCCTGAGACCCTGGGTCTGGAGGGGAGTTCACAGAACCGTTAAGGGGGTGGGCAGGGTGACCATGGGACTGCTGTTCCCCAAATCCCATCCCACTGGCCCCACTGGAGCCAAAGGGCGGCAGGTTCAAACCCAGCACAAGCTGGGAGTGAGAGCCTGGGATCCGTTCCCACAGGGAGCCGTGCAGTCGGAAACGCCGGCAGCTCCCGGTGGGTTTGGATGGAGCGGTCCAGGCTCGATCACTCGGGGACAGGGAGGGAGGGATGGATGGGGGAGAGCCAGAAGTGTGGGGTGGATCATTGTGGGGAAACTCAGGGATGGTAGAGTCAGGGGTGTGGGACAGTCTGTATTGAGTCACTGGGGGGACAGTCAGGGATGGAAAGGAGAGAGTCAGGGAGGTTGCATGATCAGCGCTGGGTCACTGTGGCGAGAGTCAGGGATGGACAGGGAAGAGTCACGGGTGCTGGATGGTCCATCCCTGACCATGAGGGAGGGTGTCCAAGAGGGCAACTAGCCCACGGTCCTCCAAGAGTCCTGAGGCTGCCACTTCTCTTTTGGGCAGGCTGACCCGGGAATGCCTCAGTAGCCAATGGGGACAACCTGTCTGGGTTACCCCTGGCATACATGTGCTGGCCTGCTCACCCTTCAAGTGACACTGACTGGGGCCCCAGTGAGCCGTAGCTGGGCTGTGCGGGCTCCCTCCCCTCAAGCCAAACCAGAAGGAGTTGGGAGGTGTGGACAGCAGGGGAGGGAGTGTCGCTCTCTCCCTCCCCCAGCCATCTCCCCCTTCCCTCCGGGGGCTGACAGTAGCTCCACGGTTGCTGAGGTTTTCCCAGGGGGGAACGGGGGTTCTGGGAAGAGCAGTCTGTCTTGGGGCCTGGCAGATCTGCCAACATCCACCCAGGCTGATGCCAATCCCCTCCGTTCCAGAGGTCAGCCCCCATTCACTCATTCAGTTGCATTTATTGAGTGCTTAGTGTGCGCAAAACACTGTACTAAGCGCTTGAGAGAATACACTACAAGAACAGAACATTCCCCGCCCACAACGAGCTCACTCACAGGCCTCCTGGTTCTGTTTGAGGTTTGCCTCAGATTTGCTGTTTTTCGTATCCACTGGAGAACTGCATCTGGGCCCTGATTCTGAGCTGGAGGAGAGAGAAGGGTGGACAATCAGCGTGCACCAATAGCCATCTCTAACCAGCTCCCACCCAGATCTCCGACCTGGGGGCGGCCCAGCTCTCTGCCCACCTTTCGCCCGGACCCTCGGCCCACGGTCCTCTGCCCGCCTCCCACTGAGACCCTTGGCCCGCGGACGGCCCAGCTCCCTGCCAATCTGCCACCTGGATCCTCAACCCAGGTTTGGCCCCGGTTCATGCCGGTCTGCAATCCAGATGCCCTCGGTCCAGATCCCCTCCCTTGACACAGTGCGTCTGCAGGGCGTGCGGGCCAGCCCCGGAAGGGTGGGGCGGGACAGGAGCCTCGGCCGAGCAAGGAATGAGAGCGCGGCCCAGACCCGGGGCCTCTCTGGGAGCAGGGTGACCGTGGTGAGACCGGGCCTGTCTCTGCTTACCAGCAGAACGGCTGGAAGTCTGTAAACTTGGCCCAGCCTTTCTCTTCTGGGGCCGAACTCTCCTGCGCCGTGGCATCCCACACGCTGGAGCCGACATCCATCGCTACGCACGGGGGAGGGGGCTTGGAGTTCACCGGCTCATCGAACACAGCTGTCCATCCAGAACCTTCGGGAGGGTTCAGGGGAGGCAGGTGGGTGGGAGAGAGGGAGAGAGGGACCAAACTGGAACCTCCCCCCCGCACAATGGGCACTTGAGGAGGAGTCCCATGGAGGACTCTAGAGCCAAGCCCAGCCCCAGGACCCCAGTCCCCAGCTCCCAAAGAGCCACTTCTCAACACCACGCCACTGGCTGACCCAGCTGACCGGGACTGCCCAGTGGACCCCATCTGGTGGCTCAGGCCAGACTCTGGCCTTTTCCAGGTTTCCCAGGGAAGAGGCCCCACGTGCAGGCCGGCTGGGGATGGAAAGCGATGGGGTGGGGGTGGCACGGCCCTGCTGGGCACCGAGCCGGTCGCCCAGGCTCCGGGCCAAGTGTTTTGTTTGGCTGCTCAGGCCCGGAGAAGTGCTCAGTTCCTGCCAGGGCTGGGGTCACGGAGAACCGCCTGAGGGCTGGCCAGGTCTGTGCTCGGGGTGGGGGGCAAGATCTCACAGTGGGGAGAGGAGGGGACAATGAGGGACATAGATGCCGTGGAAAGGGAGGGGAAGCAGGAACCCAAATCTGAGATATGCCCCTGGTGAGACACGGCGACCAGCAGAAACCCTGTGCCTCTCCTCCTTCCCCAGCTTCACCTCCTCGTCCTCCTCTTACCTGGTCCTGCCAACCGAGGACGCAAACCTTCACTGAGTACCTATTTCGCTTCCTTACTTTTGTTATCGCTCATCTCCCCCCTCTCACTCTTTTACTTCTATGTTTGGCAATTTGGGCCTGCCTGGGTCTCACTTCTGCTATATTTTCCCAATCACCCAGTCGAGGGCGGGCACCCAGTCTGGCGTCCGGCTCACGGCAGGTGCCCAGTCCATACCGCGGGTGACAAGAGAGCCGAGTCTCCGACCCGACCCACTGCGATGAGGTCAGTAGGGAGAATGCTGCCAAGGCCCAGCTGAGGAGGACACCGGGAGCACTCCGGGGCCAGTGCGGGTGCTGGAGGAGAGGGTTTGGGAGCACCCAGCTATAATCCCCAGTCAAAAGGCCAAATCACAGTTGGGACACAGCCCCAACCCACTCACCAACTCCCCCAACTCCAGGGGCAGCAGGGGCACCCCACAGACCCGGGGTGGGGAAGGCTGTTTGGCCATCAAGCTCATTTATGATCAGGAAACGTGTCTCCCAACTCTGTTGTACCGTATTGTCCCAAGTGCTTAGTCCAGTGCTCGGCACACAGTAGGCTAAGCGCTCAACGAGTACTACTAACTGATTTGAGGCAGGGCCCAGTGGCTTCCATTTCATT
The DNA here is from genome assembly GCF_015852505.1 of Tachyglossus aculeatus. Lineage (NCBI taxonomy): Eukaryota > Metazoa > Chordata > Mammalia > Monotremata > Tachyglossidae > Tachyglossus > Tachyglossus aculeatus. Next base: position 53,970,400 of record NC_052079.1, read on the forward strand.
ACCAGTTTCTCCCTAGGAATCATCATCATCAATCGTATTTATTGAGCGCTTACTGTGTGCAGAGCACTGTCCTAAGCGCTTGGGAAGTGCAAGCTGGCAACATATAGAGACAGTCCCTACCCAACAGTGGGCTCACAGTCTAAAAGAATGTCTAGGAATGTCCCAGTGGGAGTGGGAATTAGGAAGCAGAGGGCGGGCCCCCGACCCCTTTACCTTCAGAGGAGTCGGCCTCCTTCGTCCCAGTGGCAGGGCCCGGGCTACCGCCGGCCTTCCTGGCTGGGACACAGGCTGGCCGCTGGGGCTCCCTCTCCTCCTCGGAGTCAGCGTTCCCTTCCCGATCTCCGTTCTCCAGGTCGCTCTTGGAGGAGCTCTCCGAGGCCCGTGATGCTCCAAACCTGCCCCGGACAGGAAAGCGGGGTGAGCCAGCTGACCCGTTCTCGCTGACCACTCGCCTCCTGCTGCACCTGGGACCTCTGGATGCAGCTGGAGGGCTGGCCCCGACTCCAGGGCCGCCAAGAGCCGCTCAGCGGCCGCAGACCCACCCTGGCCGCAAGGCTCTCGCTCCTACAGCCGCCTGGCTTCCCGGAGGGGGAAGCCTGGGAGCACCCTGGGAGGTCCATTCATTCATTCATTCAATTGCATTTATTGAGCGCTTACTGTGTGCAGAGCACTGTACTAAGCGCTTGGGAAGTACAAGTTGGCAACATATAGAGACGGTCCCTACCCAACAGCGGGCTCACAGTCTAGGAGGGGGAAACTTAACTTCGCCGTGCGATCTTGGGTAAGTCACTTAACTTCTCTGCGCTTCAGTTCCCTCATCTGTAAAACGGGAATGAAGACTGTGGGCCCCACGTGTGACCTTGGGCAAGCCACTTAACTTCTCCGTGCCTCAGTTACCTCGTCTATAAAATGGGGATTAAGACTGTGAGCCCCACATGGGACAACCTGGTCACCTTGTATCCTCCTCAGCGCTTAGAACAGTGCTTCGCACATAGTAAGCGCTTAACAAATACCACCATTATTATTTACCCCGCACTTAGAACGGTACTTGGCACATATTAAGTGCTTAACAAACCCCATCATTATTATTATTATTATTATTATTATTATTATTATTATTATCATTATTATTATCATCTGAAGAGGGGAGGGGGCGGCCTTCGGGGCTGGGCTGCCTGGTCCTCACAAAAAAATGCTAATAGTAGTGCTTACTATGTGCAAAGCACTGTTCTAAGCGCTGGGGAGGTTACAAGGTGATCAGGTTGTCCCACAGGGGGTTCACAGTCTTCATCCCCATTTTACAGATGTGGGAACTGAGGCCCAGAGAATCAATCAATCAATCAATCGTATTTATTGAGCGCTTACTGTGTGCAGAGCACTGTACTAAGCGCTTGGGAAGTACAAGTTGGCAACATATGAGACAGTCCCTACCCAACAGTGGGCTCAAAGTCTAAAAGACTGTGAAGTGAAGTGAAGAGAAGTGAAGTGACTTGCCCAAAGTCACACAGCTGACAAGTGGCGGAGCCAGGATTTGAACCCATGACCTCTGACTCCAAAGCCCGGACTCTTTCCACTGCGCCACGCTGCTTCACTTATTATTATTAATAATAATAATAATAATAATAACTATTATTATTGTTATCATTACTATGGTAATTGTTAAGTGTTAGGCGCTGTCCGAAGCACTGGGGTGGGTGCAAGCAATCCGAGTTGGACACAGTCCCTGTCCCACACTGGGCTCACAGTCTCAATCCCCATTTTCCAGATGAGGGAACGGAAGCACAGGGTAGCGAAGTGGCTTGCGAAGACTGGATCGCTACCTTTTCCGTACATTTCTTTCCCAGCCCTTAGTACAGTGCTTTGCAAGTAGCAACGACATTAATAAAGATTATTCTCTTTATAGTGGCGAAGAGGAGGGAGGGAGGAAGGCCATGCAGCTCTGGCGCCACCTAGAGTCCTTTGCTTCCTTAGCAGCCCCGGGGGAGGCTCTCGGCCTGGGCCCGGATAATAATCATCATCATCATCAATCGTATTTATTGAGCGCTTACTATGTGCAGAGCACTGTACTAAGCGCTTGGGAAGTACTAATTGGCAACCTATAGAGACAGTCCTTACCCAACAGTGGGCTCACAGTCTAAAAGGGGGAGACAGAGAACAAAACCAAACATACTAACAAAATAAAATAAATAGAATAGATATGTACAAGTAAAATAGAGTAATAAATATGTACAAACATATATACATATATACAGGTGCTGTGAGGAAGGGAAGGAGGTAAAATGGGGGGGATGGAGAGGGGGACGAGGGGGAGAGGAAGGAAGGGGCTCAGTCTGGGAAGGCCTCCTGGAGGAGGTGAGCTCTCAGCAGGGCTTTGAAGGGAGGAAGAGAGCTAGCTTGGCGGATGGGCAGAGGGAGGGCATTCCAGGCCCGGGGGATGACGTGGGCCGGGGGTCGATGGCGGGACAGGCATAATGTTGGTATTTGTTAAGCGCTTACTATGTGCAAAGCACTGTTCTAAGCGCTGGGGTACATACAAGTTGATCAGGTTGTCCCACGTGAGGCTCACAGTCTTAATCCCCATTTTACATATGGGCTAACTGAGGCACAGAGAAGTTAAGTGACTTGCCCAAAGTCACACAGCTGACAATTGGCAGAGCTGGGGTTTGAACCCATGACCTCTGACTCCAAAGCCCGGGCTCTTTCCACTGAGCCACGCTGCCGTCCCGCCCCACGAAGCATTGGAGGGGCACGTCTTGTTCAGCGGGCCGGGCACAAGGGGCAGCTAGGACCGTGGAACAAAAATCTGCTCTGGGCTCCAGACTTAACTCCTCCAGCCCCAGACGCTGGTCCAAAAGCTGATCGGACAAGGAGGCCAGACGGAAGACTGTTTCCCTGCCCTGAAATAATAATAATAATAATAATGATAATAATGGCATTTATTAAGCTAGGACCGTGGAACAAAAATCTGCTCTGGGCTCCAGACTTAACTCCTCCAGCCCCAGACGCTGGTCCACAAGCTGATCGGGCAGGGAGGCCAGACGGGAGACTGTTTCCCTGCCCTGAAATAATAATAATAATGACAATAATGGCATTTATTAAGCGCTTACTATGTGCCAAGCACTGTTCTAAGCACTGGGGAGGTTCCAAGGTGATCAGATTTGGGGCACGTCTTGCTCAGCGGGCCAGGCACAAGGGGCAGCTAGGACCGTGGAACAAAAATCTGCTCTGGGCTCCAGACTTAACTCCTCCAGCCCCAGACGCTGGTCCACAAGCTGATTGGGCAGGAAGGTCAGACGGGAGACTGTTTCCCTGCCCTGAAATAATAATAATAATAATAATAATAATAATAATAATAATAATAATAATAATAATAATGGCATTTATTAAGCGCTTACTATGTGCCAAGCACTGTTCTAAGTGCTGGGGAGGTTACAAGGTGATCAAGTTGTCCCGCATGGGGCTCACAGTTTTAATCCCCATTTTCCAGATGAGGTCACTGAGGCCCAGAGAAGTGAAGTGACTCGCCCAAAGTCACACAGCTGACAAGTGGCGGAGCCGGGATTTGAACCCGTTACCTCTGACCCCAAAGCCCGGGCTCTTTCCACTGAGTCACATTGCTTCTCATCTCTCACTGAAAGAAATGATGGGGCTCCCCCTGGGCCCCGCTCAACCAGGAGCCCTCCTGAAATCCGTCAGCCCAGCCGGCGGCTCTGGAGCGGTGGCAATGCCGGCAAGACCAAGCTGGGAATGACTGCCCACTTTTCCCACTTCCCGGGGATCCCCAGGGTGGGAGGGGCGGATACACAGACAATTGCAGCAGGAGAGATTGCCACCTGGGACCATTCGGCCGCTGGCCAGAATGGGGACCAGCTAGCCACCTGGGAAGGTGACTGGCCCCAGCATTCCCGAGAGGGGAGGAGGGGGTGGGCAGCCAACTATGCAACCCCCACCCTACGCCGTGACCTGACAGGAGGACAACGTGAGGTCTGTTCTGGGGCCCAGCTCCGGACCCCCGGCTCCCTGGGCATGGGAAGAACCCCGTCCCGAGTCCTGGTCAGGTGGCCCGCCCGGGACAGGGCAAGAAGCAAGCAACCCCAGAGCCAACAGGCTTGGAAAGCGGGCACAGGCAGTGCCGGGCAAACCTCTCCGCCTTCCCACCTCCCCCATACCTGGTCCTGGACTTTCCCTGGGCCGTATAGCTCATCTCCTTGTCATCCCAGATGTCCTCCTCCTCCTCTTCCTCGGCCGCTGCCTCCTCCTCCTCCACGTTGTCGTCGAAGGGCTGGATCTGGTCATTGCAGCACGCTTCAAACAGAGATGCATTGGGCTGAAACAGAGTTCCACCGACATTAGCTCCTGGAGAGAAGCCTGGGCCGGGGGGCGCTTATTTGCAGGGGGGACGGACCCCGCAGCCCTAACAGGGACAGTCCCGGGGACATCAGGGCCAGCGCGGGCTCAGTGGGGGCCACCCCTCGAACCCCCGGTGTCAGAATGCTCTCCCTTGCTAGAAATCGCGATCTGCCTGGCCACGCTTCTAATTATTAGGGTGTTTCCAAGGGGCCAAGCACCATGCCCATTCCCGGGCAGACACGAGATAATGAATGAGACACCTTCCGTGTCTCCCTCGAAGACTGCCAGTCTAACGAGTAAGTGGTAAGGAGGACAGGTATCCTCCCCCCAGAGGACTGCGGCCCAGAAAGTTTAGGGTGTCTAAGCCCAGGTGGCAGATGCCAACTCTCCTGAAGCCCATTCCAGGTTCATTCCAGCCACAGGCAGGCAGTTGAGGGGAGCGCCTTTCCCCACCCCGGACCCTCACCGGGCACGGGGAGCTGCAAATCCAGCTCACCCTCCAACTGGAACTAGAAGCAGCACGGCCTAGAGGAAAGAGACCGGCCCTGGGAGTCGGAGGACCTGGGTTCTAACCCCAGCTCTGGGCCTCGGTTTCCTCATCTATAAAATGGGGATTAAATCCTACTCTCTCCACATAGACCGGAGCTCCCTGGAGGACAGGGACTGTGTCCAACCTGACTAGCGTATATCTACGCCAGCGCTTAACAAATGCCACTTAAAAAACACCAAAAACCAGAGTCCGGGCAAGGTTCCAATGGGGAGTCAGTCATTAGTCCCTCTTCTCACCTTGCTCACCCTGAGTACCCAGGTGAATCATTTCTCCTCCTGTAGTGGGCAGGAGGGGCCCCCCTCTGCCTCCCGAGGGGGTTCCCAGACACAACCCGTTTGCTCTCCGCGACACTGACACCCGACTCCACGCGGCCCCACTTACACTGTCGTCGTCCGCCTCTACACTGAAGTTGATCTCGGCAATCCTGTCGAACGGGGCGCTGCAAAGAAGGGAGATGGGCACCGAGGCTCAGCAGTGGGCAGGGCCGTCTCTCGCTGCCAGCCGAGCCAGTGGGATTGGAGGCGCCCCAGCCCGCTGGGCTAGGGGTCTGCCGGGGAGAGGGGAAGGGAGCCCCAGATGGGACAGCCTGAAAGGGTCCCCAGGCCCACCCACTGGCCCCCCAGTCCAAGAAGATCGTTTGGGGAATGAGGATGTCCAGTCTGCAGGAGTCTCCAGGCCTAAGGGTATCCTGGAAAGCTCCTCAGCCAACAGCTGCATGGCTGTTCCTCCCCAGCTTGGGTCTCCCAGCGCCCGGCCTCAAACCTAAGGTGGTGAGAAGACAGCCCTGTCTCCCTTCCCTCCCACTCTCCAAGCCAGAAGAGGAATGCCAGGGGTAAGTCAGGGAATGCTTTTTGGCCCACACTCCGCATGCCAACAGAGGCTACCTGGTATGCCCAAGGTCTGGATTTTGTTAATATGTTTGGTTTTGTTCTCTGTCTCCCCCTTCTAGACTGTGAGCCCACTGTTGGGTAGGGACTTTATATGTTGCCAACTTGTACTTTCCAAGCGCTCAGTACAGTGCTCTGCACACAGTAAGTGCTCAATAAATACGATTGATTGATTGATTGATCCTTGCCCACGCTGACCCGATGTGGGTTCCAGCCGAGGGCTGGAATTTATTTATTTATTTATTTTGCTTGTACATATCTATTCTATTTATTTTACTTTGTTAGTATGTTTGGTTTTGTTCTCTGCCTCCCCCCTTTTAGAGTGTGAGCCCACTATTGGGTAGGGACCGTCTCTATATGTTGCCAACTTGTACTTCCCAAGCGCTTAGTACAGTGCTCTGCACACAGTAAGCGCTCAAGAAATATGATTGATGATGATGATGATGATGATGATGATGAGGGCTCCGGGGACCCAGCGCTGGCTCAGATTCTCAAACGACTCTGGCCAAGCACATGTGGGCCTCCAGAAACGGAGCAGGCCCGATCCACCCGGGGGCCCCTGTGGACTCTGGGAAGGGGAAGGCCCAGGCCTCCGGGCTCTGAATCAGGAGGTCACTAGAGCTGAGCCCGGGCCCGCCAGGGCCAACTGGGGACCAGGCAGGTGTCGGTCCCTACAGTGATTGTCGGCGCACTCACTTGATGTTGTCATCCTGGTCTACAAACTCCTCATCGTTGAAGCCAAACTGATCCACAAAGTTGGCCGTCATCTGCTGGATCTGGTACTCGGAGAAGGCCTGCGAGTGCGAGAGATGCCCCCAGCGGGACCCATTAGGGTGAGTGGCTCTCCCGCCTCCGGCGGGACTGGGCCGGAGGTGGTGGGGGCAGGAATGGCAGCCCCGGGGATCAGCTCCAACCCACCCTCTTCTCCACCATCCTGACCGCCAGAACCCCAGCTCCATAACTCGGAAAGCCCCTAGGCAAATCTTTTCAGGGAGCTTCCTCGGGTCCCTACACGAGGGTTAGGCAAACCTCTGGGTGCCGCGCACTCAGATATGCCAAGCTGACGCCTCCCACCAATGCTCAGGTGCTCCAGATGCTCCGGATCCTCTGGCCTCAGGGCTGCCAGCTGGGAAAGCCAGCCCCTGGCCACCATCCTGCAATGAGTCCTGGCAATGCAGGCTGCAGCCCCTTTGCCAGCGGACCTAGCGGGTTGCCACCAGCTAACCCCCACCACACTGCCTGCTGGTGTGGCCTTTTGGTCTCCTCGCCGATAATAATAATAATAATAATACTAGCATTTATTAAGCGCTTACTGTTCTAAGCGCTGGGGAGGTTACAAAGTGATCAGGTTGTCCCATGGGGGGCTCACAGTCTTAGTCCCCATTTTATAGATGAGGGAACTGAGGCCCAGAGAAGTTAAACGACTTGCCCAAAGTCACACAGCTGGCAAGTGGGGAGCTGGGATTGAATCCATGACCTCTGACTCCAAAGCCCTGGCTCTTTCCTCTGAGCCACGCTGCTTCTCTGGTCCCCACTGTGCCCACTCCAGTTGCAAAGCAAATTTCTGGCTGCCGTCCCTTACCGGCAGCTCCTCTTCCCTAAAACCTTCTTGCCAAGCCCCGGCTCCTGGCTTCCCCATTTCCTCATTAAGCATCGTAGGGGTTGTGTGGGAGGGGATGGGAAGGTGCCCAGGCTCCCCCCTCACTAGGCAGGGGCGCCGGACACCCTCGCTTCAATCGCCCCTGTGTTGCTTGTTTCCAAGCCCTACTCAGTCCGTCCCGCCCCCGGCATGGCCAACCTCCTCCCTGCAGACCTCCGAGCACAGCGGATGCTGGGGCAGGGAGGGCCAGCCTGGTCCCAAATCCTGTGAACCCCCCGAGTGGCAAGGAGAGTGGGGGCCATCGCTGTGCTGCCCGACCTTCCCTGGTGTCAGCCCCCTCACCTGCTGCAGTGACAGCTCATTGGGGAAAGCGCTCTCGATGTCCTCATCTTCGCTCGACGAGTGCAGGTGGTGCGTGCTCACCTGAAACGCAACCGGCCACAGTGAGGTGAGGGCAAGGTGACGGGGCCTGCTGAGGGAGCTGCGGGGAGAGGGGCCTAACAACAATAATAATAATGGTGTTCATTAAGCGCTTACTATGGGTCAAGCAGTGTTTTAAGCACTGAGGTAGATACAAGATAATCAAGCTGGACCCTGGCCTAGACAGGGAGCAGGGAGGAGTCGGGTGAGTCGGGGGGTGAGAGAGGACAGGCCTGCCCTCCTATTTAACTTCAGGATTCAGCATATGTTTTCACTTTAACTGCCCAACCCTATTCAATCTCCAGATGATTAACTAATCTGACTTCATCTTCTCAACGATGACGAGATGTGAGATGCTGTGCGAGCGGACGCGTGCCAGGGCCATCACGGGACTACTGTCTGATAAGGTTTCTAGCGGTCTGAAGGGTTTTTCTTTCTCTGATGTTTCAGGGCATTTTCTCATTCCAGCCTAGCCCCGGGAGAGGTGTCGGGGGGGAGTAGGGTACAGGGTCACACTCAGAGTCATGCGGTGCCAGGTGGGTACAGTCCCCTTTCTCCAAAGTCCCCACTTGGGCCATAACTCAAGCTCAGCCGACCCCCACCCTCCGGCTGCAGGGGAGCTGAGGGAGAAGGGACGCCAGTGCCCGGCCCCTGACCGGGGGCCTCACCAAGTCGACGGTGTTTCTCCGGTTGGTCTCAGTCAGCGTCTCTTCCACAAAGCTCTCCCACCTGCCGCGGCAATCCTCGGGGAGCTCTGCGAACAAGAGACCCCGGGGGGTGGGGGCTCAGGGATGGTCGTGGGGGATCGCCAGGGAAGCACTCGCCCTGCTGCTCTGTCCCACCCCATTCGAATGGCCCTAAGCTGGCAGCTATTGCCCCTGTTCCCTGAGAGCCCAGTTCTGAACTGGTGGCTCCCGGCCCCCAGCCCCACTCCTGCAACTCCTGCCCCCCAGGCGGGTGTTCCTCTCTGGAGACGGATCAGACTGCCCCTCTCCTGCATCCTGGCCCCGGTCTGAGTTGTTTCCCGTTCCCCTCCTGCCCCACTGTGGGCCTGAGACAAGGAGAGAACCCATGCCCTCCGCCACCAGGACACCAGTTCAAACCCAGCCCAACAGGACACAGGGACTGGGGGTATTTCCCTTCTTTCATTTTATCCTCGGCCTTCACATTTGCAGTTCCTCGGGCCTGTCCCCACCGACTGAGATTTGGGGTGGGAGTGAGAGGACACTTGTGGACACTTGTGACTAGGATTGAGTGCTTCCAAGTTTTGTTCCGAGTCAGGTCACAGTCAGCTGGTGCCCACTGATGCTGACCAGTGGATCGGACATCGCCTATTTTTCTGCTCTGCCTGGCCTATCAGCTCGAGGTTGAGCCCACAGCCCGGGAGAGTGGCTCGTGTCTAAGCCAGAGGGCCCAGGAGCTGGGGGGGAGCAGCGACCCGACCCCCCGGCCTTTCTTCTCCAAGCCTGGGCCAGGACCCATAAGCCTGGCCCCGGCTTCAGTCAGTTCCCTGCACGGCAACACTGACCCTACGACCTCTCCAATGACTTCGCGACTTCTCCGACGAAAACCTGGCGCCTGGGACAACGCCAGGGGGCCAGGGATGGGGAGATGGAAGGTTAAAGAGGTCCCCTGGGATTGGGGTTTGGGGGCTTCTCTGACGCATGAGGCCACCAGTGACGGGCACGTGGAGAGGGGAGAAGAGTGGGAGGGAGGGCAGGCAGAGCAGGTAGCTAGTCTGGGTCCAAAGCAGAGGGAAAGTGATGCCCGACCCTCCATAAAGAGTAAACTGGGCGAGGGGTGTGAAGCCCAGGGCACGCACCTTTAATGAACTCGCTGATCTGGGCCTGCCTGGGCCCCTTCTCCACAGTCTGCACCACGGCGTTGGCTATCCGCGTGAGGTGACCCATGTTTCCCCGCCTCATTCCACCTTCAGCCCTGGAAACAGCCCCTGCCGGTCAGTGCCACCCGGCCCCGCGGCCCCCAGGAAGACGATCGACCGTCCGCCGCCCCGCTAGGCCGAATTGGGGCCGGTCGCATAGCGGTCTGCGGGAGGATGGAGGACAACCCGAGGCCCACTGTCTCCCACCAGGACACCTCCGGGCTGAGGGGAAGCACCACGATCCCAACCAGGTGGGCCAGACCCCTGGATTCCTCATCCTGGAGGCTGGCTGGGGAAGTCAGCACCCAGGGAGAGTGAGAGAGCCTGGATCCCGCCAGGCTGCCCCTTTGGGCCTCCGGAGGAGAGTGGGAGTCCTGTTCAGGCCCCAGGGCCCGTGGCCGGGAAACTGGAGCCTCCCAGACACCCAACTTCCCTCAACCAGGCAGGCCTGGTTTCCTTCGACCCAGCCTGCTGACCAGAGTCTGGACAGGGCCCTGGGCAGCCCTTGGCCTCTGCCCCTCAGGTCCAGATGGAGACGGATCCTGAGCCTGAAACCGTGCGAACTGAGAACGCGGGATGGCAGGCCTCCCCTGGTCGGAATCGAGAGGCCGAGGTCAGCAGGCCCCACCCCTAGGCTGCAGGCTGAGCACACGTGTCAGTCACTGCTTGGGTCACACCGCGGTCAACCGGGCAACGGGGCGCAGCAAATGCACTGCTTCTGGGGACGGGGGTCCAGAGCTAGGGATCTGGGGATCTGTGCTCTTTCCCCAACCCAGGGTGGGGAGCTAAACCAAGCAGACACATGGGTAAAGAAAAGGAGGGTGGGGAGGAAGGAAGGAAGGAAGGATGGAAGGAAGGAGGAGAATGTCATGAGACCTGAAGTCCCAAAACAATCCCCTCTGTGTCCCGCTCCCACCCCTCCCTAGCTCCAACTGGCTCTCGAGCAGAATCCCCTCCAATCTGGAACCCAGAACTGTCCGGGGCAGCTAAGAGTTGGGGCTTAAGCAGAGGAGGGGCTTCCCGTAGGTCCTGAATGTAGGGTTTCATGGTGGGGGGGCTAACCTTTCCCCAAGCCAGGCTCTGACCAGTTTGGGTAGGGGACTTCCAACTTGGGGAGGGCAAGAACTCAAGGGGTACTACAAGTAAAGCAATGTGGCCTAGTGCAAAGAGCTCAGGCCTAGGAGTAACTTAATAATAATAATAGCAAGTATGGTATTTGTTAAGCGCTTACTATGTCCCAGACTATTGTTCTAAGTGCTGAGGTAGCTACAAGATAATTGGGTTGTCTGCTCTGTGACCTGGGGAAAGTCACTTCACCCCTCTGGGCTTATCCCAGATGGGGATTCAGTACCTATTCATGGGACAGTGAGTCCCAAGTGGGATCGGGACTCTGTCCAACCTGATTTCCCTGGATCTACTCCAGCGCTTAGTTCAGTGCCTGGCACATAGTAAGCACTGAACAAATGCCATTAAAAAAACCAAAACAGAACAGTCAGCGGGGAGGTAACAGTAGACTGCTCAACTGGAGGGATTGGTTTCGCTCTCCAAAGCCCAATCCAAAGTAAATCTGTGAAACGTCCCCCGTCTGGGAGTGGACCAGAGCCGCCCTCACCCCCCAGCCTCCCCAAAGAGCCCAGCCGTGGGCACAGAAGTTGTGGGCAGGGATTTACGGGCCACGTTGGCCCCGGGTTTCAAGTACCCACTGCTCGGCACTAACGGAGTTAGCAGACCATCCCCGAGGGTTCCCCATGGGCAGCCGGCCCCGTGCCAGGCTCAGGACTCCAGTCCTCCCAGCGGGCCCTTACTGTGCTTGGTCATTGGCCTCCCAGGCATCCAGGATCCTCTGCACCAGGCAGCACCTCTGGAATAGCTGAGGACAAAGACAGACACAGAGCAAGGTCACTTCAGACCGCAGCCACCTCGACACTTGCTGTCACCGCCTCCCGACCTTTTCCTCGCTCTACCCGACAGAGGCCGGGATGGGGTGGAGGGGAGGGCTGTGTTTGTGGAACCGAGCCTGGGATTCGACCCCTGTACTAGGAGCGAGGTACAGACCAAGAAAAGCAGGCTGAGGCCACTGGAAAGTCAGGCTGTCTCGGACCTGGCCCGGGCCTGGCCGGGCCCCGGGGAGCAGAGTGAGAGCCCCACACTGCTTGGCCCTAGCTTGGATAGGGCCTTCCAGCCAGCCCCTTCCCATCTCTGCCTCCATTTCCCTTTCCTGCCGCCACAAGCAGGGGATCCTGCTATCCTGGGGTGCTCATTCACCAACATGGGCTGGTTTGGTTGTCTCTCCAGACCCCCTTGGAGCTGGGGAAGAGGCTGGGTGTTTGGTCTGGGATGGACTCCGCCAAACCTGAAAGGCCGGTAGCCCCGATCACCCGGCAGGCCCTGGTTTCTTCCCTCTGGTGGCTCAGTGAAGGGACTCGAAGGCCGGGGTTGCTCCCTGGCCTCCTCCCCAGCTAGACCGGAAACTCCTTGAGGGTGGGGATTGGGCCTACTGCCTCTACGACCCTCTCCCAAGGGCTCAGTACAGAGTTCGGCACCCGTCGGGGCTCCATAAATGCTACCGATTGAGGGACCGACGGGGCCCACTGCCCACTCTTTCCCCTCCCGAGGTAAGAGAACGAGAAGCCAAACGGAGGCTGAGTCGGCTTCGGCCCTGGGTTCTAATCCCGGCCCTGCCACTTGTCTGCTGGGTGACTTTGGGCAAGTCACTTCACTTCTCTGGACCTCAGTTACCTCACCTGTAAAATGCGGATCGAGACTGGGAGCCCCATGTGAGACAGGGACTGTGTCCAACCCTATTTGCTTGCATCCACCCCAGCGCTTACTACAGTGTCTGGCACATACTAAGTGCTTAACAAATACCACATCATTTATTATTATTATTATTATTATTATTATTATTATTATTGTCATTATTATTGTTTTTATGGAGCAAGAAAGAGGGAGGCGCATTTTGGCCATAATGGGGACAGCCCTTGCCCCAGCCTGCTGTGGCTTTGACAAGGGGCGGCATGCTGCGCGCGGAGCGGTATGTGTGTGGTTGCTTTTCCCAGTAAGCAATTCATGGAGCTCTGGGGCACACTTACATGCGTGACCATGACGTTTGCGGTGCTGTCGCCAGACTCTGGGGCTACGTTGCCATTTGGCATCTCTTCTTTGTTCTCTGACTCGCTGATGATGGTGGCCTTCCCTTCCCGGGCCGAGTGGGAGAGGATAGCCGCTATGCACAGTTCCACTTGGAAATGCAAAAAGTTATTCCATGTGTATTTGAAGAACAAGTCCTGGGCCAGAAGAGAAGGCAGAAGAGGAGGGACAGTAGGTTAGCCAGATGTCAATTAGATGGCCTCTGCAAGCAAGCGCTTAGTACAGTGCTCTGCACACAGTAAGCGCTCAATAAATACGATTGATGATGATGATCATCTCCCCAGAAACCAGGGGGCAGGGTGACTCTGCCCATCACTGTGGGTGGGGAACGTGTTTGCCAACTCTGTTGTACTGTACTCTCCCAAGTGCTTGGTACAGTGCTCTGCAGATATCAAGCACTCAATAAATACCACTGATGATGACGACGATGACTGGTTAAATGCTTTCCCTGTTCAACCACCACCTTCTGACCTGGCTGGGCCATGCCACAGTGGAGAGGTTGCCCGGTGCTGGTGGCCGGAGAACCCTCCATCCCTCACTGATTTCACTCAGGGGCTCCCCCGACCCGGCTCTCTGCCATCCTTGGCGGGAGATCCTGTTGCCCTCAACGCCCCGCCACGCTGCTTGGCATGGGGTCAGAGAGCTGGTGACCTGCTATGTTCTGGCCGGTGCCGGCTCAGGAAAGAGGGGGAACTGGAGCTGCAGGTGACCGAGAGATGGGAAGCCACCTCTGGGCCAGGCTTCCCTGTGGCAGGGAGAGCTGCGCCCCGGGTGCCACCCAGGAAGATGGTGTCAGGGGAACGGGTTGAAGGATGGAATTGACCCCAGAGACTCGGGCCTCCAGCCCACCAATGCCAGAGGGCTAGCTCCTACAGCTCCTGCACACCTGCCTGCATCCGCTGACCCACCAGATGCCTGCTGCCTGGGGAAAACCTTGAGGGAGTTCGCAGTTGGCACGGTTCGGGGCGGTGGGACAATCAGCCTGCCATGGCCCTTGCCTTCTCTCCCTCAAGCTCTCAGGCCCTCACACGGCCCCACTGCCACCACCCTCAGTGGAAAGAGCCCAGGCTTTGGAGCCAGAAGTCATGGGTTCAAATCCCAGCTCCGCCACTTGTCAGCTGTGTGACTTTAGGCAAGTCACTTCACTTCTCTGAGCCTGTTACCTCATCTGGAAAATGGGGATGAAGACTGTGCCCCCCTGTGGGACAACCTGATCACGTAACCTCCCCAGCGCTTAGAACAATGCTTTGCACAAAGTCAGTGCTTAATAAATGCCATCGTTATTATTATCTTAGGACAGAGCCCTTTCAGAAGTTCACCTGGAGCCCATGGAGGTAGGTAAATTGGGCTGGAGTCTTTTCCAGTCCTTTGCCCGAGCTCATCAGCCCAGCCCAAACCATAGTGTCACAGTGGCCGCGGATTTTTAGCCACCCTCTGAGGTGGCTTCACAGTCCAGCTCCCTAGTCCTTTAAGGGAAACCAGAGGGAGCCGGGCTGCGTGTTCGCGTGTGGGTGTGCGCACGTATTTGTGTCTCTGGGCGAGATTAGGGTCCAAGGCAGGCAGCAGGCCATATGGAAGGGGCTTATTTTGCGGGGAGGTGGATTAAAAGGAGAGGAAAGCGGATATCTCACTAGTCAGCCAATCAATCACCCTGCGAGGATCACTTTCTAGCACAGTTCCTGTTAACTGGGAAGAGGAAGGAGCGAAGGGTGGGAGGGAGATGAAGAGGAGGATGGGGAGAGGGGAAGGTGAACTGTGCGTGTGTTAGTGTGTGTGTGCGCGCACGCGCACGAGAGCACCTGGGGGACACGGTGAGGGAGAGCATTAGAGAGCGTGAGGAGGAGTGAGGCTAAGGGTGAAAGAGGCGGGTCTATGGGATGCTAAGATGACCATGCGGGCGGGCCAGCCCCGATCCCCCAAGACCCTTGCTGTTGGAGTGCCCGTCGTGTGGCATCCCCCAGACCCCTGCCCCCTGGCCACGACTAGGCTACTGACCAGCAGAAGGTCCACTGTGTTGAGCCGGCACAGCTCCTGGTTGATCCTGGGCGTGTCGGTGTGCAGGAGGGCGGCCACCAGGCGGGCCCCGTGCAGACGTGCGTTCCCCAGGGGCTCCTCCAGCACCCCGATGGTGGTCAAGATGGCCGGCCTCTGCCACAGAACGAGAGATGCCCCCGGGCTGGAACTGCCACGGCCCAGGGTGGCACCTGCCACAGCTCTTCAGCTCCTCAGGCTGAACCCAAACCCCAGGCTCCTCTTCGACCCCCGCACTGCTCCAGGCTCGGACCCGGGGAACAGCTCCGGTTTCCCCAAGGGGACCCGGCCCACAGCGGAACCGGCGGAAACGCGCCCCATCAGAGAGGAAACATCCGGGAGGGTTCTGCGGGTCGGCGGCATGGCCGCTCACCTTTGGGGGGTGGAGCAGGAGCTGGTGGAAGTCTTTCAGCCGAGGCTCGATGCCGTGCAGGACGCTGCTGCTGACGGCACACGGCCTGTCCGGTCCCTGAGAGAAGGTATCCGCCAGCCCTTCCATGCTGCGGGGGCAGGAAAGAAAGGGTGGGCCATCACCGGGCCGCGGGAGCGTCCGACCCGCCGAGCGCGGTCCGGACATCACTTCCTCGGCCAGTGGTGGCTCCGACCCCAGAGGGCCCCGTGAGGCCCCCAAAATCCTGCAAGCCCATCCCAGGGAGTGATCAAATCCTCTCCCCCGGCCTGCTGGCGGATTGTCCACGTGGGGCAGGTGGCAAGAGGGCTGGGGGCACCTGGGCTGGGTTGGTCTGCCTCCCATCCACCCTTCTCCCTTCCCCAGGGCCAACCTTCCCACCACAGAGAGGGCCAGAGGTGGGTGGCGTTGAGGCCAGAGTGGTCAGCATGGGCCCATCCTCGGCAGCTGTCCTTCCAGGGTCCCGTCTCCCCCCTGGGACCATCCACTCCCCACCGCTGGGCCTCCACCAGACCCCTCTAAAACCACCGTAGGCCTCATAGAACCAATGACACCTCTGTGCCTCTAGGCACCCACCTCCATTGCTCCCGATGCCCGGGCCCGCCAAGCAGGGGACTTGGCCACAGGTCGGCTGACCTCTGCTACAGACTGGGTTCCCAATACAGTGGGCACGGCCTAACCCTAGGCCCTCAGTGTGGATGACGGAAGGACAGAGATGCACCTCTGCCCTTGGGGGTGTGGGGGAGGACCGTTTGTCATGTGCCACAGATGAAAGCGGGGAAACCAGAGGCCGTCCAACGTGCCACGAGATTAAGACCGCCCAACATGCCACGGGCGGAGCCACGAGAATGTACTAAGGGTAGTGAGCAGGAAAGGGGTGGGGGTTGGATTGGATAGGGAAGGCCATCCCGGGGGCAGGGTGGGCTGTGACAGGCTCAGGGACGGAGAGAGCGGAAGCAGCGTGGCTCAGTGGAAAGAGCACGGGCTTTGGAGTCAGAGTTCATGGGTTCAAATCCCGGCTCTGTCAATTGTCAGCGGTGTGACTTAGGACAAGTCACTTAACTTCTCTGTGCCTCAGTTACCTCAACTGTAAAATGGGGATTAAGACTGTGAGCCCCCTGTGGGACAACCTGATCACCTTGTAACCTCCCCAGCGCTTAGAACAGTACTTTGCACACAGTAAGCGCTTAATAAATGCCATTATTATTATTATTATTATTAAGACAATGGAGCGGGAGAGGCAGCTGGAGGAGAGCCCTGAGGCTTGGCCGCCTCTTCCCTCAGAAGTCCTGCAAGGCTCCAGACCGTCTGTCCGGCTCCGGCAAGGTTTGCTGGAGGCCAACTGCCTGGAAACTCTCCAACTCCATTTGTGACAGTTCCATGGGATGGTAAGCACCGTGAGGGCAGAGATGGGATCTTTCGCTTTCCTTAACTCTCCCAAACACCCGATAAGGTACTCCAGACTGGACCCTCGAGGACCCAGGAGGTGCTCCATAAATCCGTCTGATGGCTCGATTAGCACTTTTGCGCTCACGGCATTTAACCTTCTCTCCTGTTTAAGCACTGATCTATTTACCTATCCAGCTCCCTAGTCCCCTTTTTCCCAGCTAGGAATTGTTTTACGTCTGTCTTCCCTATTAGACAGTTAGTTTTTCCAAGGCAAGATCTGTGACTTTGACCTCTACTGCGCTCTCCCAAACACTTGGTGCAGAGCTCAGCAAGCTGTGGGCAGATCGACTGACCTCGGGCATACAGAATCATCAGCCAACGAAGCCGGGTTCTCCCCACAATGGAATGGCCGTTGGGGAAGCCAAATTTACTTGGGGAAGCAGAGCTGCCTAATGGGAAGAACACGGGCCTAGGAGTCGGACCTGAGTTCTCATCCCAGCTCCACCACATGCCTGTTTGGTGACCTTGGGCAAGTGGCTTCACTTCTCTGTGCCTCAGTTTCTTGAACTGTAAAATGGGAATGAATTACCCGTTCTCCCTCCTAATTAGACTGTGAGCCCCAGGGACTGTGTCCAACATGACTGACTTGTACCTACACCAGTGCTTAGTAAGTGCTTAACAAATACCATTACTATTATTATTGTTCTCATCACCACCTCCTTCCCAGGGGGAAGGGACTAACTTACCCAGATCGCCTCGTCTCTAGTAACGTGAGTAAAATCTGTGTTCCGTTCACTATGCAGTTCTCCGTCTGGTCTCCATCGAACATGTTCTTCAGGAGTTGCTCCACACACCCCTGTCTGGAGAACACAGCAAGCCCGGGTTACAGCGGCGGCACGGTGAGCACACCGATGCCGTCTGCAGACCTCTCCCAATGATGAGACTGCCCCGTTTCCTGGACAGCAGGCTGGGAGCATCCGGCCCTGGCAGGAGGCTCCAAAGCACCAGCAAGGACGCTTGCTGGGAAATCTGGGGCCCTGTGGGCCTCTTCCAGGATCTGGAAGGCCCCGCAGACTCCAACAGCAACGCGGGGCTGAAGAGGCCGCTGCCTGGGGCAGGATCGCTTTGGGGGACCCCTCCAACCCTGGGCCTCCGGGGTCCCGGGAGACTGGCAGACTCCACCCCGGACCTTGGGAACAGGAGAAGGCCCAGAAATAGAAAGGAGGGTCCACGCTCCAATCTCCCAAGTCGGTAGGCCCAACCGGTTCAGGAGACACTGGGCCTCCGGCAGCACTGGGAGCACAGCGCACTGGCATCATCCCCTGTGACCCCTGGTCCAACCATCCCAGCGCCTGGATGAGGGGGCTACTCACGATTCCAGGGCGGCGAGGAGGGGGTCGGGCTCAGACGTTTCTTGCAGCTGACTGCTTTGGTCTCGGCTCAATCTGATGATGTCACACAGGGTCTGGGAAGCGTTCGATTGCCTCTAGAATGCGCCAAGGGGACCTGGTTAAGTCCAGGCGGCGCCAGCCCCTTCGCGAGGAAATGAGGCCAAGCCAGGGTCCGAGACCCGCCAGCAGTGGCCCTTCTCCAGACTAGCACGCCCGGGGTGGGGAGGAGACCCCTTCAGTGGTGCCGGGCTGGGGGCAACTGGGCCACCAAGTGAGGGCAGGAACCACAAAGGGCCCGACCCCACCAATGGGCCGATTCTAGGGAGTGGTCAGGAGCACCCATGTGCTCCATGCCCACAGCAAGTCTCTGACCGGTCACTCGGGGACAGAGCAGGGGCACAACCACGCCGATTGGGAGAGACCCTGGAGGTGTTGGGGGGGGTCTCAGCAAGCACAGGGAGGGAGACCCTGCCCCTTGGTCCCACCCCAGGGAGGCTCACACCTCCCAGTGGATGCTGCGTGTCTGGGCCCTGGGGGTTACAGGGCGGCGGCGGTCTGCTGCTCACTCACATCCTCATCCTGGTCGGAATGGATGAGCTCCACCAGTCTCTGGATCACCTTCTCCTCGTTCAGCCACTGCAAGGGGAAAGAGGAGCAGTTGGGAAGCAGCGGCACTTGGACTGGGGAAGATCTTCAACTGGGCAAGTAGAACCTGGCCCCGTCCTGGTCCCTGGCCAGCTTCCTTGGCCTTAGAGATGCGGGGAGGGCAGGCTCGCTCCGAGTCTGGGGGACTCTAGACTGTGAGCCCACTGTTGGGTAGGGACTGTCTCTATATGTTGCCAACTTGTACTTCCCAAGTGCTTAGTACAGTGCTCTGCACACAGTAAGCGCTCAATAAATACGACTGATTGATTGACCCATCTGGGAGAGAGGCTCAGACGGCTTGCCACCTCTCTTTCGGTGCCTCTCCAAAACCTCCCGCCGACCCCACTGTTGGCTCCTCAGGCCACGGGGGATGACTGTTTATTCCCCAGGGGTGTAGGGCTTGCCTCGGTTTTCCCGAGGCCTGCTCCCGCTCTCTGCCAGCAGCCTGGCCTCAGGTCTGTTGGGAAGGGCAGAGCAGACGGAGGCTCTCCAACCCTTGTCCCACTCCTGCCTGCTCCCACATTCCTGGGAAAGCCCACGTCTACCTCGACTCATCTCTGGGGGCTAAGGATCATCACTCTGACCCGGCAAGTTGGAGGCGGTGCGGCAAGAAAGCATACCCCTCGGCTGGATTGTGAGGGGCCGCTCTCTGGAGACCCCTCGCCAGCACCCGGGGAGGAGGGCTGGGGGTAGAACAGGAAAATCATCCATCCAGATCCCAGCCAGCCGTTGGCCGAGTTCCCCCCCGACCCGACCCCAGGCAGTAGGGGTGGTGGAAGAGCAGTCTCTCAGAAGACCGGGGTTGCCCCAGTGGTCCCTGGCTGCCCCTCGGCTCTGCGGCCACTGGTGCTCAGACACGACATTGAGACCTCTACCCCAGGCTGCTTCCCGGCTCCGAGGGCCAATTTTGCAGCCAGCCACCCGACGCAAGGGACTGACGGGCCCGGGACCAACAGCTTCCCCAAGTCGGGGTCGGTCAGTTTGGTGAGATAATGGCGGGGTCGCCTGGCGGGACTCGGATCAGGAGGCAAACCCCGGCGCCCCCGGCCCCCTCGCCGGCTGGTGACGATTGCCTCTGCGTCTTACTGAAGCCATCTGTTCTGCCCTCCCTGCCAGGGAGGAGCCGCCCAGACTCGGTGGGCTCAGCTGCTCCTCCTGGCAGGGCTTCTGGCACCGGTTTCTGTAAAGTCACGGGAAGCGGAGCAATCGGAACATCCTGCGTCAGCCCCATGAGGGGCCGGCGCTGCATCGCTCTCCTCCTCGACCCCGCCATGCTGCAGCCCGAGGGCTCCCCTGGCCTCTGCCCCTTCCTTCTGTCCTTAAAGGGATCTGGTTCTTTCCCGAGCCCGGGGAGGAGACGACGGAAGGGGAGAGGTGAGGGATGGGAGGGAGGTAAAAGGAAGAGGAGAGGGTTGGAGGGGGAAGGGGCCATTCTGAGAGACATCAGCATCTGGATTTAAACTCCCACCCCAACAGATCGCAATTCCCCCGGGGCCTCTCCTCACTCGATTGACACCCCGGCTCCAGAACCAACCTAACTGCATAAAAGCTCTCCTGAGGCCTGACCTGATCCTCGATCCTTGGGGAGGCTCCAGGAAAGAGCCGATACCCTGAAGCCCCCACAGTTCTCCAGAGCCGGGCTGGGGGCTCTTGGGTCCCAATAGCCAACGGGCACATGAGCTGGGCTTTCAGTGAATGAGGGAGAATATACGTGCGTGACTGCGTGCATGTGTGTACGTGCGTGCATGTTGGGTGGTGGTGAATCGGGGGGAGCAGGTAGAGGGTACCATTCTGACCTGCTCACTGAGAACAGAAGGGTTTTCTCATGTGGGCAGAAGGCGAGACGCCCATGCGGTTTGCTGTTGCCGTGGCATTTTCCATTTCCTCATTACACAATGAACTGGTGACACCTCCCAGCTCTCGGCAGGGTGCTAAGTCCCCTCTTCGCTGGTGCGTGCCAGCTCCGCTTTGAATATCTCCTCGGGCCACTGCTATTTCTTGAGCAGTTTCTTACCTACAAGTCCTTTCTCCTTTTCTACCCTCAACCACCCCCCACTTCCGTTTCCTCCTTCTCTGACCAGTGACTGACCTGGGTCCCCCTACTAGGAGGCATTTTCAGAAGGCAGCTGCTCAGGGACCCCCACTGCGGGGGCTGGAGGAAAACCTGCCCTGAGATGGTGGAAACAGGAACAGCAAACCACGAGCGATGCCTGCCTCGGTTGGTCGGCCCCTGGTCCTTTCAGCCCCAGATTTTTGCCTCTGACAGAGTCGCCGGGATGCTGTGAGGAACCGTGTGCTGGCTGCCCTCCTGGACACCCATTCTCAAGGTCAGGGATGAACCATCCAATACCCCTGACTCTCCTGTCTCCATCTCTAACTGCCCCCTCAGCGACTCAGCCTGGGCCTCTCAATCACGGATCTATTCAAACCCCCCAGAGAGCTGTCGGAGTTCCTGGCTGCACGGCTCCCTTTGGGAATAGATCCTAGGCTCTTACCACTCACTAGGGGAAGAACAGTCTCCTTGTGTCAGGTTTGAGCCTGCTGCCCCCCGAGTCCAGTGGGGCCCCTCGCCCTGGTTGGGGGGGATTTGGGGAGTTCGCTCCACACCCCCAGACTTGGTGGTTCTGTGAATTTCTGTCCTGGCCCCTAGTCTCAGGCTGCACCTCTCAGGGAGGGCTGACCCCATCAAAATTCTGTGAGGGGAGCTACTCCAACCCCTGACCTTCCCAGGTGCTTTCCGCCGGCCCGTCTGGCAATCAGACCAGTACACGGTTGGGCGGACTGCTTTTTCTGTTAGTTGCCTTCTCTCCCCAACAAGAACCAGAAGACCCACAGACACAAAAGGAAACCCCAGAGGCTGCCATCCTGTTGGGGCACCAGGGCGGAAGGCGGGGAGGACTGCAGGGCCGCCACAACTCTGAAAGGAGGCTTCCTGACAAGGATCGTGGTAAATTTGACCCCGGTTCCCAGCGGGGGGACTTCTGCGGATCGCCCGGAGGTCTGAGTGTCAGGAGCCCTTGACAGCCTGGTCGCTGACATGCTGGGTGCCCCCTCCATGCCCCCAGGACTCTCTCCACGGAGCCTGGAGAACTCAGAGCAGTAGCCCTGCCAGCAGCAGCCTGGGGGTCCCGGAGGACTGACCGGCCCCAGAGAAGGCTGAGGAGAGGAGGGCCAAGGCTGTTTGTCTGTTACCTTTCCTCCAGGGCTCCCAGACCAGACGTTCTCCTGACTTGAAGCAGAATGTGAGGCTGAGGACTCTTCCCTCCTCACAAAGTGTGACTTCCTGCTTAGCTCTCTGGGGCGGCTCGCTGGAAACTCAGCCGTTTTGGGGAGGCCTGCAGGTGCTGCAGGGGCTTTGTGTCCCCTCCCCCCAGTCCCTTACTTATATATACACACCCACATCATCTCTCCCCACACCCCCACACCAAACAGCTATGGCAGGGGGAAGCCCTGTGAGTAAATACGATTGAATGAATGAATAGTATAGAGCTGGGAGGCAGCGTGGAGCCTGTGGCCCGCCAGGTGACCCGGGAGGAGCTGAAAGGTGGTGAGGATAGGATAGGATCTGCCCCGGGCTATGCACTGAAGGACTACTCGGCTGGCGCGGAATCAGCGAAGAACTCTAACCTGAAAGTGACCCACTGAGGGCAGCCTCAACTCTCTCCCTTCTTGAGGCGAACGGTCCTCCCCTCGCCCCCACCCCCCAACCCGCCCTGGATGCCTCCATCCCTCGATGGCAAGGGGGAGGCCACCAGGGCCAACACGCACGTTCAACACTTCCTGGCGTAGGCTGGCGGGCTCCACACAGCTGATGAGACGAAGCAGAAGGTCCATCATGGCCGACGTGTCAATGTGCTTTAGTACCAGGCTGATGAACTTGTCCTTCTTTTTCAAAAACACAATCACCTGAAAATACAGATGCGCCGTTAATGGGCAATGGCGGCAGCACCCAGCAAGCTGAAATCCGGGCTGGTCGGGGGCACTATCGAAAGGGACCAAGAAGCCGGGAAGATGGATGGGCCCCCCGCCTGTTTGGGCAAAATGGATGCCCCTTCTCATCTCTCCCCGGCATCTCTAGGGGACCCCCAAAGGGAACTGGCACAAAATCCTTCAGCATCTCTGCTCCCACACGGGAAACCATGTAAGCACTTCCTCCGGCTATACAGGGAGTTTAGAGCCTCAGGGTGTCCATATATCCATTGTTGGGTAATAATAATAATAATGGTAGAAAGAGCAGTGGAAAGAGCATGGGCTTTGGAGTCACAGGTCATGGGTTCAAATCCCAGCTCTGCCATTTGTCTGCTGTGTGACTTTGGGCAAGTCACTTCACTTCTCTGTGCCTCAGTCACCTCATCTGTAAAATGGGGATTAAGACTGTGAGCCCCCGGTGGGACAACCTGATCACCTTGTAACCTCCCCAGCGCTTAGAACAGTGCTTTGCACATAGTAAGCGCTTAATAAATGCCATCAGACTGCAGACGGCACACTTCCAGGACTGATGCTATTCTACTTTCTCTAGCTGTTTAACTGTGTCTGATGTGGGTCTGGCCTCCTCCATCAGTCTCCCTTCCTCACAGTGGGAACCGTATCGTCTCGTCTGTGTGTGTTTGGGCGTCCTGACTTTCCCAGGCTGTCAGGGCGGGAAGGGCAGGGATCCTGTCTCCAGCTCCCTCAATCCCACCCCCAGGGCGCCAAACTGTGCTGCCTCCAAGGCCGGTGCTCCCCAAATTCTTACGGGATGGCGACAGTTGTTGTCAGCATTAACAAGGAGAAAGATCTCAGTTGCTCCTGAGAAGGCAGGAAAAAATCATGCCTCACTGAGGGAGGCAAAGAGAAATGTTCTTCAAGTGAAAGAAGAACGGAAAACCAACAGCTCCTCAGCTCTCTCTGGGGCAAAGGCTAACAGGGCCGACTCCCCTGCCCCTCGTGCAGAGCTCCCGTTCCCGGTCTATCTCCACCTGGGTCTCCGCAGAGCGCCGTAATGAGGCCACGGGAGAGGCAGGGCAGGGGGGGAAGGAACGGGGAGGGAGAGCAGTGGGTAGAGGAAGAGGAGCAGCAGCTAGAGTTCAGAGAGCCTAAACTCGTGAGGGGAAGCTGTGGGGCCTACTGGAAAACCCCAGGCCTAGGAGTCAGAGGACATGAGCTGTGGCCCCTAGGGGAGAGTCCAAGGGGCCGGAGTGACGGGAGAAGGGATCCGGACAAGGTCTGGACTCCCAAGCAAAGACTGGGAGTTTCTGCATGTCCATGTCTACTGAATGAAACCCACACTACACTTTTGACAAGTTCAGTCTCCCCCACATCCCGACCCAAACAACGCTCCAAGAACTCCAGCTCACCTCCTCTTTGCCTCCCATGCCCGCCTGAATTCCCAGTCAAACTTCCCCGGGCCTCAGCCCAACACAACCACCACCCGTGGATCTGTCCAGGGCTTCCGAGCTGCCGCTGCTAATTCCCACTCGCCATCTCGGGCTGTGACTAACTCTGCTGTCCACCTGGCAGACCGGAGAGTGTTGACGGACCAAAATTGAGCAGTTAGGGCCTCGTCGGCAAGGCCACGACGTCAGTGCCGGACTGGGTGAGGGGGGCTGGGGGAAAGCCCAAGTGGAAGGGGAAGTCAGCCAGAGCCCCCACCCTCAAGGACTACTGACCAACCAGCTGGTCAGGTGAACTAGCCAGGTGACCGCGTCTGGCGTTACCTGCTCTGTTTTCCTTGCAATGAGGTTGCCGATGGTCTTGCTGAAAAAGCTGGCTAGAAGAGGGTTGAGGGGCGGCTCGTGATCCAAGAAGTCATAGAGGATATTCAGTAGAGTTTCATCCCCGCCGAGTTTATCATTGATCTGTGGCACGTCGGAGGTCAGGAGTTCACAGGCTGTGTTCGGATATCTAGGGAGAGGCGACGTGAAGCCCTGGGGGTGAGACTACACCTGGCCGGAAGTCCTCAGGGACCTGCTGGCTAATATGGTCCCTAGGAAGCCAAACCATCATCCGAGAAACTGCCCGGAACGGATACGGTGACTGCCGTCCTCAACGGCTCCTGCCCCGATGCACACGGTCCCAACACGTTGTGCTCTTTGCGGATCAAGTGGGGACTCCTGGCTGCTCCTTCGAGGGTGACTCCAAGATGGGGACAGCCCCTCCACCTAAACTTGCTGGTCCCACTGTCAACACCAACTCCAGGCCCACCCCCGCACCGCCAGACCGAAGCCAAGGAGAAATCCCACTCTCAATACCTAAAAGCATTCCTAAAAGGCATAAATCCCTCCCGCTGTATTTCCAGCCGTGGTTCTGTCCCCAGTGTAATGGCCCTGCTGAGTGAAACTCTCTAACCTCCCCCATAACTCTACTTGCTGAAGATCGGAGGAAGCCAGCTCCCCGGCTTTTGGGTGGGCTAACGGCCCTGACCGAACCCTTTCTTGACATCCTACTTTTCAGTCCTGTATATCCTTCTCCTCAGCAAATCCCTCCTCATCCGGGGGCCTGGAGCCCATTCCTGCCCTGAGTCAGGACTGCTGCCAGGGGGAGGAGAAGGGAGCGGGATGGAACCCTGCTGCTCTTGCCCGGAACGCGGGCCAGTACATGTGAGCACTAACAGCCAAGGAGCGAGAGCCGAAAGCGCCAACCTCCTGCCCGCGGGGGCCGTTCAGTGGGGTGGCCTGAGGTGTAGCTGGGGAGGGGATGACCTCTGTCCTCCCTAGGGACTGGGGAGAGTCACCTTCACCACGCCCAGCCAGACTTCTGGCTCCCCAGCCCTGCCCCACCAAAGTGCTCTGAGGCCTTGGAGAAAGTTCCCATATGTCACCGCTGGGTTTCTATGAAAGTCCCTGCTCACATCCATCATTGCAACTTGAGGGAGTGAGTTCCAAGGCGGAACGTGGTATGGGCCGGGGCTGGGCCGGAGTCGGGGCCTGCCACCAAGCACAAGCCCAGGAAGTAAGCATCCTAGAATGTGCCTGTGCTCGGCAGGGAGATCCCGGTGGCTCCCGGCCCCAGCTACGTAGGAGGGTCCAGGCGCCCGGCCTCCAGACTCCCGGCCCTTCCCGCACCTGGGCTGCCACCTCAGCTCAGCTCAGCAGGCAGAGCAGCGGGACTCGGCCCTCCCCACGTACCCAACCGCCTCGACCCCGGCTGCTGATCCCTGAAGAAAAGAGATGCGGCCTCCCGGGCTGCCCAGGGCAGTGGGACTCTAATCTCTCAGAAGGGACCCAAACCGACGGCTGGCTCCACTCGGCCAGGATCCGGTTCCCTGGAGCCCCCGGGGACGCCCCGGCAGCCCGGAACCGGTCCCCGGGCGGACGTACTTGAAGCGGACTTTCTCCTCCATGTCCAGGGGAGGATCCCGGGTGATGAGGCCGACCAGCTCCTCCATGCACTGCTGCCGGCACAGGAAGTCCAGCAGCCTGCGGTTCTGGGCCTTGCACTCCTGTAAGATGTCATCTTCGTCCATCAGCTCGTGCAGCGTCACGTCCTCCTTCTCCAGCAGCTTGTCCACGTGGGATGTGGTGTTCAGGTCGAACTTCCAGAACATGGTGCTGGGGGTTGCCAAGCTGGGAGGCGAGAGGAGACCGGCTGATTAGCGCTCACTGCTCTCACCCTCAATGATCTCCTTCCCAGAAGGAGGGATGCCCGAGAATTCAGGAGGGAATGCTCTCGGGCCCCCTCCGGCTCAGCAACCTGGGCCTCTGATCTCTCCCAATCGATCAATCAATCGCAGAGTACTGTACTAAGCGCTTGAGAGAGTATAATACAACAAAATTAGCAGATACATTCCCTGCCCACAGCAAGTTTTCACTGATATTGACCTTCCCTAAACACTGACTGCATGCCAAGCACTGGACCAGACAGCAGATCAGGATATCAGTCCCTGTCTCATATGGGACTTATGATCAATCGATCAATCAATCAATGACATTTATTGAGCACTTACTACGGACAGAGAACCGTTTTAAGTGCTTGGGAGAGTACAATGCTAATTCTGTTGTAGACGTGTTCCCTGCCCATAATGAGCTTGCCGTCTAGAGGACTTACGAGCCTTATCCCCATTTTACAGGTAAGAAAACTGAGGCTCGGAAGGTGGCATGACTAGCCCAAAGTCACACAGCAGGCGTGGTGGAGTCGGGATTAGAAACCGTGTCCTCCCCCTCCCCATCCCCCCTGCCCTACTTCCTTCCCCTCCCCACAGCACCTGTATATATGTTTGTACATATTTGCTATTCTATTTATTTTATTTTGTTAATATGTGTTGTTTGGTTGCCTGTCTCCCCCTTCTAGACTGTGAGCCTGCTATTGGATAGGGACCGTCTCTAGATGTTACCAACTTGTACTTCCCAAGCGCTTAGTACAGTGCTCTGCACACAGTAAGCGCTCAATAAATACGACTGTATGAATGAATGAATGCCTCCCAATTCCCAGACCCGGGGACTTTCTCCTAGGTGTTGCTGTGGCTCACTTCAGGGATAAGGTTGGCTTGTATCTACCCCAGCGCTTAGTACAGTGGTTGGCACATAGTGTTTAACAAATTCCATACAGGGGAAAGAAACAAAACAAATAAACAAACAAAAAAACCCTCTCAGGGCATCAAGACTGGATCCGGACCAGGTTTAGAAGGGCTTCACTCAGCCAAGAGATCACCTATTGACCGCTTTATATGCTCTGGCCCTAGAAACAGCCTCAATCTTTCAAAGGTAGCTACTGAGCTCCAACAGTAAGCGCTCAATAAATACGACTGAATGACTGAATGAACTGAGTGCAGAGCCCTGGGCTTGATGCTTGGGGGAGGACGACAGAGGGAAAAAAAAAAACCTGTTAATGGCCTCAGAGACCTCCCACCCTTCTATATGTTGCCAACTTGTACTTTCCAAGCGCTTAGTACAGTGCTCTGCACTCAGTAAGCGCTCAATAAATACGATTGAATATTAGGAGACCCCAGGCAGACACAATCGTATTTAGAAATAGTGGGGCGAGGAGGCTCGTTGTGGGCAGGGAATCTGTCCACCAACTCTGTTGTACTATACTTGTCCAAGGACTAACGCTCAATAAATATCACTGATCGACTGACTGAGTGACTGGTCCCAGCAAGAGTCCGTTGGATGAAATAGATGAACTGGTGAATTAAAAAAAGCAGTACGTCGATACAGCCCACCGACCGAACCGCTGGCTGCCTTCTTGGTGCAGATGGGGCTGTCGGGGGCACCGTGGGCGGGAAGGGGGAATTCACTGGGGAAGACTTCCCGGAGGAGGTAGGTTTTGCAGATGGGGAGAACTGCAGCCTGGTGAGAGAGTTTCAGGCCATTCTTGCATTACCCAGACTGAGGGGGAGAGGGTTAGAAAAGCAGGGGGGAGGAGAAAGGGGAACTCCAGCTTTCCACCACTCAGCCAAAAGAGCCCAAACCCCCTGTGTCGGAACTGGGACGGCAGAGGCAGCGACAGGTTGACTGAGCTGGGGTGGGCCTGGAGCAAGTGAGCTCCGTGGGAGGCGGAAAGGTCATTCGGGGACAGGAAGCCTGGGCCCCCTGACGGAGGACGTGCTCTCGGGGGAGGGTTCGGCTTTTAAGGAAGCCTTGCAGAGAGGATAAGGAAGTGGCAAGGGCGCCGGAGAGAGCATCCGCAGAGATAAGCCCCAGCCCGCTGCTTGGGAGAGTCAACTGAGGGCAGCTGCAGCCAAGGATCCCGGCGACACCCGCTCGTTCCCACGCAGAGTTGACCAGTCTGCTCCCGGGCCGCCGGAGGGACAGCCAGGTGCCCTCCCAGAGGAAGGCCCCGCTTCGGTCAGTCAATCATATTTATTGAGCACTTACTGGTGCAGAGCAGTGCCGGGGAGAGTACAATACAACAATTAATGGACACGTTCCCCGCCCACAACGAGCTTACGGTCTCAAGGGGCTACTGGCGGGGCAGCCCCCGCGGCCTTGGCCTCTCACAGAGCCCATCTCGGTCCCCGGGAAGACCCAAGGGCCGAGGGGACGGGCCAGCTTTATTGGGCCGGCCGGCCGGAGTTGGACGCCCCAAATCACAACCGCTTCCCGAACGACCTACTTTACGGGGAAAGGAACGGGCTGAGTCACTGCCCGGGGAACTCGTGTAAGGCGCTTGTCCCTAAGAGGGGTGTCACCAC
Source organism: Tachyglossus aculeatus (assembly GCF_015852505.1). NCBI lineage: Eukaryota > Metazoa > Chordata > Mammalia > Monotremata > Tachyglossidae > Tachyglossus > Tachyglossus aculeatus. Next base: position 53,999,215 of record NC_052079.1, read on the forward strand.
GGGCCGGGCTGGAAATAACCCATTCAGAGCCTCGTTTCTAGTCACGTCTTCCCGGAGAAAGGCCTCTTTTCGCTTTGGGCTGCCGCTCCTCTCCTGGAAAGGGGAAGGAAACCAAATCCACGGGGAAACATCTCTTGTAGGGGGGATGGGGTGAGGGGGAGGGAGTAAATCTGGGGTTGACCCCCTTTTTGTGCCGAGGAGTCTAACAAAATGAAACCTTTTAGCTGCATATGCTCCAAGAGCCAATTATACAATCTAAGCACACATTAACGTAGCTTACTTCATTGTGAATCGAAAGGCTAGAATGCCTCCTCTCCCGCCCCGCCCCACGCAACGCCTGCTTGGCGGCGACTAGGCCGGATGACTCCCCACCCTGGGGCTCTATGGGGCCTCCACGTGACACGTGACATCAGGCTGCACCCGGCGCAAGATGCTGATGTCACTACATCACACAGACTGTGAGCCCTATGGGGGACACACTCCCTGTCCAACTCGATTACCTTGTATCTACCTCAGTGCTTAGTACCGGGCCTGGCACGGAGTAAGCACTTAGTTAATTAACGATGGCATTTGCTAAGCGCTTACTATGTGCAAAGCACTGCTCTAAGCGCTGGGGGGATACAAGGTGATCACGTTGTCCCGCGTGGGGCTCACAGTCTTCATCCCCATTTTACAGATGAGGTCACTGGGGCTCAGAGAATGATAACGATGGCATTTATTAGGCACTTACTATGTGCAAAGCACTGTTCTAAGCGCTGAAGTGACTTGCCCAAGGTCACACAGCAGACATGTGGCAGAGCCGGGATTAGAACACATGACCTCTGACTCCCAAGCCCGGGCTCATTCCACTGAGCCACGCTGCTTAAGCCACTCTTAAACACCACAATTATAACAATAATAATAATAATGGTAATAAAAACAGCCATTGCTGAAGAGGCAGGGGAAGACAGAAGGAGCCCAGTGGTCCATTTATGGCAGCTTTCAGATAGGCTGTATTGGAAGTGCTACACTCAGAAATGCTCTGCTCCCCATAGGAACCCAAGAGTATCGATTTCTTCCCCCCACTTCCACACTGGCGAAAAGGAAACACCTCTGACTTCCTATTGTCACTTCATCGTTTTCCGAGGGCGTCTGCTCTACGCTTGGAGCTCGCTCGATAAGCAATGACACCTTCAAGGGGTGCAGTGGTTTTGAGGCGTGGGCCGGGAGCAGCTGGACAATCAACCAAGTCCAAAGACAGTTCAGAAAATCCGAACCCAAATTAGCGGCGGGTTGGGCTGGCCCGGAGAGGATGCTGGCCCGCTTTCCTGCTGCTTCTCCTCCCACTTGGAGCCCCCTCACCCAGCCCCTTCCACTGTCCCCCGCTCTCTGCGGGCAGGCCTCCCGCCCCTCCCCTCCTTTCCGCTCGCCTCCCACTCGGGTTCCCGCCTTCTGTCGCTGACTGCCAAGCGGTCCCCTCCCCATCTCCCGAGCCCGACTCTCCACGAGATGACATTTGCAATGCGTGGAACGCTGGCTGTTCCAGCAAAGACGGAATCAGTAAGCGCGGCTCTTCCGAGGTACCCGGACGCAGACGTGTGTGTTTGCGCCCCGTGTCGCTCCCCACAATCCCAAAGCCCTCTCTTCCCACCCCGGCGGCCCGGGCTGGGGCATAAACGGCCGCGGAGCCCAGGTTCGAGTGCCAATCAGCATGACATCTGTGGGGGCAGTTCGAGCCCTGGGCGAAGGGGCCCACTTTCCATCTGGGAATGAGTGCTGTGACGGGAATCAGGGTGGGGTTTGGGGGTGGGGGATCTCCCCCTTTGACAGATAACAATAATAATTACGGTATTTATTAAGCACTTACTATGTGCCAGGCAATATACTAAGCGCTGGGGTGGATACAAGCAAATCGGGTTGGACACGGTCCCTGACCCACATGAGGCTCACAGTCTTAATCTGTGAGAAGCAGAGAAGAAGCAGTGTGGCCTAGTGGATACAGAACCGGTCCGGGAGTCAGAAAGACCTGGGTTCTAGTCCCGGCTCTGCCACTGGTCTGCTGTGTGACCTTGGGTAATTCATTTCACTTTTTTTTTATAGCATTTATTAAGCGCTTACTATGTGCAAAGCACTGTTCTAAGCACTGGGGAGTTTACAATGTGATCAGGTTGTCCCACGGGGGGCTCACAGTCAATCCCCATTTTACAGATGAAGTAACTGAGGCCCAGAGAAGTGAAGTGACTTGCCCAGAGTCACACAGCTGACAAGTGGCGGAGCCGGGATTTGAACCCATGACCTCTGACTCCAAAGGCCGGGCTCTTTCCACTGAGCCACGCTGCTTCTCCTCCTTTCACTTCTCTGTGCCTCGGTTACCTCATCTGTAAAATGGGGATAAGAGCATGAGCTCCACGTGGGACGGGTGCTGTGTCTAACCTGATTAGCTTGTATCTAACAACACTTAGTGCCAACTGTGCTCTGCACATAGTAAGCGCTCAATAAATACGACTGATGATGATGCCAACAAATACCATTATTATTATTATTATTATTATTAATTCCCATTTTACAGATGAGGTAACTGAGGCACAGAGAAGTGAAGTGACTTACCCAAGGTCACAGAGCAGACTTGGGTCAGAGCCGGGATTAGAACCCATGACCTCATGATTCCCAGGCCCGTGCTCTATCCACTAGGCTATGCTGCTTCTCAGCATGATGAGAAGTACAGGGATGGGGGTGGTGGGGAGCTCAGGCTCAGTTTAGGGGGCCTTCGCCCCCAGCCCGGACAGTCGACTGCATGTTGAGCTGAAAACCAAGGCCGGCAGCTGGGGGGCTAGCAGTGGCTACCGGAGACCAAGTGGCCCATTGGCTTCCAAGGCCCACCACTCCCACTGGCCATATGGCTCGGTCTCTGAGAGCCGCCACAAGTCACAGTTAAGCCCCTCCGGCTGACGGCCGAGCTCCCTTGCCCATGGACCGTGTGGCCCAGGCCAGGCTAGGCTCCGCTTGCAAACCACTAGCCAGGAGAGGAACAGAGTCCTTCCCAAAGGCAGGACGATGGGCCGGATCGAAGCGCCACCCCACCACTGGGAAAACTCAAACAAGGGTTTTCGGTCCGGGGCCCCTCTTGTGTGCAGCGGACCACCTGGAGGGATGGACTCAAAAATACCGAGCTACGGTCCGCTAGGCTCCCGGGACCCCAAACCCACCCCGACTTCAAAATCCAACTCAGTTCCTTTGGCCAAATGACAACACGTCACACAGCGTACGGCGGCCTCCTGTTCCAAAGAGCACCACGCACCGGAGGACCGCAGCGTCGAACTCCGGAAGTAGGGAAGAGTGGGAGAGGAAAGGAAATGCCCATACCTTCTACAGAAACTCCTGGTTTCAAAGCTGAAATCTGGTCTCCGGACAGAGAAACATTTGGGTTACTGATCCCCGAGTAGATGCCGACGGGTAAAAGATTTGTCGCCCGAGGGAAGATTTCTCTCCCGCCGCTCTGCCTGCAGGACGAGGAGCCAAACGGTCAATTTCAATGCATGTCACACCCCTCTGAGAGGCTGCCGGGCCCTGTATTGATTCCATACATCTCCAGCCGGACGGAGAAGCCGGGCCAGAATGTACAAGGGATGAAAAAGCAATTCTTTTAAAGGAACAAACTCCCTTAGTCTTCAGAGCCAGTCCACGGATTCAACTGAGAAATGAGCCATTCATTCGAAGACCCGTGGTTATTTCTCACATTTCCCTCAGAAAAAGGACTTGGGTCACCAAGGAAACCGGAAGGCCACAAGCCCTGATTCGCTCGCAGTTCCACCGACAATCCGGGCGATCTGCATGTAGTCGTCGGGCATCAGTTCCGCCTCCTCCGAGTGTTTCGGATAACCAAGTCAGACGGGAAGGGAGTTTCGGTCGGTAGGCCCGGCCTACGGACTCGATGTCCTGAGCTGAGCCGGGTCACGGAAGGGTCCCTATCGTGGGCCTCCTCCGGGGCAATGAAGCTGGCAACAGGCCTTCCCACTCTGTTCTGCTTAGTACAGTGGCCTGCACACAGTAAGCGCTCAATAAATACCCCTGACTGACTGGAGGATGAAAGGGGCAGAGCTATACCAGCCACAGACAGAAGAAGGGCACGGGTGCCGGAGCCTCCATGATGCTGGGATGACCAATCCCAGCAGCCAGCGTGGACACCCCTGCTAGCCCACCCCCCAGCGCTTCAGCCCGAGTTCGGACCAATGGCTCCCAGACCCGGACTCGATCGGATCCAGGCCCGGTCCGGCCTCAGGACTCCAGCCCACAGGCACGGTTAGGATTGTTTGAAGCTAATCAAACAAGAGTGTGCCCTGAGTGCCCGTATGCAGGGCAGTGCACGGAGCGCTTGGGAGAATACAACAGAGTTAACAGACACAACCCCTATAGTCGAGTGCAGGAGACAGACAGGAGGACGGAAGAAAAGGGGAGCGCGGGGTGGGCTACTGCTCAGGAAAGGGTGTGGAAAAGTTGCACACAGGGTTAAGGGGGGGGGGGGTCACAGGATTAAGGCTTCATGGGGCATTTCAGCAAAGCTCCACCCCTGATGCTTTCTCCATGAAAAAGGCTCCAAGCCACCCCAAGGGCACCAATGGCTTCTTGGCAGGACCCAACCCTAGCTCTGAGATGGAAACACAGAGCTTTTTTTCCTCAGGAATTTGTTAAGCACTTACTATGTGCCAGGCACTTTACTATACTATACTTGGGGTAGATACAAGCTAATCAGGTTGGACACAGTCCACATCCCACATGGGGCTCACAGCCTTAATCCCCATTTTACAGATGAAGTAACAAGCACGGAGAAGTGAAGTGACTTGCCCAAGGCCACACAGCGGACAAGTGGTGGAGCCAGGATCAGAACCCAGGTTCCCAATTCCCAGGCCTGGGCTCTTTCCCCTAGACTGTGCTGCTTCCTCTTTTGGCCTTTTTCCCCCCCGAGTCAGTGCTTTCTCTACCTGGGATAATGGGGCCAAGGACTCCCCGATTCCCAAATGTGGAGGCGGCCTCCACCACCACCCTTTGGGCCGGATTCCCAGTCCCCCGCTTCCCGGGCCTCAGGCGAGGCCCGAGAGCTTCCACGCAGGGCTGAAAACCCCAATTAGCTCTTCAGAGCCTGCCGACTACTCAAGTCCCTTCTGCTTGCTCCCCTCAAAGCCCCAATATTTCACAATTAAAAACTTGGCACCTTCGGCTCCTGCTGCCACATTTCTTTCTTTCTGCTCTCTTCCCCTATCCCTAGCTCCCCTCTTCCTGCACTGAGCAGATGCCTTCAGCTCCCGGCCCTCCTCACACCCACCTGCAAGAAGATGCTGTTTCCCCTAAAACTCCTACTGTTTCCCAGCCAAGAGATCATGACATCAGAGAGCTCTCTACCTGGGAAGCTTCCCTGTTGCTATGATTAATAGTACGCAAACAGGTAATGTAATGAAGAGAACACTCAAGCCTCAAGGAAGCAATAATCTGGGGCAAAAATCCTAGGAAGCAACAAAATCCACCAGTCTGACTGCCTGCGGCTGAAGGAGGGGACTTAAGGAGACACAATATGAGTGAAACCCACCTGCTTCTCTATCCCCGCCCCCCCAGAAAAAGGGTGGAGAAAGGGGAAGAAAGCCACAAATTATTCTTCTGCCTTGAAGCCTCAGATTTTGCTGGGGGCTCGGGGGAGTGTCAGTTTCAGAGCACCATAGGGAATGTGTATGTGTGTTTGCGTACATGCACTTTAACAGGATCAGACAATGGCATTTACTGACTGCTTACTTTGTGCAGAGCTTTGTACTACGCACTTTCATTCATTCATTCAATTCAATCGTAGTTATTGAGAGCTTACTGTGTGCAGAGCACTGAACTAAGAGCTTGGGAGAGTACAAAATAACAATAAACAGACACATCCCCTGCCCACAACGAGCTTACAGTCTAGAGGAGGGAACAATACAAAAAAGTTGGTAGACGTTCCCTGCCCACACCAAGCTTGTCATCTAGAGTGGGAGACAGACATTTATGGAAGCAGCTTGCCCTACTGGAAAGAGCCTGGGCGTCAGAGGATCTGGACTCTAATCCCAGCTCCGCCACTTCTCTGCTGTGTGATCTTGGGTAAGTCACCGTGGGACAACCTGATCACCTTGTAACCTCCCTAATGCTTAGAACAGTGCTTAGCACATAGTAAGCGCTTAATAAATGCCATTCTCTATGCCTCTGTACCCTCATCGGTAAAATGGGGATTAAGACTGTGAGCCCCGGCCTTACCTCCTTCCCCTCCCCACAGCACCTGTAGATATGTTTGTACGGATTTATTACTCTATTTATTTATTTTATTTGTACATATTTATTCTATTTATGTTATTTTGTTAATATGTTTTGTTTTGTTTTGTTGTCTGTCTCCCCCTTCTAGACTGTGAGTCCGCTGTTGGGTAGGGACCGTCTCTCGATGCTGCCAACTTGGACTTCCCAAGCGCTTAGTACAGGGCTCTGCACACAGTAAGTGCTCAATAAATACAACTGAATGAATGAACGAACCTGTTTATCTTGTATCTACCCCAGCACTTAGTATAGTGCCTGGTACATAGTAAGCGCTTAATAAAGACCACTTAAAAATTAATAAATAAGTGAATAAGTTACAGATATGTGCAAAAGTGCTGTGGGGGTGAGGATGAGCTGAGTACCCAAAGCCCTGCGTGGACATATCCCAAGTGCAAATCCAACCACCAAATGCAGACTGTAGGCCCCATGGGAGACAGGGACCGGGTCCAACCTGAATAACTTCTATCTCCCCTAGTGCTTAGTACAGTGCTTGGAACCCAGTGAGTGCTTAACAAACACCACAATTAGATTTAATTAATCTTCCAGAAGCCCTTGGATATCATCCCACACTGCCCTTCCCATTTCAAGATAAGGCTTTGACAATGACTAGCATTCAAAGAGGTGGGGAGGGGCTGGACACATGATCAGGCAGAGGACGCCGGAGCCCGTGGGCTCAGTGTTCCTCCCAACGAACGCTCAGGGGACGCCTTACCGGGAACAGAAGAGGAGAAAGGCCGAGTCACATCCTCGGAGAGCACCCTTGACCTGCAAAACAGACAGAATGCCATCCTCAGTTGTTCAGTCGTATTTATCGAGCACTTACCGCGTGCGGAGCACTGAAAGATAAGAGACACATTCCCTGTCCACAACGAGCTTGCGGTCTTAGAGGGGAAGGCGAACGTTATAGCCGCTTAACTTCTGGCTCTTCCCTAAACCAGCTGCTCTTGGGGGGTTTGTGGTGAAGAGCAACTGTCCGTTGGGTAACAGCAGCCAGAGCACCGCAGAGCAGCCCTTGGGAGACGGGTCCGAACAGTTGGCCCTCGAGGAATCAATCAACCACTGGCACTTATTGAGCGCTTCTGGGTGTACAGCACCGTACTGAACAATTGGGAGAGGACATTACAACAGAGTTGGTAGAAACATTCCCTGGCCACAGGGAGCTAACAGTCTAGTCTTCTACACTGTGAGCCCACTGTTGGGTAGGGACCGTCTCTATATGTTGCCAGCTTGTACTTCCCAAGCGCTTAGTACAGTGTTCTGCACACAGTAAACGCTCAATAAATATGATTGAATGGATGAATAGTTCTCTCCGAATTAACAATCGGCCATTCTCCTTCCAGCCTCTTCTGGGAAAGACTTATTTTAGCGGATGAGACAACTGACAGGGGTGGGCAGGACACAAGAGAGTAGATAAGAGATGTACATCGGGGGGGTTGTGGGGGCGTGAGTGCTTTGGTGGCGCAGAAGGGCTCAAGTGGCAGGGTGGAGGCTTGGGGTTGGCGGTGGGGTACAAAATGGCGAGAGAGGAGATTGACCAGGGAAGGCTTCCTGGAAGAGATGTGATAATAATAATGATAATGATGGCATTTGTTAAGCACTTACTATGTGCAAA